>NC_086191.1:7511730-8131538 GCF_023053635.1 Elgaria multicarinata webbii | reverse complement strand
AATAAAAGAGAAAAAGGTGACCAAAATAAACCAAAATCAAGAGAAGGAATAACTAGGGATTTGATATTAGAGAAAGATAAATCATATAGCAAAACAGTGATAGGGATGACACAAGTGACTGCCCCTTCAAATGTAACAAGTAAGCCAAACTTAGACGGACCAGACTTCAACAGACAGGAGTTATACTCTGCAGCACAAGGAACAGGTTCCCCGGAAGGCAGAATACCTGTTGTATCCAATATTAAATTTGACTCAGACAGCATGAGAAATGATCAAGGTAATCAAATTCCAGTGTTGATTAGAGATAGAAACAGGTCACATACGTTTAATGGGAGGAAGCGAAGAGGGTATAGAAATGGGGTGGACACTGTGAACGAGAGACAAAAGAGGAGGCTGGCCCTTACAAGTGCATGGTTTAATGGTGACCCCACCCAGGCATATGCTAAGGAAGCTAATTATGATCAGTGGGGTGAATCTTGGTGTGGTAGATCAGTTAGGCAAAATAAATACTGACTTGGGACCAAGGAATATTCCCAAACTTATTTAGAAGTGGCTATTATGAAAGATGACAGGGCTGATAATTTTACAACTGGATCTGTCAATGTTATCCAGTTACTACCTTGGAACATAGCTGGCTGGTCTACCAAAGTCAGAGATTTGACATTTGTAGAGTATGTTACTAAATTTGATATACTCCTATTCCAAGAGACATGGTCCCAGGAGGAGTTGTCTTTGGATGGTTTTAGATCCTTTATTCTTAAATCAACCCCGAGTGAAAGAGGCGGTCGTTACAAAGGTGGACTGGGTATCTTTGTTTCAACCAAGTTATACGCCTCTATTACTAATGTAAAGCCTCTTTCTCAATTTGCCACTGCTTTGATAATTAAATTTGGTTTAAATGTTCTTCTGATTATCAATGTCTACCTACCCCCTTATCGATCACAATCACAAATTAGAATGATGTGGCATAAATTGGAGAATTATATTAATAGTTTGCTACTGCTTTATCCTGAAGCCTCGATTATTGTTGCTGGTGATTTTAATGCCAGGACAGGTGAAAATGATGAAGCTCTTTTTTCACGTTTTCATATGATGCCCCCTGAACCTGATCCTGGTCACCTATTTTTAAACAGATACTCCAAGGATCATGGCTGTAATTATGCTGGCTTTTGCCTTTTGAACATGATTAATAATTTAGATCTGATCCTTGTTAATGGGAATACGGAGGGCGACAGACTACTTAAGACTGAGCCCTATTTACACCTTGGCTCCTCTATCAGAACAGCTGATTCCATTGAAACCATTCTAAAGACTTATGAGGAGTTAATTCACTCCTTACAGATTTCTCTGACATATAAACATGTAAGGAGAAATCCAACCTTTGCTTCGAAATCTTGGTTCGACAGGGAATGCAGAGAGGCGAAAAATAGTCTAGTGGCTAAATATAGATCATACAGAGATCAGAATTTGACAAGGATCCCTGATGAATGGTTTGGGATGAAAAGGAAATATAAAGCTCTAATTAAAAAGAAAAAGTACCAGGCACAGAAAGATATGTGGCAGAGTTTAATAATGGCATCTAAAAAGAATGATTCAGTTGCTTTCTGGAGAATAATTGCCGGCGGCATGCATAGCAACACAGTCAAACTTGACTCTTGTATTCTTCCCACTGTATGGGAGTCACATTTCATGAGTATCTATGCAGCGAATAATGGGAATCTCTAGGGACCTCAGGGGAGTCTAGAAGGTACGGTGGATTGGGCACACGTATCTATCTCTGAAATTACCAATTTGGTACATCAACTAAAATTAGGTAAAGCGCCAGGTCCTGGTAATATTCCTGCAGAACTATTAAAGGCCAACCTTGACTGGTGGGCACCTGTTTTAGCTTCCTTATTCACATGGATAGATCATACAGCATGTATCCCAGATGATTGGGGATTAGCTATTATCATCCCAGTTTATAAAAAAGGGAATAGATCTGACCCAGCCAATTACAGACCTATTAGTTTGCTGAGTATTATTAGCAAACTATATGCTCGCCATCTGCTTGATAAATTAGAGGATTGGCTATATGCAGAAAATATTATTGAAGAAGAACAAGCAGGATTTAGAACAGGGAGATCAACAACAGATCAAGGTTTTGTTCTTCAACATTTAGTTGATAAATATGCCTCTCCTAAAGCTGGTGCCCTTTTCTCTGTATTTATCGACTTTAAGTCAGCATTTGACTCTATTCCTAGAGATAAATTATAGGCCAAATTTGAGAACACCAATATTGACAGAAGATTATTGCTGCTTATGCGGCGTCTGCGTGAAAACACCAGGCTTCGAGTAAATTGTAACAAGGAAGGGGTTTTGTCAAGACCTGTCCCAACATCTAATGGAGTTAAACAGGGGTGTATTTTGGCCCCAACCTTGTTTAATTTTTATATTAACTCAATAGTGAAGAGACTATCAAACCCCGACTTCCATCCACCTAAGCTGAACAATCGCTTTTTATCAATTCTTTTATATGCTGATGACGCTGTGCTGTTATCTCTAACCAGTATTGGGTTAAGACGCTTAATGAGGGCTTTGCATTTATATTGTAATGAAGAGCTACTAACAATTAATTATTCAAAGACCAAGGTGGTGGTCTTTGGCAGGAGGAAAATAAAACATAAATGGATGATTAATGAAAATCCTATTGAGCAGGTTGCTAGCTATAAATATTTGGGAATGATGTTCCATGCGTCAGGATCATGGCTCACTCATATAAATCATGTGGTGACAAATGCACGAAGGAGCACTGCAGCACTGATAAGATTTTTTTATACTAAAGGCGGGCAACATATCCCTTCCGCGATCCAAGTGTTTGTGGCTAAAACTATTGCCCAAATGCTATATGGATCTCAGCTGTACACCTATTATAACCTCCGCCCTTTAGAAATCATTCAGACCAAGTTTCTAAGAACTATATTTTCAATACCTCATTGTGTGTCCAATGCTGCTTTGAGGCTAGAGGCTGGTCTAATTCCCATTGAAGCCCGTACTAAATTGCATATGATAAATTATTGGTTGAAACTTACATTCTTACCAGTTGGGTTGGCGCCTTTGATATTGTTGGACTCCTTTCAATCGAAATGGAAAAAGTATTTGGGTAAGGAGTTATCTCTATTGGGATTTTCTCCCAATGCTTTAATAGCTTTAGGCTATTCAAATGCCAAAGCAGCTGTCAAACAGAGAATCTGGGATATTGTACTGCAAGAGCATGTCAGCTCATTGTCTTATGCCAGTCCCTTAAGAAATAAGACATTTGAGTCAAGTGAGCAATGACAAATCTTGATAAAATAGTTAAGAGCAGAGACACCACACTGACAACAAAGGTCCGCATAGTTACAGCAATGGTATTCCCCGTAGTAAGCTATGGCCGCGAGAGCTGGAACATAAGGAAAGCTGAGTGAAGGAAGATAGATGCTTTTGAACTGTGGTGTTGGAGGAAAATGCTGAGAGTGCCTTGGATTGCAAGAAGATCAAACCAGTCCATACTCCAGGAAATAACGCCAGACTGCTCACTTGAGGGAAGGGTATTAAAGGCAAAACTGAAGTACTTTGGCCACATCATGAGAAGACAGGATATCCTGGAGAAGAGGCTGATGCTAGGGAAAGTGGAAGGCAAAAGGAAGAGGGGCCGACCACGGGCAAGATGGATGGATGATATTCTGGAGGTGACAGACTTGACCTTGGGGGAGCCAGGGGTGGCGATGGCCGACAGAAAGCTCTGGCGTGGGCTGGTCCATGAAGTCACGAACAGTTGGAAAAGACTGAATGAATAAACAACAAAACATAGGGGAGATGCTCCAGCCCCTTGATCATTTGAGTTCCCCTTTTCTCCACTTTCCCCAGCAAGATAATATCTTTTTTTTTTAGGTACGGTGACCAGAGCTGGACACAGTATTCTAAGTGTGGTCGCACCATAGATTTGTATAAAGGCAGGATGGGACTGGCAACTTCCTTTTTCACCAGTTTAATCATTTTAGAACAGTATCCTCTTTTGAAAACTCCTGGGCAGTTTTCCACTTAAATTGTTTCCACTATTGTTTGTTGATCATGCTACAGAAGAACATAAGAGGAGCCATGCTGGATCAAACCAAAGGTCCATCTAGTCCAGCATTTGGTTCATAAAGTCAGCCTAAATACTCCAGTTGCTGGGGAACTGGGTGGGAGGGTGCTGTTGCCCTGCGTTTTCAGCATTGTATCAGTGGAAGAACCAAAGACCCACTTCACGTTCTTCATGAGAGGCGAGGAGCCCATCTTTGTAGCATAGAATTCCCCTTCCGCCTCCCCTCTGCAACTGAACTGGATGCTGATTTGCTTCTTATAGGTCAGCAGCCAACTCAAGATGTCTCAAACCCAACTGGAAGCAGCCCTTGAGACTATCATAAACGTTTTCCACCAATATTCTGTGCGTGATGGGCATTTTGACACCCTCAGCGAAAAGGAGATGGCTGAGCTGATGAAAAAGGAGCTTCCAAACTTCCTGAAGGTGAGAGCTGGGTGTAGAGCAGGCTGATCGTTCCCGAGGAAGGCTCTTTGGGTAGAGCATGGGAGAAAAAATGGACGAATGGCAGCCATTTGGTTTACACTCAGAGGAGGAATCCTGGGCAGGATCTACACTACTGCCTTAAAATGATTTATAACAGTAGTGACGATGGTTGGGGCCCAGGACACACTTCAAAATGTTTTCAAAGTGCCGTCTCCTGCTTGGCGTAGATCTGGCCCTGGCTTCCTGCAGATAACTTGGACAACAACTCCCATAATCCTCAGCCATTGACCATGCTGACTTGGAATTATGGGAGTTATAGGCCCCAATACGACCTCAGAAATGGCCCTTGTTCCATTTAAATGTGAATTGTTTTAATTGGAGCTTGATCATTTTGGGGGCCTCATTGCTTGACTCCAAGCCTCATCACTTTGATGATGATGATGATGATAATAACAATAATAGTAAATTTATGTATTTACTACCTGCCCCTCCCTCTGGCTCAAGGCGGGGAACAATGCCAAATAAAATATAATACATAAAATTAGTTAAAAGAGCATATAAAACCAATACAATATTAAAATAACAATCACAACATCTTAAAATTCTAAGGTTTAAAATTCATCTGGGTAGGCCTGCCGGAAGAGACTAGTCTTCACAGCTGTCTTAAATTCAGACAGAGCATTAAGCTGACGAATCTCCTCCTGCAGGCCCTTCCACAGTCTGGGGCAGCAGAAGAAAAGGTCCTCTGGGTAACATTTGCCAGCCTAGTTGTGGCTAGTTGGAGTAAACCCTTCCCAGAGGACCTGAGTGTGCAAGGCGGATTGTATGGGAGAAGGCGATCCCGCAGGTAACCTAGACCCAAACCATGTAGGCCTTGAAAGCTGATAACCAACACTTTATACTTCACCCGGAAACTAATTGGCAGCCAGTGAAGAGATTTTAAAGTTGGTGTAATTGTTCTCTGTGATGCAGGTGTTGTGGGGGGAAACCGGGGGTTAAAAAGAGTGGTCTTGGCATCTCAGTTTTTATTTCAACAACAGGATAAAAACAACCCAAAGGCCATTGATGAAATGTTCAATGATCTGGACAAGAACAAAAATGGCGAGGTCAGCTTTGAAGAATACCTAACCTTACTCAGCAGGGTGCTAATTACTTCCAATGAACCCAATGATGAAGAAGGCCATGAGGGACACTTCCACAACTAAGCCCCAAGAGTGAAGCCAGCTCGTTGTGCCAATCAACATACCTTCATCAATGACCCAGGACACACTCCGTGCACAGTTTTCAAAATGTTTTCAAAGTGCCGTCTCCTGCTTGGCGTAGATCTGGCCCTGGCTTCCTGCAGATAACTTGGACAACAACTCCCATAATCCTCAGCCATTGACCAGGCTGACTTGGAATTATGGGAGTTATAGGCCCCAATATGACCTCAGAAATGGCCCTTGTTCCATTTAAATGTGAATTGTTTTAATTGGAGCTTGATCATTTTGGGGGCCTCATTGCTTGACTCCAAGCCTCATCACTTTGATGATGATGATGATAATAATAATAATAATAATAATAATAATAATAATAACAATAATAAATTAGTTAAAAGAGCATATAAAACCAATACAATATTAAAATAACAATCACAACATCTTAAAAATCTAAGGTTTAAAATTCATCTGGGTAGGCCTGCCGGAAGAGACTAGTCTTCACAGCGGTCTTAAATTCAGACAGAGCATTAAGCTGACGAATCTCCTCCTGCAGGCCCTTCCACAGTCTGGGGCAGCAGAAGAAAAGGTCCTCTGGGTAACATTTGCCAGCCTAGTTGTGGCTAGTTGGAGTAAACCCTTCCCAGAGGACTTGAGTGTGCAAGGCGGATTGTATGGGAGAAGGCGATCCCGCAGGTAACCTAGACCCAAACCATGTAGGGCTTGAAAGGTGATAACCAACACTTTATACTTCGCCCGGAAACTAATTGGCAGCCAGTGAAGAGATTTTAAGCTTGGTGTAATTGTTCTCTGTGATGTGGGGGGAACCCGGGGTTAAAAAGAGTGGTCTTGGCATCTCAGCTTCCCTCTCTGCCTTGTACATAGATTCTGGGGTAAGATCCTTTTCTAGTCCTTCTTGGAAATGGGTCTTCCCATGGCTGCCATTTTGAGAATGGGCATGCACCTCCAGGAATAGCCATTTTTGTGGGAACACCAACGACCACCTCTCAAAATTGCAATGTGCCCATTGGCCAAAAACATTTGGGAACCCTTGCCCCAAATCCTGCCTTTGAAATGTCCAGGGATGGGGGTTGGAATTCTAATGTGGTGGGGACAGCATCATAATGCCTGTAGCCACCCTTTCTTTGCAATGTTTTTATTTCAGCAACAGGATAAAAAGAACCCAAAGGCCATTGATGAAATGTTCAATGATCTGGACAAGAACAAAAATGGCGTGGTCAGCTTTGAAGAATTCACAGCCTTACTCATCAGGGTGCTAATTACTTCCAATGAACCCATTGATGAAGAAGGCCATGAGGGACACGCCCACAACTAAGCCCCAAGAGTGAAGCCAGCTCGTTGTGCCAATCAACACAGCTTCATCAATGACCCCTCAACCCTGTTCTCTTCCATACCTGTGGGTCAGGCCAATTTGTCAAAATAAAACTTTCTTCCAAAGTTCCAAAGATGGATGTTTTCTTTTGGTTTCTTTCTTCAGAGGTGGGGGCCGGCGGGTGGAAGGCAAAGTTACAGTAGGCCTAGCAAAGGTATCATGGTAGATGGAGCCAACTGGACAGACTGTCCTACACCTCCCTTTACATGTACATATTAATTTATTTATTGCATTTATAGACAACCAATTTATTTATTTATTTATTACATTTACATCCTGCCTTTTTTCCTCCGTGGAACCCAAGGCAGAGTACATAATCCTCCTCCTCTCCATGCTATCCTCACAACGACAACCCTGTGAGGTGGGTTGGGCTGAGAGTCTGTGACTGGCCCAAAGTCACCCAGTGGGCTTCCATGGCCGAGTGGGGACTAGTGCCTGGATCTCCTGATGGAAATGGAACAAGGGTCTGACCCAGGATAAGTAGGGTGACCCTATGAAAAGGAGGACCGGGCTCCTGTATCTTTAACAGCAGTATTGAAAGGGGAATTTCAGCAGGTGTCATTTGTATATATGGGGAAACTGGTGAAATTCCCTCTTCATCATAACTGTTAAAGGTGCAGGAGCTATACTAGAGTGACCAGATTTAAAAGAGGGCAGGGCACCTGCAGCTTTAACTGTTGTGATGAAGAGGAAATTTCACCAGGTTCCCCATATATACAAATGACATCTGCTGAAATTCCCTTTTCAATACCACTGTTAAAGATACAGGAGCCCTGTCCTCCTTTTCACAGGGTCACCCTAGGATAAGGCATCTATCCTATGAGCAGGTCCAGACCACCATCTTCTTAAAGAGATGCTAGTGCTACTGGGAAGCTCACAAGCAGGACAAAAGGGCACGATCCGTCTCTCACTGTGGTTTCAGGCTTCAGAGACCTGCTGCCTGTGATCCTAGAGGTTCCAAAGCAGAACTTCTTGCTTGACCAATCAAACACCTAGCAGACGGAGGGAATTCTGGGGAAAGCAAGAGACAATGTAACGCCAATCCCGTCCCACCACGACACACAGCTTTAAATATTTCACAAGAGCTCACATGCGTTTCTGAAAGCGTTGGGCCCCACCTTTGCAGCACTTAATTGGTTCACTTAACAGCACTTTTCGATCATCCCAGAGTGCAGGACACGGAATAATGGGCTCAAGTGACAGGAAACCAGATTCTGGCTGGACATCAGGAAAAACATCCTGATTGTTAGAGCAGTATGACAATGGAACCAGTTACCTAGGGAGGTTGTGGGCTCTCCCACACTAGAGGCCTTCAAGAGGCAGCTGGACAACCATGTGTCAAGCATGCTTTAAGGTGGATTCCTGCATTGAGCAGGGGATTGGACTCGATGGCCTTAGAGGCCACTTCCAACTCTACTATTCTATGATTCTATGGTTCCATGCAAACTTTTTTAATGTTTAATTGAATACTGTAGGAGTATTAAGGGGGGGAGAGAGTGCAATCCTGGTGAGCCACAAATTGCAGAACGCCCCTCCTCCAACTACACATACACAGAGAGGAACGCCATTTCAGGAGGAAGCCGCTCAAACATTTTGATCAAGAGATGGTGCAATGGATAGATGGCAGTGTGATATTAGAACAGAGGAAATGTGATGGGGAGATAGAAGGAATTGGTGGTACAAAAAAAAAAAAAAAAATTGAATAGGTTTGCGGACGATACTTTACTAACTATAAAGAACCCAATAAGAAAGATGGAAAGAATTAAACAGCAATTGAGAGAATTTGAAGAAATTACTGGGTTAAGAATAAATTGGTCAAAATCAGAGATGATGTTATTTAATTATACTAAAAAGGAAGAAAAGGAATGGGAACGAAAGGGAATAGAAATGAGAGCTAAGGAACAGATTAGATACTTGGGAATTAAAATTAGAAAAAACTTAGAGAGTTTCGAGAAGGAGAATTTAAATAGCTTAAAAAAGAGATTTTAGTAAAATTGGAAAAATATAAAAGATTAAACTTATCCTGGTTTGGAAGAATAGCATTAATAAAAATGAAGATTTTAGCAGAGATTAATTTTGTGTTTAGGATGTTACCAATAAAAAATTCAGAATTAGAGATAAAAAGTTGGCAAAATATTATAAACAATTATTGTAATGGGGATAAGAATGCGAGGGTAAATAAGAATAAATGGTACTTAAGCCAAAAGAAGGGAGGAATGGGTCTCCCAAATATTAACCTATATTATGTAGCAAATAGGTTAAGACATATTGTGGAAGCAATTATAGGAGTAGGAGATTTAGACTGGATGGAGGATAAAACTACAAGCAATATAGAGATGAAGTTGGAAAATGTATTTTTTGGGGAAGGAGGAAAAAAGTGGGCTGAAAGTATAGGTAACCCGCTCTTGAGGTTTCACTGGGGAATTTGGAGTAAATATAAAGGGGAGTTGCTCTCGAGCAGCTCCCCTTTATCACCGGTAATAAAGTTAAAGAATTTCCCAGAGGAATTAAAGAGTAGATTAAATAAAGTTTTAAGGGATAAAAATAAAATGAAATTAAGGGAATGGTTGAGAGAAATGAAGACAAGAGAGGATATGGAAGAGGTTCTAAAAGATAATAAATTAACTTGGTTAAATTATTGGCAATTAGAACAGTGGACCAAAAAGTGAGTAAGAGAAAATGGAGATTGTAGAGAATTGATGAAGTTTGAGGAATTAGTAGATAAAAGAGAAAAATATAAGGGAGAAAGATCAGCGTCAAAAGGGTTAATGAGTGAAATATATAAAATATTGCTGGAGAAAGCGTCGACGGATAGTTCAGGAAAAATGGTTTGGGAGACAGATTTGAATGTACAAATAGGACAACAGAGCTGGGAGGGACTTTGGAAACAAAGAGTGTTGAAAAATATGTCAGTGAGAATAAAAGAGAATTACTTTAAAATTATATGGAGGTGGTACCTAACCCCGGTTAGATTGAATAAGATAAATAATTAGCATTCAGCAAATTGTTGGAGAGGTTGTGGGGAATCATAGAATCATAGAATAGCAGAGTTGGAAGGGGCCTACAAGGCCATCGAGTCCAACCCCCTGCTCAATGCAGGAATCCACCCTAAAGCATCCCTGACAGATGGTTGTCCAGCTGCCTCTTGAATGCCTCTAGTGTGGGAGAGCCCACAACCTCCCTAGGTAGCTGATTCCACCGTCGCACTGCTCTAACAGTCAGGAAGTTTTTCCTGATGTCCAGCCGGAATCTGGCTTCCTTTAACTTGAGCCCGTTATTCCGTGTCCTGCACTCTGGGAGGATCGAGAAGAGATCCTGGCCCTCCTCTGTGTGACAACCTTTTAAGTATTTGAAGAGTGCTATCATGTCTCCCCTCAATCTTCTCTTCTCCAGGCTAAACATGCCCAGTTCTTTCAGTCTCTCTTCATAGGGCTTTGTTTCTAGACCTCTGATCATCCTGGTTGCCCTCTTCTGAACACGCTCCAGCTTGTCTGCGTCCTTCTTGAATTGTGGAGCCCAGAACTGGACGCAATACTCTAGATGAGGCCTAACCAGGGCCGAATAGAGAGGAACCAGTACCTCCCGTGATTTGGAAGCTATACTTCTATTAATGCAGCCCAAAATAGCATTTGCCTTTCTTGCAGCCATATCGCACTGTTGGCTCATATTCAGCTTGTGATCTACAACAATTCCAAGATCTTTCTCGTTTGTAGTATTGCTGAGCCAAGTGTCCCCCATCTTGTAACTGTGCATTTGGTTTCTATTCCCTAAATGTAGAACTTGGCATTTATCCCTATTAAATTTCATTCTGTTGTTTTCAGCCCAGCACCCCAGCCTATCAAGATCACTTTGAAGTTTGTTTCTGTCTTCCAGGGTATTAGCTATCCCACCCAATTTGGTGTCATCTGCAAAATTGATCAGCGTTCCCTGCACCTCCTCGTCCAAATCATTAATAAAAATGTTGAAGAGCACTGGGCCCAGGACTGAGCCCTGCGGCACCCCACTCGTTGCCTCTCCCCAGTTTGAGAAGGTTCCATTGATAAGTACTCTTTGAGTCCGATTCTGTAGCCAACTGTGGATCCACCTAATAGTTGTTCCATCTAGCCCACTTTTAGCTAGTTTGTTAATCAGAATGTCATGTGGTACTTTGTCAAAAGCTTTGCTGAAGTCAAGATATATGACATCCACAGCATTCCCACAGTCCACAAGGGAGGTTATCCTATCAAAAAATGAGATCAAATTAGTCTGACAGGATTTGTTCCTGACAAATCCATGTTGGCTTCTAGTAATCACTGCATTGATTTCAAGGTGTTTACAGATTGACTTCTTTATAATCTGCTCCAGAATTTCCCCAGGGATGGATGTCAGACTGACTGGTCTGTAGTTCCCAGGTTCCTCCTTTTGGCCCTTTTAACAACGTTAGCCCTCCTCCAGTCGTCCGGCACCTCACCCGTCTTCCATGATTTTGCAAAGATAATAGACAAAGGTTCTGAGAGTTCTTCCGCTAGCTCCTTCATTACTCTTGGATGCAGTTCATCGGGCCCTGGGGATTTGAACTCATTCAAGGAAATTAGGTGTTCTTTGACCATTTGTTTATCAATCTCAAACTGCAATCCTGCCCCCTCAACTTCTGCTTCACTTTTTCCAGGGGGGTCATAGACCCGCTTTTGGGAGAAGACCGAGGCAAAGTAGGAATTAGCACTTCAGCCTTTTCTTTGTCGTCTGTTATCAATTTGCCATCCTCATTAAGCAGTTGAACCACCATTTCTTTCCTCTGTCTTTTACTACTCACGTATCTGAAGAAAGCCTTTTTATTGCTTTTAGCATCCCTCGCTAATCTCAGCTCATTCACAGCTTTAGCCTTCCTGACGCCGTTTCGGCACTTCTGTGCCACTTGTCTGTACTCTTCTTTTGTAGCCTGGCCTTCCTTCCACTTCCTATATGTATCCCTTTTTGTTTTCAGTTCATCAATAAGCTTTTTGTGGAGCCACATTGGTTTCCTCTGTTGTCTTCTATCTTTTCTCCTTGTTGGAATTGTTTGTAACTGTGCCTTTAAAATTTCATTTTTTAGATACTCCCACCCATCCTGCACTCCTTTTCTCTTTAGGCTCCCTTGCCACGGGACCTTACTTATTATAGTTCTGAGTTTATTAAAATCAGCTTTCCTAAAATCCAGAGTACGTGTATGGCTACGCTCGACTTTTGTCTCCTTCATAATCAAGAATTCAAGTATGACGTGGTCACTTTCCCCCAGAGTTCCCGTAACTGCCACTTTATCCACTAAGTCATCCCTATTGGTCAATAACAAGTCAAGGATTGCCGATCCTCTAGTTCCTTCCTCCACTTTCTGTAGGAGAAAGTTATCACCCATACATGTCAGGAATTTCTTGGAAGGGCCGCTTTTGGCAGTAATGGTCTCCCAACAGATATCAGGGTAATTGAAGTCCCCCATCACTACTACATCACACTTCCTTGAAACACTGGCAATTTGTTTCTCAAAAGTTTTGTCCTCGTCTTCTCCTTGATTGGGTGGTCGGTAGTAGACTCTGATTATCATATTCTTTTTATTCCTAGCCCCATTTATTTTAATCCAGACGCTCTCGATGGGGCTCCCAATCTCATCCGCCTGTATTTCTGTGCAGGGATAGGTATTTTTAACATATAGTGCAACTCCACCTCCCTTTCTATTTCTTCTGTTCTTTTTGAACAAGTGATATCCTTCAATTGCTATATTCCAGTCATGGGAGTCATCCCACCAAGTTTCAGTTATACCTATCAAGTCGTATTTGCCTTCATGTAATAAGAGTTCAAGTTCATTCTGTTTGTTTCCCATGCTCTGGGCATTAGTATATAGACATCGAAGACCATGTGTTTTATAGTCTGGCTTTGTTCCTACCTTGTTGCAGACACTATTTTGGGACTCTGTTGGAGCTGTTCTCTGTACTGTGGTGCATTGGCCTTCATCCATTGTTGCCTCAAAATTTACGTCTCCCACCCCCGCAAGATTCAGTTTAAAGCCCTCCTGATGAAGTTCTTCATGCTGTGGCCGAACTCATTCTTTCCAGCCCTTGTGAGGTGCAACCCATCCCTTGCCAGCAGTCCATGTTCCAAGTAGCGTAGCCCGTGGTCCCAGAATCCAAAACTCTCACGACGGCACCACCTTCGAAGCCAGTCGTTCATCCGGAGTATTTTTCTTTCCCTTTCTAATCCTCTTCCAAGAACCGGGAGGATGGATGAGAAAACTACCTGGGCCCCAAAGTTCTTCAGTTTCCTTCCCAGAACTTCAAAGTCTGAAATGATTTCTTCGTAGCTCTGCTTGGCGACATCATTTGTTCCCACATGGATGAGAAGAAAGGGGTATGTGTCCGTGGGCTTTATGAGCTTCGGTAACCCTTCAGTCACATCTCTAATCTGTGCTCCAGGGAGACAGCACACCTGGCGAGTCCATGGGTCTTCACGACATACTTGGGTTTCAATCCCACGCAGCAGGGAGTCTCCCACAACGACTACTCTTTGCTTCTTCTTGGTTGACCTACCTTCTGTCTCTTGGTCACTGTTGCATGGTGCCTCCTGTACTTCTTCCTCTGCAAACTGTCCTTCAGTCTCATTCTCCAGAAGCTGAAAGCGGTTGCTTAACTGCAATGGCTCCACCGGTGCAGAACGCCCTCTAATTCCTCCTCTCCTAACTGTCACTCTTTTCCAGGGAGTTTCCTCTTCATTGGCTTTCCTCCTCTCAGCATACTGCACTTCTGCTTCAGCTGGCTGTTGTTCTTCAATCTCATGTGCTTCTTGTTGCTGTTGCAGTTCCACCGTTCGGTCTAAGAACTCCTCAACTTCTCTTATTCCTTGGAGGGTGGACACTCGCTGCTCAAGTCCTCTCACTTTTTCTTCCAAAAGTGCCACCAGCTTGCACTTGTTGCAGGTATACGCCATGTTGAGCTCAGGCAGAAACACGAACATTGCACACCCTTTGCAGGTCACTACCTCTAGGGACTCATTTCCATCCATAATGTCGATTTCTGCTTTGGTTTTTTCCTTTTTGATTATAGTAGAATTGCCTTTGCTTTGTTGTGTCCTCTCTGAAGGTACACAACTATATGAGGATGTCTTAAGGGAAAGTAAGCTTTTGGGTTTTTTTTTTTGCTTTTGTTTGGTGGTGGTTTTGTGGTGTTTTTTTTTCTCTTTATGCTTTTCTTTCCCCCCCCACCTCTTTTTATTTTAATTATTATTATTATTATTATTATTATTATTATTATTATTATTATTTTTAGAGGCCTCCCCCTTGGCCTCCCCTGCCAAACTCCCCCTGTCAAACTCCTGTTTGCTCGCTCCCTGTTCGCTCGCTCCCTGGGAATCTGGCTTACTTTTCTAGCTCCTCCTTGAGCTGGGCCAGCTGCTTTTCCCTGCTTCTGCTCAGCTCCAAGTCAGGAACCAGAATGAGGTCACTGAAAGGCCAACAACAATCAACAGCAATTAGGCACTGATTGCTGAGACCAACTGACAATCAGGCCACTCCCCCTTCAGCTCCTGCAGCAACTATAAACACTGACCTCTCACTCAGCACTCAGGAGCACATGGCAAGGACATGGCCTCTTTGAATTGGCAGCCTCCTGGGTTTCCTTGAGGCTTCTCTTGTTCCCCTTTCCTTGGTCTCCTCTTCCCCTACACTCCCCCTGTCAAACTCCTGTTTGCTCTTCCTGTTAGCTCGCTCCCTTTTCGCTCGCTCCCTGGGAATCTGGCTTACTTTTCTAGCTCCTACTTACATATGTGGTGGGAATGCAAATATGTACAAAGATTGTGGAAGATGGTGTTTCTGGAGATTGAAGAAACTGTAGGAATGAAGATAAAACGAACACCAAAAGTTGCATTACTGTCACTATTTGAAGATTTAAAATGTAAAAAAGAAATTAAGGAATTGATATCGAATTTGCTGACTGCAGCACGATTGATTGTAGCTAGGAACTGGAAGATTCAAGGGGATTATTGTATTGAAGAATGGTATAAAGAAGTTTGGGATATAGCTATTAATGATAAATTGACTTGTAATATTAAATTGAGGTATAGCTAAAACAAATGATTTTGAAGGAATTTGGAAACAGTTCCTAATATTTGTGTTTTCTAGGGGAAGTGGGAAACCGCCAGCAGAAGAAAGTATGAGATTTTGGAATCAGGAATGAGATCCCGAGGTGGGGGGTGCACTTATATGTTAAGTTTGATTATGTTATTTAGATATGATATTATATATTCAACATTTATTCAACATTTATGTAGTATGTTGCTTTCTTTAATTGTAATGCTGTATGTTTAAGTATTGTAGAAAAAAAATTATATCTATATCTATATCTATATCTATATATATATTAGGGGTGTGCACGGACCCCCCGCTCCGCTTCACTTGCAGATCCGCCATTTTTCGGAGCGGGACGCTCCGCCCCACCCCCGCTCCGCCCACTTCCGCTCCGCTCGGAGCTCCTGATCCGGATCGGAGCTCCGTTTCCCCCCCCCATAGGCTTGCATTGAAAGCTAAAAAAGTAAACAACTTTTTTTTGGTTCAAGTTAGAAACCTCATGTTTGGCACCATGACACCTCATGGGCGTATACACACACACGCCAAGTTTCAAGGCAATCCCATCATCCCCTGATTTTTGGCGAATTTTTGAAAATCGGGCACCCCATTCACACCCCTTTCCATAGCTCCGTCAATTTGCATGTTAGAAACCTCAAACTTGGCACCAGGGCAGCTTATCCATGTGTCCATATGGACGCCCAGACTCAAGGCAGTCCCATCATCCCCTGATTTTTGGCGCGGCTCTAACCTCTAACGCACCACCCATAACCCTAATTCACACCCCTTTAGATAGCTCTGTCAATTTGCACGTTAGAAACCTCAAACTCGGCACCATGATAGCTTATCCACGTGTCCACATGGATGCCAAGTTTCAAGGCAATCCCATCATCCCCTGATTTTTGGCGAATTTTTGAAAATCGGGCACCCCATTCACACCCCTTGGGATAGCTCCGTCAATTTGCATGTTAGAAACCTCAAACTCAGCACCAGGACAGCTTATCCATGTGTCCACAGGGATGCGCACACTCAAGGCAATCCCATCATCCCCTGATTTTTGGTGCGGCTTAACTCACCCCAAATTGTCCCATTCTACAACTACGTCAATTTGCATGTTAGAAACCTCAAACTCGGCACCATGATAGCTTATCCAAGTGTCCACATGGATGCCAAGTTTCAAGCCAATCCCATCATCCCCTGATTTTTGGAGAATTTTTGAAAATCGGGCACCCCATTCACACCCCTTGGGATAGCTCCGTCAATTTGCATGTTAGAAACCTCAAACTCGGCACCAGGACAGCTTATCCATGTGTCCACAGGGACGCCTACACTCAAGGCAATCCCATCATCCCCTGATTTTTGGTGCGGCTTAAACTTTTTAACTCACCCCAAATCAAGTCCCATTCTACAACTACGTCAATTTGCATGTTAGAAACCTATCCTTTGGTCCCATGACAGCTTACCCATGTGTCCCCATGGACACCAAGTTTCAAGGCAATCCCATCATCCCCTGATGTTAGGGGAAGTTTTGAAAATCGGGCACTCCAGTATGTCAGGGATTTAAAGTTGCAATTGCAGACAGCTCAATGGGGCCAGTTCCAAGGAAATCCCAACATGCCACGAGATAACCCTAAATCTTCTTGCACATTTGAAAAAGGGATTATTGAACTTGATAAAGTCTAGGTGAGCGCAGGAAGGACTTCTCCCCTGAGTCAAAGCAAGACACATCCACCATCCCTGCAAGGCGGGAAGGGGAGAAGGGAGGGAAAGCAGGCAGGCAGGCAGGCAGGCAGCATGCATTGTAGTGCCGCAAGGATGACTTGAGCACTAACGCATAGCAAACCAACCCGTAAGCGGGCGCAAGGAGCAAGTGAGGCAAAGATGGCTGGTTGTTTCTTTCTAAGCCAGCAGTTACGCATTGAGGGGCACAGAGGAGGACGACTGGGAGCAAGCGTGCCGGAGGGTGCTGGGCACGAACCGCAAAGCCCATCTCCCAGGCACCAGGCGGGCAGAGCAGGCGAGGAGTCAGTCCTGGCAGATGCCCCACCATAGCAGCACCCCGGGGGAGGCGGGCAGGCAGGCAGGCAGGCAGGCAGGCAGGCTGCGGGCATTTCTGGGGGCACAAGGAAGTGAGGCAAGGATGGCTGGTTTCTAAGCCAGCACTGCAGTTAGTCATGCATTGCAAACGCAAACCATCCCAGCGAGTTGGTCACCGAGGAGGAGGACAGGCTAGCAGTGGGGCAGGCAGAGTGACATGTCATAGATCTAGTATTGGGGAGGAGTCAGTCCCGGCAGATGCCCCACCACAGTAGCACCCTGGGTGGGCGTTGGAAAACGCCATCTTGTGGGTCCATACTTCCCCCACCCCATGTCCTGCAGGGTTGCCTGCCTAACCCTTGTGGGGATGGGAGATGGAGAGCTTAGAGTGGCAGTGCCAGCAGCAGCCTTTGGCTTTCCCCTGGAACCAGTCGCCTTGCCAGCCTCTTTCCCCATCAAGACCGACTGGTGCTGCCTCTTAAGATACATCTTCATGCTGCTGGTTCCATAATGCCCTGTCGATGAACCCCTGCTTAGGCTGAGTTTGTAGTGGCGACAGACAGCAAAGCGGGGATCCGCTCCCAACTCAAAGTGGTCCCACACGATGCTTGTCTTTCGTTTTCGTGGTGACACCACCAATTGCCCGCCTGAGCTCTCTGGTGTTGCCACAGAAACAGGGGTGTGGGATGAGACTGGGGAGAGATCCTCGGCCTGCTGCTGCTGCTCCTCCTCCTCAGCCCCCACATCCTGGAGGCCCACCGCCTCCTCCTCCTCCCCCTCCACTGTGCTGAGGACCTCGTCTAGGTCCATCAGCGGGCTCGTGGGCTGAAAGGATAATGAAGGAGTTGGGGATACTCCTCCTCCTCTAATGGCACTGCTGCCACGTGCCTCTTGCAAAGGGGCACTTTTCCCATTCCCACCCTCAAAAAGAGAACGCCGGGCACAAGTTGCAGAAGAGAGTGGCTCTGCCTGCTGCTTGTCCTGCTTCTGTTTTGGAGCAGTCAGCCAAGGAGTTGCCCGTTTGATTTTCACAGGAGGAGAGGCAGCCTGCTTACTGGTGCCAGCCTGAGCCTTGCTGCTTTCAGCATGCCTGCTCCCTCTTTTCATGATGACTAATAAAATATTAATACTACTAATAATATGTATAAGGTACTACTAAGAATATAATATGTTTAAATGTAGGGAAATGGGACAAGAAGTGTGTATGCTGTATAAAAAGAATTAAATATTATACTACTAATATAATATGTATGAGAATATACTAATATATATATACTACTAAGAATATCTAAAAGAATATAATAATATGTTTAAGAATATTACTAATAAATGTAGGGAAATGGGACAAGAAGTGTGTGTATGCTTTCCCCAAAATGCTCAATCTGTGGCTGCCTGTTGCACTTCACAAAAGCAGCACACTCAGTCCAAGTTACACAGAGAAGAAAAAGAGAATAATTTTTTTTTTGGTATTTTTTGGTATTTTTTGGTATATAGAAGATAGAAGGAAACACAATCAGGATTTAAGAGAGGGGAGGGGGGAAAAGAACCAACCAAACACTACTACTATAAGAAGAACAAAATATGAATACTACTAATAATATGTATGAGAATATACTAATATACTACTAAGACTATGTAAAAGAATATAATAAAATATGTTTAAGAATATTACTAATAAATGTAGGGAAATGGGACAAGAAGTGTGTGTATGCTTTCAAAAGAAAGCTTTCACAAAAGCAGAACAGTCAGGCTTAAATAGAGGGAAGGGGGGGCAACCAACCCAACCAACCAACCAAACACACACTCCAAAATTTAAAAATAAAGTTTATATTAAATCAAAGTAAGGGAAAAACACAGGGCAAACTAAGCTATAAGTCAGAAAGAAGCAAACAAACACACACAAACGCACCAAACTAAATCTATCCTAATCTATCTCCAAAGTCCAAAGCAGGAGCACTAACAAACTAAGTCTTCCCTCCACGAACGCCAACCCACAAAGAGACACAAAACAGAAAGTTCTCAGGGTGGGTCTGCCTTAGTCCCCCCTCCAACGCTGGGATTGGAGGATGATGCTTTCTGAGGAGATCAATTCTCATCAGGATTGGGAGTTGAATGTGCCTGTCATCGCTTCCAAAAAAATAAAAAAAACCCAAACCCCGATTTTTAACAAAATATTGCACGTGAACCACAGGACGCAGAAAGTTGAGAGTAGTCTCAAAATGACCCCCATCCACGACTCTCTGTGCACAAGAATTTTCAGAACGATAGCTTAACCCCCCCCCAGTTATCCCCGATTCTTTTCCGCAATGCAATCCTATGGGCGAAAAGCCGAAAACGCCGTTTGAGCCGCGCGGTTGACCCGATTTTCAAAAAAATATAGCACGCGACCCACACGACGCAGAGAGGTGAGAGTGGTCTCAAAATGACCTCCATCTACGACTCTCTGAGCACAAGAATTTTCAGAACGATAGCTTCAAAAACAACGTAGTTATCCGCGATTATTTGCCGCAATGCAATCCTATGGCGAAATGTTTTCAAAATGGCGACCGGAGCACTCCGCCTGAACTAGGAGCTCCGAAAAATGGCCGCTTCTCTTCGCCTTGCTTCTAGGGGTCCGCGGTCCGCTCCTACTCCGCCTCTGGGTAAGGCGGAGCAGGCCAATCCGCTACTGCTTCTACGCTCCTAATCGGAGCGGATCACACCCCACTATATATATATATATATATATATATATATATATATATATATATATAAAGGTAAGCCCAGGGCCGGTACCAGACTATTTTGCGCCCTAGGCAAGGTGAGCTACTTTCACACAAACCCCCCCCCCCAAAAAAATGCCAGCTTTGATTTTTAAAAACATATGTTTCCTGGAAAAAATAAGAAGCACAAAACTTGAAACTGCTACATTTATTTTACAGTGCAAGAAATACGTCATGCCAATTATAGCAAACAAATTGGAAAGGAATGTCTATGGGTCTAAAATGCATTATTTTAGACCCATAGACATTCCAATGAGCAGGGGGTTGCACTGGATGGCCTTGTAGGCCCCTTCCAACTCTACTATTCTATGACTCTATGATGCTATGTGCGGAATTGAGGAAGCCATATCTTGAGCCTTTAATTCCTTTTTTTTTAAAATAATTTTTATTTGTTTTCTACACTATATAAACATACATACAACATTACAATAATAATAATAATAAAAAAAGAAACATCAAACAACTGCTACATACATATTGAATAAATGTTGAGTACATATATGTTGAATAAATATTACCTATACATTATCATACTACAACATAATCATTCTTAACATAAAAGTGCACCCCCCACCTCGGGATCTATTCCTGAGTCCAAAATCTGATCGTTTCTTCTGCTGGCGGTTTCCCACTTCCCTTAGTAAACACAAATATTAGGAACTGTTTCCAGATTCCTTCAAACTCATTTATTTTAGTTACGCCTTTTCTCCACTTAATATTACATGTCAGTTTATCATTAATGGCTATATCCCATACTTCTTTGTACCATTCTTCAATAGAATATTCCCCTTGAATCTTCCAGTTCCTAGCTACCATCAATCGTGCTGCAACCAGCAAACTCGATATCAGCTCTATAGTTTCTTTTCCACACTTTGTATCTTCAAATAGTGACAGCAATGCAATCTTTGGTGTTTGTTCTATTTTCATTCCCACTATTTCTTCAATTTCTGAAAACACCATCTTCCATAATCTTTGTACATATTTGCATTGCCACCACATATGTAAATACGTTTCTTTTTCCCCACAACCTCTCCAACAATTTGCTGAATGCTGATCATTTATCTTATTCAATCTAATCGGGGTTAGGTACCACCTCCATAAAATTTTAAAATAATTCTCCTTTATTCTCACTGATAAACTTCTCAACACTCTTTGTTTCCATAGTCCCTCCCATCTCTGTCGCCCTATTTGTACCTTCAAATCTGACTCCCATACCATTTTCTCTGGGTTCTCTCTAAACTCCTTTTCTAACAATATTTTATATATTTCACTCATTAAGCCTTTTTAAACTATACTACCTCCTTTCCCTTTTTCCTTATTTACTATTAACTCTTCAAACTTCGTCATCTTTCTACAAACTCTATTATCTTTAATCCACTTTTTATTCCATTGTTCTAATTGCCCATATTCTAACCAAGATAATTTTTTCTCCTTTAACAATTTTTCCATATCCTCTCTTGTTTTTATATCTCTTAACCAATCCTTTAGTTTCATTTTGCTTTTCTCTTTTAATATTTTACATAATCTACCCTTCAGATCCTCTGGGAAATTCTTTAACATTATTATCGGTGCTAAGGGAGAGTTGCTCGGAAGCAGCTTCCCTTTAAATTTACTCCAAATTTCCCATTGAGTCCTCAGGAGTGGATTATCTATACTTCCAACCCACTTTCTCCCTCCATCTTTAAAAAAAACATTGTCCAAGTTCATCTCTACGTTACTTATAATTTTTTCTTCCATCCAATATAAATCTCCTACTCCTATAATTGCTTCTACAATATGTCTTAATCTATTTGCTACGTAGTATAATTTTATATTTGGGAGACCCAATCCACCCTTTTTTTGGCTTAGATACCAATTATTTTTATTCACTCTTGCTCTCTTTTCTCCGTTACAATATTTATTAATAATATTTTGCCAACTTTTTATCTCAGTTTCTGTTATTTTTATTGGTAACATCCTAAACACAAAATTAATTTTAGCTAATATCTTCATTTTTATTAAGGCTATTCTTCCAAACCAAGATAAATTTAATCTTTTATATTTCTCCAATTTCTCTAATACCTCTTTCTTTAACCTCGTTAAATTCTCCTTTTCAAGATTCTCTAAATTTTTTGTAATTTTAATTCCCAAATATTTAATCTCCTCCTTAACTCTCAGGTATCTTCTCTCCTAATAATATCCTACTATAAAGTTCCAGTAACTTTGGAACTAAAAATTCTTTGAAGACCTTATAATATTCTGGTCCTAAACCATCTGCTCCCGGTGATTTACCAACTTTTAAATTATCAATGACATCTTCAACTTCTCTTTGAGTTATTACCTTCTCCATTAACTCTTTATATTCTGGTTTTATTCCATTCTTTATAAACCTTCCAATATACTCCTCCACCTTTTCTTGTTGAGTTTCTTTACCCTTATATAGTTCCTGATAAAATTCCTGGAAAATTTTTATTTTATCTTTCATTATATGACAATAATTCCCTCGATTATCCTTCAATGCTTCTATCCCATTCCTCCCTTTTTCTTTTTGTGTGAGTCTGGCAAGCAACCTAGAATTCTTATTACTGTTTTCGAAATATTCCCTTTTCATGTAAATTAAATTCTTTTGAACCTCCTCTATATTTAAATTTTCTAATTGTTTCTTCTTAGCTTGTATTTCTACTAATTTATATTTATCTTTACCTCGCCAATATTCTTCCTCCAAATTTCTAATTTCTATCTCTAACTTTTCCTGCTCTGCACGTTGTTGTCTTTTTAAGCTACACGTCTCTCTAATACAGATTCCTCTTACTACAGCCTTCATGGTGTCCCAAACGACTGACCCAACTGTTCCTCCCTTTTCATTAATTTCCCATGACTCCGACAATTCCTTCTGAATTTTCTCTACCACTTTATTATATTTCAATATTTTTGTATTCAACTTCCATCTATATGCCTCTTTATAATTCTTCTTGACTGTAAATTCTAAACTTAACAAGGCATGATCAGTTACTTTTATTACCCCCATTTCCATTTTACAAATCTTCGTTGCAAAGTCTTTTGAGACAAATATATAGTCTATCCTGGAGTATGTATGATGAACTGGGGAAAAGTATGAGAATCCAGGCTTAATCCCATTGAGTAAACGCCACGAATCTGAATAATCATTTTCTTTTACTAGTTTATTCAATATAGTTATATTATTCCTCTTTTCAACATTAGTGGGATTTGACCTGTCCCATCTATTATCCATAACCATATTAAAGTCCCCAGCTAATATGACATACCCCTCCTTGAATTCTTCTATTTCTTTAAATAACTTTATAAAAAACTCTCTATGTCTCTCATTTGGGGCATACACATTAATTAGCGTATATACCTTTCCTTCAATTTTACCTTTTAACATAAGATATCTGCCATTATCATCCTTTTTTGTTTCTTCTAATATAAACCCACTTTTTTTTGAGATCAAAGTGGCCACTCCATTTTTTTTTGATGTCCCTAATGACTTTTCATAATAGGCTAACCACTTTAATTTTAACATATTCGAATTCTCGGAGCCTTGGTGTGTTTCTTGGACCATTATAATATCCGATCCTTCTTTATTAAACATTTGTTTTATTCTCCTCCTTTTCACGACTGCCCCCAAACCTT
The DNA here is from genome assembly GCF_023053635.1 of Elgaria multicarinata webbii. NCBI lineage: Eukaryota > Metazoa > Chordata > Lepidosauria > Squamata > Anguidae > Elgaria > Elgaria multicarinata. The sequence goes on along the minus strand of NC_086191.1, from coordinate 8,107,924 downwards.
TAACATTGAGTGTTGATACATATTCCCCTCTTTTTATCCATATTCACCCTTTTGAAGTCTCTTCCGATCCCTTGTGCTCTGCAACTCAAATTTACTTACATAAAAACACAAACTCCATATGACAAACCCCCACCCTCTTACCCCAACCCCTTCCCTCCTACCTTCCCCCCTCCCCACCCCCCACTCTGATCCCCCCCACATCCCCGTGAGTCTAGTACTCCAGCCATCTACTTTAAAGGGGGGGGAGGCAGTGCTGCGCCTGGCCGGCAAAGTTTCTATGTTTGGCATTTCTATCTGCAATTATCTCAAAACATAATTAACAGTTCTATTACTCCCCAGATGTCCCAGCCTCATTCCCCCCCACTCCAGTCCCACTTGCTTCCCCATACAGACCCAGCCTCTTCAGCAACTCTTTACCTTGATCCAGTGAGGTTACTCTGTGTTCCCCCCTCCCATATGTAAATCTTAGAAAAACAGGATAACCCCACGAATACGTGATTTTGTTCTTCATTAGTGTTTCAGTTATTGGTTTAATACTGTGTCTCCAATTTAGTGTGTGTTGAGAGAGATCATTATAAATTTGCACTGCTTTGCCTTTGTACTGCAACTGGGCCATAGATCTCAATTCTTTCATAACTTGCTCTTTTTTGTAGTAGTTACCAAATTTCACCAAAATGTCTCTAGTCCCTTTGTAGTTTTGCCCCCCCACACGGTGAACTCGATCTAAATCCGATCCATCTATTGATAGGTCAGGCATCAGCTCCTTGAACCAATTCAGAATGATTTCTCTTAGATCTTCTCCTTGTATCTGCTTCAGCTGTTTTATTCGAATAGACGATCGATGAGATTGATCCTCCAAGGCTATCAGTCTTAATTCATAATCTTTAAATTGAATATTTGTTGATTTTTCAAAAGCCTCTTGCTTCTTCTGGTTCAAATCAGCTTTTGCCTCCAAATCTTTGATCTTTTTTGAGTTATCAGCTGTCTTATCAGCCAGGACACGCATTTGTTGTCTAAAAACATCCATTTGCTGATCTATTTTTTAAAAAATAACCGTGTTATTCTCCGCTATCGCAGCTTTAATTTCCACTAAAGAGGGTGGCTGACTGCCAATTGCTTCTCCCCCTTCAGCCATTTTTTTTCTTTTTTTGGTACTGTGTCTAAGAAAACTGGGCCTGTATCTTCATCTTCCTGTTCTGCTTCAGGGACTGTATTTTCCAGGGGGGAGAGGTTATGATTGGATGGTTTCTTTTTTTGTGTATTTAACCTTTTCCACTCCTTCCTAATTCTCCTTTTAATGTTAGACATAGGACACTTCTGGACAGGGCATAAATCTTAGAGTCCAGTTCACTTTCTTGGCAGTTTTTACTAGCTTTCCTTCTCTGTGTTAAACACTCTTCCTTCTTCCCAAGGGGGGGGGGAATATATCAGATTCACAACAGCATTCACTAGAGGGGACCAGAACTAATCATACACAGTCTATCAATGTCTCACTTTGCCCCCTCACCGAACGCTGCTTTTCTTCCACCACCGCACACCCCCCCTTCTCGCCAGCCGACGATAACTACAACAAACAGCTTCCACTTTATAAAGCCAGTATTTCAGTCTTTTCCACTTTGAGATAGAAGATAAGAGGTGAGAATCGCTACAAATCAGGTCAGCATCTAACAAAAACAAACTCTCTCTGCACAAACTGCGCCACAACAGTTTGCGGCAGGCAGGCCAGTTTGGTTTAGTTTCGTTTTCCCAGCCGATGCTTATAAAAACATTCCGTTCTGTCTCACCTTATCTTTTCAGCTTTTTCCAAAACCGGCAGCATTCATAGTCCTTTTCCATCAATTGCTCAAAGATTTATGCCCATTAAAAAGGAGATAATTGCTTTTCCCGGCAGAGCCGATTAGAGCCTCAAAAGAAACTCGCCGCCTCCATGGCTGCCAAGCTCTGCCCCCTGAGCCTTTAATTCCTAGGTTTAACTATATGCCACCCAAAAAGGCAACTCAAATACTTCTGTTAGGCTCTGATCATTATCTACCATTTAGGACTGCAAAGTTTGTACATTGGGTGCTGGAGGTGAGGAAGCTCTTGACTACCTCATAGGATCAAATTATATCCTGTTGATACCATATTTTGGTTAAAATAGTTAACATAAATATGACAACCTCACTGTCTGCGATGTTATTAATGTTATTAATGATTGAAGTACTCTTTCGGCTGTGGTGAGTTGGCAGTTGGCTGCGCAATTATTCTGTTTGTATGCAAGTGGCCTACCTGGCTAATATGCAATAAAGTATTTATTATGATGATGATTCTATGAAATGTAACCAAATTAAGAATCAGACAAATCAACCTATTTAATACTCCCCACTGCCTTGCAGTGTGGAGTAGGCAAAAAAATTAATGAACAATTCAGAACATGAGTAAAAAAAGTGATGCCAACCAGCAAGTTCACACTGTGTACAGGCAGGCAGGGAGGGAGCCTTACAAAGAGAGAGGAGGCTGGGAGGGGTGAGCTCTCTTTTATAGCCCCCATAGTCATCTCCCAGCATGGTGGTCCAAACAGTGCCAAGCCAATGGGAAGCGGGCACATCTCGTTCCTTTCCTCCACACGGAAAGGCCTCCCTGTGCCCACGCTGTGCTGGGTGTGGCAGAATTGCATCAGGCAGGGATGGATGGAAGCAAGTCTGTGGAGAGACGGAGAGAATATAAGTGACACGACCGTCAGGGTTCTCTTCAACACATCTCAGATCGTTCTCGCTCTCTTTTGGATCTCAACTGAGGTACGTGTACAATTTTTTTCAGTGCATTCTTGTGTTGTCCTCATATTGGAAAAAGGATGGAAGATCCTCTGTCATGGCACTTGGCTCGTGTGATAAATGTTGATGTGTTGGGTAACATTCCTAACATTCTGTCTGTTAGGAAATTTTGTGACAACAATGTGGAAAGTAATGGGTAGGAGACTGTTTTTTAACATTTAATATTTTTAAAAAGTAACCTCAGATTGTGGAGCAAGAGATACAATGGGAAGCTGCAGGTTAAAATCAAGCTGCCCAGAATCTGCAAAAACCCTGTTAGGGAAAATATGTAAGATCTACAGGAATTGTATCCCATCTGGGTTGAATTTTAAAAGATTAGTGACACTGTGCCAAGAAAATTGGCCATTCTTCACCAGAGATCAACCCACACTACTGTGGCCTGCCGAGGGTATATTTGAAATGGACAGGCTCACGCACTTGAAACATCATTTAGAAGGGAGGAAACCCTCTTCTTTTCCTGTACTAGCAGCAGTTATAATTAGACCACCAGAAGTAGCAAGACTTCAAGCCGACATGGCAACCCCCAGAAATGAAAGTTCTGAGTTGTTTGCTATCCCTTTGTCCATAGGAGCTCGAAGGTTAAGCATACCCGATTTGAGTAGAGCAGATTCAGTTCATAGAGAACTTCACTCGTCTGGACAAGTAGCCCGTATTGTTTTTCTAGTCTTAGAATTATCTGCACTTTGCACATGCATAAATGCCATGTCACAGGATGGTGTCAACACCGGCAGTTGGAGGGTGGAGTAAGATGTCTGCAAGGCAAAACAACCGATAAAAGAAACAGATAGAGGTGCATTTCCTGTAACTATTGCAATATCCATTTATGGTATTCTAGTCAGAGAAGTACTTGAACTCTGTATATGCCTAAATGCTTGTATTTTGCTTGTATTTCTATTAATTTATATTTATTTTTATATTGCCAATAATCTTTCTCCATTTTCTTAATCTCTTCCTCCAATTGTTCCTGCTCTGCTACTTGTTGCCTCCTTAAATTACACATTTCTCTAATACATATCCCTCTTGATACTGCCTTCATGGTATCCCAAACTACTGCCCTTGACGTTCCTCCCTTCTCATTAATTTCCCAAGACTCTGTCAATTCTCTTTGCATTTTTTCTACCACCTTATTATACTTCAAAAGTTTTGTGTTTAGTTTCCACCTAAACGCTTCCTTATAATTCTTTTTAACTGTAAACTCTAAACTTAACAATGCATGGTCTGTTACCTTTATTACCCCCATTTCCATTTTACATACCTTACTTGCAAACTCTTTTGAAACCATTATATAATCTATTCTAGAGTATGTCTGATGAACTGAGGAGTAGTAAGAAAATCCCGAATTCGATCCATTCAGTAAACGCCAACAATCTACATAATCTTTTTCTTTTACTAGTTTATTCGATATAGTAATATTATTTCTTTTTTCCACATTTGTGGGGTTTGATCTATCCACTCTATTATCCATTACCATATTAAAATCCCCAGCTAAAATAAGATATCCTTCCCTAAACTCCTCTATTTCATTAAATAAATTCATAAAAAACTCTCTATGTCTCTCATTAGGGGCATAAACATTTACTAATGTATATTGTTCACTTTCTATTTGCCCCTTTATCATAAGATATCTACCATTATCATCCTTTTTTACAGTTTTCAGTATGAATCCACTTTTTTTAAAAATCAAAATTGCTACTCCATTTTTTTTGACGTCCCTAATGACTTTTCATAATAAACAGACCACCTTGTCCGAATTTCATTTACGCCATCAAATTTTTGGTGTGTTTCTTGCATCATAATAATATCAGATCTTTCTTTATTTAACATTTGTTCTATTCGCCTCCTTTTCACGACTGCCCCCAGACCTTTAACATTAAGCGTTGATACTTTAATATTCTTATTCATAATCACCCTTTTGATTTTCCTTCCGATCCCGTGTGCTCTGTGTTGGAGTCCTGAATTAAGACTGGTTTTTGTGATTTCCATATTTTTGTACAAGCCTACAAACCTGGAAGAAACTGAAGACTCAGCATCAGTCAATCAGCTCAAAGGTCAAGTTTGCAGGTGGACTTTATTGAATTATTGAGATGATGTAAAAGTCTAATTGTCTTGCCATTGCCAATTAGTGGTTTCATCATTTGTTCAGGGAAGTGTATATAAAGAGAGTTTTGGAGCTTTGTAACCAGATTAAAATATTCTCTCTCTGCTGCTGTGAGCCCTGCTGTAACGTGTATGACCAAGTGTGTGAGTATGTTGGTGTAAATTTGTATTGCCATAAACTGTGTTATTTTCTATCAGTAAAATACTTTATTTTTGTATCAAACAAAACAGACTCTGTCTTAAAGTTAATTTGGTCTTTGCTGACTTTCATAGTTAAGAACCGCTGCTACTCTGCTAATTCACTGGTATAGTGAACAAAAGGGTTTATAAATATAATACCCCTCAAGAGGTTATGGGCCCAGTAACCCAGTCTGGACATAATTCTAGTTCTTAACAGAGAAACAGTAGGACCTGATAAGACAGAGAGCCGTGCGTTGACTAATTGCCCTGGAGCGTTGCTTTTTCTAAAGAACGTTGGGATTTAGACAAAGGAAGAGGCTTTTTCGTAAAGCTTTTTGTCTTGCAAAGTCACACGGTGTCTGATAGAAGGCTATTTTTGAATTTGAAAAGGGATTCTGAGGTTGTTAAGCCGGTCAGTTCCCAAAAAGGAAATTCAAATAACAAAAGGGTTGAAAAAACAACCAATTAGCAGTTATGGCACTTCAAATAGGAATGAATACACAAATGGAACAACTCACAGACACAAATTATATTACTTGGTCATTTAAGATTGAAATGAGTTTAAGAAACCAAGGGCTGTGGGAAGTGGTTACAGACCCACCCGATGAAGATTTAAGTGCAGCTGATTTGAGAGAGTGGAATCGTAATGCAGAGAAAGCAAAAACCCACATAATCCTCTGTATGAGGAATGATCAGCTATTCTATGTTAATAGAGAGGATGCTGTTCATGTGATCTGGACAAAATTGCGTGAAGTATATGTAAGAGATACAGCAGGTTCTCGAATAAATTTAACACGCAGAATGTATAGGACGATGCTAAAAGAATCTGGAGATATTGGCAAACATTTGCAGGAGCTAAGAGAAATATTCCAAAGTTTAGCATCGGCTGGCTTGACTCTTTCAGAGGAAATGAGGTCTTATATTATTCTGTCTAGCTTACCAACGTCTTGGGACGTGTTGGTGACTACCCTAGAGGGAGTGACCGTCCGTGATTTAACCCTGAATTATGTGTGCGGAAAATTATTAGAAGAACAACAGAAAAGACATTCCAAGAGAGAAGCCGTGAGCTCAAACGGCAAGGCAGACTCATTTCAACAATGGTCTGGTTCTGAAGGGGTTAAGACCGGGACTGTGAAAAAGGAGGAGACTGAATCTGCTTATTCAGTTTCAAAAAAGCACAAGCCACAAAAAACAATTGTTTGCTGGAAATGTGGCAAAATTGGACATAAGAAAATGAACTGTAGAGTGAGATTACAACCTGAGAAAGTTTCTGAGCATCGCTGGAAAAATGCTTCTTGTTCAAAGAAGTCAGCACAGCTCGTTACAGCCGGAGTGAGCAAGATTTCGAAGGAGGAAGGAAACGGAAGCTCAGCTATCTGGCTGATAGACTCGGCTTGTAATTCCGTTATTTCTACTAGAAAAGAAAGCTTCCTAGACTTCAGAGTCACGTCTAACAGATTTATTTTCCTTGCTGACGGCTCAAAGCAGGAAGTGAAGGGAGAAGGCATTTGCCATATTCCTGTCCTTAACGAAAGCTTTGCTAATGCTGTTTTTGTTCCCAACTTAAGTCATTCTCTTTTAGGTGTGTCAAACCTAATGGAGAAAAAGTTCTCTGTCTCCTTTGAGGAGGGGAAATGTTTTAATTCCAGGCATGGAGAACTGAAGGGGACTGCCAGTTTAAAAAACGGTTTGTTTTTTCTGGACAAGAGCCAAGATGGAGAAGGAGATATTTCTTCAAGAGACAATCCAGTAGTTTTACTAGATGTAGATTCTTCTAGCAGGCAAACGCCTGTAGCAACTCAGACGGAGCCAGAAGACAGAGAGCAAGAAGAGTAGAAGGAGGAGGAGATGCAAATCCCCCGCTGGTCTCAAAGACAAAACAAAGGCATGCCTCCCCATAGGCTTGGAATACATGCTTGTGATATGAGCTGTGAGCCTAATTCTTAGTTTTCGAGTCAACGAGGTTTTTGGAGAAGAAGTTTTTGCCTCCGGGACAGAAGTCTTTAACTTGCCACTGAGGAGAAGTTTTTAACAGCAAGCCGCTTGTAAACAGAGTTTCTTAGAAACTAGTCGCCAAGGAATTTAGTCAGGATAGGGAGGGACTTTAACGTCATTTTCTCTACTGTGAAATCATATGCTTTACTCTTTGTGCTTATTCTATGTAGTAAAACAAATTCAGCCTGGAGTGTCTAAGGGAATCTTAAGGTATCTCGAACCTTGGAGCACTGGAGAAATTTTTGCAACTCATAAACATATACAACAACAAAAATAAAAATAAACCCTGAACCACCCTTCATCTCCCTCCCTCCCACCCTATTAATCCCCCCCAACCCCTCTTCCCCCCCACTACCTTCCCCCTCCCCATATCCCCGTGAGTCTATTACTCTGTCCATTATCTAATTTAGGGGAGAGGGGGGAGGCGGGGCCCTGCCCTAACGGCAAGATCTCTGTACTTAACTACTTAACATATTATTATCTCATAATACCATTCCCCATTTTACCCCGTCCCAGACGCCCCGGCTTTGGCTCCATTCCCAACTCCAGCTCCAAGACTTGCAGCCTTAAATAACCCCAAACTCTTCAGCAGCTCCTTGCCTTGCTCCAAAGAGGTTACTCTGTGTTGGCCCCCAGCATAGGAAAACTTTAAAAAAACAGGGTAACCCCAAGAATATCTCACTGTATTTTTTGTTAGCGTTTCAGTTATTTGCTTAACGCTGTGCCTCCATTGGAGTGTTTGCTGACAAAGATAGTTGAATACTTGCACTGCTTTGCCTTTATATTTAATCATGACCATAGACCTCAATTTCTTCATCACTTGCTCTTTTTTGTAGTAACTGCCAAATCTCACAAGAATGTCTCTGGTTGATCCTCTATAGTTTGCTCCTCCCACTCTATGGATCCTTTCAATATCACAGTCTTTTATATCCAAATCTGGCATCATATGGTTGAACCACTTCAAAGCTATTTTTCTCAAATCCTCTGCTGGTTCTTCAGCAAATTGTTTAATGCGTACATTACAATGACGATCCTGATCTTGAAGTTGGATCAACTTTAGATCTTGATATTGAAATTTTACCTCACAACTTTTTTCAAAGACATCCTGTTTTTTCACAAGTGCTTTTACTTCCACATCCAGCTTCTTTATCTCCCTATCATTTTGCGCGATCTTATCTGCAAGCACCCCCATCCGTGCTGCTGCGTTCTTTTCATTAACATCCATCTTCTTGCTCAAAGTGGCAGTGCTATCCAGAATCAGTTTCTTCAATTCTTCCAATGCAGTTGAAATTGACACCGTGCCAGATCCCTCAGCCATCTTGACAAATCCGTCACCATCACTTCCACTGCTTTGTGAGTCTTTTTCTGCAGACACTTTCTCAAGACGGGCCAAATTATGATTAGAAGGATGAACTCTTTGCCAAGTAGCCTTCCCCGGTTTTTTTTTTCTTTTTTCTTACGGCATGGGTCTATTTTTAGCTCTGAGTCAATGTCCCGTTTACAATCCACACCATCTCTCTTTCTACGCAAATAAACACTTCTTCGGTGCTTTTTTAAAGGGTGAATTTACTGCCAAATAAACCTTTCTCTCAGATTAGGAGTATAAATCACTGCTTATCAGATTTAGGAGCCGGGAGAGCTGTAGCAAAGTTAGTTTCGTTTTCTAACTTCCCCCTCCTTCCATCTGTTTACAGCCAAGGAACGGGCTGCTTTCCTCCCTCCTTTTTCTGAGTCTGCTTCCGAAAACAGGATTTTCACCCTCTCTTAGCACTCATAATCATCAACCTTCATTTTCATTAACGACCCATGCCTTTTAAAGTGAGATAATTAGCTTTCCAGATCTTCCCGATCGGGAGGTCTTAAGGAGAGATCTTACCAGTCATGGCGTCCGGCTAATCCCCCCATAAATCCTCAATTCCTATTCAGAAGTAAATTGCATTGAGTTCAATGGAACTTCCTCCTGAGTAGGTGGGTATATGATAGCAGCTGCAATTCTTCTAAGGAGCTCAAAACACTGAATGTTGTTTCTCTGTCCACCTTTTTAATTCTCACAACAACCTTGCAAGGGAGTTTTGGCTGAGAGGGAGTGACTGGCCCAAGGTTTCCCAGTGAACTTCATGTTGAGTGGGGAAAAGGCCTTCACCTGCTCAAGTATGAGCTCTTCTGCCATCATAGGTGTGGTAGGTGAACACGAGACGGGCCATTCTGGCATGCCCAGCATGGCCTGGGCGTGGTGAAGCATTTGTGAGCGGGGGCAGGATGGAGACGTGCCCTGCTGCTATTGGCTCTGAGCGGGTGGTGCCATCTATCGGGGAGGGGTATCATACAGGCCTATAAAGAGGCATTTACCCCTCCCAGCTTCCATTCTTGTTCGCGCTGCTCCCTCCCTGTATGCAGTGTGAGTTCTCTGGTTGCTATTCAGGGCCGAGAAGGAGTTTTTTTGCTCATGTTCTAAATTGTTCATGAGTTTTTTCACCTACTCCACACTGTAAGACAGCCTGTGAGTATAAATAGGTTGATTTGGCATTGCTTTGTTAATTTGGTCACATTTTTTGGGCAAGCAGGAAGGAACGGGCATCCAGAGGGATTTTGTAATGGTGAGCATTCACAGGCACTGTTGTGGTGGCTGGTAATTCCTGAGGGCTCCCAGTGTTGAGCTCCGTGGCCGGGCGGGGAGATAAGGATTACCTCTGAGGCCAACCTTTCTCCCCAGCCTTGAGCCTTGAGGCCTGGCAGGCATCTCCAATACATCTTGGATCACTCTTGCTCTCTTGTGGATCTTCAATTGAGGTTTGTGTTCAAGACGTTTCTGTGTTTCTTGTGTTGTCTTGGGTTTAAGCCTTCATATTGGACACAGGAGAGAAGATCCTTTGTCATGGCACTTGGCTTGTGTAATAAATATTGATGAGGTGGGTATTGTCTGGTGCCTACGGCTGTTGGAATAACTCAAGAACTTCTGTGAAGGCCTTGCTGCAGAAATGAAAGAGAGTCAAGGAGGCTCATCATTTGGGTGGCACATTCTGAGACCCACCAGTTGAAGACCAATAGTCAGCACCAGCTCTTCTCAACCTGGTGTCCTGCAGATATTTGGGGTTGCAACCAGAATGACAAATGGTCAGGAATGTAGAGAATTGTAGCCCAAACATCTGGAGGGCAGAAGGTTGGGGAAAACTGTTCTAGGAGAAAGCAGATGGCCGTTGATCAGCTGGGGGAAGAGGGTAGCTTTTTGTGCCTCCGTACTTGGAGGTAACCCTTTGTCAAGCTCATCATGTGCATTGTCCTGTCCTGAGAAGGGACCAATTGCATACCTAGATATGCCCAGAGGAAACAGTTAAATCCCCCTCAACTCTTCTTGGCAGAGGAATACAGTCAAGCAGTATTGGCCCATTCTTGTCCATCTCTTGATAAATGCTCATCTTGTCTTGTATCTCTGTGGCATCCTGCACCTGGGGGGAGAAGAAATTTAGACACATCTAGGGTGCTGCCTTCTATTGAGCTGTAGGGAGCATTCCTGGGTTGCAACCTGTAGGTCACTGCAGAAGTAACCTTATGAATGGTATGCAAAAGAGACGCAGCTCCCAAATTAATATTTGGGTTCATGGTGGGCCTCGGGACTGAAAAGATTGAAGATTACCTGTAGTGCATCCTTCCCCAATCAGGTGGATTCCAGATGTGTTGGATTACAGTTCCCAGCATTCCCCAGACAACTGGGGATTTGGGGAATTATACTCCAAAAGATCTGGACGACACCAGGTTGATGAAGTCTGCAGTCATGGGACGGAAACCCCTGGTTGGATTCCAAAGGTCTACACCAGCCTGGTGGCTTCAAGATATTTTTGGCCTAGATACTACATCTCAGCAATTCCAAACCTGAATGATCTCAGCAATTCCAAACCATCTTTTGATGTGAGGGCATTGTCTCAAGGGGATTTCTGTATAGAGAAGCTAGCACAATCACCACAACGCAGCGCAAGATGGAAATTAAGTGCTAGAGCACTAGCATTGAATAGAGAAGGTCCAATCACGGCATCGCCAGCTATATCAGTCTTTTCCAACTTGGTGCCCTCTGGGTCGTTCTGCTTACAATTCCCACCATTCCTGTGGCAACTGAAGTCCCAAACATTTGGAGGGCATTAGGTTGTGGAACAGGGCTGGCCTAAAGGCAGAAACTCTCCAGGATTCTGGCAGAGAGTTTTTTCTCAGCTCCACCCACAGAATCCAGGGATTGAACCTGGCACCTTCTGCACATAATCCATGCGCTCTGCCAGCACACAGGAATCTACCTTACACTGAGGAGGACTATTGGTCCAGCTAGCTCAGTATGGCCTACACTCTTTGGCAGTGGTGCTCTCCAGATTTTCAGAGAGGGAGACTTTCTGAGATGAAGCCATGGATGTCCTGCTTGCTCTACCACCGAAGTAGCTGCCCAGATGTGTGAACCATGGTACATTTCTCTTTTTGTAAATAGCTGGATTGCATGCAGACTGGGGTGTGGTCAGCTTGTGATTTGTAAGCAGTTGGTTGCATATTGTACAGAGACTATTGTTTGTTCCTCATGCTACATAAGAACATAAGAGGAGCCATGCTGGATCAAACCAAAGGTCCATCTAGTCCAGCATTTGGTTCATAAAGTCAGCCTAAGTACTCCAGTTGCTGGGGACCTGGGTGGGAGGGTGCTGCGTTTTCAGCATTGTATCAGTGGAAGAACCAAAAACCCACTTCACGTTCTTCATGTGAGGCGAGGAGCCCATCTTTGTAGCATAGAATTCCCCTTCCGCCTCCCCTCTGCAACTGAACTGGATGCTGATTTGCTTCTTATAGGTCAGCAGCCAACTCAAGATGTCTCAAACCCAACTGGAAGCAGCCTTTGTTACTATCGCAAAGATTTTCCTCCAATATTCTGTGCATGTTGGGGATTTTGACACCCTCAGCAAAAAGGAGATGGCTGAGCTGATGAAAAACGAGCTTCCAAACTTCCTGAAGGTGAGAGCTGGGTGTAGAGCAGGCTGATCCTTCCAGAGAAAGGCTCTTTGGGTAGAGCATGGGAGAAAGAAATGGACGAATGGCAGCCATTTGGTTTACACTCAGAGGAAGAAACCTGGGCAGGATCTACACTACTGCTTTAAAATGATTTATAACACTAGTGACGATGGTTGGGGCCCAGGACACCTCCGTGCACAGTTTTCACAATGTTTTCAAAGTGCCGTCTCCTGCTTGGCGTAGATTTGGCCCTGGCTTCCTGCAGATAACTTGGACAACAACTCCCATAATCCTCAGCCATTGACCATGCTGACTTGGAATTATGGGAGTTATAGGCCCCAATATGACCTCAGAAATGGCCCTTGTTCCATTTAAATGTGAATTGTTTTAATTGGAGCTTGATCATTTTGGGGGCCTCATTGCTTGACTCCAAGCCTCATCACTTTGATGATGATGATGATAATAATAATAATAATAATAATAACAATAATAATAAATTTATTTATTTACTACCCGCCTCTCCCTCTGGATCAAGGCGGGGAACAACACCAAATAAAATATAACACATAAAATTAGTTAAAAGAGCATATAAAACCAATACAATATTAAAATAACAATCACAACATCTTAAAATTCTAAGGTTTAAAATTCATCTGGGTAGGCCTGCCGGAAGAGACTAGTCTTCACAGCTGTCTTAAATTCAGACAGAGCATTAAGCTGACGAATCTCCTCCTGCAGGCCCTTCCACAGTCTGGGGCAGCAGAAGAAAAGGTCCTCTGGGTAACATTTGCCAGCCTAGTTGTGGCTAGTTGGAGTAAACCCTTCCCAGAGGACCTGAGTGTGCAAGGCGGATTGTATGGGAGAAGGCGATCCCGCAGGTAACCTGGAGCCAAACCATGTAGGGCTTGAAAGCTGATAACCAACACTTTATACTTCGCACGGAAACTAATTGGCAGCCAGTGGAGAGATTTTAAAGTTGGTGTAATTGTTCTCTGTGATGCAGGTGTTGTGGGGGGAAACCAGGGGTTAAAAAGAGTGGTCTTGGCATCTCAGCTTCCCTGTCTTCCTTGTACACAGATTCTGGGGCAAGATCCTTTTCTATTCCTTCTTGGAAATGGGTCTTCCCGTGGCTGCCATTTTGAGAATGGGCATGCACCTCCAGGAATAGCCATTTTTGTGAGACCACCAACGACCACCTCTCAAAATTGCAATGTGCCCATTGGCCAAAAAAAAATAAAAAATTGGGGAACCCTTGCCCCAAATCCTGCCTTTGACATGTCCTGGTATGGGGGTTGGAATTCTAATGTGGTGGGGACAGCATCATAATGCCTGTAGCCACCCTTTCTTTGCAATGTTTTTATTTCAGCAACAGGATAAAAAGAACCCAAAGGCCATTGATGAAATGTTCAATGATCTGGACAGGAACAAAGATGGCCAGGTCAGCTTTGAAGAATTCACCGTCTTAGTCCAGAGGGTGCTACTTGCTTCCAATGAACCCATTGATGAAGAAGGCCATGAGGGACACGCCCACAACTAAGCCCCAAGAGTGAAGCCAGCTCGTTGTGCCAATCAACACAGCTTCATCAATGACCCCTCAACCCTGTTCTCTTCCATACCTGTGGGTCAGGCCAATTTGTCAAAATAAAACTTTCTTCCAAAGTTCCAAAGATGGATGTTTTCTTTTGGTTTCTTTCTTCAGAGGTGGGGGCCGGCGGGTGGAAGGCAAAGTTACAGTAGGCCTAGCAAAGGTATCATGGTAGATGGAGCCGAATGGATAGACTGTCCTACACCTCCCTTTACATGTACATATTAATTTATTTATTGCATTTATAGACAACCAATTTATTTATTTATTTATTACATTTACATCCTGCCTTTTTTCATCCAAGGAACCCAAGGCGGAGTACATAAGCCTCCTCCTCTCCATGCTATCCTCACAATGACAACCCTGTGAGGTGGGTTGGGCTGAGAGTCTGTGACTGGGCCAAAGTCACCCAGTGGGCTTCCATGGCCGAGTGGGGACTAGAACCCGAATCTCCTGATGGAGATGGAACAAGGGTCTGACCCAGGATAAGTAGGGTGACCCTATGAAAAGGAGGACTGGGCTCCTGTATCTTTAACAGCAGTATTGAAAGGGGAATTTCATCAGATGTCATTTGTATACATTGGGAACCTGGTGAAATTCCCTCTTCATCACAACAGTTAAAGCTGCAGGAGGTATACTAGAGTGACCAGATTTAAAAGAGGGCAGGGCACCTGCAGCTTTAACTGTTGTGTTTTCTTTTTATTTATTTATTTTTTAAATTTTAAAACACAAAATAAACATCTTACAAAAAAAACAACACAACATACTACATACATTTAACTAAATGTTGAATACATATATATTGAGTGCCCCCCCCCTCGGGATCTATTCCTGCTTCCAAAATCTCATGCTTTCTTCCGCTGGCGGTTTCCCACTTCCTTTAGAAAACACAAATATTAGGAACTGTTTCCAAATTCCTTCAAAATCATTTGATTTAGCTATACCTCTTCTCCATTTAATATTACTTGTCAATTTATCATTAATAGCTATATCTCATACTTCTTTGTACCATTCTTCAATAGAATATTCCCCTTGAATCTTCCAGTTCCTAGCTACAATCAATCTCACTGCAGTCAGCAAATTCGTTATCAGTTCCTTAATTTCCTTTTTACATTTAAAATCATCTTCAAATAGTGACAGCAATGCAACTTTTGGTGTTCCTTCTATCTTCATTTCCACAATTTCTTCAATCTCCAAAAACACCATCTTCCACAATTTTTGAACATAGTTACATTCCCACCACATATGCAAATACGTTCCTTTAACCCCACAACCTCTCCAACAATTTTCTGATTGCTGATTGTTTATCTTATTCAATCTAACCGGAGTTAGGTACCACCTCCATACAATTTTAAAATAATTCTCTTTTATTCTTACTGACATATTTCTCAACGCTCTTTGTTTCCATAATCCCTCCCAACCCTGTTGTCCTATTTGTACTTTCAAATCTGTCTCCCAAACCATTTTACCCGAATTATCCTCCATCCCTTTCTCCACCAATATTCTGTATATTTCACTCATCAACCCTTTTAACACTGTTCTTTTCTCCCTTTCATTATCTTTCTTAACTATTAGTTCCTCAAACTTTGTTAATTCTCTACAATCTCCATTATCTCTTACCCACTTTTTAGTAGGGGTATGCACGGACCCCCCGCTCCGCTTCACTTGCAGATCCGCCATTTTCCGGATCGGGCCACTCCGCCCCACCCCCGCTCCGCCCACTTCCGCTCCGCTCCGCCCGGAGCTCCGGATCCGGATCCGGAGCTCCGTTTCCCCCCCCATAGGCTTGCATTGAAAGCTAAAAAATTATACAACTTTTTTTCTGTTCAAGTTAGAAACCTCATGTTTGGCACCATGACACCTCATGGGGATATACACACGCACGCCAAGTTTCAAAGCAATCCCATCATCCCCTGATTTTTGGCGAATTTTTGAAAATCGGGCACTCCACACACAACATCCCTGCGAGGTGGGCAGGGGAGGAGGGAGGGAAGGCAGGCAGGCATGCAGCTGGCATTTCTGGGGGCATAAGGAAGTGAGCCAAGGATAAGCCAGTAATGCATATAAAATGGAATAAATCAATAAATAAACAAAGGAGGGGTGGAATTAAAAGCAGCAGTGTTGCTCAATAAACTGCTCGATGCAGAAAGTTGAGAGTAGTCTCAAAATGACCCCCATCCACGACTCTCTGTGCACAAGAATTTTCAGAATGATAGCTTAAAACCCCCCCAGTTATCCCCGATTCTTTCCCTCAATGCAATCCTATGGGCGAAAAGCCGAAAACGCCGTTTGAGCCGCGCGGTTGACCCGATTTTCACAAAAATATAGCACGCGACCCAGACAACGCAGAGAGGTGAGAGTGGTCTCAAAATGACCCCCATCCACGACTCTCTGAGCACAAGAATTTCCAGAACGATAGCTTCAAAAACAACCTAGTTATGGGCGATTATTTGCCGCAATGCAATCCTATGGCGAAATGTTTTCAAGATGGCGACCGGAGCGCTCCGCCTGAACTAGGAGCTCCGAAAAATGGCCGCTTCTCTTCGCCTTGCTTCTAGGGGGTCCGCGGTCCGCTCCTACTCCGCCTCTGGGTAAGGCGGAGCAGGCCAATCCGCTACTGCTTCTACGCTCCTAATCGGAGCGGATCACACCCCTACTTTTTAGTCCACTGTTCTAATTGCGAGGCATGTGCTCCGCTCCGATTAGGAGCGGAGAAGCAGTAGCGGATTGGCCTGCTCCGCCATACCCAGAGGCGGAGTAGAAGTGGACCGCGGACCCCTAGAAGCAAGGCGAAGAGAAGCGGCCATTTTTCGGAGCTCCTAGTTCAGGCGGAGCGCTCCGATCGCCATCTTGAAACATTTCGCCCATAGGATTGCATTGCGGAAAACAATCGGGGATAACTGGGTTGATTTTTAAGCTATCGTTCTGAAAATTCTTGTGCACAGAGAGTCGTGGATGGGAGGTCATTTTGAGACTACTCTCACCTCTCTGTGTCATGTGGTTCGCGTGCTATATTTTTTTAAAAATCGGGTAAACAAACATTACAAACAGGGACAGCGCGGGTCAAACGGAGGTTTTCGCCCATAGGATTGCATTGCGGAAAACAATCGGGGATAACTGGGTTGATTTTTAAGCTATCGGTCTTTAAATTCTTGTGCACAGAGAGTCGTGGATGGGGGTCATTTTGAGACTACTCTCACCTCTCTGCGTGGTGCAGGTCGCGCGCTAGAATTTTTGGAAAAATCGGAGGGAAAAATACCTTTTTCAAAGGGCTGAGGGGCAGAGTCAGCTCCCGGTCATGATCACATGATCCCAAAGTTAGAGGAGGGCATAGGCAAAACGGGTAACTTGGGATTCTGGGAAACTTCTCTTTCTTAATCTGAACGGACTTTTCCCCGTGTTTTTTAACACAGTAGCCCCACCAAATGCACAAACACAACCTGAAATCATATACTAAGCCAAGAATAAGAGCTAGAAACACAGCACTGCTACCCACCCTAACTTTGGGGAACAACTGAAAAGATGTGGTGCAAGGGGATGAGCTCCCCTAGGGCATCTCATCGTGGACGTGCCCCCACTCTCTCCTGTACTTGGAAGGCCATTAGAGCCTTCCAAAGAGAGTAAAACGGTGGAGCAATGCCTATCATGAGTCGAAGTGAGCGTTTACTTCTTAGTGGTGGAGCGATGCCTATTATGAGTTGAAGTGAGCGTTTACTTCTCAATCTCAGAGCTGTTGGTGAAGCAATGGCTTTCTTGAGCTGAACTGGCAGCTGCTTCCCCCTCCCCCGGGCACGTCCCCCTATTGCTGGTAAAAGACGGATATAGCCTTTTAAAAAAAATTCTTCTTGCTGTTTATTGAGCAACACTGCTGCTTTTAATTCCACCCCTCCTTTGTTTATTTGTTTATTTATTCCATTTTATATGCATTACTGGCTTATCCTTGGCTCACTTCCTTATGCCCCCAGAAATGCCAGCTGCATGCCTGCCTGCCTTCCCTCCCTCCTCCCCTGCCCACCTCGCAGGGATGTTGTGTGTGTGTGGCTTTGACTCAGGGGAGAAGTCCTTCCTGCGCTCACTTGGAGTTTTGGAAGTTCCAAATTTTGCAGGTTTAAGCCCCGCCAAAAAACAGGGGATGATGGGACTGCCTTGAGTCTCGGCATGCGTATGTATCCCTGGATAAGCTTTCATGGTGGTGAGTTTGAGGTTTTTTTTTTAACGTGCAAATTGATGGAGCTATGGAAAGGGGTGTGAACGGGTGTTGGATTTTCATAAATTCCCCAAAAATCAGGGGATGATGGGATTTGCTTGAGTCTCGGCGTGCGTATGTATCCCTGGATAAGCTTTCATGGTGGCGAGTTTGAGGTTTCTAACATGCAAATTGACAGAGCTATGGAAAGGGGTGTGAATGGGGTGCCCGATTTTCAAAAATTCCCCAAAAATCAGGGGATGATGGGATTGCCTTGAAACTTGGCATCCATGGGGACACATGGATAAGCTATGATGGTGGCGAGTTTGAGGTTTCTAACGTGGAAATTGACAGAGCTATGGAAAGGGGTGTGAATGGGGTGCCCGGTTTTCAAAAATTACCCAAAAATCAGTGGATGATGGGATTGCCTTGAAACTTGGTGTCCATGGGGACACATGGATAAGCTATCATGGTGGTGAGATTGAGGTTTCTAACGTGCAAATTGATGGAGCTATGGAAAGGGGTGTGAATGGGGTGCCCGATTTTCAAAAATCCCCCAAAAATCAGGGGATGATGGGATTGCTTTGAAACTTGGCGTGCGTGTGTATACCCCTATGAGGTGTCATGGTGCCAAACATGAGGTTTCTAACTTGAACAGAAAAAAAGTTGTATAATTTTTTAGCTTTCAATGCAAGCCTATGGGGGGGAAAAAACGGAGCTCCGATCCGGATCCGGAGCTCCGAGCGGAGCGGAAGTGTGCGGAGCGGGGGCGGGGCGAAGCGGCCCGCTCTGAAAATCGCAGATCTGCAAGTGAAGCGGAGCGGGGGGTCCGTGCACACCCCTACTAATTGCCTATAATTTAACCAAGTTAATTTTTTATCCTTCAGAACCTCTTCCATATCCTCTCTTGTGCTCATTCCTCTTAACCATTCCCTTAATTTCATTTTATTTTTTTCTATTAAAACTTTACTTAATCTACTCTTTAGTTCCTCCGGGAAATTCTTCAACATTATTACCGGTGACAAAGGAGAGCTGCTTGGAAGCAGCTCCCCTTTATATTTACTCCAAATTTCCCAGTGCGACCTCAAAAGCGGGTTATTTATACTTTCTACCCATTTTTTTTTCCTTCCATAAAAAATACATTTTCCAAATTAGTCTCTATATTACTAGTAATTTTTTCTTCCATCCAATCTAATTCCCCTAATCCTGTAATTGCCTCCACTATATATCTTAATCTATTAGCTACATAGTATAATTTAATATTTGGGAGACCCAATCCTCCCTTTTTTTGGCTCAAATACCATTTACTTTTATTTAGCCTCCCTTTCTTATCACCATTACAATAATTATTTATAATCCTTTGCCAACTTTTTAGCTCTAATTCTGAAATTTTTATTGGTAGCATCCTAAACACAAAATTAATCTTTGCTAAAATCTTCATTTTTATTAATGCTATTCTTCCAAACCAAGATAAATTTAACCTTTTATATTTTTCCAATTTTGCTAAAATCTCTCTTTTTAACACATTTAAATTCTCTTTCTCTAAACTCTGTAGCTTCTGCGTAATTTTTATTCCCAAATATCTAATCTGATTCTTAACTCTCATTTCTCTTCCCTTTTCTTCCCAATCCTTCTCTTCCTTTTTAGTATAATTAAACAACATCATTTCTGATTTAGACCAATTTATTCTTAACCCCGTGATATCCTCAAATTCTCTCAGTTGCTGTTTAATTCTCCCCATCTTCTCTATTGGATTTTTTATCGTCAACAACGTGTCATCTGCAAACATATACAATTTAATTTCTTTCCTACTACCTATTCCTTCAATCTCCTCATCTTCTCGTATTGCATTCGCCAATAATTCCATTACCATTACAAATAGGACTGGTGAGAGCGGACATCCTTGCCTTGTCCCTCTGGCTAGTCGTATCTGTCTACCTGCCACAAATCCACATTGGTCCTCCCCTATATATTCCTCTATAAATTTATTCAACCGCCTTGCTAAAATAGTTGAAAAAATCTTAGCATCTTGGTTTATTAATGAAATAGGTCTATATGAATCAGGGACAGTCAAATCTTTATCTGGTTTTGGTATTAAAATTATTAATGAATGTTCCCATGATTCTGGCGTTCTATCCCCTTCCAATATGGAATTATACAAATTCAATAATTTTGGTACTAACATTCCTTTAAAAACCTTATAATATTCTGGACCTAAACCATCTACCCCCCGGTGATTTACCCGGCTTCAAGTTCTCAATTACTTCTTCTACTTCTCCTTGAGTTATTACCATTTCCATTAACTCTTTATGCTCTATTTTTATTCTCTTCTTTATATACTTTTCTATATAAGCGTCCAACTTTTGTTTTTGAATATCCTTTCCCTTATACAATTCTTGATAAAACTCCTTAAAAATCTTTACTTTATCCTTCATTGTATGACAATACTTCCCTTGTTTATCCTTCAAAATCCCTATCCCATTCCTGGCTTTTTCTTTTTGTGTGAGCCTGGCAAGCAATCCAGAATTCCTATTACTGTTTTCAAAATACTCTCTTTTAGTATATATATTAAATTATATATTAATATATATATATATATATATATATATATATATATATTATATTAAAATATATTAAATATATTTATATATTAAAATTTATATTAAAATATATATTAAAATTTTTAATATATATATATTAAAATTTTTTGAACCTCCTCTAAATTTAAATTTTCTAATTGTTTTTTCTTTGCTTGTATTTCTATTAATTTATATTTATTTTTAAATTGCCAATAATCTTTCTCCATTTTCTTAATCTCTTCCTCCAATTGTTCCTGCTCTGCTACTTGTTGCCTCCTTAAATTACACATTTCTCTAATACATATCCCTCTTGATACTGCCTTCATGGTATCCCAAACTACTGCCCTTGACGTTCCTCCCTTCTCATTAATTTCCCAAGACTCTGTCAATTCTCTTTGCATTTTTTCTACCACCTTATTATACTTCAAAAGTTTTGTGTTTAGTTTCCACCTAAACGCTTCCTTATAATTCTTTTTAACTGTAAACTCTAAACTTAACAATGCATGGTCTGTTACCTTTATTACCCCCATTTCCATTTTACATACCTTACTTGCAAACTCTTTTGAAACCATTATATAATCTATTCTAGAGTATGTCTGATGAACTGAGGAGTAGTCAGAAAATCCCGAATTCGATCCATTCAATAAACGCCAACAATCTACATAATCTTTTTCTTTTACTAGTTTATTCAGTATAGTAATATTATTTCTTTTTTCCACATTTGTGGGGTTTGATCTATCCACTCTATTATCCATTACCATATTAAAATCCCCAGCTAAAATAAGATATCCTTCCCTAAACTCCTCTATTTCATTAAATAAATCCATAAAAAACTCTCTATGTCTCTCATTAGGGGCATAAACATTTACTAATGTATATTGTTCACTTTCTATTTGCCCCTTTATCATAAGATATCTACCATTATCATCCTTTTTTACAGTTTTCAATATGAATCCACTTTTTTTTGAAATGAAAATTGCTACTCCATTTTTTTTGACGTCCCTAATGACTTTTCATAATAAACAGACCACCTTGTCCGAATTTCATTTACGCCGTCAAATTTTTGGTGTGTTTCTTGCATCATAATAATATCAGATCTTTCTTTATTTAACATTTGTTCTATTCTCCTCCTTTTCACGACTGCCCCCAGACCTTTAACATTAAGCGTTGATACTTTAATATTCGTATTCATAATCTCGCTTTTGATTTTCCTTCCGATCCCGTGTGCTCTGCAACTCATAAACATACACAACAACAAAAATAAAAATAAACCCTGAACCCCCTTCAACTCCCTCCCTCCCACCCTATTAATCCCCCCCAACCCCTCTTCCCCCCCACTACCTTCCCCCTCCCCATATCCCCGTGAGTCTATTACTCTGGCCACTATCTAACTTAGGGGAGAGGGGGGAGGTGGGGCCCCGCCCTAACGGCAAGATCTCTATACTTAACTACTTAACATATTATTATCTCATAATACCATTCCCCATTTTACCCCATCCCAGACTTTGGCTCCATTCCCAACTCCAGCTCCAAGACTTGCATCCTTAAATAACCCCAAACTCTTCAGCAGCTCCTTGCCCTGCTCCAAAGAGGTTACTCTGTGTTGGCCCCCAGCATAGGAAAACTTTAAAAAAACAGGGTAACCCCAAGAATATCTCACTGTATTTTTTGTTAGCGTTTCAGTTATTTGTTTAACGCTGCGCCTCCATTGGAGTGTTTGCTGACAAAGATCGTTGAATACTTGCACTGCTTTGCCTTTATATTTAATCATGACCATAGACCTCAATTTCTTCATCACTTGCTCTTTTTTATAGTAACTGCCAAATCTCACAAGAATGTCTCTGGTTGATCCTCTATAGTTTGCTCCTCCCACTCTATGGATCCTTTCAATATCACAGTCTTTTATATCCAAATCTGGCATCATATCGTTGAACCACTTCAAAACTATTTTTCTCAAATCCTCTGCTGGTTCTTCAACAAATTGTTTAATTCGTACATTACAACAACGATCCTGATCTTGAAGCTGGATCAACTTTAGATCTTGATCTTGAAATTTCACCTCACAACTTTTTTCAAAGACATCCTGTTTTTTCACAAGTGCTTTTACTTCCACATCCAGCTTCTTTATCTCTCTGTCATTCTGCGCGATCTTATCTGCAAGCACCCCCATCCTTGCTGCTGCGTTTTTTTCATTAACATCCATCTTCTTGCTCAATGTGGCAGTGCTGTCCAGAATCAGCTTCTTCAATTCTTCCAATGCAGTTGAAATTGGCACCGTGCCAGATCCCTCCGCCATCTCGACAGATCCGTTGCTTTCGCTTTCACTGCTTTGTGAGACTTTTTCTACAGACACTTTCTCAAGACGGGCCAAATTATGATTAGAAGGATGAACTCTTTGCCAAGTAGCCTTCCCCGGGTTTTTTTTTTTTAATTTTCTAACGTATGGCATGGATCTATTTTTAGCTCTCAGTCAATGTCCTGTTTACAATCCACACCGTCTCCCTTCCTACGCAAATAAACACTTCTTCTTCGGTGCTTTTTTAAAGGGTGAATTTACTGCCAAATAAGCCTTTCTCTCAGATTAGGAGTATAAATCACCGCTTATCAGACTTAGGAGATGGGAGAGCTCTAGCAAACGTTAGTTTCATTTTCTTACTTGCTCCCCCCTCCTTCCGTCTGTTTACAGCCAAAGAACGGGCTGCTTTCCTCCCTCCTTATACTGAGTTTACTTCTAAAAACAGGATTTTCACCCTCTCTTAGCACTCATAATCCACTTCCTTCATTTTCATTAACGACCCATGCCTTTTAAAATGAGATAATAGCTTTTCAGATTCCCCCCGATCAGGAGCTCTTAAGGAGAAATCTTACCCGCCATGGCGTCCGGCTCCGCCCCCCTATTTGTGTTTTCTAAGGGAAGTGGGAAACCGCCAGCAGAAGAAAGTATGAGATTTTGGAATCAGGAATGAGATCCCATGGTGGGGGGTGCACTTATATGTTAAGTTTGATTATGTTATTTAGATATGATATTATGTATTCAATATTTAGTCAACATTTATGTAGTATGTTGTTTTCTTTTTATTGTAATGCTGTATGTTTAAGTATTGTAGAAAATAAAAATTTATTAAAAAAAAAGAAAAAAAAGAGGCCACTTCCAACTCTACTATTCAATGATTCTATAGTTCCATGCAAACTTTTTATAATGTTTAATTGAATACTGTAGGAGTATTAAGGGGGGGGAGAGAGTGCAATCCTGGTGAGCCACAAATTGCAGAACGCCCCTCCTCCAACACACATACACAGAGAGGAACGCCATTTCAGGAGGAAGCCACTCAAACATTTTTATCAAGAGATGGTGCAATGGATAGATGGCAGTGTGATATTAGAACAGAGGAAACTTCTTTGTGGTGCAGAGGTTGATAAATATTGAGATGAGACATGTATGGCTGGGTTTAAATAGGGCCACATTTATTAAAGATCTGCAAAGGGGGAAATCCTATAGAGCATCCAGTGTGGCCTGTTTACAGGCCCTTCTAACTTGGGTGAGCCATTCATGGGCCGGGGGTTGGCACTGAGCCATTCGCCTTCTCCATGGGCCTGCTCCTTATGGGGGTAGGGAGACCTTCCAGTGTCACCCCCAACTCAGGCAGCAGGGCTCTGGGTGGGTGAGAAGGGTTGGCTTTAAAGGTAAGCCTAGGGCCGGTGCCAGTCTATTTTGTGCCCTAGGCAAGGTTAGCTACTTTCACCCCCCCACCCCCCCAAAAATGCCAACTTTGACTTTTAAAAACATATGTTTCCTGGAAAAAATAAGAAGCACAAAACTTGAAACTGCTACATTTATTTTACAGTGCAAGAAATACGTCATGCCAATTATAGCAAACAAATTGGAAAGGAACGTCTATGGGTCTAAAATGCATTATTTAATAGGAATATCACCTCCAAATCATCACCCCCAACTCACATGTGCGTGCTGGCACACACTCAACATCACTCACTCCAAACAAACACACGCATGAACACATGCATTCGCTCAGAGACCCCATGCACCACATTCACCCATACATTCTCTCTCTCTCTTCCAGGCGTGTTCCAGAAGTCCGAACGTGGAGCCACCCCACCCCCACCCCAGCGTCCCTGGCTTCCCGGGCCAGCTCACAGCCAATGCGCGTAAATGCTGCGCTGTGCATGATGCCCCTCTTAGCTTGGCACTCTAGGCGGCAGCCTGTGTGGCCTCTATGGTAGCACCGGCCCTGGGTAAGCCTTATCTCCCAGCCAGGCCACGGGGCTCAAAGCTGGGAGCCCTCAGGTCTTACCAGTCACCCTAACAGTGCCTGTGAATGCTCATCATTCCCCAATTATTATTATTATTATTATTATTATTATTATTATTATTATTATTATTTATATAGCACCATCAATGTACATGGTGCTGTACCGCTCTGAATGCCAGAACCTAGCCACCTATTAGCAAATCAGGTATACTTTAAGGTAGAATCCTGCAATGAGCAAGGGGTTGCACTGGATGGCCTTGTAGGCCCCTTCCAACTCTATTATTCTATAACTCTATGATTCTATGTGCGGAATTGAGGAAGCCATATCTTGAGCCTTTAATTCCTAGGTTTAACTATATGCCACCCAAAAAGGCAACTCAAATACTTCTGTTAGGCTCTGATCATTATATATCATTTAGGACTGCAAAGTTTGTACTTCAGGCGCTGGAAGTGAGGAAGCTCTTGACTACCTCTTGGGATCAAATTATATCCTGTTGATACCATATGTTGGTTAAAATAGTTAACATAAATATGACAACCTGGCTGTCTGCGATGTTATTAATATTATTAAATGACTGAATTACTCTTTCGGTTGTGGTGAGTTGGCAGTTGGATGTGCAATTATTCTGTTTGTATGCAAGTGGCCTACCTGGCTAATATGCAATAAAGTATTTATTATTATTATGATTCTATGAAATGTAACCAAATTAAGAATCAGACAAATCAACCTATTTAATACTCCCCACTGCCTTGCAGTGTGGAGTAGGCGAAAAAAAATTAATGAACAATTCAGAACATGAGTAAAAAAAGTTCCTACTCAGTTCCCTGATGCCAACCAGCAAGTTCACACAGTGTACAGGCAGGCAGGGAGGGAGCCTTTCCTTTTCATCAAACCCAGGTGAGGCAGTGACTGTTCTGAACCAGTGCCTGAGCACGGTAATGGACTGGATGAGGGCTAACAAACTGAGACTCAATCCAGACAAGACGGAGGTACTGTTAGCGGGTGGTTCATCTGTCCGGCGAGGTGATGTTTGCCCTGTCCTGGACGGGGTTGCACTCTCCCTAAAGGATCGGGTCCGTAGTTTGGGGGTGCTCTTGGATCCAGAACTGTCACTTGAGGCACAGGTGAACTCAGTGGCAAAGAGCACCTTTTATCAGCTCAGGTTGATATACCAACTACGCCCTTATCTGGACAGAGATAGCCTAGCTACAGTTATCCATGCTCTGATAACCTCTCGCTTGGATTACTGCAATGCGTTATACGTGGGGCTGCCTTTGAAAACGGTCCGGAAGCTTCAGCTGGTACAAAATAGGGCAGCAAGGTTATTAACAGGGACTGGCTGGCGAGATCACATTATGCCAGTCCTTTTCCAGCTTCATTGGCTGCCAGTCCAGGTCCGGGCCCAATTCAAAGTGCTGGTATTGACATTTAAAGCCCTAAACGGTTTGGGGCCAGGTTATCTGAAGGAACGCCTCCTCCCATATGTACCTACCCGGACCTTAAGATCATCTACAGGGTCCCTTCTCCGTGAGCCCCTGCCAAAGGAAGTGAGGCAGGTGGCTACTAGGAGGAGGGCTTTCTCCGCTGTGGCACCCCGGTTGTGGAACGAGCTCCCCAGAGAGGTCCGCCTGGCGCCTACACTGTATTGCTTTCGTCGCCAGCTGAAGACCTTTTTATTCACTCAGTATTTTAACACTTAATTTTAACTTAAATTTAAATTTTACTGTTTTAACTCTGTATTTTAATCTTATATCAACTTTGCTGTGTGGTTTTATCTTGGTTGTGCTTTTTATACTGTATTTCGTAATTGTGTTTTAACCTGTTGGGTGTTTTATTGTGGTTTTAATTTTTGTGAACCGCCCAGAGAGCTTCGGCTATTGGGCGGTATAAAAATGTAATAAATAAATAAATAAATAAACAAACAGAGAGGAGGCTGGGAGGGGTGAGCTCTCCATACAGAAAGGCCTCCCTGTGCCCAGGCTGTGCTGGGTGTGGCAGAATTGCATCAGGCAGGGATGGATGGAAGCAAGTCTGTGGAGAGACGGAGAGAATATAAGTGACACGACCGTCAGGGCTCTCTTCAACACATCTCAGATCGTTCTCGCTCTCTTTTGGATCTCAACTGAGGTACGTGTACAAAATGTTTCTGTGGATTCTTGTGTTGTCCTCATATTGGAAAAAGGATGGAAGATCCTCTGTCATGGCACTAGGCTTGTTTGATAAATGTTGATGTGTTGGATAACATTCCAAACATTCTGTCTGTTAGGAAATTTTGCGACAACAATGTGGAAAGTAATGGGTAGGAGACTGTACTACTCAGATCTACTTTTTTTTTTGGGGGGGGAACAATGCCATGGGTGAGGAATGACAAATCTTCTCAACCTGGTGTCCTGCAGATATTTGGGGTTGCAACCAGAATGACAAATGGTCAGGAACGTAGAGAATTGTAGCCCAACATCTGAAGGGCAGAAGGTTGGGAAAAGCTGTTCTAGGAGAAAGCAGATGGCCGTTGATCAGCTGGGGGAAGAGGGTAACTTTTTGTGCCTCCGTACTTAGAGGTAACCCTTTGTCAAGCTCATCATGTGCATTGTCCTGTCCTGAGAAGGGACCAACTGCATACCTAGATATGCCCAGAGGAAACAGTTAAATTCTCCTCATCTCTTCTTGGCAGAGGAATACAGTCAAGCAGTATTGACCCATTCTTGTCCATCTCTTGATAAATGCTCATCTTGTCTTGTATCTCTGTGGCATCCTGCACCTGGGGGGAGGAGAAATTTAGATACATCTAGGGTGCTGCCTTCTGCTGAGCTGTAGGCAGCATTCCTGGGTTGCAACCTGTGGGTCACTGCAGAAGTAACCTTATGAATGGTATGCAAAAGAGACGCAGCTCCCAAATTAATATTTGGGTTCATGGTGGGCCTCGGGACTGAAAAGATTGAAGATTACCTGTAGTGCATCCTTCCCCAATCAGGTGGATTCCAGATGTGTTGGATTACAGTTCCCAGCATTCCCCAGACAACTGGGGATTTGGGGAATTATACTCCAAAAGATCTGGACGACACCAGGTTGATGAAGTCAGCAGTCATGGGACGGAAACCCCTGGTTGGATTCCAAAGGTCTACACCAGCCTGGTGGCTTCAAGATATTTTTGGCCTAGATACTACATCTCAGCAATTCCAAACCTGAATGATCTCAGCAATTCCAAACCATCTTTTGATGTGAGGGCATTGTCTCAAGGGGATTTCTGTATTGAGAAGCTAGCACAATCACCACAACGCAGCGCAAGATGGAAATTAAGTGCTAGAGCACTAGCATTGAATAGAGAAGGTCCAGTCACGGCATCGCCAGCTATATCAGTCTTTCCCAACTTGGTGCCCTCTGGGTCGTTCTGCTTACAATTCCCACCATTCCTGTGGCAACTGAAGTCCCAAACATTTGGAGGGCACTAGGTTGTGGAACAGGGCTGGCCTAAAGGCAGAAACTCTCCAGGATTCTGGCAGAGAGTTTTTTCTCAGCTCCACCCACAGAATCCAGGGATTGAACCTGGCACCTTCTGCACATAATCCATGCGCTCTGCCAGCACACAGGAATCTACCTTACACTGAGTAGGACTATTGGTTCAGCTAGCTCAGTATGGCCTACACTCTTTGGCAGTGGTGCTCTCCAGATTTTCAGAGAGGGAGACTTTCTGAGATGAAGCCATGGATGTCCTGCTTGCTCTACCACCGAAGTAGCTGCCCAGGAATGTGAACCATGGTACATTTCTCTTTTTGTAAATAGCTGGATTGCATGCCGACTGGGGTGTGGTCAGCTTGTGATTGGTAAGAAGTTGGTTGCATGCCTTTGAGTGGGAAGAGATGGTCCTTCTTTTAGAGAGCTGAAGGTGATATTGTACAGAGACTATTGTTTGTTGCTCATGCTACATAAGAACATAAGAGGAGCCATGCCGGATCAAACCAAAGATCCATCTAGTCCAGCATTTGGTTCATAAAGTCAGCCTAAATACTCCAGTTGCTGGGGAACTGGGTGGGAGGGTGCTGCGTTTTCAGCATTGTATCAGTGGAAGAACCAAAAACCCACTTCACGTTCTTCATGTGAGGCGAGGAGCCCATCTTTGTAGCATATAATTCTCCTTCCCCCTCCCCTCTGCAACTGAACTGGATGCTGATTTGCTTCTTATAGGTGAGCAGCCAACTCAAGATGTCTCAAACCCAACTGGAAGCAGCCCTTGAGACTATCATAAACATTTTCCACCAATATTCTGTGCGTGTTGGGGATTTTGACACCCTCAGCAAAAAGGAGATGGCTGAGCTGATGAAAAACGAGCTTCCAAACTTCCTGAAGGTGAGAGCTGGGTGTAGAGCAGGCTGATCGTTCCAGAGAAAGGCTCTTTGGGTAGAGCATGGGAGAAAGAAATGGACGAATGGCAGCCATTTGGTTTACACTCAGAGGAGGAAACCTGGGCAGGATCTACACTACTGCTTTAAAATGATTTATAACAGTAGTGACGATGGTTGGGGCCCAGGACACCTCCGTGCACAGTTTTCAAAATGTTTTCAAAGTGCCGTCTCCTGCTTGGCGTAGATTTGGCCCTGGCTTCCTGCAGATAACTTGGACAACAACTCCCATAATCCTCAGCCATTGACCAGGCTGACTTGGAATTATGGGAGTTATAGGCCCCAATATGACCTCAGAAATGGCCCTTGTTCCATTTAAATGTGAATTCTTTTAATTGGAGCTTGATCATTTTGGGGGCCTCATTGCTTGACTCCAAGCCTCATCACTTTGATGATGATGATGATAATAATAATAATAATAATAATAATAACAATAATAATAAATTTATTTATTTACTACCCGCCTCTCCCTCTGGATCAAGGCGGGGAACAACACCAAATAAAATATAACACATAAAATTAGTTAAAAGAGCATATAAAACCAATACAATATTAAAATAACAATCACAACATCTTAAAATTCTAAGGTTTAAAATTCATCTGGGTAGGCCTGCCGGAAGAGACTAGTCTTCACAGCTGTCTTAAATTCAGACAGAGCATTAAGCTGACGAATCTCCTCCTGCAGGCCCTTCCACAGTCTGGGGCAGCAGAAGAAAAGGTCCTCTGGGTAACATTTGCCAGCCTAGTTGTGGCTAGTTGGAGTAAACCCTTCCCTGAGGACCTGAGTGTGCAAGGCGGATTGTATGGGAGAAGGCGATCCCGCAGGTAACCTGGAGCCAAACCATGTAGGCCTTGAAAGGTGATAACCAACACTTTATACTTCGCCCGGAAACTAATTGGCAGCCAGTGAAGAGATTTTAAGCTTGGTGTAATTGTTCTCTGTGATGTGGGGGGAACCCGGGGTTAAAAAGAGTGGTCTTGGCATCTCAGCTTCCCTCTCTGCCTTGTACATAGATTCTGGGGCAAGATCCTTTTCTAGCCCTTCTTGGAAATGGGTCTTCCCGTAGCTGCCATTTTGAGAATGGGCAAGCACCTCAAGGAATAGCCATTTTTGTGGGAACACCAACGACCACCTCTCAAAATTGCAATGTGCCCATTGGCCAAAAACATTTGGGGAACCCTTGCCCCAAATCCTGCCTTTGAAATGTCCAGGGATGGGGGTTGGAATTCTAATGTGGTGGGGACAGCATCATAATGCCTGTAGCCACCCTTTCTTTGCAATGTTTTTATTTCAACAACAGGATAAGAAGAACCCAAAGGCCGTTGATGAAGTGCTTAATGATCTGGACAAGAAGAAAGCTGTCATATTCAAGTTAGACGATTTCTTGATCTTAGTCGCCAGGGTGCTAGTTTCTAGGAACCCATTGATGAAGATGCCATGATGGACACGCCCACAACTAAGCCCCAAGAGTGAAGCCAGCTCGTTGTGCCAATCAACACAGCTTCATCAATGACCCCTCAACCCTGTTCTCTTCCATACCTGTGGGTCAGGCCAATTTGTCAAAATAAAACTTTCTTCCAAAGTTCCAAAGATGGATGTTTTCTTTTGGTTTCTTTCTTCAGAGGTGGGGGCCGGCGGGTGGAAGGCAAAGTTACAGTAGGCCTAGCAAAGGTATCATGGTAGATGGAGCCGAATGGATAGACTGTCCTACACCTCCCTTTACATGTACATATTAATTTATTTATTGCATTTATAGACAACCAATTTATTTATTTATTTATTACATTTACATCCTGCCTTTTTTCCTCCGTGGAACATATATACAAATGACATCTACTGAAATTCCCTTTTCAATACCACTGTTAAAGATACAGGAGCCCTGCCCTCCTTTTCACAGGGTCACCCTAGGATAAGGCATCTGTCCTATGAGCAGGTCCAGACCACCATCTTCTTAAAGAGATGCTAGTGCTACTGGGAAGCTCACAAGCAGGACAAAAGGGCACGATCCGTCTCTCACTGTGGTTTCAGGCTTCAGAGACCTGCTGCCTGTGATCCTAGAGGTTCCAAAGCAGAACTTCTTGCTTGACCAATCAAACACCTAGCAGACGGAGGGAATTCTGGGGAAAGCAAGAGACAATGTAACACCAATCCCGTCCCACCATGACACACAGCTTTAAATATTTCACAAGAGCTCACATGCGTTTCTGAAAGCGTTGGGCCCCACCTTTGCAGCACTTAATTGGTTCACTTAACAGCACTTTTCGATCATCCCAGAGTGCAGGACACGGAATAATGGGCTCAAGTGACAGGAAACCAGATTCTGGCTGGACATCAGGAAAAACATCCTGATTGTTAAAGCAGTATGACAATGGAACCAGTTACCTAGGGAGGTTGTGGGCTCTCCCACACTAGAGGCCTTCAAGAGGCAGCTGGACAACCATGTGTCAAGCATGCTTTAAGGTGGATTCCTGCATTGAGCAGGGGATTGGACTCGATGGCCTTAGAGGCCACTTCCAACTCTACTATTCTATGATTCTATGGTTCCATGCAAACTTTTTATAATGTTTAATTGAATACTGTAGGAGTATTAAGGGGGGGGAGAGAGTGCAATCCTGGTGAGCCACAAATTGCAGAACGCCCCTCCTCCAACTACACATACACAGAGAGGAACGCCATTTCAGGAGGAAGCCGCTCAAACATTTTGATCAAGAGATGGTGCAATGGATATAGGGCAGTGTGATATTACAACAGAGGAAATTTCTTTGTGGTGCAGAGGTTGATAAATAAAGAGATGAGACATGTACAGCTGGGTTTAAATAGGGCCACATTTATTAAAGATCTGCAAAGGGGGAAATCCTATAGAGCGTCCAGTGTGGTCTGTTTACAGGCCCTTCTAACTTGGGTGATCCATTCATGGGCTGGGGGTTGGCGCTGAGCCATTCGCTTTCCCCATATGCCTGCTCCTTATAGCGGTAGGGAGACCTTCCAGTGTCACCCCCAACCCAGGCAGCAGGGCTCTGGGTGGGTGAGAAGGGTTGGCTTTAAAGGTAAGTCCAGAGCTGGCAGGCAATAAAGATGATTTTAAATAAAATGGGATTTGGAAATAAATTTAAAGCTATAATAGAACAGCTATACTCTCAAAATACAGCCATAGTGGTAGTGAATGACGGAGTTACGGATAAGATACGACTAGCCAGAGGGACAAGACAAGGATGTCCACTCTCGCCGGTTCTGTTTGTAATGGTTATGGAAGTATTGGCGAATGCAATAAGAGATGATGGGGAGATAGAAGGAATTGGTGGTACAAAAAAAAAAAAAATTGAATAGGTTTGCGGACGATACTTTACTAACTATAAAGAACCCAATAAGAAAGATGGAAAGAATTAAACAGCAATTGAGAGAATTTGAAGAAATTACTGGGTTAAGAATAAATTGGTCAAAATCAGAGATGATGTTATTTAATTATACTAAAAAGGAAGAAAAGGAATGGTAACGAAAGGGAATAAAAATGAGAGCTAAGGAACAGATTAGATACTTGGGAATTAAAATTAGAAAAAACTTAGAGAGTTTCGAGAAGGAGAATTTAAATAGCTTAAAAAAGAGATTTTAGTAAAATTGGAAAAATATAAAAGATTAAACTTATCCTGGTTTGGAAGAATAGCATTAATAAAAATGAAGATTTTAGCAGAGATTAATTTTGTGTTTAGGATGTTACCAATAAAAAATTCAGAATTAGAGATAAAAAGTTGGCAAAATATTATAAACAATTATTGTAATGGGGATAAGAATGCGAGGGTAAATAAGAATAAATTATTATTATTATTATTATTATTTATTTATATAGCACCATCAATGTACATGGTGCTGTACAGAGTAAAACAGTAAATAGCAAGACTATGGTACTTAAGCCAAAAGAAGGGAGGAATGGGTCTCCCAAATATTAACCTATATTATGTAGCAAATAGGTTAAGACATATTGTGGAAGCAATTATAGGAGTAGGAGATTTAGACTGGATGGAGGATAAAACTACAAGCAATATAGAGATGAAGTTGGAAAATGTATTTTTTTGGGAAGGAGGAAAAAAGTGGACTGAAAGTATAGGTAACCCGCTCTTGAGGTTTCACTGGGGAATTTGGAGTAAATATAAAGGGGAGTTGCTCTCGAGCAGCTCCCCTTTATCACCGGTAATAATGTTAAAGAATTTCCCGGAGGAATTAAAGAGTAGATTAAATAAAGTTTTAAGGGACAAAAATAAAATGAAATTAAGGGAATGGTTGAGAGAAATGAAGACAAGAGAGGATATGGAAGAGGTTCTAAAAGATAATAAATTAACTTGGTTAAATTATTGGCAATTAGAACAGTGGACCAAAAAGTGGGTAAGAGAAAATGGAGATTGTAGAGAATTGATGAAGTTTGAGGAATTAATAGATAAAAGAGAAAAATATAAGGGAGAAAGATCAGCGTCAAAAGGGTTAATGAGTGAAATATATAAAATATTGCTGGAGAAAGCGTCGACGGATAGTTCAGGAAAAATGGTTTGGGAGACAGATTTGAATGTACAAATAGGACAACAGAGCTGGGAGGGACTTTGGAAACAAAGAGTGTTGAAAAATATGTCAGTGAGAATAAAAGAGAATTACTTTAAAATTATATGGAGGTGGTACCTAACCCCGGTTAGATTGAATAAGATAAATAATCAGCATTCAGCAAATTGTTGGAGAGGTTGTGGGGAAAAAGGAACGTATTTACATATGTGGTGGGAATGCAAATATGTACAAAGATTGTGGAAGATGGTGTTTCTGGAGATTGAAGAAACTGTAGGAATGAAGATAAAACGAACACCAAAAGTTGCATTACTGTCACTATTTGAAGATTTAAAATGTAAAAAAGAAATTAAGGAATTGATATCGAATTTGCTGACTGCGGCACGATTGATTGTAGCTAGGAACTCGAAGATTCAAGGGGATTATTGTATTGAAGAATGGTATAAAGAAGTTTGGGATATAGCTATTAATGATAAATTGACTTGTAATATTAAATTGAGAAGAGGTATAGCTAAAACAAATGATTTTGAAGGAATTTGGAAACAGTTCCTAATATTTGTGTTTTCTAAGGGAAGTGGGAAAACGCCAGCAGAAGAAAGTATGAGATTTTGGAAACAGGAATGAGATCCCGAGGTGGGGGGTGCACTTATATGTTAAGTTTGATTATGTTATTTAGATATGATATTATGTATTCAACATTTATTCAACATTTATGTAGTATGTTGCTTTCTTTAATTGTAATGCTGTATGTTTAAGTATTGTAGAAAAAAAATTATATCTATATCTATATCTATATCTATATATAAAAAGGTAAGCCCAGGGCCGGTACCAGACTATTTTGCGCCCTAGGCAAGGTGAGCTACTTTCACACACACACACCCAAAAAATGCCAGCTTTGATTTTTAAAAACATATGTTTCCTGGAAAAAATAAGAAGCACAAAACTTGAAACTGCTACATTTATTTTACAGTGCAAGAAATACGTCATGCCAATTATAGCAAACAAATTGGAAAGGAATGTCTATGGGTCTAAAATGCATTATTTAATAGGAATATCACCTCCAAATCATTCCCCCCAACTCACATGCGCGCGCGTACACACACACTCAGCATCACTCACTCCAAACAAACACACGCATGAACACATGCATTCACTCAAAGACCCCATGCAGCACATTCACCCATACATTCTCTCTCTCTCTCTCTCTCTCTCTCTCTCTCTTCCGGGCGTGTTCCAGAAGTCCGAACGTGGAGCCACCCCACCCCCACCCCAGCGTCCCTGGCTTCCTGGGCCAGCTCACAGCCAATGCGCGTAAATGCTGCGCTGTGCATGATGCCCCTCTTAGCTTGGCACTCTAGGCGGCCGCCTGTGTGGCCTTTATGGTAGCACCGGCCCTGGGTAAGCCTTATCTCCCAGCCAGGCCACGGGGCTCAAAGCTGGGAGCTCTCAGGTCTGACCAGTCACCCTAACAGTGCCTGTGAATGCTCATCATTCCACAATCCCTCTCTGGATGCCCGAACTAGCCGCCTACTAGCAAATCAGGTATACTTTAAGGTAGAATCCTGCAATGATCAAGGGGTTGCACTGGATGGCCTTGTAGGCCCCTTCCAACTCTACTATTCTATGACTCTATGATGCTATGTGCGGAATTGAGGAAGCCATATCCTGAGCCTTTAATTCCTAGGTTTAACTATATGCCACCCAAAAAGGCAACTCAAATACTTCTGTTAGGCTCTGATCATTATATATCATTTAGGACTGCAAAGTTTGTACTTCAGGCGCTGGAAGTGAGGAAGCTCTTGACTACCTCAAAGGATCAAATTATATCCTATTGATACCATATTTTGGTTAAAATTGTTAACAGAAATATGACAACCTGGCTGTCTGCGATGTTATTAATATTATTAATGACTGAATTACTCTTTCGGCTGTGGTGAGTTGGCAGTTGGCTGCGCAATTATTCTGTTTGTATGCAAGTGGCCTACCTGGCTAATATGCAATAAAGTATTTATTATTATTATGATTCTATGAAATGTAACCAAATTAAGAATCAGACAAATCAACCTATTTAATACTCCCCACTGCCTTGCAGTGTGGAGTAGGCGAAAAAATTAATGAACAATTCAGAACATGAGTAAAAAAAGTTCCTACTCAGTTCCCTGATGCCAACCAGCAAGTTCACACTGTGTACAGGCAGGCAGGGAGGGAGCCTTACAAAGAGAGAGGAGGCTGGGAGGGGTGAGCTCTCTTTTATAGCCTCCATAGTCATCTCCCAGCATGGTAGCCCAAACAGTGCCCAGCCAATGGGTAGCGGGCATGTCTCGTTTCTCTCTTCTGCACGAAAAGGCCTCCCTGTGCCCAGGCTGTGCTGGGTGTGGCAGAATTGCATCAGGCAGGGATGGATGGAAGCAAGTCTGTGGAGAGACGGAGAGAATATAAGTGACACGACCGTCAGGGCTCTCTTCAACACATCTCAGATCGTTCTCGCTCTCTTTGCAAAAACCCTGTTAGGGAAAATATGTAAGATCTACAGGAATTGTATCCCATCTGGGTTGAATTTTAAAAGATTAGTGACACTGTGCCAAGAAAATTGGCCATTCTTCACCAGAGATCAACCCACACTACTGTGGCCTGCCGAGGGTATATTTGAAATGGACAGGCTCACGCACTTGAAACATCATTTAGAAGGGAGGAAACCCTCTTCTTTTCCTGTACTAGCAGCAGTTATAATTAGACCACCAGAAGTAGCAAGACTTCAAGCCGACATGGCAACCCCCAGAAATGAAAGTTCTGAGTTGTTTGCTATCCCTTTGTCCATAGGAGCTCGAAGGTTAAGCATACCCGATTTGAGTAGAGCAGATTCAGTTCATAGAGAACTTCACTCGTCTGGACAAGTAGCCCGTATTGTTTTTCTAGTCTTAGAATTATCTGCACTTTGCACATGCATAAATGCCATGTCACAGGATGGTGTCAACACCGGCAGTTGGAGGGTGGAGTAAGATGTCTGCAAGGCAAAACAACCGATAAAAGAAACAGATAGAGGTGCATTTCCTGTAACTATTGCAATATCCATTTATGGTATTCTAGTCAGAGAAGTACTTGAACTCTGTATATGCCTAAATGCTTGTATTTTGCTTGTATTTCTATTAATTTATATTTATTTTTATATTGCCAATAATCTTTCTCCATTTTCTTAATCTCTTCCTCCAATTGTTCCTGCTCTACTACTTGTTGCCTCCTTAAATTACACATTTCTCTAATACACATCCCTCTTGATACTGCCTTCATGGTATCCCAAACTACTGCCCTTGACGTTCCTCCCTTCTCATTAATTTCCCAAGACTCTGTCAATTCTCTTTGCATTTTTTCTACCACCTTATTATACTTCAAAAGTTTTGTGTTTAGTTTCCACCTAAACGCTTCCTTATAATTCTTTTTAACTGTAAACTCTAAACTTAACAATGCATGGTCTGTTACCTTTATTACCCCCATTTCCATTTTACATACCTTACTTGCAAACTCTTTTGAAACCATTATATAATCTATTCTAGAGTATGTCTGATGAACTGAGTAGTCAGAAAATCCCGAATTCGATCCATTCAGTAAACGCCAACAATCTACATAATCTTTTTCTTTTACTAGTTTATTCAATATAGTAATATTATTTCTTTTTTCCACATTTGTGGGGTTTGATCTATCCACTCTATTATCCATTACCATATTAAAATCCCCAGCTAAAATAAGATATACTTCCCTAAACTCCTCTATTTCATTAAATAAATTCATAAAAAACTCTCTATGTCTCTCATTAGGGGCATAAACATTTACTAATGTATATTGTTCACTTTCTATTTGCCCCTTTATCATAAGATATCTACCATTATCATCCTTTTTTACAGTTTTCAGTATGAATCCACTTTTTTTTGAAATCAAAATTGCTACTCCATTTTTTTTGACGTCCCTAATGACTTTTCATAATAAACAGACCACCTTGTCCGAATTTCATTTACGCCATCAAATTTTTGGTGTGTTTCTTGCATCATAATAATATCAGATCTTTCTTTATTTAACATTTGTTCTATTCGCCTCCTTTTCACGACTGCCCCCAGACCTTTAACATTAAGCGTTGATACTTTAATATTCTTATTCATAATCACCCTTTTGATTTTCCTTCCGATCCCGTGTGCTCTGTGTTGGAGTCCTGAATTAAGACCGGTTTTTGTGATTTCCATATTTTTGTACAAGCCTACAAACCTGGAAGAAACTGAAGACTCAGCATCAGTCAATCAGCTTAAAGGTCAAGTTTGCAGGTGGACTTTATTGAATTATTGAGATGATGTAAAAGTCTAATTGTCTTGCCATTGCCAATTAGTGGTTTCATCATTTGTTCAGGGAAGTGTATATAAAGAGAGTTTTGGAGCTTTGTAACCAGATTAAAATATTCTCTCTCTGCTGCTGTGAGCCCTGCTGTAACGTGTATGACCAAGTGTGTGAGTATGTTGGTGTAAATTTGTATTGCCATAAACTGTGTTATTTTCTATCAGTAAAATACTTTATTTTTGTATCAAACAAAACAGACTCTGTCTTAAAGTTAATTTGGTCTTTGCTGACTTTCATAGTTAAGAACCGCTGCTACTCTGCTAATTCACTGGTATAGTGAACAAAAGGGTTTATAAATATAATACCCCTCAAGAGGTTATGGGCCCAGTAACCCAGTCTGGACATAATTCTAGTTCTTAACAGAGAAACAGTAGGACCTGATAAGACAGAGAGCCGTGCGTTGACTAATTGCCCTGGAGCGTTGCTTTTTCTAAAGAACGTTGGGATTTA
The DNA here is from genome assembly GCF_023053635.1 of Elgaria multicarinata webbii. Classification (NCBI taxonomy): domain Eukaryota; kingdom Metazoa; phylum Chordata; class Lepidosauria; order Squamata; family Anguidae; genus Elgaria; species Elgaria multicarinata. Next base: position 8,069,467 of record NC_086191.1, on the reverse strand, counting down.
GACAAAGGAAGAGGCTTTTTCGTAAAGCTTTTTGTCTTGCAAAGTCACACGGTGTCTGATAGAAGGCTATTTTTGAATTTGAAAAGGGATTCTGAGGTTGTTAAGCCGGTCAGTTCCCAAAAAGGAAATTCAAATAACAAAAGGGTTGAAAAAACAACCAATTAGCAGTTATGGCACTTCAAATAGGAATGAATACACAAATGGAACAACTCACAGACACAAATTATATTACTTGGTCATTTAAGATTGAAATGAGTTTAAGAAACCAAGGGCTGTGGGAAGTGGTTACAGACCCACCCGATGAAGATTTAAGTGCAGCTGATTTGAGAGAGTGGAATCGTAATGCAGAGAAAGCAAAAACCCACATAATCCTCTGTATGAGGAATGATCAGCTATTCTATGTTAATAGAGAGGATGCTGTTCATGTGATCTGGACAAAATTGCGTGAAGTATATGTAAGAGATACAGCAGGTTCTCGAATAAATTTAACACGCAGAATGTATAGGACGATGCTAAAAGAATCTGGAGATATTGGCAAACATTTGCAGGAGCTAAGAGAAATATTCCAAAGTTTAGCATCGGCTGGCTTGACTCTTTCAGAGGAAATGAGGTCTTATATTATTCTGTCTAGCTTACCAACGTCTTGGGACGTGTTGGTGACTACCCTAGAGGGAGTGACCGTCCGTGATTTAACCCTGAATTATGTGTGCGGAAAATTATTAGAAGAACAACAGAAAAGACATTCCAAGAGAGAAGCCGTGAGCTCAAACGGCAAGGCAGACTCATTTCAACAATGGTCTGGTTCTGAAGGGGTTAAGACCGGGACTGTGAAATAGGAGGAGACTGAATCTGCTTATTCAGTTTCAAAAAAGCACAAGCCACAAAAAACAATTGTTTGCTGGAAATGTGGCAAAATTGGACATAAGAAAATGAACTGTAGAGTGAGATTACAACCTGAGAAAGTTTCTGAGCATCGCTGGAAAAATGCTTCTTGTTCAAAGAAGTCAGCACAGCTCGTTACAGCCGGAGTGAGCAAGATTTCGAAGGAGGAAGGAAACGGAAGCTCAGCTATCTGGCTGATAGACTCGGCTTGTAATTCCGTTATTTCTACTAGAAAAGAAAGCTTCCTAGACTTCAGAGTCACGTCTAACAGATTTATTTTCCTTGCTGACGGCTCAAAGCAGGAAGTGAAGGGAGAAGGCATTTGCCATATTCCTGTCCTTAACGAAAGCTTTGCTAATGCTGTTTTTGTTCCCAACTTAAGTCATTCTCTTTTAGGTGTGTCAAACCTAATGGAGAAAAAGTTCTCTGTCTCCTTTGAGGAGGGGAAATGTTTTATTTCCAGGCATGGAGAACTGAAGGGGACTGCCAGTTTAAAAAACGGTTTGTTTTTTCTGGACAAGAGCCAAGATGGAGAAGGAGATATTTCTTCAAGAGACAATCCAGTAGTTTTACTAGATGTAGATTCTTCTAGCAGGCAAACGCCTGTAGCAACTCAGACGGAGCCAGAAGACAGAGAGCAAGAAGAGCAGAAGGAGGAGGAGATGCAAATCCCCCGCTGGTCTCAAAGACAAAACAAAGGCATGCCTCCCCATAGGCTTGGAATACATGCTTGTGATATGAGCTGTGAGCCTAATTCTTAGTTTTCGAGTCAACGAGGTTTTTGGAGAAGAAGTTTTTGCCTCCGGGACAGAAGTCTTTAACTTGCCACTGAGGAGAAGTTTTTAACAGCAAGCCGCTTGTAAACAGAGTTTCTTAGAAACTAGTCGCCAAGGAATTTAGTCAGGATAGGGAGGGACTTTAACGTCATTTTCTCTACTGTGAAATCATATGCTTTACTCTTTGTGCTTATTCTATGTAGTAAAACAAATTCAGCCTGGAGTGTCTAAGGGAATCTTAAGGTATCTCGAACCTTGGAGCACTGGAGAAATTTTTGCAACTCATAAACATATACAACAACAAAAATAAAAATAAACCCTGAACCACCCTTCATCTCCCTCCCTCCCACCCTATTAATCCCCCCCAACCCCTCTTCCCCCCCACTACCTTCCCCCTCCCCATATCCCCGTGAGTCTATTACTCTGTCCATTATCTAATTTAGGGGAGAGGGGGGAGGCGGGGCCCCGCCCTAACGGCAAGATCTCTGTACTTAACTACTTAACATATTATTATCTCATAATACCATTCCCCATTTTACCCCGTCCCAGACGCCCCGGCTTTGGCTCCATTCCCAACTCCAGCTCCAAGACTTGCCTTGCTCCAAAGAGGTTACTCTGTGTTGGCCCCCAGCATAGGAAAACTTTAAAAAAACAGGGTAACCCCAAGAATATCTCACTGTATTTTTTGTTAGCGTTTCAGTTATTTGCTTAACGCTGCGCCTCCATTAGAGTGTTTGCTGACAAAGATCGTTGAATACTTGCACTGCTTTGCCTTTATATTTAATCATGACCATAGTCCTCAATTTCTTCATCACTTGCTCTTTTTTGTAGTAACTGCCAAATCTCACAAGAATGTCTCTGGTTGATCCTCTATAATTTGCTTCTCCCACTCTATGGATCCTTTCAATATCACAGTCTTTTATATCCAAATCTGGCATCATATGGTTGAACCACTTCAAAGCTATTTTTCTCAAATCCTCTGCTGGTTCTTCAGCAAATTGTTTAATGCGTACATTACAACGATGATCCTGATCTTGAAGTTGGATCAACTTTAGATCTTGATATTGAAATTTTACCTCACAACTTTTTTCAAAGATATCCTGTTTTTTCACAAGTGCTTTTACTTCCACATCCAGCTTCTTTATCTCTCTATCATTTTGCGTGATCTTATCTGCAAGCACCCCCATCCGTGCTGCTGCGTTCTTTTCATTAACATCCATCTTCTTGCTCAAAGTGGCAGTGCTATCCAGAATCAGTTTCTTCAATTCTTCCAATGCAGTTGAAATTGGCACCGTGCCAGATCCCTCAGCCATCTTGACAAATCCGTCACTATCACTTCCACTGCTTTGTGAGTCTTTTTCTGCAGACACTTTCTCAAGACGGGCCAAATTATGATTAGAAGGATGAACTCTTTGCCAAGTAGCCTTCCCCGGTTTTTTTTATTTTATTTTTTCTAACGTACGGCATGGGTCTATTTTTAGCTCTGAGTCAATGTCCCATTTACAATCCACACCATCTCTCTTTCTACGCAAATAAACACTTCTTCGGTGCTTTTTTAAAGGGTGAATTTACTGCCAAATAAACCTTTCTCTCAGATTAGGAGTATAAATCACCGCTTATCAGACTTAGGAGCCGGGAGAGCTGTAGCAAAGTTAGTTTCGTTTTCTAACTCCCCCCTCCTTCCGTCTGTTTACAGCCAAGGAACGGGCTGCTTTCCTCCCTCCTTTTTCTGAGTCTGCTTCCGAAAACAGGATTTTCACCCTCTCTTAGCACTCATAATCATCAACCTTCATTTTCATTAACGACCCATGCCTTTTAAAGTGAGATAATTAGCTTTCCAGATCTTCCCGATCGGGAGGTCTTAAGGAGAGATCTTACCAGTCATGGCGTCCGGCTAATCCCCCCATAAATCCTCAATTCCTATTCAGAAGTAAATTGCATTGAGTTCAATGGAACTTCCTCCTGAGTAGGTGGGTATATGATAGCAGCTGCAATTCTTCTAGGGAGCTCAAAACACTGAATGTTGTTTCTCTGTCCACCTTTTTAATTCTCACAACAACCTTGCAAGGGAGTTTTGGCTGAGAGGGAGTGACTGGCCCAAGGTTTCCCAGTGAACTTCATGTTGAGTGGGGAAAAGGCCTTCACCTGCTCAAGTATGAGCTCTTCTGCCATCATAGGTGTGGTAGGTGAACACAAGACGGGCCATTCTGGCACGCCCAGCGTGGCCTGGGCGTGGTGAAGCATTTGTGAGTGGGGGCAGGATGGAGACGTGCCCTGCTGCTATTGGCTCTGAGCGGGTGGTGCCATCTATCGGGGAGGGGTATCATACAGGCCTATAAAGAGGCATTTAACCCTCCCAGCTTTCATTCTTGTTCGCGCTGCTCCCTCCCTGTATGCAGTGTGAGTTCTCTGGTTGCTATTCAGGGCCGAGAAGGAGTTTTTTTGCTCATGTTCTAAATTGTTCATGAGTTTTTTCGCCTACTCCACACTGTAAGACAGCCTGTGAGTATAAATAGGTTGATTTGGCATTGCTTTGTTAATTTGGTCACATTTTTTGGGCAAGCAGGAAGGAACGGGCATCCAGAGGGATTTTGTAATGGTGAGCATTCACAGGCACTGTTGTGGTGGCTGGTAATTCCTGAGGGCTCCCAGTGTTGAGCTCCGTGGCCGGGCGGGGAGATAAGGATTACCTCTGAGGCCAACCTTTCTCCCCAGCCTTGAGCCTTGAGGCCTGGCAGGCATCTCCAATACATCTTGGATCACTCTTGCTCTCTTGTGGATCTTCAATTGAGGTTTGTGTTCAAGACGTTTCTGTGTTTCTTGTGTTGTCTTGGGTTTAAGCCTTCATATTGGACACAGGAGGGAAGATCCTTTGTCATGGCACTTGGCTTGTGTAATAAATATTGATGAGGTGGGTATTGTCTGGTGCCTACGGCTGTTGGAATAACTCAAGAACTTCTGTGAAGGCCTTGCTGCAGAAATGAAAGAAGAGAGTCAAGGAGGCTCATCATTTGGGTGGCACATTCTGAGACCCACCAGTTGAAGACCAATAGTCAGCACCAGCTCTTCTCAACCTGGTGTCCTGCAGATATATCAGTCTTTCCCAACTTGGTGCCCTCTGGGTCGTTCTGCTTACAATTCCCACCATTCCTGTGGCAACTGAAGTCCCAAACATTTGGAGGGCACTAGGTTGTGGAACAGGGCTGGCCTAAAGGCAGAAACTCTCCAGGATTCTGGCAGAGAGTTTTTGCTCAGCTCCACCCACAGAATCCAGGGATTGAACCTGGCACCTTCTGCACATAATCCATGCGCTCTGCCAGCACACAGGAATCTACCTTACACTGAGTAGGACTATTGGTCCAGCTAGCTCAGTATGGCCTACACTCTTTGGCAGTGGTGCTCTCCAGATTTTCAGAGAGGGAGACTTTCTGAGATGAAGCCATGGATGTCCTGCTTGCTCTACCACCGAAGTAGCTGCCCAGGAATGTGAACCATGGTACATTTCTCTTTTTGTAAATAGTTGGATTGCATGCCGAGTGGGGTGTGGTCAGCTTGTGATTGGTAAGCAGTTGGTTGCATGCCTTTGGGTGGGAAGAGATGGTCCTTCTTTTAGAGAGCTGAAGGTGATATTGTACAGAGACTATTGTTTGTTGCTCATGCTACAGAAGAACATAAGAGGAGCCATGCTGGATCAAACCAAAGGTCCATCTAGTCCAGCATTTGGTTCATAAAGTCAGCCTAAATACTCCAGTTGCTGGGGAACTGGGTGGGAGGGCGCTGCGTTTTCAGCATTGTATCAGTGGAAGAACCAAAGACCCACTTCACGTTCTTCATGTGAGTCGAGGAGCCCATCTTTGTAGCATAGAATTCCCCTTCCGCCTCCCCTCTGCAACTGAACTGGATGCTGATTTGCTTCTTATAGGTCAGCAGCCAACTCAAGATGTCTCAAACCCAACTGGAAGAAGCCTGTGAGACTATCATAAACGTTTTCCACCAATATTCTCTGCGTGATGGGAATTCCCTCAGCGAAATGGAGATGGCTGAGCTGATGAAAAAGGAGCTTCCAAACTTCCTGAAGGTGAGAGCTGGGTTTAGAGCAGGCTGATCCTTCCAGAGAAAGGCTCTTTGGGTAGAGCATGGGAGAAAGAAAGGGACGAATGGCAGCCATTTGGTTTACACTCAGAGGAGGAAACCTGGGCAGGATCTACACTACTGCTTTAAAATGATTTATAACACTAGTGACGATGGTTGGGGCCCAGGACACCTCCGTGCACAGTTTTCAAAATGTTTTCAAAGTGCCGTCTCCTGCTTGGCGTAGATTTGGCCCTGGCTTCCTGCAGATAACTTGGACAACAACTCCCATAATCCTCAGCCATTGACCAGGCTGACTTGGAATTATGGGAGTTATAGGCCCCAATATGACCTCAGAAATGGCCCTTGTTCCATTTAAATGTGAATTGTTTTAATTGGAGCTTGATCATTTTGGGGGCCTCATTGCTTGACTCCAAGCCTCATCACTTTGATGATGATGATGATGATGATGATGATAATAACAATAATAGTAAATTTATTTATTTACTACCTGCCCCTCCCTCTGGATCAAGGCGGGGAACAACGCCAAATAAAATATAATACATAAAATTAGTTAAAAGAGCATATAAAACCAATACAATATTAAAATAACAATCACAACATCTTAAAATTCTAAGGTTTAAAATTCATCTGGGTAGGCCTGCCGGAAGAGACTAGTCTTCACAGCTGTCTTAAATTCAGACAGAGCATTAAGCTGACGAATCTCCTCCTGCAGGCCCTTCCACAGTCTGGGGCAGCAGAAGAAAAGGTCCTCTGGGTAACATTTGCCAGCCTAGTTGTGGCTAGTTGGAGTAAACCCTTCCCAGAGGACCTGAGTGTGCAAGGCGGATTGTATGGGAGAAGGCGATCCCGCAGGTAACCTAGACCCAAACCATGTAGGCCTTGAAAGCTGATAACCAACACTTTATACTTCGCCCGGAAACTAATTGGCAGCCAGTGAAGAGATTTTAAAGTTGGTGTAATTGTTCTCTGTGATGCAGGTGTTGTGGGGGGAAACCAGGGGTTAAAAAGAGTGGTCTTGGCATCTCAGCTTCCCACTCTGCCTTGTACATAGATTCTGGGGCAAGATCCTTTTCTATTCCTTCTTGGAAATGGGTCTTCCCGTGGCTGCCATTTTGAGAATGGGCATGCACCTCCAGGAATAGCCATTTTTGTGAGAGCACCAACGACCACCTCTCAAAATTGCAATGTGCCCATTGGCCAAAAATAAAAATAAAAAATTGGGGAACCCTTGCCCCAAATCCTGCCTTTGACATGTCCTGGTATGGGGGTTGGAATTCTAATGTGGTGGGGACAGCATCATAATGCCTGTAGCCACCCTTTCTTTGCAATGTTTTTATTTCAGCAACAGGAGAAAAAGAACCCAAAGGCCATTGATGAAATGTTCAATGATCTGGACAAGAACAAAGATGCCGTGCTCAGCTTTGATGAATTCCTAGTCTTAGTCCAGAGGGTGCTATTTTCTGCCAATGAACACAATTCATGAAGAAGGCCATGAGGGACACGCCCACAACTAAGCCCCAAGAGTGAAGCCAGCTCGTTGTGCCGATCAACACAGCTTCATCAATGACCCCTCAACCCTGTTCTCTTCCATACCTGTGGGTCAGGCCAATTTGTCAAAATAAAACTTTCTTCCAAAGTTCCAAAGATGGATGTTTTCTTTTGGTTTCTTCCAACTCTACTATTCAATGATTCTATGATTCTATCGTTCCATGCAAACTTTTTATAATGTTTAATTGAATACTGTAGGAGTATTAAGGGGGGGGGAGAGAGTGCAATCCTGGTGAGCCACAAATTGCAGAACGCCCCTCCTCCAACACACATACACAGAGAGGAATGCCATTTCAGGAGGAAGCCGCTCAAACATATTAATCAAGAGATGGTGCAATGGATAGAGGGCAGTGTGATATTAGAACAGAGGAAATTTCTTTGTGGTGCAGAGGTTGATAAATAATGAGATGAGTCATGTACGTCTGGGTTTAAATAGGGCCACATTTATTAAAGATCTGCAAAGGGGGAAATCCTATAGCGCATCCAGTGTGGCCTGTTTACAGGCCCTTCTAACTTGGGTGAGCCATTCATGGGCCGGGGGTTGGCGCTGAGCCATTCGCCTTCTCCATGGGCCTGCTCCTTATGGGGGTAGGGAGACCTTCCAGTGTCACCCCAACCCAGGCAGCAGGGCTCTGGGTGGGTGAGAAGGGTTGGCTTTAAAGGTAAGCCCAGGGCCAGTGCCAGACTATGTTGCGCCCTAGGCAAGGTGAGCTACTTTCACCCCCACAAAAAATGCCAACTTTGACTTTTAAAAACATGTTTCCTGGAAAAAATAAAAAGCACAAAACTTGAAACTGCTAAATTTATTTTACAGTGCAAGAAATACGTCATGCCAATTATAGCAAACAAATTGGAAAGGAACGTCTATGGGTCTAAAATGCATTATTTAATAGGAATATCACTTCCAAATCATTCCCCCCAACTCACATGCGTACACACACACTCAGCATTACTCACTCCAAACAAACACACGCATGAACACATGCATTCGCTCAAAGACCCCATGCACCACATTCAACCATACATTCTCTTTCTCTCTCTCTCTCTCTTCTGGGCGTGTTCAAGAAGTCCGAACGTGGAGCCACCCCACCCCCACCCCAGCGTCCCTGGCTTCCTGGGCCAGCTCACAGCCAATGCGCGTGAGTGCTGCGCTGTGCATGGCGCCCCTCTTAGCTTGGCACTCTAGGCGGCCGCCTGTGTGGCCTCTATGGTAGCACCGGCCCTGGGTAAGCCTTATCTCCCAGCCAGGCCACGGAGCTCAAAGCTGGGAGCCCTCAGGTCTGACCAGTCACCCTAACAGTGCCTGTGAATGCTCATCATTCCCCAATCCTGATCTGGATGCCCGAACTAGCCGCCTACTAGCAAATCAGGTATACTTTAAGGTAGAATCCTGCAATGAGCAAGGGGTTGCACTGGATGGCCTTGTAGGCCCCTTCCAACTCTACTATTCTATGACTCTATGATTCTATGTGCGGAATTGAGGAAGCCATATCTTGAGCCTTTAATTCCTAGGTTTAACTATATGCCACCCAAAAAGGCAACTCAAATACTTCTGTTAGGCTCTGATCATTATCTACCATTTAGGACTGCAAAGTTTGTACATTGGGTGCTGGAGGTGAGGAAGCTCTTGACTACCTCATAGGATCAAATTATATCCTATTGATACCATATTTTGGTTAAAATTGTTAACAGAAATATGACAACCTGGCTGTCTGCGATGTTATTAATATTATTAATGACTGAATTACTCTTTCGGCTGTGGTGAGTTGGCAGTTGGCTGTGCAATTATTCTGTTTGTATGCAAGTGGCCTACCTGGCTAATATGCAATAAAGTATTTATTATTATTATGATTCTATGAAATGTAACCAAATTAAGAATCAGACAAATCAACCTATTTAATACTCCCCACTGCCTTGCAGTGTGGAGTAGGCGAAAAAATTAATGAACAATTCAGAACATGAGTAAAAAAAGTTCCTACTCAGTTCCCTGATGCCAACCAGCAAGTTCACACTGTGTACAGGCAGGCAGGGAGGGAGCCTTACAAAGAGAGAGGAGGCTGGGAGGGGTGAGCTCTCTTTTATAGCCTCCATAGTCATCTCCCAGCATGGTAGCCCAAACAGTGCCCAGCCAATGGGTAGCGGGCATGTCTCGTTTCTCTCTTCTGCATGAAAAGGCCTCCCTGTGCCCAGGCTGTGCTGGGTGTGGCAGAATTGCATCAAGCAGGGATGGATGGAAGCAAGTCTGTGGAGAGACGGAGAGAATATAAGTGACACGACCGTCAGGGCTCTCTTCAACACATCTTAGATCGTTCTCGCTCTCTTTGCAAAAACCCTGTTAGGGAAAATATGTAAGATCTACAGGAATTGTATCCCATCTGGGTTGAATTTTAAAAGATTAGTGACACTGTGCCAAGAAAATTGGCCATTCTTCACCAGAGATCAACCCACACTACTGTGGCCTGCCGAGGGTATATTTGAAATGGACAGGCTCACGCACTTGAAACATCATTTAGAAGGGAGGAAACCCTCTTCTTTTCCTGTACTAGCAGCAGTTATAATTAGACCACCAGAAGTAGCAAGACTTCAAGCCAACATGCCAACTCCCAGAAATGAAAGTTCTGAGTTGTTTGCTATCCCTTCGTCCATAGGAGCTCGAAGGTTAAGCATACCCGATTTGAGTAGAGCAGATTCAGTTCATAGAGAACTTCACTCGTCTGGACAAGTAGCCCGTATTGTTTTTCTAGTCTTAGAATTATCTGCACTTTGCACATGCATAAATGCCATGTCACAGGATGGTGTCAACACCGGCAGTTGGAGGGTGGAGTAAGATGTCTGCAAGGCAAAACAACCGATAAAAGAAACAGATAGAGGTGCATTTCCTGTAACTATTGCAATATCCATTTATGGTATTCTAGTCAGAGAAGTACTTGAACTCTATATATGCCTAAATGCTTTGCTTCTCATTGGTTATTGTATTGCAGAGCTGTATTATGATTGGTGGGAAGGTCCTGCCATTGTATCTGAGGGGAACTGATCCTATAAATATGTTAGCCTTTCCTGAAATTATTGGGCAGTTCCTCAGGTCTTCTGAGACTGTCACCTTGCAGCACTGCAGGCTGCTTGTAATAAATCTTCTAAGGAGAGAGAAATTGTGTCTTGAGAGTCTGTGACCACCACTCAGCGAACCACGGGGACTCATGGTTTCAGGTCCCACCACAGTGTCATCTCTTTATTTTCTGACCTCTGACTCACAAATGACCTTTTCCATTGGAGTTAGGGATGGGTGAGAAAGGCATTCTGTTGAGGGTTGATTTGTTGAGTATCTCCCAGAACTGAACCTAGAACAATTTGCGGCTGGATGTTCATACATTTCTGAGCTTGTGATGCATTCTGTAAATGCTTAAAAAAAAAATGTATCCAGCGATTATTATTTTTTATCGAAGAGGAATGGTTGGGGGAAAATGGTGACAAAATGTTCAAGCACAGTGCTAGGGAGGGGGGTGGTTGCAGAAAAGTGTGACTTCTGAGGGAGGGTCTATCCATTTAGTTCTCTGCTTTTGTAGGTTGTGAGTAGAAGCTGTTCAAAATGTCTCAGACACTGATGGAAGCCGCCTGCGATGAGATCATCCGAACCTACCGCAAGTACTCTAATCACACTGCCGACCATGGCCAGGACACCCTTGATCGGAATGAGTTTAAGAAGATGATGGATGAACAGTTCCCTAACTTTGAGGTGAGGGATGCCCTAATCCTGGAGCTGAACTGAATCCCTTCTGCCTTCAACTCTCCTCCCCCACAACCAACTTCTTCTCAGAAATACTGTTTTCTGGAAATCCTTATTACAGATATACCCCCCAAAATGTTGGCCTGTCCATATTTGTGGGCATTTCCCATTTCTTACTAACGTTTCCCATTCCACAGCACCATTTTGTGCCTCTGTCTTGCCATTCTGTCTCCATTGCCTCCTTCCTCGGACCGAATGAACAATAGAGGAATGTAGTCAATTTCGTCCACTGTGGCCTAATGTCTGTTCAGTATCCTCCATTTCAATGAATTCCTCCCTTGCCTCGGCAGTGCGCAATGTGTGTCCTGTTGCCATAGGTGCCTCTCTTTCTGAACCCCTCTTTTTTTTGTTTTTGGTTTAGGCCAGTCTTCGGCCTGGGGCTTCTGGTTGCCAAACCCTCATTCCAAAAATTACCATTTCTGCTGATAAAATGGGAAAAAAAAGAACTAATTTTGTACCTGTTTCCTCCCCCACCTGCCCCATGCAGAAAACCCGGAACCCTGAAGGCCTTTCCAAAACCTTCGAGGACTTGGACAAAGACAAGAATGGGGAAGTCAACTTTGAAGGATTCATGGAACTGCTCTCAGACGTTTTCATTTACATCCATGAGAATTTATGGAACCATGATGGCCCTGATCATCCACTCTCTCATAGCCACTAAAAAAAGAAAGAAAGTATGCTTCAGTGGATGATAGTCAGAAGAAAGGGGGGGGGGTGAAATCCCCTTCCGTAGACATTTAGGCACACTTGCTTTCACATATTCTGTAGACAGGAATGTCCAGATTTGGCCATGAAATACGAAATAAAGATTTATTTAGATATTCCTGGACCGCCCAGAGAGCTTCGGCTATTGGGTGGTATAAAAATGTAATAAATAAATAAATAAATAAATAAATAAATAAATTTAACTGCCTCCTTCTCCAACTGTTGCCACACACTGCTCATTCAGAGGGGTGCAAGCCTATCTAGTATATGGAGCAGAAAGCTAGTCCTAAGAGCCTTCATTATTAGGGGTACAGCGCCGGCATTGTATGCAGGAGGCTCCAGGACAACCCCTGGCTTCTCCAGCTACACCACTGGTTCCCAAGTTGGTGCCTTCTGGAGGGTTCTTTTTAAAACTCCCAGCATTCCTGTGGAAGCTGAAGTTCACAAGTTTTGGAGGGCACTAGGTTGTGGAAGACTGGCCGACTGGCAGAAACCCTCCAGGATTTCGGGCAGAGATTGTTTCTCAGCTCCACTTAGAGAATGCAGGGATTGAACCAGAGACCTTCTGCACATAAAGCATGCGCTCTGAGAAGCACCATTATGGTCTATACTCTTTGGCAGTGGTGCTCTCCAGATTTTCAGACAGGGGTGTTGCTTGGACCAAACCGGCTAACTCCCAATGGAGTGTGGGTCATGGTGCATTTCTATTTATTTATTTATTTATTTAGAATATTTATATACCGCTCCCCATTGAAAAATTTCGGAGCGGTGTACACGGTAAAATGAAAATAAAAACAGAATAAAACAGTTGAAACAAAATTTAAAAAGAAGCAAAAAGCAACAACACAGAAATCCAAGGCTGCATGTTAAAGAAAGGCTTCTTGGAATAAAGATGTTTTCAGGAGGCGCCGAAAGGAGTACAAGGTTGGAGCCTGCCTGACCTCCAGAGGCAGGGAATTCCACAGGAGGGGCGCCACCACGCTGAAGGCTCTTCCCCTGGTGGATTCCAATCGCAGGATGGATCTATGTGGAACCACCAGGAGCAGGCCCTCGGATGACCTCAGTGACCGGGCAGGTTGGTAAGGGAGAAGGCGCTCTCTCAGGTATCCTGGTCCCAAGTTGTTTAGGGCTTTGTACACAAGTACAAGAACCGTAAACCTGGCCCGGTAGCGAATAGGCAGCCAGTGCAGTTCCCTCAGCAGAGGAGTTCCATGCTGGAAAGGGGCAGCTCCAGACAACAGCCGAGCTGCAGCGTTCTGCACTAGCTCCAGCTTCCGGAGCAGCTTCAAGGGCAGCCCCACATAGAGCGCGTTGCAGTAATCCAATCTTGAGGTTACCAATGCCTGTACCACCGTGGCCAAGCTGTCCCTTTCCAGGGGAGGCCATAGTTGGCGAACCAACCGAAGATGGTAAAAGGCACTCCGAGCCGTGGCGGCTACTTGAGCCTCCAACGACAGAAATGGGTCTAAGAGTACCCCCAAACTACGAACCTGTTCTCTTTTGGAAGGGGCTCTAAAGAGCAGGATTGCATGCAGACTGGGCTGGTGTCAGCTTCTGATTGGAAAGCATTTAGTTGCACACCTTTGGTTGGAGAGACATGGTCCTTCATTTAGAGAACTGAAGATTGTTGGTTGAACCTATGCTCATAGTACCATCACCCCCAGTACACAGTTATCTTTTTGTTTTGTTTCTCTTAAAAGCAACCAAGCAAGCCCAAAGCAAAACTGGAAAGTCCATTTGACCAGAAGGGCAATAGGGGTATAAGAGAAATTCAGTGAGTAGACTGTGTGGGACAAGATGGGTTATATCCAATTTTAGTCTTACTTGTCCCATTCATTTCAATGGTAAGTAGGGCTAAGGTTGGATATAACACAATGATTCTTGTCATGCTGCCTTTAGCTCTGTTTGGGTGCAATCCTGTTTAGACAGAAATGGTCCTGCCTCTCCCAGTATGGCTGGCTGGGAAATGCTGGGAGTTCTGGGACATTTTTCTGCCTAACAAGATTGCAGTTCTAGAATCACTTGTTTGCCTTCAGCCCTTTGAGCTGGGCTTCCTCCATGTGTTTTGGATTACAGCTCCCATCATCCACCATTAAGGCCGTGCTGTCTGGGGCTGATCAGTGCTGAAGTCTAAATATGTACATGTGCTCGGTTTATTTTCAGCATTGTATCAGCGGAAGAACCAAAAACCCATTTCACGTTCGCCTCTCCCTCTGATTTTCTTGGCCCCATTTGGAGGCCATGAAAGGGGTGTGTGCATGTGCGAGTGTGTGTCTGTGCGCACCATTTCAGCATTGTAAGGATGATGTGACGGAGGATCATTCTGGGGTGTTCTGGGGAGTTTAACACGGCAGCCAGATGCAGCAAGTAAGTGCTTGTAAACACCGGATAATTCCCTCCACCCAATGCACCCCCAAAATGCAAACAAAAGGGTGCAGTTCCCCCCTTCCTCTTTTGCTACAACCTCCCAGATTCAGGCTGGGGTTCTGTAATGTCGAAACTTCAGCCCAGCAATCGATTTGGCTGGGAATTTCCAAGTTAGACAAACTCACCAGAGCCTCAAGGGCCAGGCCAGATCATGTAACTGCATGACCTTTACAAAAGCTAATCACCTCTCTTGCTGTTCCCGCAACAAAAACCTCTTTGTCCAAAAACAAGAACTGTGCCTCACTTAAACATTACACCACCATTCCATAAACTGCCCGTGGATCACACTGATCTCTCTCTCTGTTGGGAGTTCGTTGAATTGCCATGCCACCCAGCCCAGGTGACTTGCAGCAGCGAATAAAATGGGGGGGGAATCACGTTTATGGAAAAATGTGAACTTGGCAATTTTTAAAAAATCTCACCCTTTGGGAACCTGTTTCACCTGTACGGCATGGTTCTGCAGGGTGCCCTTCAACAGGACTAGTCCAGTGGTATTGCCTTTCCCATCCTTGGTTGATCTGGACAGGCGTCTTGAACTTAGATTCAACAACGTGGTTGACTCAAGAGCAAGCAGCCTTGTTGGTGAGTACATTTTTGTTCTCCGGTCACGGAGAGGAAGGGCTTGATTCTCTGGTTATTTCTTTGGTGGATCCTGCCACCTTTGCACTGAACACTGTTGTTGGTAGGGACACCACAGGGAGTGGCCATAGTGATATGCGTGGGTCCCCTCCCTGGGCTCGCCCTGACAAACATTTTGGACACCCCTGCCGAAGTTTGAAAACAAGTCTTGTTATCCACAGCATAAAGTGGCGCTGTGCCTATCATTTCCAGCCAAGCAGACAGCGATGCTTCCAGGGCTGTCCTGGCTGCTCTCTTTTCCCACACGCCAGCCTGGGTGCTCTGCTGCTGGCACCCTGCTATCTTCTTCTACCTACTCTTGCCACCCTGGCTGCTTCACCATCCTCTCCCCATCCCTTGCCAGTAGGATGCCCTTGTGTTCTATGGGTGTTTCACTATGCAGTGAGGGACTGATCTTCACGGCAATTCTTTCATTTCCTTCCAACTCCACCATGCCATTGGATTTGGTTGAGGCTCGGAAATGCAGGAGTGGAAGGAGGCATTTGACCCATTTGGAATTATTCCCCAACAAGGCCATCACACTGTGATCATAGAACCATAGAATAGTGGAGTTGGAAGGGGCCTCTACATAATCTTAGCTGCAGAATGATGAAAGGAAACCGATGGGGAAAGATGAGAAGAAGGAGGACCGGTCAACAAAAGATTACAATAATCCAGGCGAGAAATAACCAATGCGTGAACAAGGTCCTCTTTTGAGCAGGACACACACACACACATCCAAAAAGTATCTAGAATCATAGAATCATAGAGTTGGAAGGGGCCTACAAGGCCATCAAGTCCAACCCCCTGCTCAATGCAGGAATCCACCTTAAAGCATTCCTGACAGATGGCTGTCCAGCTGCCTCTTGAATGCCTCTAGTGTGGGAGAGCCCACAACCTCCCTTGGTCATTGGTTCATCTGGAGAGAACTAGGTGAGGGAAGGCAGAGGTAGCTTTAAAAAAAGAAACAGCAGCATTTGCGGCCTCCGTCGACAGCATTACCCAAGTTATTTATAAAATCATAGAATAGTAGAGTTGGAAGGGGCCTACAAGGCCATCGAGTCCAACCCCCTGCTCAATGCAGGAATCCACCCTAAAGCATCCCTGACAGACGCTTGTCCAGCTGCCTCTTGAAGGCCTCTAGTGTGCGAGAGCCCACAACCTCACCAGGCAACTGATTCCATTGTCATACTGCTCTAACAGTCAGGAAGTTTTTCCTGATGTCCAGCTGGAATCTGGCTTCCTGTAACTTGAGCCCATTATTCCGTGTCCTGCACTCTGGGAGGATCGAGAAGAGATCCTGACCCTCCTCTCTGTGACAACGTTTTAAATATTTGAAGAGTGCTATCATGTCTCCCCTCCATCTTCTCTTCTCCAGGCTAAACATGCCCAGTTCTTTCAGTCTCTCTTCAAAGGGCTTTGTTTCCAGACCCATGATCATCCTTCCTGCCCTCTTCTGAACCCACTCCGGCTTGTCTGCATCCTTCTTGAAGTGTGCCGTCCTGAACTGGACGCAGAACTCATCTTTATAATAATAAAGATAATAATAATAATAATATAATAATAATAATAATAATAATAGTCCTTTCACAGGACTACCTGGAGATGCTGAACTTGCACCTTGTGAAAGTGGAGCATCTCTTTTGATGAGCTGCAAACTCTTATGTACTCAACAGCTGAGCCTGCCTAACGCCCATTTCTTAGGGCCTACTGAGGATGCCTGTGGGGTGAACGAAGGGGGACAGGATTTGGTCGAGATCCCAACTTCCTCGTTGGCCATCAATCTCCCCATTAGTTGCCTCCTTCTGGCAAAACTGTGTGAGTAAACCTGTTAAAGCCATATAGAGCAGGAGTAGAGAAAGTCCTACATGTATCTGCATTCTCAGAAGGAGACAACCTCTATGTGGCTAAGTTGTTGAGGGACATCAGATGAGAAAAGATGGGCAGAAAGGATGACGGAGGTACATTGCTGATGAGTGGGGCGATGGATGGACATCTTTGGATGATTGCCCCAAGTCGGGGACTGTCCCACTGGCGCCAATGTGGGTCTCTGTGTGTGTCTTTGAAAGCACTGGTTTCAACAGGTCCTTTTATGGGCTTCAGTCGAGCGGGGCAACATTCCTCCATAAGGCTGAGCTAAGAGAATGAGGAAACGGTGGGCCCCTCTCCTCCCCGACGGTGGATCTGAACAATGAAAGTAATTCCTGGGCAATGCAGAGGTGCAGCTAAGGATTTAGCAGCAGGGGCTTGTGGGACTGGCCAGAAAGTATGCCACAGTTAAAATCATAATTACCACGATGACTCCTTGCCATTTCTTCTGTTGTCACTGTTTTTTCACTCCAGTAAATGCACAACTCACCCAGTGTAGTTTCCTTCTGTTGACTGCATGTCATGCTCCTCTCTCTGTGTTTGTTAGAGACAGAAATCTTCCTGGAGCAGGGGAGGGGAGCAGCAGAGGTTGCTGGCTCCAATTTCAGTGGTGCTGTGAATCCATTCTGGGTTTCAGCCAGAACCAGCCAGAACTCTAAAGACGCTTTCCAAAATGCTCAATCCCAACCCAAAACCGTGTTCAGCACCACAGCCATTGGCCTTCTTGGTGTTGGACTGCAATTTCCGTCATTCCAGACCATTGGTCATGCTGGTGGGGAACAGAGGTTTGCGGTTTCCCCTCCCCTGTAGTAGAGATGTCCTGAAAACCATCAATAACACATGATTCATGAATTAAGTCATAAAATAATTCAACCTAGCTGTGACTTAAATCAACCCGTATTCCAGACAATACGGAACACGTATGGATGAGGGCTAACAAACTGAGACTCAATCCAGACAAGACGGAGGTACTGTTAGCGGGTGGTTCATCTGTCAGGCGAGGTGATGTTTGCCCTGTCCTGGACGGGGTTGCACTCCCCCTGAAGGATCGGGTCTGTAGTTTGGGGGTGCTCTTGGATCCAGAACTGTCACTTGAGGCACAGGTGAACTCAGTGGCAAAGAGCACCTTTTATCAGCTTAGGCTGATATACCAACTACGCCCTTTTCTGGACAGAGATAGCCTAGCTACAGTGATCCATGCTCTGATAACCTCTCGTTTGGATTACTGCAATGCGTTATACGTGGGGCTGCCTTTGAAAACAGTCCGGAAACTTCAACTGGTACAAAACAGGGCAGCACGGTTACTAACAGGGACTGGCCGAGGAGACCACATCACGCCAGTCCTTTTCCAGCTTCATTGGCTGCCAGTCCAGGTCCGGGCCCGATTCAAAGTGCTGGTATTAACACTTAAAGCCCTAAATGGCTTGGGGCCAGGTTATCTGAAGGAACGCCTCCTCCCATATGTACCTGCCCGGACCTTAAGGTCATCCTCAGGGGTCCTTCTCCCCGAGCCCCTGTCAAAGGAAGTGAGGCAGGTGGCTACCAGGAGCAGGGCCTTCTCTGCTGTGGCACCCCGGCTGTGGAATGAGCTCCCTAAGGAGGTTCGCTTGGCACCTACATTATATGCTTTTAGATGCCAGGTGAAGACCTTTTTATTCTCCCAGCATTTTAACAGTCTATAAATAAATTTTAACTTGGTGTTTTAAATTTGTAATTTTGCATTGCTGCTGTTTTTATCTGGTTGAGCTTTTATATGGTATTTTATATTATGGTTTCATACTGTTGTTTTATTCTTTGAATGTTTTTAATTTTTGTGAACTGCCCAGAGAGCTCCGGCTATTGGGCAGTATAGAAATGTAATAAATAAATAAATAAATAAATAAATAAATAAATAAATAAATAAACCCTTTGGTTCCAAATCTCTCTGCCCCCCAGCTTGAAACCTTGAAGACTGTAGCAACATCCGGGAATGCAGCAACAACAAAATCCTGAACAGCAGCACCGCACGCTGCAGTATTTCATCACAGTTCTCACTTGTCAATATATAATACGAACAATCAGGGGCGGTGTCAAGGGTAGGGATGATTGGGCACGTACCAAGGGCCCACACCCAGAAGGGGAGTTGCTCCTTCCACTATTGCAACCTGCTGGTACTTGCTCTGGCCCAGACAATAGTGGTGGGGGGAAGTGAAAGGTGATACCACTGCCTCCTTGCTCATTGGTTCTCTCCCTAGAACAGAGGGCCAGGGTCTCTTCTCAGTCATCCCAGAGTGCAGGACACAGCATAATGGGCTCAAGTTACAGGAAGCCAGATTCTGACTGGACAGCAGGAAAAGCTTCCTGGCTGTTAGAGCAATACGGCAAAACATCAGGAAAAACATCCTGACTGTTAGAGCAGTACAACAATGGAACCTATGACCTAGGGAGGTCGTGGGCTCTCCCATACTGTAGGTATATCCGCTCACAATAACTGCCCGCAACACCATTAATACAAGAGAAGAGAAGACGGGGGAAATTCAACATGTCTATTTCAAATCTGTACATTAATACAAGCAGATCGTCTTAATTTCCAACTTGTGTTCATTTCAGCCTCTCTACTATTGCCCTCATAACCCCCCCCCCCCAACTTCAAGTATAACCTAATGGGATCTGAGCTGGCGGTGATTGAACAAGAAAGAGATCTTGGGGTTGTGGTGGACAGATGGATGAAAATGTCCATCCAGTGTGTGGCCACTGTAAAGAAGGCCATAAAGACTGATCTCTTCTGGCAGGCCTCCCCAGTTGAATTTTAAGATGCCTTTTTTTAACGGTGTGCTGCTTTTAATGATGCACTGGTTTTAAATGTTTGAATTAGTTGTATGTATTTTATGGTGTTTTTATTAGGGTTGTACCCTGCCTTGATCCAGAGGGAGAGGCGGGTAACAAATAAATATATTATTATTATATTATTTTTTATGTTAGGCATTATAAGAAAAGGAATTGAGAATAAAATTGCCAGTGTCATACTGCCTTTATACAAATCTATGGTGCGACCACACTTAGAATACTGGGTAGAGTTCTGGTCACCACACCTAAAAAAGGTTATTATGGAGCTGGGAAAAGTGCAGAAAAGGCCCGTTAAAATGATTAACGGGCCGGAGCATCTCCCCTATGAGGGAAGGTTTGTTTAGCTTGGAGAAAAGGAGGCTAAGGGGAGACATGATAGAGGTGGACAAAATGATGCATGGTGTGGAGAATGTGGATAGGGGGAGACATTTTTCTCCCTCTCTCAAAACACTAGAACCCAATGGGGTCATTCCATGAAGATGATGGGTGGGAGATCCAGGACAAATAAAAGGAAGGACTTTTTCACGCAGTGCATAGTTAAATTATGGAACTCACTACCACAAGATGTATTAATGACCACCCATTTGGATGGCTTTAAAAGGGGGTTGGATCAATTCCTGGAGGCGAAGGCTATCCATGGCTAGTTGTGTGCTATCTCCACTATTCGAGGCTGTAAGCCTGTGTGCACCAGTTGCCGGGGAACAGGGGCGGGAGGGTGCTGTTGCACCATGTCCTGCTTGTACATCCCTGGTCGATGGATGGTTGGCCGCTGTGCGAACAGAGTTCTGGACTAGATGGACCCTTGGTCTGACCCAGCAGAGCTCTTCTTATGTTATGTTCTTGTGTTCTTAAAAGGTTGTGCATGTGTAATGTAGGCTTGGTGACGTATCAACATTCATATTTGAATTGCTGTGATGCAGCAACAGTGTTTCCATTGTTGCTCCATAGGTGTGTTCCTCAAATGTGAGTCTCTTATATAATCCTTGGGGGAAAGAAGGCTCACCTCTTCTATTTTGGGCTCTGTTAAATCATGGATGTCTCTCCTGCACCAAAACCAGAGGGTTTCATAACGTGCTTCTCATCTGCCGTTCACGCCCTCGCCCATGTGCACGGCCTGGTGGTGGCATCTCACCCAGGGCGAATCTCTGCTCAGATTTGTTTCGACATTCTGATTTTCCCCACAATCTGACACCCGCCTTTAAAAGGAAGAGGTGCAGGAAACAGATGGATTTTTGAAGGAAGACTGTGCTTAGAGGAGACGCAGGTAGGCATCCCATTTCTCTGCCATTTGTATGGTTATCTGTTGCAGATGGGTGAGGGGTGGTCTAATATTTGGAGATCAAAGGACTTGTCAATTTCGTCTTTCACTTTTGGACTTTCCAAGCAAAGGGACGAGGGAATTGTCTTTGAGAAGTACGGAAAATGGCTCTGCTCAGTTAAAGTGCACGAAGCCCTAAACAACTTGGGACCAGAATACCTGAGAGAGCGCTTTCTTCCTTACCAACCTGTCTGATCACTGAGGTCATTGGAGGGCATGCTCCTGGTGGTTCCACATGGACCTTTGGCCCAATTGAAATCCACCAGAAGAGCCTTTAGTGTGGAACTTCTCTGTGGAACTCCCTGCCCCTGGAGATCAGGCAGGCACCAACACGAGGCTGCTCCTGGCACCTCCTGAAAACATCTCTGTTTCAAGAAGCCTTCTCCAACTGACTAGCCACTCCCCCCCCCCCCCCCGGTCCTTTATTTTAAATTGAACAATTTTAATTTGCCTTTCTCATCTTCTTTCTTTTTACCGTTTATACTTGTGTTCACCTCTCTGGAAACTTTTTTTAGAAAATGAGCAGTCTAGAAATATAGTACATAAATAAATAAATAAACAAAGGAGCATGTGGGTAGGATGTTTACAAGAGGGGAATATGGCTCTGTCTGCATGGCTACAAAGTGGACAGACGGACCTGCGATGACGCACAGCTGCACAAAAGCTCCAATTTTAAAAATACATTAAAAAAAAAAAGTAAGCAACCATTTGCACCGATTTAAAGACCCAGGGGAAAAAGAAAGACCTATTACTATTTGCCCAAATCACAGGACCCTCCCCTCCCAAATGCATGAAACATTTCTGGAATCGGGGAAAAAAAATCCGCTAAAATTTGCCGCTGCTTATCAGAACGGAAACACTGTAAGATCCCACGGGGCTTTCATGGAATGGAGTTTTCAGTGGTTCACATCCCTAACACAGACTGAGCTGCCAGATTGAATTCAAGTCCCATGGAGTTCTTTGTGTGAACGAAGTCCAACTAACGCACTCTGGATCCACCCCAAAAACCTTAGGCTAGTTGTGCTGGATCAGAGCAAAGATCCATTTATTCTGGCACTCCGATTACAACCAGATGCCTCCGGCATGCCTGCTAAGAAGGCATGAGGGCAATCACCTTGCCCTGCTTCGGTCCCCCAAGAATCTTGAGAGGTAGACCGGCGCAAAATAGGGTAGCGATTCCACAAAGCCCTCCCAACCGCCAGCCACCACCAGATCGTTCCACTGCTATAGATTTATCTTGCCTTTCAGAGTCACCTGGTGGCAGTGAATGCACTCCACAAATGTAAATAAGTCTTCATTTGATCTCTCCTGAATTTACCGCCCATCAGTTTCACCGGGAGACTCCCAAAGAGAGGGGGATAATACAAATACGACAACAATCTCTCTCTCTCTCTCCGCTTTCTCCATGCTATGCATACTTCTACAAACCGTGGTAACTCTCTACATTTGTCTTTTTTCTAAATGAAAACGCTTCTGACGCTTTAACTCAGAGCTGAGCCTCAGAGCCAGGGGTCAATTCTGGCCACTTAGGGTTTCCTAGAAGAGATGCCCTTTCCCCTGCCTTCATATCTCTCCCCACCAACTGTTTGCAGGTTTCTCAGCTTTTGTACTTGGGGAGACAGGTAATGTGTTCCTCAGCTGTGATGAGCTTTGAAATGAGCCTGAAAAGAGACCAGCAGGTAGTACAAAACACCACCCTAATAGGATCTAGGGCAACCCTTGAGATACGTTGGATTCAAACTCCCTGAATCTTGGTTGGGGGATGCTGGGAGTTGTAATCAAACATAACCAGAGGGTACCAGGTTGGGGAAGGCTTCCTTAGAACCTTTGTCCTCCCAGGCTTGGAATACGGGAGGAAAAGAAAACCAAAACATTGGATCGGTTTTCACCCAGAATTATTTTATTCCCCAAGGTTGCTCCTCGGCTACTTGGCTCAGACATCAAAGGAAGAAGATGGCCCAAGCTGAGATTCTCCTCTTTGCTTTGTGTGCTCTGTCACAAGGTGAGCCCTGAAAGCCAGTTGGAACATTCGAGGGCGGGATTTGGATGGTTCTCCAGTTGACTGTATCATCTGATCAATAGATGTTTAGCTTCCAAATCGTGAGAGGTACTGGTTCCTTTCCATTAGGCACTGGTTAGGCCTCACCTGGAGTACTGTGTCAGGTCTGGGCACTACACTTCAAGAAGGATGCAGACAAGTCAGAGGGGGTTCAGAGGATGATCAGAGGTCTGGAAACAAAGCCCTATGAGGAGAGACTGAAAGAACTGGGCATGTTTAGCCCAGAGAAGAGAAGACTGAGGGGAGACATGATAGCACTCTTCAAATACTTAAAAGGTTGTCACACAGAGGAGGGCCAGGATCTCTTCTCGATCCTCCCAGAGTGCAGGACACGGAATAAGGGGCTCAAGTTACAGGAAGCCAGATTCTGGCTTGACATCAGGCAAAACTTCCTGACTGTTAGAGCAGTACACAATGGAACCCATATCCTATGGAGGTTGTGGGCTCTCCCACACTACAGGCCTTCAAGGTGCAGCTGGGCAGCCATCTGTCAGGGATGCTTTAAGGTGGATTCCTGCCTTGAGAATTGATGGCCTTATAGGCTCCTTTCAACTCTACTCTTCTATGATTCTCCCATACATGGGGAGGTGCAGAGTTAACATAACTGACTTCCCAAGGTGGTCCCAGTCCCCACATCTGATTTCAGCCTTCCAAACATCATGGGAAGTGGTGTCAAGGCACGGTGATGTGGTAACTACACACTTCTGGTAACATAGGAACTAGGATGTTTGACATTTTCATTCCTGTGTGCAGATCATGCAGCTATATCCCATTTGCAGTCTTGAATGTGAATGAAAGAAAAGAGCTTAATCCTCTTGAACATTCCCACAAATGTTCTGCGCTTGCATTCAAAAGCGTGCAATTGCAAAAACCCGCATTTCTGAAAATGTACACTTATGCAAGTGCACCACCAAAAATGCACATTTCCCATACAGTCAAAACCAGTTGGGTCTGATAATCTGGATCGGCCCTTATCTGTAGAGATGTAGTGATGGCCACCAATCTGGATGGCTTTAAAAGGGGGTTGGATAAATTCCTGGAGGCAAAGGCTATCCATGGCTACTAGCCCTGATGGTTGTGTGCTATGTATCTCCAGTATTCGAGGCAATAAGCCTGTGTGCCCCAGTTGCTGGGGAACATGGGTGGGAGGGTGCTGTTGCACCATGTCCTGCTTGTTCATTCCTGGCTGATGGCTGGTTGGCCACTGTGCGAACAGAGTGCTGGACTAGATGGACCCTTGGTCTGATCCAGCATCAGGGCTCTTCTTACGTTCACATATCAGCTGATGGAATGTTAGGGCTGCTGTTTACTGCAAGCTAGAGGGCGCCTGTGCTGTTACCCCACAATTGAGTATGTTGTATGAGTCTGGATGAGTATGTCTGGTGAGTATGGAATGTCAGAACTGAGTGGGTTTGGTTTGTGATGTAATAGGTAGGGTGGGGGGAAGGAGTATATAAAGAGTGACTGAGGGGAGTTACATTGTTGATGGTTAGGTTGTTGTTGGGGAGTGGAGATTGGAATTGTTTGTGGAGTGAGAGGAGATTAATTGCTAGGGATGTGGTTGGTGTGTGGGAAGTTTGGATTAGGCAGGTTTGGAAGCATTATATTTTCATTTAAAGCTTTTACCATGACAATAAACTTATTATTTTGTTAGCAACCAATTACCACATGTCAGCTTGGCATTATTTACGTGCCTCACAGTTATCAAACACCCCCACCAGAATATACCCACAGTACATTTAAAAACAGATCCTATATTTAACCTGTTTCCCTCATAGCTAGGGGGAAACCTCAGGTTTTCAGGTGGTGATGTTGCAAAAAATAGCTTGTTCCCTGGTGTACTGAGTCCAATTCAGCACACAAGGAAGAGAGGCGATAAAGTATGAGTCAAACAACGTTTATTCTGCAGAATAAAGAGACACAAGAGATAATTGCTCCCAAAGCACATGCCTACCTCGCAAGGGAGGTAGCTTAGGTTTTTATACACTTATCTTCTCTGGTGCTACACACGTAGACACCATCTAACTGAGAATTTCTAGCTGAAAAGAGGACACATGGCCTGTTCTTTTGGCAAGCATCAACACAAAGAGATAGGTACTCTCTGCTCTTTGAGAGAACGTTCACTTGATTTCGGTTATCTGAGAATGCTTCTCTTAGACAGTTTGCAACGTTTCTTTAGCAACTAACCATGGCAACTTCTGTAGGATACTCTGGTTCAGGGCTGGGCACTTTTCCAACAGTGATCCTTGGCCTGAGAAGGTTTTACGTGGCGGGACTAGTATAGGTGTAACGTCACAGCGCTCTTGGGGCATGGAGCTCAGTAAAGTTGGCTTGCAGGGGAAAGGGAATTTGGGAGGCTAAGAAGGTTAAAACACTGTGTGTGTCAAATTTGCTGACAGCAGCGAGATTAATTATATCTAGGAACTGGAAGGTTCAAGGAGATTATCATATTGAAGAATGGTATAAGGAAATTTGGGATATTGCCATTAATGATAAATTGACATGTAATATAAAAGTAAGAAGAGGCATAACAAATACGAATGAATTTGAGGGAATTTGGAAACAGTTCCTGGTATATGAGTTCTCTAAGGGAAGTGGAAAACCACCACCAGAAGAAGTAATGAGATTTTGGAAGCAGGAATAGATCCCAAAGGGTGAAGGGGAGCAATTGTATTGTTTGATTATGAATAATGATAAATTACAAATGTTAACAGTTGAGCAAATCTATGTAATATTTTTTCTTCTTCTTGATTGATTGTTTTAATGTGATGTTGATGTATTTTAAATTGTGTTAATAAAAATTATAAAAAACAAACACTCTGTGTGTGTGTGTGTGTGTGTGCGCGCACACCCACCCACCCTAGCACCTTACGGCCCTTCCTTTGTGTCCCCGCCAGCCACAGCATGCTTCCAGCTCATCACCCCATCCAAGTGGGGAGCTAAACCTGCCAATTGTTCAGCGCCTTTGAAGAACGTCCTTCCTGAGTACGTTGTCATCATCCACACGGCCGGACATCCCTGCAATAGTCAACCCGATTGCAGCAGGGATGTCAAGAACGTGCAGGCTTTCCATCAGGATCTCAAAGGATGGTGTGATATTGCCTACAAGTAAGACAGCAGTGGCTGTTACAAGGTCTTAATCATTTATTACTCTTACTGCTTTAAATATGAACTCAATAATAGAGCAGCCTCTATCTATCTATCAATCTATCTATCTATCTATCAATCACGCAGCAGGCATGCTTTACATTCTATTTCTATAATACTAAGGACTAGAAGAGCCTCGTGTGGCACAGAGCGGTAAAGCAGCAGTTTCTGCAGCTGAAACTCTCCCCACGGCCTGAGTTCGATCCCAGCGGAAGCTGGTTTCAGGCAGCCGGCTTGGATTGACTCAGCCTTCCATCCTCCCGAGGTCGGTAAAATGAGTACCCAGTTAGCTGGGGGAAAGGTAATCACGTCCGGGGAAGGCAACGGCAAACCACCCCGCTATAAGGCCTGCCAAGAAAACATCAGCGAAAGCTGGCGTCCCTCCAAGAGTCAGTAATGACTCAGTGCTTGCACGAGAGGTTCCTTTCCTTTCTAAGGACTAGAAGCTTACTTATTTATATAAAAAAGAGGTCCTTCATAGAACAGGAATGGGCAACTCATGGCTACATGTATCACCCGTGTCCTGTTTGTGGGTCCCTGGTTGACAGCTGTTCAGCCACTGTGTGATGGACCCTCAGTCTGATCCAGCATAGCTCTTATGTTCTCATGATTTTAAGGCCTGTGTCTGAAATGGTACAAAAAAGCCCAGATACGTCAAGCCTCAGACTTTGTTCAGACGGAAAAGAATGAAGGAAAACAAACTCTCTCTGTCTTTCCATCCGTTCTTGTTTTTTATGTCGTTATTAAAAGCTTATGCAGTCTTCGATACATGAAATGTACCATTGAAAAAAAGAGTTCTCAAAGCAACATCTCTCTTTTCCTCTGGGCATGTTTAGCCTGGAGAAGAGAAGGCTGAGGGGAGACATGATAGCACTCTAGAAATACTTGAAAGGTGGTCACATAGAGGAGGGCCAGGATCTCTTCTCAATCCTCCCATAGTGCAGGACACGCAATAATGGCATCACGTTATAGGAAGCCAGATTCCGGCTGGACATCAGGAAAAACGTCCTGACTGTAAGAGCAGTATGACGATGGGACCAATGACCTCTCCCACCCTAGAGGCCTTCAAGAGGCAGTGTCAGGGATGCTTTAGGGTGGATTCCTGCACTGAGCATGTGGTTGGTCTCAATGGCCTTACAGGCGCTTTCCAACACTATGATTCTATGATTCAATGATTCTATGATACAGAACAGCCTAGACGTGTAAAGCCTCGGACTTTGTTCAGTGGAAAAGAAAGGAGCAAAACAAATGTTCTCTCTTTCTCTCTCTCTCCCCTTCCTCTCTTTCCATCATTTTAAACAAAAAGGCATTTTGAAGAGTTTGAAATATATATTAAAACGTAGCCCTCAAAATAACCTCTCTCTCTCTTTCTTTCTTCCTACCCACTTTCAGTTTCCTGATCGGCGAGGACGGGCGTGTGTACGAGGGACGAGGTTGGCGCAACGAAGGAGCTCACACCTACGGCTACAATGATTTGACACTCGGTATTGCTTTCATAGGTTCTTTCACCGGTAAGCTTTCTTGCGCTTTGGAAACAGGAGCCCTGCCACGCTCTCTCTCCGTCGCCGCAGCTATAGAGCTCCGTGGGTTGGAAGAGAACGGAGTCCAATTCATAGAGGATACATCTATCCATGGCTCTGAACAGTGGTGACTTGATGGAGCCTCCATGTTCAGGAGCGGTGTACCGCTGAATGCCAATTGTTGGGGATCAAATACACGGGAGGGCTCCTCTGCTTCAGTGGTGAGGAACAGAATATAGCATCATCAGTGTATACCAGCCTGCCCCAACCTGGTGCTCTCTAATCCATATGTTTTGGACTTCAATTACCATCAGCCCCAGCTAGAATGGCCAGTGCTCAGGAATGCTTGGAGGTGTAGCCCCAAATATCTGGAGAGAACTAGGTGAGGGAAGGCAGAGGTAGCTTTAAAAAAAGAAACAGCAGCATTTGCGGCCTCCGTCGACAGCATTACCCAAGTTATTTATAAAATCATAGAATAGTAGAGTTGGAAGGGGCCTACAAGGCCATCGAGTCCAACCCCCTGCTCAATGCAGGAATCCACCCTAAAGCATCCCTGACAGACGCTTGTCCAGCTGCCTCTTGAAGGCCTCTAGTGTGCGAGAGCCCACAACCTCACCAGGCGACTGATTCCATTGTCATACTGCTCTAACAGTCAGGAAGTTTTTCCTGATGTCCAGCTGGAATCTGGCTTCCTTTAACTTGAGCCCGTTATTCCATGTCTTGCACTCTGGGAGGATCAAGAAGAGATCCTGGCCCTCCTATGTGTGACAACCTTTCAAGTATTTGAAGAGTGCTCTCATGTCTCCCCTCAATCTTCTCTTCTCCAGGCTAAACATGCCCAGTTCTTTCAGTCTCTCTTCATAGGGCTTTGTTTCCAGACCCCTGATCATCCTGGTTGCCCTCCTCTGAACACGTATATGTTCAACGTATATGAAGCTAGCGATGGCGCCGATTTCATATTTATCGGTCGAAACCCATCCATTTGTAACAGTCACCTTTCTCTAGGGACAGATGAGAAAACTGTTTCAGTTCATTTTGGTCAGGTCTACCCAGTTTATTTATTTATTACATTTTTACACCGCCCAATAGCTGAAGCTCTCTGGGCGGTTCACAAAAATTGAAACCATGAAGAACATAAAAACAATCAACAATCTAAAAACACGAATACAAAATACATTATAGAAAACACAACCAGGATAAAACCACACAGCAGAAATTGATATAGGTTAAAATATAGAATTAAAACAGCGAAGTTTAAATTTAAGTTAAGTTAGGTGTTAAAATACTAAGAAAATAAAAAGGTCTTCAGCTGGCGACGAAAGGAATACAGTGTAGGTCGTGCACGCACTGGTAACTTCGAGGCTCGACTTCTGCAATGTGCTCTACGTAGGATAAATGTGACTAGTCTGGAAACTTCAAGTAGTTCAAAATAGGGCAGCCAGGTTGGTCACTGGTACACCTAGGGGTGACCACAATTCACCAGTTTTAAAATCTCTTCACTGGCTGCCAATTAGTTTTCGAGCGAAGTATAAAGTGTTGGCTATCACCTTTAAAGCCCTACATGGTTTGGGTCCAGGCTACCTGCGGTATCACCTTCTCCCGTACAATCCACCCCACACATTCAGGTCCTCTGGGAAGAATTTACTCCAGCCAACCAAAACAAGGCTGACAACTATTACTCAGAGGACCTTTTCTTCTGCCACTCCCAGTTTGTGGAATGGCTTGCCGGGAGAGATTCGTCAACTTAACAGTCTTCCAGAATTTAAGAAAGCCATAAAGACTGATCTCTTCTGGCAGGCCTACCCAGCTGAATTTTAAGATGCCTTTTTTAATGGTGTGCTGCTTTTAATGATGCACTGGTTTTAAATGTTAGAATTAGTTTTATGTACTTTATGTTGTTTTTAATTGTGTTGTACCCCGCCTCGATCCAGAGGGAGAGGCGGGTAACAAATAAATAAATATAAATATAAATATAAATATATAAATATAGGTGCCAGCCGAACCTTCCTGGGGAGCTCGTTCCACAGCCGGGGTGCCACAGCAGAGAAGGCTCTGCTCCTAGTAGCCACCTGCCTCACTTCCTTCGGCAGGGGCTCACGGAGGAGGACCCCTGTGGATGATCTTAAGGTCTGGGCAGGCACATATGGGAGGAGGTGTTCCTTCAAATAACCTGGCTCCAAACCGTTTGCACCTTCCAGATCAAAATAGACTGGGATGCAATCCCAGGTTCAAATCCCTACATTTCTGACCTTGCCATGGGATTCACGGATCCCCACCACCACCACAAATGCATTTGGCATCATGTGTATTTTTGAAAAGTCCACACAAATGCACTTCAGGCAATGTGTTCATCTCCTAAATGCACACAACCGAAGCATACATTTGGAAAAGTACGCATCGAAATGCTTCACAGCCATTGTCAAAAACAACAAAACAGGTCTTTATGAATCCCTGGGTCTGGTTACCGTGCATCAAGCGGATAAATCAAAGTTCTGCGATCATTCCTGGCAAAGGTCTGCTTGTTTACTATTCCATTATGTGGGAAATTAGTGGGCGAATTGTCTTGCTTGTGGCGGGATGCCAAGTCATAACTCATAAAAATGAAATAGACTTTGTTGAGGAACAATGAATGATTCAGGATGTACATATTTAGGACAGCGGGTTAAACAATTCCACTCTGTTTGTCCACATCTCTTCCCTGGGCCCTCCCTAAAGAATAATGAGAGTGACATGTCTAACCCTACTGCCCCTGTTTTGGGAGAAGATGTTTCAGGTAATCAATCAGAATGAGATTCAGAACTAGAAGACACAGCGCCAGACACCAGCCAGCCTGTACCAGTGGGGGAGGAAACTGTCACGGGCGATTCCCCAGCTGGGAGTCAGCCCTCTCCAGAGCTTATCTCCTCAAGGCCAAATCCTATACACTCGGTGGGAAGTGAGCCTTCTTCCAGAGGTGAGCGTCTGGACAAACTAGCTGATGCTATGGTCCGTGGGAAGCTCAAACGCACGGGGTGGAAGGAAGGCGTGAGAAAGTCCGTTCGATTATGCCAGAACCTGCCTCCATACCAGGTTCTCTGAAGTTATGGGCGTTTGGAAAGTAGCTTCCTATTCTTCTTGAGCGGACAATTGTCTTGCTTAGTTTGCATAGTTTTTGCCTGGGGTGGCATTTCCAAGAAGTTAGACTCTATTCAGGTAGAAGAGATCTTTGTTGCTTAATAAAAGCCTTGTAGATTACTTAGCAAGCCTCATCATTTGCCTCCCATCGAAAGCAGGAGTTTTCTGGGAAACACGACAGGGTGATTAGATGGCATGGGTTACATAGGAACCTAAAAAGAGTCCCTAAATTGCTCTCTAAAGCTAGCCACAAATGACGGCAGAATAGCTATCAAGTTCGGTTTCTCCCAGTTTATCATCCCCCACCTCCCCAGGCATAAGATTGGTTCATCTGAAACTTCGAGAATTTCACCAGGCTTATGTTTGATTCATCCTGAATGTTAAGATCCCCCCAAATGTTTGCATGAAAATTCATAAGCATTTTGGTGAAAATTTGCACAAATACATTCATATTTTTTTTTGCCTAAGGTCTGCATTTGTTGTGAGCCATTTTCCCGCTAGAATACATTCTTGAATGTTATTTATCTTGGCCTAGGTGTTGTTGCATGGCCGTTTGTATTGGAGAACTGCATTGCAAAATTCAGAGAAATGTGAATCTTGAAGGGTAACTGAGTTTTGGTTCGCACAGCGGTTTGGTTGTGCGGAATTCAGTATTTTCAGCTTGCCATGTGAATCAAACGAATTTCTCAGGCACAACCGTTACGCAAGGGACACGAGGCAGGGAATGACAGAGCTGGTCCAGATGTCCCCACCCTATGGAACATGCACTTTATGTGGGATGGCACGTTAAACTGCCAGATGGATGCCACAGTTGGGACATTCCCAGAAGGAGACAGCCTGGAAGGGTGGGTGTTAGTTGCATTAGTTAAAGGTCATTGCGTACATTCTAAAGAGCCAGGTTGCTACATAGCAATATTGCAGAGTAGAAATACTTGAGGACAGTGTCAGCTCAAGGTTTAGGAGGCCCAAGGAAACATCCTAACATGGAGATCGTTCCATCCATGGTTTCCATGCCATCCACAATGTCATAAAAGGGCATGTTTAGCCTGGAGAAGAGAAGATTGAGGGGAGGCATGATAGCACTCTTCAAATATTTAAAAGGTTGTCACACAGAGGAGGGCCAGGATCTCTTCTCAATCCTCCCAGAGTGCAGGGCACGGAATAATGGGCTGAAGTTAAAGGAAGTCCGATTCCAGCTGGACATCAGGAAAAACTTCCTGACTGTTAGAGCAGTACGACAATGGAACCAGTTCCCTAGGGAGGTTGTGGGCTCTCCCACACTAGAGGCCTTCAAGAGGCAGCTGGACAACTATCTGCCAGGGATGCTTTAGAGTGAATTCCTGCATTGAGCAGTGGGTTGGAATCGATGGCCTTATAGGCCCCTTCCAACTCTACTATTCTATGATTCTATGATTCTATGAAAATGCTACCATGTTCTGCTGCAGCCATCCCTTGTTGTAGATTCGAAAGCCTTGAACATTTCAACCTTTCTGGTCATAGACAAGCTTCATTGTAGGAACGCTCAAGCAGGTAAGAATAGGCAGGTCAGGCAGGAGGGTCCACCTCATCCTGAAGTATGTGTGTTAAGAATCTTCTCATGTAGGACCAGTTATAAGCATCCAAGGGCCTGTGTTGGAGCCATAGCTCTAGAGCAACCTTTCCAAATTGGAGGTCCTCCAGGTGTGTTGAAGTCCATCAAGTCAGCCATCTGGAATCACCAAGTTGGGGAAAACTTGCCTAGAAAGAAATGTGTGTGTGTGTGTGTGTGGGGGGGAGCATTTTCCATAACCCTTTATAAGAACAGTTGGGGTCTTGAACACTCTCTCTCTCTCTCCCCTTTTCCTCCTCCAGAGAGGTCTCCCAACGAAAAGGCATGGAAAGCTCTGAAGTGTTTGCTTGATTTCTCCGTGAAGGTTGGCTACCTGGATCCGGAATATCTTGTGGTAGCCCACAGTGACCTCAGCAGCATCGTATCCCCCGGAGAGGCCGTCCGGGCGGAGATTTCCAAGTGGCCAAATTATAAGCATCACTGAAGAGGACTCTTCATTGTTCCCTCAGTTCCCTCCCTCAGCCTGCATTTCAACTCTTGAACTGGAAGGGTAAAAAAGAAGAGAGAATGAAGAGAGATTACACAATGTTTCAGTGTGAAATTCTCCTATTTAGTTAGCCAGCCATGCCCTTTTCCACAATGCTCCATTGCAATCCCTCTCCATTTTTCTGTTTTTACTCCCTCCAAAATATATTCAGTTTTTCACGTTTTTAGGGCTTCCCCCTCCTGTCTTCATATATATCAAATCTCGGATTCCTTTATGCTTCTGTATCATGTACAGGTAGTGCTGTTTTGGTTACCGAACTGCCAGGACTTGGAGAATAAATTTGCTATTGGTATATATATGATTTGGGAATCCCAATATGAACTTTGAGAACGGAATGGGGAGGATGGATGGGGAAGGGATTTTTAATGTAATTACCCACAAAGCCCTCAAGGAGGGGCTTAAGTATCTAAGCCAGTG
Source organism: Elgaria multicarinata webbii (assembly GCF_023053635.1). Taxonomy (NCBI): domain Eukaryota; kingdom Metazoa; phylum Chordata; class Lepidosauria; order Squamata; family Anguidae; genus Elgaria; species Elgaria multicarinata. The sequence continues at coordinate 8,036,266 of NC_086191.1, read as the reverse complement.
TGGTGTAGTGGCTAAGGTGTTGGACTGGGAGTCGGGAGATCCGGGTTCTAGTCCCCACTCGGCCATGAAAGCCCACTGGGTGACTTTGGGCCAGTCACAGGCTCTCTCAGCCCAACCTACCTCACAGGGTTGTTGTTGTGACGATAACATGGAGAGGAGGAGGATTATGTACGCCGCCTTGGGTTCCTCGGAGGAAAAAAGGGCGGGATATAAATGTAATAAATAAATAAATTACACTGCTGTAAATAAAGGAACGTATGACCTCTGTGTTTTGAAATCTTGAGTTTCCATTTTTAATCCTGGGACAGGAAGTACTGTGAGTTTTGAAGGCGGAAAGAAACGGACATGTCACAACAACAGGATTTCTCTGAACAGTAAATACAATCAGTAATTACAAACACAATAGGAGTCTTTTCTCTGAGCAGTAAACACAAAGTCAAGTGGTCTAGCTTCTATGCTATGCTAGTTTTACTTACAGTGCGGTTGTTAGAATAGGGTGACCCTATGAAAAGGAGGACAGGGCTCCTGTATCTTTAACTGTTGTATTGAAAAAGAAATTTCAGCAGGTGTCATTTGTATATTTGGAGAACCTGGTGAAATTTCCTCTTCATCACAACAGTTAAAGATGCAGGTGCCCTGCCCTCTTTTAAATCTGGTCACCCTAGTATAGCTCCTGCAGCTTTAACTGTTGTGATGAAGAGGGAATTTCAACAGGTTCTCCATATATACAAATGATACCTGCTGAAATTCCCTTTTCTATGCAACTGTTAAAGATACAGGAGCCCGGTCCTCCTTTTCATAGGGTCACCCTATGTTAGAATACAGTAGTGTATTGTGTGTGTGTTTGTGTGTGTGAAGCAGTACAGCAGCAAAGCAACAAGGAAGCTCTGGAACTATTATGGATGCAGTCAGTCTTAAGATAAAATAGATAAAGATAGAAAGACCATCTATCTATCTATCTATCTATCTATCTATCTATCTATCTATCTATCGTTTTGGCTTCTGCCCTCAAAATATATTTTTTAACAAAATACTCTGTTGTTAGTCTTTCTGCGAGGGAAGGTTACAACTAAGTTTTCCAAGTTTAGCTTGGAAAAAAGAGGCTAAGGGGAGACATGATAGAGGTGAACAAAATCATGCATGGTGCTGAGAATGTGGATAGGGAGACATTGTTCTCCCTCCCCCGTAATACCAGAACCTGGGGTCTTCTGGTGTGAGATTCAGGACAAATAAAAGGAAGGACTTCTTCACACAGTGCAGAGTTAAACTCTGGAACTCACTACCCGTCAAGATGTCATGATGGCCACCCGTTTGGATGACTTTAAAAGGGGGTTGGATAAATTCCTGGAGGTGAAGGCCATCTGTGGCTACTAGTCCTAATGGTTACATGCGACCTCCAGTATCTGAGGCAATAAGCCTTTATGCCCCAGTTGCTGGGGAACATGGGCGGGAGGGTGCTGTTGCACCATGTCCTGCTTTGTTGGTCCTTGGTTGACAGCTGGTTGGCCACAGTGTGAACAGAGTGCTGGACTAGATGGATGGCACTGTGTGTGTGTGTGTGTGTGTGTGTGTGAGAGAGAGAGAGAGAGAGAGAGAGAGAGAGAGAGAATTATATTGTCTTGCTAAGGCCAGGTCAAAACTTAGCCCCACCCTGCACTTTGTGGCATCTACCTGCCTGGAATTTCCTTCCAGTACATCCTCTGGAAACAGGCCTTGTGAGGTCACTCTCTGGATACTGGGATCCTCCTTGTCAGAGTTAAGGGGTTCAGTCTGCCTTCCAGGATCTCCTAGCTCTGAGAAGCCTTTGTCCTCATCTGAGGAATTGTCATTTTGGGTTGGTCCAGGGCCAGGCATGACACAGATTATGTATAAGATCCTAGGTCCATTCCTTGGCATCTCCAGTTAAGAAGGATTTTGGACAGGAAGGCTGACATCTTTTAGAATCAGCCACTGTAAGCACTGAGCAGGGGGTTGGACTCAATGGCCATATAGGTCCCTTCTGTCACTGCTATTCTTTGATTCTATGACAGACCAATGGACTTGGCAGTTGGCATCTTCTTGTGTCTGAGTTCAAAACATTTTCTAGTGAGACCATAATTGACATTCAACTCACAAACATACTTGAAGAAGAAGAAGAAGAAGAAGAAGTGTTCTAAGCTAGTGGTCTTCAACTGGTGGGTTGTGACCCAAAAATGGGTTGTGAGATCAGTCCAGATGGGTCCCGGGTCCCGAAAAAGCTGTTTCTGCCATGTTGAGAAATTGTGTAAGTGGGTCCCATACTGCAGGTTGGGAGTCCAAGGTGGGTCTTGGGTCTGAATCAGTTGAAGAACAATGTTCTAAGCCAACAATCCCAAAAGGGACACTTTCGTACTTTAGAGAAAACCAATCTATAAATCCAACTCCTATGAAGGATGACTTTGTGACCACCATCTGTGGTTATCAGCCATGCACCAAAATTCATGTGCAACATTTGGGGGGAATGCAGGAGGCAAGACACCAGCATCTTCTAGAGAAGAGTGGTGTTGGTTTGGGGATGTCCCCCTGTACTCTCCTGAACAAGATGGTCCCCAAACATAGGTGTTAATGCTGCAGTATTAATTCCCATCATGCAGAAGTAGCACCTCTCCGGATGCTGATCAAACATTAGTGCTAAAGTGAGAATCAGACCTACATCTTTATTTGGGGCATTATTCATGGTATTACCCAGAATACATCCTCATTTACCATTAGTGCTGGGTTTTTTATATCACTACTGATAGGATCTGTTGTTGTCGTCCCCCCAGTTGTAGAAGTTTAATAATGGCCGCTGACCTTCTTTCAGCCCAAGGAACAAATTCTATTTGGGAAAGGTTCTTGGGGGGTTCATTTCAGTGGTGGGCAGGGCTAAAAGCAAAAAGGGGCAGGGCCAGCTTACTAGCATATGGTAGCTTCAAGCTCTTCCCGCCAGTAACTAAGCCTCAGGAGAACCATTTTAGAATGGAGCTGGAGATGCATAAAAGCTGGGACACCATTGAACAATAGATGTTGGGGGCAAAGGGGGAGTGGACATTGGAGGAATCTCAGAGGGCCAGATAAGGACCCCGGGAGGGCTGGCTTTGTCCTATGGGCCCAGAGTTTCCCCACCCCTGATCTTGACCCTTCTCCTTGCCCGTAACATCTAGTATTAATGATGCCATGGTATTTTCCAGCCAATATTGTGGAGGCAGAGAAATGCAGGATGCCACCATGAAATCATGAGAGAAGGTTCATTCCATTAGACATTACACACAGAGAAGGGACTCTCTTGAAAAAGAGGGGGAACTTGATGCTGTTTTTGAGAGTACCATTCCATCACCCCATTTACTATGGCCCTGATCAATCCCTAGGGCTACTAGAGTTCTTCTCGGAACTTTGCGATACAGTTGACAGCTGAGATATACATCTTCTAAGTTAAGCTGCTTGAGAAAATGCATACCTCAGGTTAAAGTGCTTAAGAAAATTCATACTTTAGGTTGAGATTCTTAAGAAAATTCTAGATTAAGATACCGTATTTTCCGGCGTATAAGACGACTGGGCGTATAAGACGACCCCCAACTTTTGAGAAGATCTTCCTGGGTTAAAAAGTCATCTTATACTGGGCGTATAAGACGACCCCCAACTTTTGAGAAGATCTTCCTGGGTTAAAAAGTCATCTTATACTGGGCGTATAAGACGACCCCCAACTTTTGAGAAGATTTTCCTGGGTTAAAAAGTAGTCTTATACGCCAGAAAATACAGTAATTCTCAAAATATTCTAGATGAAGAATCTTAAGAAAAATGCATTTTTTCAGGTTAAGATGCTTAAGAAGATGCATATTTAATTTTACAATAAAATGTATACAAAAATGCAGTTATTGTTATCTTTAAAATGCATACAAAAATGCAGTTATTGTTATCTCATCAACATTGCTATCTTTTCTCTTCTCCCAGGCAGTTAACAAAATGTGCTGAGATGTTTTAAAAAGGATATTGTTGTTTTTATGCTTTTGATGGTGTTAAGTTTTGTAAACTGCCCAGAGAGCTTCAGCTATGGGGTGGTATGTAAATGTAATAACGTAAATAAATAAATACATTTAAAAAGAGAAACTTTAAAATTGTGCAAATTTTATGCAGTGTTTTTTTTAAAATAAAATAAAATCACAGATTGATGCAGAAACTGGAGGGGACAGACAGAGGGATGGGCACATGTGAAACTGACACAGACCTGTAATCCCCTGAATTGGAAGTGAGGCAGGTGGCTACCAGGAGCAGGGCCTTCTCTGCTGTGGCACCCCGGCTGTGGAATGAGCTCCCTAAGGAGGTTCGCTTGGCACCTACATTACATTCTTTTAGACACCAGGTGAAGACCTTTTTATTCTCCCACTATTTTAACAGTCCATAAATTAATATTAACTTTCTTGTTTTAAATTTGTATTTTTGCATTGCTGCTGTTTTTATCTTGGTTGTGCTTTTATACTGTATGTTTTATACTTTGAATTGTCTTAATTTTGTAAACCGCCCAGAGAGCTTTGGCTATTGGGTGGTATAGAAACGCAATGGATAAATAAATATTGTTTTTAAGACAGTGTTTATGCTCCATCATTGTTAAAAGTACTTGCATTTAAAGTAATCAAACTTTTAATAAGAAACAAGAAGAAATGCTAACCGATTAATTCTTAGTTGATGAGCATGTATTTAAAAGATTAATGTAAGCAAATAAATGCAATTGGAGCTGTCCTCTAAGCACTAAACAGATGAAACTCCGCAGCCCTGACTAACAATCGATTTCACTGTAATAAAAGCGTGATTGAAACTGTTCGGCAACTCCCATTGGCTTCCTTTTTTCAACTGTACAGGAGAGGGGTTTTTTTTTGTCTTCCTCCCTTAAACTCTTCTTTTGCTTAGGGCCAACCTGTTCCTTACTGTCTCTCCCCCGCCTGGGTAGCTCACCTTCCTGGCAAATGATCATCTGGGCGGGATCCATTAGAACGCCACAGAGAAATGGATCAACAACAGCCACTAAGCAGGTTTGGCCAGAAGGAAGCCTCATCTGATCCACCACCCACAGCGTTGACCTGCTTGACATAAGGGAGGTGACATTTAGAGCGTGATTTTGCAAAGGTGCATTTGCCCGGCCTGTTTCTCGTCCATCGCTGCTCATCGGTGCTGTTGAACTAAGTAAGTCTTGGGATTTTCTTCATGTCTGGTTTTGATTTGTAACTGGAGAGTTGGGGGGTGGGGGTGGGGGTGGGACACCCAAAGACCATCTAGTCCAAGGTCTGTTGTGACACAGTGGCTCGGTTGTTGTGAAGATATAGGGACCTAGGAAACTGGCTTACATTGATTCAGGCTCTTGGTCTATTTATCTAGGCCAGTATTGTTGACACTCGCAAGATTTACACTCCTGCTTTATGACGGTATTGAAGTGCACTGACAACTGTTGGGGCCCACGACACGTTCCGTACACTGTTTCCAAACTGCTTTCATCGTGTTTATATCCTGTTTGGTGTAGATCTGGCAACATTTTCTCTCTAGGGTTTCAGGCAGGGTTTCCCACCCCCCCACACACACACCTGGAGATACTAGGGATTGAACCGTGGACTTTCTGCATACAAAGCACAAGGGCCTATCCCTAATTCTGATTTAAACTTGGGAAAGTGCATTACACCGAGTGACACCCCTGGTCCATCTAGGCCAGTATTGTCAACACTGACTGGCAGCAATGGCTGTCTAGGGTTTCAGGCAGGAGCCTTTCCTAGTCCTATGTGGACACACCAAAGATTGAACCTGGGGCCTTCTACATGGAAAGCAAGGACTCTACCACTGAGCCATGGATATACAACCTTCAAATCAATCTTGAGGAATCTGCAGCTCATCATAGAGCCAAGAGAAGAAGCCGGGACATAAGAAGCTATATTGATACGAAATATACACACAGCTACAACAACTACAATTTAATAGACGTATATACTGCTTAGGATTTTTAAAACAACAACAACTGAATAGATTTATCGAGTGCTTAATATTGATTAAATATCTCTAAGCATACTACTACTAGTACTAATATGCATGCTATTATTTATGTATTTCTTTCGAAGATTTTCCCCAGCTGTTTTTCAGAGCTAAACTATTTTCTATCAGTTCCCCAGACTGATAGAAAATTTGAAACAAACAATAAATGACACAGTAACCCCTGATCTCGAAACATGAACACCCCAAATTATAAAATTAGTTGAAAAGAGGGGCTAAAAGCAGAACAGGCAAGCAGTATAGCTTCACACGGTCAGAAATTATTTCAAGAGCCACTGAAATGAGAGCAACAATCCATTCAGCCAGCCTGATTTCTCACCTAAAAGTCTTTATGGCTTGTATAAGGAGAAAAGGAAGGGAAACAGGTGTCCATCTTGGGGGAGGTACTTCCAGAAAGATGGGGCCACCACTAATTGGGCCCCATCTTGCATTCCCACCAACCTGATCCTACCCAGTGGTGAATCTGTGAGCTAGGCCTTTGTGGTCAATCTCAAGGCATGGAAGGATGCAGGCAAATCCCTCAAGGAACCTGCTTCTAAACCATTTAGGGCTTTAACGAGTCAATACAAGGGTGTTAAATTGAGCTCAGAAGGGGATTGGCCACCAGTGCAGCGATAAAATTGTGGTGATATGCTCCTAGCTCAGGTGTGTTGAATAGGGTGACCATATGAAATGGAAGACAGGGCTCCCGTATCTTTAACAGTTGTATTGAAAAGGAAATTTCAGGGGATCTACACTACTGCTTTTAAAGCGCTTTAAAGCACTTTGAAAACGTTTTGAAAACTGTATATGCAGTGTGTCCTGGGCCCCAGCAGTTGTCAAAACTGTTATAAAGCACTTTAAAGCAGTAGTGTAGACCCCCCCCCCCAGGTGTCATTTGTATATATGGGGAACCTGGTGAAATTTCCTCTTCATCACAACAGTTAAAGCTGCAGGTGCCCTGCCCTCTTTTAAATCTGGTCAGTAGAGTATAGCTCCTGCAGCTTTAACTGTTGTGATGAAGAGGGAATTTCACCAGGTTCTCCATATATACAAATGACCCCTGCTGAAATTCCCTTTTGTATGCAACTGTTAAAGATACAGGAGCCCGGTCCTCCTTTTCATAGGGTCACCCTAGTTGAACGTTTCTCAGCCCGAGGTCCAAATTCCATTTCAGAGAGCTCTTAGGGGGTCACATCCCAGTTGTGGGTGGGGCCAAAATCCCAAAGAATTTTTACTGCCAGTAAGTAAACCTTAGGAGAGGTGTTTCAACATTTTAGTAGGGAGAAATCACACCCACACAAACATGGAAACCACTAAGGTGGTGAAAGGGGTGGAGACTTTTGGGGAATTCTCAGGGGCTGGACTGGTCCCCCACACCCGAAGTTCTGCGCCCCGATGTACATGGTGTTTGCAAGACAACATAATAAAAACAGCACTTGGTTTGTAACCGTAGTTAAGCTAACTCAAGCCCCATTCATTTCAATGGGTTTGTCCTAAATAGCAACATTGGATACAAACCCTGTCCCTTACAATCCATGTATACTCCTTCACCACCCTGGTGGATGTGTAGGACTACAGCTCCCATCAGGCCCAGGCAACATAGCTAATGGTAAGAGACGATCAAAGAAAAATATTTGGAAGGCACCATGTGTAAAATCCTGTGTAATTCCTACATAGAGTAGAGCCATTGGAATAAGTGGGATTTAAGTTAGTCATGACTAACATAAGACGTGCCATGCTGGATTAGACCAAGGGTCCATCTAGTCCAACACTCGGTTCACACAGTGGCCAACCAGCCATCGGGCAGGGATGAACAGCAAGACATGGTGCAACAGCACCCTCCCACCCATGTTCCCCAGCAACTGGTGCACACAGGCTTATTGCCTTGAATACTGGAGATAGCACACAACCATCAGGGCTAGTAGCCATGGATAGCCTTTGCCTCCAGGAATTTATCCAACCCCCTTTTAAAGCCATCCAAATGGGTGGCCATCACTACATCTTGTGGTAGTGAATTCCATAATTTAACTCTGCGCTGTGTGAAGAAGTCCTTCCTTTTATTTGTCCTGGATCTCCCACCAATCAGTTTCATGGGGGAGGGTTGACCATTTATTCCTACTCTCTGTTTTCTGTTCTTTAACCAGTTATGTAAGACATATTCACTTTAAGGGGGGGGTCTACTCTAAATAGGACTTGTGTTGGATTTTACCCCCATGGTGTGGAAGACAGCTATGTATCAAGAGGAAGACAACCCAGGAGGGGAAGTCATATTGACTCCATACCAGTGACATTATGGGCAAACTTCATGTGCACCTTTCTACAGAAACTGTACTACTCGCATCATAGGGTTGGAAGGTCCCCTAAAGGTCATTTAGACCAACCCTACTCCTAAGACAGGAAATGCACTACTACAACACCCCTGACAGGTAGCCATCCAGCCTTTATTTAAAACAAAACCAACTCTAAAGAAGGAGAGTCCAGGTGCTTCTACATGGATGGTTCCCAGTCCTCCTAACCAAGGCAGGATTTACACTACTGCTTATAATGGTTTATAAGGGTTATGACAACTGTTCAGGCCCAGGACACATTACATATACCATTTTCATACTGTTTTAAAAGTGTTATGTCCTGCTTGGTGTAGATCGGCCCCAAACTGCATTCATAGAATCATAGAATAGTAGAGTTGGAAGGGGCCTATAAGGTCATCAAGTCCAACCCCCTGTTCAATTCCACAACTGTTCTGTCTTTTCTTCCTTAATAGATTTTTTTTCTGGCATAAAAAAAGATGGAAGAAGTCTTATTGTTTTCGACTTGTGTCCCACTTTTCTGTAAGGAATTATCATCAACAAGTGGCTTACAGAAATTAATATACAAACCAATCACAAACAATAATCCATCTGAACACTTAAATCTACAGACCTGCCCATTAAAACCAATCAACCAATCATAATTTTAAATATATGTCGGTGCCATCGGAATAATACAATCATAAAAACACATGATCATGTAAAGTAGGTCAGTCTCATTATGTCGATATTGCAGGAGGAAGGCCTAAGGTTGAGAGCGAAGGAAAAAATAGCTTGCCTGACCACAGCTACTGAGTTCATGGTGGAGTCAAAATTTGCACCATTGGCTTTCTGGTTTAGAGTTTAGCCCAACCTCCCTCAACCTGGAGTCCTCTAGGTTGGCCATGCTGGCTGGGAATGATAGGATTTGTAGTCCAACACATCTGGAGGGCACCATCTTGGGGTTGGCTTGCTTAGCCTCTTACGACACCAGCAGATGTTCTGGATGAGAACCTGCAGAATTACTCCCTGGGGTTGATCCTAAATGTTTTGGCAACCATCTGTGATGTGTGTGGGAGAAGATCTGGCCTGCTTCTGGAGTGAGTCACAGCTAAATTTGCCGCTCTGCCTCCCTCCGCTTCCCCATTTTTCCAATAGCAGTCACGGGGGGCACAATGCCTGAATGGGGCACTTGTTTGAAGTGGGTTAAGGAAATACAGCTGTTTCAGTAGCCTCCTCTTTGATCTCCCCATTTAGATTTTCTGTGCTCAGCCTCCCTTGATCCCTTCCAGGGTCTGTTGTTCAGGCATCCAAACATGTCGAAGCTGATCAAAGCCTTCACAGACATGATTGAGGGCAACTCCAAGGCCAAGCACACAAAGGCGAAGGAGACGGAGAAGTTCCAGAAGGGTGAGTTCAAGAAGCTGATCCAGCAAGAGTTACAACCAGTCAAGGTAAGCTTCCTTGAGGACAAAGGTATGTGGTGATGCCCAGAGGAGGAGGTGAAAGGGCAGGTGGAACATCCCATGGCCAAGACCATCAATGACTACTGATGCTACCTCCAGTATCAGAAGCAGTCTGGGGAACATGTCTGGGAAGGGGCTGTTGTGGTCAAGTCCTCCTTGTGAGTTTCCTATGGGCAGCTGGTTGGCCACTGTGTCTGGATGGACCCTTGGTCTGATCTAGCAGGGCTCTTCTAACGTTCTTAAATTATGTACCTCGTCCTCTGGTTGTTGTGCCTGCACCCATTTTCTGTAGTTACTTGAAGAAAAGGGAGCTTTCACGTGCTCAGAGGGCTTCCTTTTTGCCACCAACCAATATCAGAGCCACATTTAAAGAAAAGAAAGGCCTGTCTATGTTCGACGAGGTGACAATACTGTCAAAGGATGATGCATTTGTCATGTGAGGATGCCTCTGAGCATGTTCTAGGCATTCAAGTTATGTTCTGCCAGGGATGGGTGATGTGAGAGACTGCTGGGGTTCTCCAAACATCTTGTGCGCCATTCCCATTCCCCATTGCTGCTCACTCTGTGCGAATGGGAAAATAGTACAAATGGAAGGACCATCGAGTTCAACCCCCTGCTCAGTGCAGGAATCCACCTTAAAGCATACCTGACAGATGGTTGTCCAGCTGCCTCTTGAAGGCCTCTAGTGTGGGAGAGCCCACAACCTCCCTAGGTAACTGGTTCCATTGTCATACTACTCTAACAGTCAGGAAGTTTTTCCTGATGTCCAGCCAGACTCTGGCTTCCTGTAACTTGAGCCCATTATTCCATGTCCTGCACTCTGGGAGGATCGAGAAGAGATCCTGGCCTTCCTCTGTATGGATTCCTGCACTGAGCAGGGGGTTGGACTCGATGGCCTTATGGGACCATTCCTACTCTACTATTCTATGATTCTCTATATAAAAAAAGGGTCCATGCCAAAAATCGTTCCTCTTTTTTTCGTAATGTATGCATTGATGTATGGATTTTTGTGTGCATTCCTAAAGGTACGTATTTCAACACACATGCACTAAAGCAGTGGTTCTTAACCTTTTTGGTGTCACACCTCCCTTGTGAAAAATCTTATGACCAACGCCTCCCATGTGTTAACGGCCCAAAATTTAGGCTTAGGCAGGACAAGTCTGCATTTTTTAGTTCTGTCTCTGGACTAAAAAATACATATTCAATTAAATGAACGCAAACACAAGCAATGAACAGTTTTGTGGAAATAAAACCTGTATTTAAAGAAAGTATTTCTAATAGCTACACACATAAAAGAAGGATAATTTCAAAATAACTTCAATGTGATCGCTGTTGCTGTTTGTGCTCAGCAAGAGTAGTTATTATTCAAGGGACAAAGTTAGCAATGTTAGACAATGCTAGGCGCATATCATCTCTGGCATCCAACTGATTTCTAGATTTGGTTTTTATGCTGACAAGAGTTGAAAAGCATTTAAGAGTTCACCGCATTTAACAATGCTAAGTTTGTTTTCTAACGGACCCCAGAACTGTTGTTTTTAAATGGATACTGATGTTTTTATACTGTTGTTTTTTATGTCTCTGATGGTTTTTAAATTTTGTAAATTTAAAGTGCCCCCTCCCGGATTTGCCATCAAAAACCCGGACAAATCCGGGCAAATCCGGTCATATAGCACCCTAAATAACGCACGTGTAGCAAGTAAAGATAACTATGATAATGAACGTGGTGTACAAATGAGCTACATCGTAGCTCCCAAGATTAGTAGAAAGAAATAAAGTTGGGCCAAGCTGCGCTGCTATGTACTTGTAAAATAAACAATTTATAGTTGAGAGGCTACTCCCACCTCCCCTGGAGTCAGTCCAAACCTACCCTGGGGAGGCGTACCCCACCGGTTAAGAACCCCTGCACTAAAGCATGTTTGTGAGCATTTTGGAAACTTTGCACCCTTTTCAAATGTGCACATGTTGTCCAATGCACTTTCGTCGTCGTGGTTGGAATGAATTGCAAGCTCACAAATGTACAAATATCCCACCACAAATTTCATTGGGGTCCCCTTTTAGGTCCAAATTGGGGAAACCCATTAGAAAACAAACGTGGTGGAGTGAATTTCTTGCACAGCCTTACCTCACCCCCTTTCTCCTTCTTCCAATGATGTTACTCCAGAGAACGTGTAGCAATAAGTACAAATATATGAAGAACCCCCACGACTCCGACAGCGAGCTGATGAATGACAAAGAAATCACACCCTGTGTTTACTGAAGCGTGCCCCATGTGTATGCGGTGCTGGAATGAACGTGACAGAAGGTAATATTCCAAACTGGATATAAGCCATTCAGCAGCATATAAGAGCAGAAATGTTACTTCTTTACTGGTGAACACATAACTTCAAGGCTCACCATTTCCCCAGATTCCAGGGCTGGCCATGAAGAAGCCAGTCTCCTTGAGGGGAGAGAGAAGGGGAGCATTCATGGTTTTTCAGTAATGTTTATGTATTTATTAAATTTAAGAACATAAAAAGAACTGTGCTGGATCAGACCGAGGGTCCATCCACCGCATTTCTTCGATTTTAAGATGCCATCGATTGTAAGACGCACACTAATTTCAGTACCACCAACAGAAAAAAAAGCTTTGATTCTAAGAAATAATAAACGCACCTGCGATTCTAAGATGCACCCCATTTTTAGAGATGTTTACATGGGAAAAAAGTGTGCCTTAGAATCGAAGAAATACGGTAGTCTAGTGTCCTGTTCACACAGTGGCCAACCAGCTGTCGGCCAGGGACCAACAAAGTAGGACATGGTGCAACAGCACCCTCCCACCCATGTCCCCCAGCAACTGGTGCACACAGGCTTATTGCCTCGGATACTGGAGATAGCACATCATTATCAGGGTTAGTAGCCATGGATAGCCTTCGCCTCCAGGAATTTATCCAACCCCCTTTTAAAGCCAGCCAAATTGGTGGCCTTCACTACATCTTGAAGTAATGAATTCCATAGTTTAACTATGTGCTGTGTGAAGAAGTACATTCTTTTATCTGTCCTGAATCTCCCACCCATCAGCTTCATGGGATAACCTCAGGTTCTAGTATTCTGAAATATAAAATAAGATATGAAGTCTCTGGACACCTTTATGAACACAGAGGCAGGACAAAATACAATGATATGCCAGTAACATACGGCCTGTAATTGGACAGGCTGTGGATGAAGTTGGCATTTATCTGCCTAAATCTGTCTCCTGCCATGGACACAGTGAGTTCCATAGTTTAAATCTGTACTGTGTGAAGAAGTCCTTGCTTTGATCTGTCCATCACAGGTCAGCATGGTGGGTCAGATGCTACAGGTCTAAAGGCTTAGAAGGGTCCAACTCTGAGCCTGCTGTAGATGTTAGCATCACCACTGGTGCTTAGAAGCTACACTTAATGTCCTCCTAGCTTGGCTGGCCTGCTGGCAAAAGGTCCTACTGGTGCCATTTTAGAAGAGCTTTTCCCTTTTCTATTTTGAGTAGCAGCAGTCTGTGCCAGTGAGTTGGGTTTCCTTTCAACTTTTTGCATGCATCGAAAAGGCAGATGGTATTGTGTCGCAAACGGAACAGGTGCAAGTTTGACACAGTGGTTTTCGATCCAAGCTGTTCATAATAATTTGTATTGACCCTTGATGTTTTCACTTACAGAATCCCAATCACCTGTAGAAGATGCTCTGGACAATGCCACCCAAACAGTCACTGGAAACTGACAGGATCAAGAATCTGTTTTTTGGGGAGTGGGGTGGGGCGGAGACATTTGTACAGGAAGGAATTAGAATCATAGAAACATAGAAGAGTAGAGTTGGAAGGGGCCTATAAGGCCATGGAGTCCAACCCCCTGCTCAGTGCAGAAATCCACCCTAAAGCATCCCTGACAGATTGTTGTCCAGCTGCCTCTTGAAGGCCTCTAGTGTGGGAGAGCCCACGACCTCCCTAGGTCATGGGTTCCATTGTCGTACCACTCTAAGGCCTTAGCTAGACCTAAGGACTATCCCAGGCAAATGGAGGGGTCATCCCTGCCTGCTCCCGGGATCCCCTGTGTGTCATTTGGATGCATAGGGATGATCCCAGGACAATCCCGGGATATAAGCCTGGTCTAGCCATGGCCTAAAAGTCAGGAAGTTTTTCCTGATGTCCAGCCAGAATCTGGCTTCCTGTAATTTGAGCCCGTTATTCCGTGTCCTGCACTCTGGGAGGATCGAGAAGAGATCCTGGCCCTCCTCTGTGTGACCACCTTTCAAGGACTTGAAGAGTGCGATCATGTCTCCCCTGAGCCTTTTCTTCTCCTGGCTAAACAGGATATATGTGGATTTTCATGCAAAAAACAAACTCGCAATTGGATACGATTTCGAGTTGGAAAGAGCTTTGACATAGATTTTGGAGAACTTCAGCGCACTCAAATTTTGCAGATTTGCACATTCCTGCCTCACCAGTTATACTTTTCCCTCCTGATACAGAGGTAAAGGGAAGGTGTTTAGGCCACGTTACCCCCCCAAAATCTATATTGGCAGGAAGAGAGAGCAGCAAGCGTTGGAACCGTGGGACCAGAAGTAGGGATAGGTGTATCTCTCAGTTTTGCTTTTCTTAAAAAATAAAAATAAGATCCCAAGTTCTTTCCAGTTCTGAATATGAAGAACTTTGCAAATGTTGGTAGTTTTGTGTGTGATTTTTTTAATAAAATCTGAACTGTCACTGCTGAGGCCATCAGAGGGAAAGGAAGCATTAACCAGGCACCTCTCCATCATGCCTGGGTCCAGCTCCAGCTGAGAGGCCCCTCCCTCCTGCTACCAACTATCACTGCTGAGGCCATTGGAGGGAAAGGAAGCAGCTACTGAACTTCGCTACTAAGAATCAAGTGCCTGAATTCGCTTCTTCTTTTTCCTCTTCCCTCCTCAACCCCTTTCCTTCCATGTCATGTTTTTTAGACTGTAAGCCTGTGGGCAGGGACTGTCTTAAGGAATATTTTTGTAAGCCGCCCTTTTTCGGCTAAAGGGCGGGATAAAAGTGCTGCAATAAATAAAATAAATAAACCGAACTGAAATTTTCAGCCCTGGCCCAATTTTGCAGATGCTATTCCTGGCATGGAGAGGACCCTCTTGCGCATTTTGGTACATTCTTCTCAAAAAAGAAAGAAAGAAAAAAAGAGCCAAAATTAAATTCTTTTCCATCCCATACCACATGTCTGTGTGGTGGATGAATTGAAAAAATACACAGTGTCTTTGGCTGTAGGGATTGTGTGTGTGTGTATGCTCTCATGTTTCTTGGTTTATGCCATATTTTAATGTCTTTATTGTACATTGCCCAAGATCCCTGGTAGGCAGACCATGAAGCTTATACATCTAAGAAATAAAAAGAATAAGAGTGGATCTGAAGGACATTCTTTCATAAAATAAGGGATAGTACGGTTGATGGGAGAGAGCCCCATTGGTCACTTCAAGCAATGGTTGCTTGGTGGGACCTTCGTTGTCTCAATGTCCATGGCTGTACCAGGACTGTACATGTGATCAGTACCAGCTTCAGAGTTTGGATGGCCATTGGGCAAGGCACCCTCCCTCACTGAGTCTACCTTCTCACCACCATGGTCACCAGCTGCTCTTGTTCCTCAGACCATCCTCCCACTTGCTTGCTTGACCGGCCAAGAGCAAGTCGAGAGTGGCATCTCGTGTTCCTCCTTCAGCCACACCACCACTGTCGCCTGGGCCAGAGCGACAGGCACATGAACTAGCAGGTTGCAATGGGGAAGATAAGGAGGACCTCCAGAAGGTTCTTGTCAGTGGGCCCTTGCTGGGGCGATCAACCAGGCCTTGTCTACGATCACAACTTTGCAACAAAGGACCAAGTGAAGACACAGATCATAGAAAAGGAGAGTCGGAAAGGGCCCAAAAGGCCATTGAGTCCAACCTCCCACCCAATGCAGGAATCCACCGTAAAGCATCCCTGACAGATGGCTGTCCAGCTGCCTCTTGAAGGCCTCTAATGTGGTAGAACTGTTACGTGATGTACTCTCATTAGACCCATGTACAAACTTGCCCTTTCCTGTAGACATGAACTGGGGAGTGTTGCAACTCCTGGTCTCAGGTGAAGAGGAAAAGAATACAGGGAGCCTTGGATAGAAGATGATGATTTTGTAGTATGCCCTTGGGCTTTTGGTAGTTTGTCGTTCGTGTACGCAACCTCAGCAGCTTTGATTGTGCCAAGAATTGGGTACAGCACCATGTACATTGATGGTGCTATATAAATAAATAAATAAATAAATAAATAAATAATAATAATAATAATAATAATAATAATAATAATAATAGGGATGTCAGAACCTGTTGTCTCAGTTTGCAAATCACTCAAAGACACCCCATTTTCAATCTTGAATGCCAATGAGGGATGTAAACAAAGGAGGGATCTCGCATTAAACACAATACGAGATCTTCCCTCCTCTGTTGCAGGATAGGAGGTAGGTGAGCTAAGGCCTGAGTCTGCAAGGAGATGTCAAAAGAGAGCCTTTCTATGCTTTCCTCCTTGAGAAATCACAAGAGTTTCTTCTCCATATGTAGCTTCCTCAAAACAAATTCTTTCATTCCAAGCGCCCATCTTTTGCAACAGGATCTCATCTTTCCAGTGAAAATTCAAAGCCTGAAAGTCTGTTTTCCGCCGTGACTGATGTTAATCATTCATGAAAGTATAAACGATGAGTAACTCAGACGAGGCAATTCAGGTTCTTTGGCTCATGTACAAAAGAAGAGACACTTTCTATGCAAAATGGAGTTTGTCGTTTGTGTACGCAACCTCAGCAGCTTTGATTGTGCCAAGAATTGGGTAAGTAGCAGCTAGGGATGTCAGAACCTGTTGTCTCAGTTTGCAAATCACTCAAAGACACCCCATTTTCAATCTTGAATGCCAATGAGAGAGTGTTTTCCATGTCCACAAATTCCTGAGCTTGTGCATACTTGAAATACGTCCTTGAAAAAGAATGCGCAACTCTCTCAAAATTCAGAACTTGATTACATGATAGACATGAACTGGGAAGCGTTGCAACTCCTGGTCTCAGGTGAAGAGGAAAAGAATACAGGGAGCCTTGGATAGAGGATGATGATTTGGTAGTATGCCCTTGTGCTTTTGGTAAAAGAAAGCGAGAGCACCAGCCTCTCTTCTCTAAAACCTCATTCCTGCTGCGGGTGGGGTTTTGGCTGCTTCAAAGTGGAGTCAGTACTGCTCCCAGAAACTACTTTGTAACAGAGCCCACCACCTCCCTAGGTAACGGGTTCCATTGTCGTACTGCTCTAATAGTCAGGAAGTGTTTCCTGATTTATTTATTTTATTTATTACTTTTTTATACTGCCCAATAGCCGAAGCTCTGTCCTTATGTCCAGCCAGAGATATCAAGGGGCACAAAATGCTTCTGGGTAGGCTTCACTATGTAGGACCCTGGAGTTTTATTGTCATTTGAGTTATCTGAAAGAGGAAAAGGTCTAGTAGATCTTCTCCTTCTGAGGTCATCGCGCATCGCGTGTAAACAAAGGAGGGATCTCGCGTTAAACACAATACGAGATCTTCCCTCCTCTGTTGCAGGATAGGAGGTAGGTGAGCTAAGGCCTGAGTCTGCAAGGAGATGTCAAAAGAGAGCCTTTCTATGCTTTCCTCCTTGAGAAATCACAAGAGTTTCTTCTCCATATGTAGCTTCCTCAAAACAAATTCTTTCATTCCAAGCGCCCATCTTTTGCAACAGGATCTCATCTTTCCAGTGAAAATTCAAAGCCTGAAAGTCTGCTTTCCGCCGTGACTGATGTTAATCATTCATGAAAGTATAAACGATGAGTAACTCAGACGAGGCAATTCAGGTTCTTTGGCTCATGTACAAAAGAAGAGACACTTTCTATGCAAAATGGAGTTTGTCGTTCGTGTACGCAACCTCAGCAGCTTTGATTGTGCCAAGAATTGGGTAAGTAGCAGCTAGGGATGTCAGAACCTGTTGTCTCAGTTTGCAAATCACTCAAAGACACCCCATTTTCAATCTTGAATGCCAATGAGAGGGTGTTTTTCATGTCCACAGATTCCTGAGCTTGTGCGTACTTGAAATACGTCCTTGAAACAGAATGTGCAACTCTCTCAAAACTCAGAACTTGATTACAATGCACAACTTTCTAAATATGAACAAATTTCAATCACTGCATTTTCGTCTCTGGCAGAAACACGTTCAACACGTTCAGCCTAAGTATATCAGCTTAGGCTGATATACCAACTGCGTCCTTATCAAGACAGAGATAGCCTAGCTACAATAATAATAATAATAATAATAATAATAATAATAATAATAATAATTGCGACAGCCAGGAGTACCTACTATCAGCTT
Source organism: Elgaria multicarinata webbii (assembly GCF_023053635.1). Taxonomy (NCBI): domain Eukaryota; kingdom Metazoa; phylum Chordata; class Lepidosauria; order Squamata; family Anguidae; genus Elgaria; species Elgaria multicarinata. The sequence continues at coordinate 8,018,143 of NC_086191.1, read as the reverse complement.
CGGCTGATACGCCAGCTAGAGTTGGCATATCTACCCTTCCTAGAGTTGGAAGACCTAAAGACGGTAGTGCACGCACTGGTAGCTTCGAGGCTTGATTTCTGTAATGCGCTCTACATGGGGCTACCTCTGTGCCTAATCTGGAAACTTCAATTAGTCCAAAATATTGCAGCCAGGCTGGTCACTGGTACACCTAGGTGTGACCACATTAAACCAGTTTTAAAATCTCTTCACTGGCTGCCGATTAGTTTCTGGGTGAAGTACAAAGTGTTGGTTATCACCTTTAAAGCCCTACATGGTTTGGGTCCAGGCTAACTGCGGGATCGCCTTCTCCCATACAATCCGCCCCGCACACTCAGGTCCTCTGGGAAGAATCCACTTCAGCTAGCAAAAACTAGATTAACAACTGTTACCCAGAGGACCTTCTCTTCTGCTGCTCCCAGACTGTGGAATGGCCTGCCGGAGGAGATTTCGTCAACTTGACAGTCTTTTAGAATTTAAAAAAGCAATAAAGACTGATCTATTCCGGCAGGCCTATCCAGTGAAATTTTAGAATGTTTTTCAGGATGTTTTAATCATGTATGGTATGTTTTAATTCATTTTAATGTGTATTTTATCTCATGTTTTTATACTGTTTGTTTTACACTTTGGATTGTTTTATTTTTTGTGAACCACCTAGGGAGCTTCGGCTATTGGGTGGTATAAAAATGCAATTAATAATAATAATAATAATAATAATAATAATAATAATAATAATAATTGTTTTTACTGTCAAAATAAAGCTTTTCTCCAAAGTCCCAAAGATGGATGTTTTGTTCTGCTTTTCATCTAAAATGTGAAAAGGACACAGTTAAGAGTACTGACTTTTTCACCCGGTGAAGACCATTTTAGTCTCTCTCAGTATTTTAACAGTCTATAAATTAATTTTATCTTTCCTGTTTTAAATTTGTATTTCTGCACTGCGGCTGATTTTATCCTGGTTGTGCTTTTTTTAAATTGCATTTTATATCATGTTTTTATACTGTTGTTTTTATACGTTGAATGGTTTTAATGTTTGGGATCTGCCCAGAGAGCTTTGCCTATTGGGCAGTATAAAAATGCAACCAACCAACAAATCAATCAATCAATCAATTCATAATTATCACAAATAATTCACATTTGCTTTTCCTAATAAAACATCTTATGTTGTTTTAAGAGAAGTGAGAGCATTTTCCCAGTGGTCTTTCCAGCATTTCCTGTAAAGCGAAACCAGGTAGTTCCTAAAATCTAGGATATGCTTGTCTGGGGATGCCAGCAGACATGCCTTCAGGTCAGGCAGGGCAGGAACAAGGTGTAAAATTGTAAATTTGCTTGATGGCTTACCTGGCTCTTGCGCTGATTGTGCTGGAACTGCAGTCCTAAATTTTGGTTAGCCCTGTTGGCAAGCCAAGGTCATGTGTATCCTATCTTACCTAATTAAATAGGAACAGTTGTTTGAGGGAAACACAGTCAAAAGTGATTCTGACAGTACTCAGTTCGGTTGCCATAGGTTGCTTTATTCACCATGGTTAAAGCTGTGGTTTAAGGTGTCTTCTGAACATGGTCTGGCTTTCAGGCTTATCCACCATGGTTAAAGCCATGGTTTAAGGTGTCTTAATGAACATTTAGCAAACATTTATAGAATCATAGAACAGTAGAGTTGGAAGGGGCCCACAAGGCCATCGAGTCCAGCCCCCTGCTCAATGCAGGAATCCACCCTAAAGCATCCCTGACAGAGGGTGGTACAGCTGCCTCTTGAAGGCCTCTAGTGTGGGAGAGCCCACCACCTCCCTAACTAACTGGTTCCATTGTCGTACTGCTCTAACAGTCAGGAAGTTTTTCCTGATGTCCAGCTGGAATCTGGCTTCCTGTCACTTGAGCCCGTTATTCCGTGTCCTGCACTCTGGGAGGATAGAGAAGAGATCCTGGCCCTCCTCTGTGTGACAACCTTTTAAGTATTTGAAGAGTGCTGCCATGTCTCCCCTCAAACACATACCGACTTACCAACTCCTGCAGTCCTTCCTGGAATTACCACCCCCTTCCCGGAAGATGCTGTACTCCTTAAAGCAGGCACACAGCACTTCACCTGAAATGCAAAGACGCATTGATCGTCATTCCTCATCTGGCTCGTAGCCATTGCGCTGGATTGGAAGCTGCAGTTGCAAATCGCCATCAATTTGCCAAGTACATTATTATTATTATTATTATTATTATTATTTATTTATTTATTTATATAGCACCATCAATGTACATGGTGCTGTACAGAGTAAAACAGTAAATAGCAAGGCCCTGCCGCATAGGCTTACAATCTAATAAAATCATAGTAAAACAATAAGGAGGGGAAGAGAATGCAAACAGGCACAGGGTAGGATAAGCAGTCCTCTGGATTACGAACAGTGGGAAGTAAGGATCACATTGCTTACTACTTTCTGGGTGTGACTCTCATAAAACCCCAGTCCAGGAGGTATATAAATGGTGCAGACGGAGCCCTCCGAAGCATCACGACGACGTCTTGGAATCGGCTGGCAAGTTTGGTGAGTCCCTTCTTTTTAAACCAACTGACAATTCAAAGTCCTGTTATGACCTATAAAGTGTTTTCCCTCCTTATTCATGGATTTATTATGTTTATATCCCAGTGAAGAGCCCATCTTTATAGCATAGAATTCACTTTCAGCATGCCCTCAGAATGTTTTTTGTTTGTTTTTGTTTACTTCTTATAGGTCAGCAGCAAACTCAAGATGTCTTTAACTAGGCTGGAAAGGGCCCTTTTATGTATAATAAACACTTTTCGTGACTATGTTGCTTCTGATGGGGATCGTTACACCATCAGCAATAATAACATGCATCAGCTGATCGAAAAGGAGCTTCCAAGCTACGTGAAGGGGAGAGCGAGGCATGGGGCAGGCAGATGCTTCCTAAGAATCCGCCTTCCATCTAAGGGGGCTTTGAAGTGTCAGCAGAGTGGGGCGAGAGGAATGGCTGGAAGGTGTTATTTTGGGGATACACCCAGGGGAAGAAAACTGGTTTCCTCCTGATGTCTTGGATTTCAACGCCCATCATCCTCAGGCATTGACCAAGCTGATGTGAATCGAAGTCCAAAACAGCTGGAGAGTACCTTGTAGCTTCCATGCTTTAAGCCAGGGCATGCTTGAAGGAAACTCGGACCCGGACGTGAGGGCAGAAGTTCTTTATTGTGTACATGCAGCGTAGTTATATAGTTCTCCCCCACCCCTTCTTTCCCTCCTCCTCTTGTGCAGAGCCAACTTCATTATCACCTTGTCCCTGTGTGAGACTAGAGGTAAACAAGACGTGCCGTGCGATAAGAAAGGAATGTGATAAGAAAGGAAACAAGGGGGTCAGACCCGGGATCCCAGAGGCAGTGGGCTGCCCTAAGGAAACCCAGATCTGCCACGTCAGCCCTACACATGCTCTTTCAATCCCTGGACCAACTTCAGTTTCAGGGAAGGTCTTTGTCCCAGCGTTGGTTGGGCTGGAGTCCGCCAATTAAGGAGGGGAATTTCATCCAAAAACTTGGCAAAACCCACAAAATCCATCAGTGTTGGCCGGCCTAGGGAACAAGTATGCCGTCAACACCAGGGAGCTTATGTTTATGTCTGTCATGGGAGCCCTGTGGACAAAAGTACTGCAGGCAGAATTATCCAGGTTTTTTTTTTTTTTATTAAACATATTTTATTTATTTATTTATTTATTTATTTATTTATTACATTTTTATACCGCCCAATAGCCGAAGCTCTCTGGGCGGTTCACAAAAATTAAAACCACAAAAAACATCCAACAGGTTAAAAACACAATTACGAAATACAGTATAAAAAGCGCAACCAGGATAAGATTAAAATACAGAGTTAAAACAGTAAAATTTAAATTTAAGTTAAAATTAAGTGTTAAAATACTGAGTGAATAAAAAGGTCTTCAGCTGGCGACGAAAGCAGTACAGTGTAGGCGCCAGGCGGACCTCTCTGGGGAGCTCGTTCCACAACCGGGGTGCCACAGTGGAGAAAGCCCTCCTCCTAGTAGCCACCTGCCTCACTTCCTTTGGCAGGGGCTCACGGAGAAGGGCCCCTGTAGATGATCTTAAGGTCCGGGTAGGTACATATGGGAGGAGACGTTCCTTCAGATAACCTGGCCCCAAACTGTTTAGGGCTTTAAATGTCAATACCAGCACTTTGAATTGGGCCCGGACCTGGACTGGCAGCCAATGAAGCTGGAAAAGGAGTGGCGTAATGTGATCTCGCCAGCCAGTCCCTGTTAGTAAACGGGCTGCCCTATTTTGTACCAGCTGAAGCTTCCGGACAGTTCATCCATCGTATTTGCCTTTGGTTCCATCCACCACTGGAATGCAGCCCCTGAAGCACCTCTGATATAGAATTTGTTCCGGGAAGAGATTCTGCACCCCAGCTTTAGCGTTTCATAGAAATAGAGCTGGAAGGGGTCTAGGACATGACTTAGCTCACCCCCCTCTGCTTGATACAGGAAACCCAGAGCTAGAACACCCCCAGAAAACAGCTGGCCAACCCCTACTTGAAGACTTGATGTGAGGGAGAGCCATCTAGGCAATAGGTTCTATTGTTGGGCTGTTCTCATCTGTTGAGACATTTCTAAGAACATCAGAAGAGCCCTGCTGGATCAGACCAAGGGTCCATCTAGTCCACCATTTTGTGAACCCAGTGGCCAACCATCTGCCCACAGGAAATCTACAAGCAGGACATTAGTGCAACAGCACCCTCATGCCCATGTTCCCCAGCAGCTGGTGTATGCAGGCAGACTGCCTCTGATACTAGCTGTAGCATATAGCCACCAGGACTAAGTAGCCATTCATAGCTTTCTCCTCCATGCGCGTTGAGTTGTCGCTAGAAAACTGAGATCCATCAACCGCAGCCTGCTGCAAAAGGTGCTTTGAATGAAAGAATATGGCACGAGTGGGGAACATCCAGTGGAGAAGGAATGAATCACAGACCCCACCGGCAGTGTCACCTCACCCTAGCTGAAATTGCAGTGGTAGTGGAAGAAAACTCACTGGTGGGGACATAGCCCCTGCTAAAACAGCCAATGAGGTTTGTGGATCTTCCAGAGGAAACACAAGTGGTTCTCCCATACCTTATGAGCAAGAAATTCTTCAGCATTGCCTCATTACTACGTATGGACAAGAACCTCTTGTGATTTCTCAAGGAGTGAAGAGGTGCTCCCTAGAAAGGCTCTCCTTGACATCTCTTTGCAGACTCAGACGCCTCGTAAGTTTATATCCCATGTTTCCTAGAATGAATTAGAGAAGCCCTGCTGTTTTGTCTTACGACAACCTTGAGAGGTAGGTTAGACCAAGAGAGAAAGGTTGGTCTAGGTGAGATTCATGAGGAATTGGCGATTTATACCAGTGGTTCCTGAATAATCCCTAGCGTTTCCCTCTTTACAAAATGCCAGGCAACTCTACACACAGTTTTCTGGGAATACACCAGATGGCGCCTTACGTCTTTCCTTCAGCTACTGTGACATCCTTATGTTCAGCAGACATCTCCCAGATGGAAGTGGCCATTGCTCCAAATGACAGCCCAGATAGATGCGACAGCCAGAAGTGCGTACTATCAGCTTCGGCTGATACGCCAGCTGCGCCCCTTCCTAGAGTCGGAAGACCTAAAGACGGTCGTGCACATGCTGGTAACTTTGAGGCTCGACTTCTGCAATGCGCTCTACATAGGGCTACCTTTGTGCCTAGTCCGGAAACTTCAGCTAGTTCAATATATGGCAGCCAGGCTGGTCACCGGTACACTTAGGGATGACCACATTACACCGGTTTTAAAATCTCTTCACTGGCTGCCAATTAGTTTCCAGGCGAAGTATAAAGTGTTGGTTATCACCTTTAAAGCTCTACCTGGCTTGGGTCCAGGCTACCTGCGGGTTCATCTTCTCCTGAACAATCCGCCCCACACACTCAGGCCTTCTGGGTAGAATTTACTCTGGTCAACAAAAACAAGGCTGACAACTATTACCCAGAGGACCTTTTCTTTTGCCGCTCCCAGGTTATGGAATGACCTGCCGGGAGAGATTCGTCACTTTAACAGTCTTCCGGATTTTAAGAAAGCTATAAAGACTGATCTGTTCCGGCAGGCCTACCTAGTTGAATTTTATGATGCCTTTTAATAATGTGCTGCTTTTAATAATGTATTAGTTTTAAATGTTTTAATCAATTATATGTATTTTGTGGCATTTGCATATGTGTTGTACCCCGCCACGATCCGGAGGGAGAGGCGGGTAACACACACACACACACACAGAGCGAGAGCGAGCGAGAGAGCATCAATTCAGATTACTCTCCATTTCTTGTTTTTCCAGGCTTAAATTCATTTTGTCCGATTTCTGCATCAGTTTGCGATTTTTTAAAATGCCCCCACCCCATATGCACCAAACTTTGTACACATTTTCATGAGTACTTACCTCCATATGTGGATTATTGTATGCCTGTTTGTCTAAGATATGCATCTTTTGCATTATGCATTATGTTTTTTGTTGTGTGATTTTCATGAATAGACTCAGTTGTGTACGTGTCTTTTTAAAAAATGGTGAACTGTCTTGCAAAATTTAGAAAAATTGGAAAGGTATGAGTGCAATTCAGTCTGCCCTCCCATTTATTAATTTATTAATTTATTTATTACAGCACTTATGCCTCCCTTTAGCCAAAAAAGGCTCTCAAGGTGGCTTAAAAATATTTCTTAACACAGTGGTCTTTTGAAGTTAGCACGGCAATTCATCTGCATTTATGCATATTTTCCCTTACACATATTAGGACTCTCTCTCTCTCTCTCTCTCTCGGCTTAATATGTATAATTTGTGCAAGATGTTTTCCTAATGTAATGCATCTTTGAAGTTTATTTCCTCCAATATATGCACTTTTGTATGCCTTTTTTAAAAATACATTAAAATGGAGAGCTCCATTGCAAGATTTTGAAAAGCATAACATTTGAATTTCGGTTCAAAAGTGTGCAATTGGGTAAGTTTGCATTAAAATGTGAAGTGAACCAGTTCCTCTCCCATTCCTGCCGGACACATCCACCATTGCTTGAACCCGCCCCCCCCAAATCAATCAAACCAGGGGGAAATTGATGCACACGTATTTTCATTTTATTGGTATCTTGCATGGATACAGTTGGAGCCCAGAAGAGAGAAGAATATTGCCAGGGAAATATTAGTTGTATTATTATGGCTTCAACACCAGTTACATCTTAAGTTCGTGTTTGGAAAATTAGATTGCAAAGGGTGGCTATCGTGGAGATTATTATTATTTATTATTTATTTATATAGCACCATCAATGTACATGGTGCTGTACAGAGTAAAACAATAAAATAGCAAAACCCTGCCGCATAGGCTTACATTCTAATAAAATCATAATAAAACAATAAGAAGGGGAACGCTTTAATGGTGTGTTTGGCAACCATCGGGGCTATCAAAGGCAAGGTGCCAACATTAACTTGCTGGCAATTGTGTTACATGTGAACGTTGCACAGAAACAGCAAAGAGTCCACTGAGGTCAATGGAACGACATGGGATGAGGTCCTGTGAGCCCCCTGTTGCTTCAAGTTCCCAGGTTTTCTTTTCTTTGCAAAGCAGGAAGGACAAGGCATGTTGTAATTGAGCCCAAAGCAAGGTGGGTCATCCAAGTTGCGCTCCCATGTCAGCGTCTTCTTCCTAGTCCTCCTCCTTCAAGGTTTTCCTCTGGGCAGTTCTTTCTGTGGTGTCTTAACAACATTTGGGATCTTGGCTCTGTTGCGGTGGGCACTTCTTAGGAGCACAGGGCTCCTGTGGAGGGCAGCACTGTTGAGGGGGAGGGTGGCACGGCGGAGGGGAGCTGCACTTCTGCTGAGGGGGGCAGCTCTTTTGTTGAGGGGGACAAGGTGGACAAGGTTGCTTGCATTGCTGATTTTGGTAGGACATTTTCTGAAAACTTAGAGACTCCTAGAGGAGAGAGAAGAGGACACACTTTATATATTTATGTCATGTCTAACCCTACTGCCCCTTTTTTGGGAGAAGGTGTTTCAAGTAATCAATCAGAATCAGATTCAAAACTAGAGGAGGCGGCGTCAGACACCAGCCAGCCTGTACCAGTGGGGGAGGAAGCTCTCACGGGTGATTCCCCAGGTGGGAGTCAGCCCTCTCCAGAGCTTATCTCCTCAAGGCCAAATCCTACACACTCAGTGGGAAGTGAAGTTTCTTCCGGAGGTGAGCGTCCTGACAAGCTAGCTGATGCTAGGGTCCGCCGGAAGCTCAAACGCACAAAGTGGAAGGAAGGCGTGAGAAAGTCGGTTTGATTACGCCAGAACCTGCCTCCGCACCGGGCTCTCTGAAGTTATGGGTGTTTGGGAAGTGAGTTCCTATTCTTCTTGAGTGGACAATTGTCTTGCTCAGTTTGCATAGTTTTGGCTAGGGGGACATTTCCAAGAGGTTAGACTCTCTTCAGGTAGAAGAGACGTTTGTTGCTTAATAAAAGCTTTGTAGATTACTTAGCAAGCCTCGTCATTTGCCTCCCATTGAAAGCAGGAGTTTTCTGAGAAACACAACAGTTTATATCTATATCTATATCTAAAGAAAAAGGCATAGATGTGCACAAGGGGTGTGCCGGGTGTGCCCAGGCACACCCTAACATCTCAAGCAATAAGCGCCAAATTGAGGGGGCCATTGAGTAGGGATCCAGAAGGGGGGGGATGCAGACACAGCAAGAATGGTTCCCCAGCTGCCCTATGGCTGCTCCATTTCAACCATCCCTGGCATCCACCATTCTCCAAAGAGGCCAGGATGAGTGGACGATGGAATGAAAGGCGTCTGACAATCTGTGAATCACAGATGGAAGAGATGTTACACAATCTGTATATCCGTAAAAAAAGGTAATGGTTTGTACAGGATGGTGCCTGGGAATCCATTTTGGATTAAAGGTTATTTATTTATTGCATTTTTATACTGTCCAATAGCCGAAGTTCTATTGGTTTAGACATTCAATCCATCAAACAATCAATCAATCCATATTAGCCTCCTCTTCCCTCTCTACTTGTGTTCAGTGCTCACTTGAACGTTATTCCAAAATAAATGGCAGAACTGCCCAGAGAGCTTCAGCTATTGGGCAGTATAGAAATGCAATCAATCAATCAATCAGTAAGTCTCTGATGCAGTTGATCACTGTACTCTGCAGACTTAATGTTATGCCAAAGCACTGTGGTTGGCACTGGTATCTTAGAAGAGACAAAAAGATTGAGCAGAGACTACTGCACAAAGACTTCATTAATGGAATTAACTTCAAAGATCAACTAGGCCATCATCCACTCTGTCTTGGGGAATGTATAGATGAGGGTTTAAACGCGAGGAGCCGGGAACCAGGCATTGGGCACGGAGCTCTTAGAATCATAGAATCATAAAATAGTAGAGTTGGAAGTGGCCTATAAAGCCATTGAGTCCAATCCCTTGCTCAATGCAGGAATCCACCCTAAAGCATCCCTGACAGATGGCTGTCCAGCTGCCTCTTGAAGGCCTCTAGTGTGGGAGAGCCCACCACCTCCATAGGTAACTAGTTCCATTGTCGTACTGCTCTAACAGTCAGTATTTTTTTCCTGATGTCCAGCCGGAATCTGGCGTCCTGTAACTTGAGCCCATTATTCCGTGTCCTGCACTCTGGGATGATTGAGAAGAGATCCTGGCCCTCCTCTGTGTGACAACCTTTCAAGTATTTGAAGAGGGCTATCATGTCTCTTCTCAATCTTCTCTTCTCCAGGCTAAACATGCCCAGTTGTTTCAGTCTCTCCTCATAGGGCTTTGTTTCCAGACCCCTGATCATCCTGGTTACCCTCCTCTGAACACGCTCCAGCTTGTCTGCGTCCTTTTTGAATTGTGGATCCCAGAACTGGACGCAATAGATGAGGTCTAACCAGGGCTAAATAGAGCTCTGTGCCCATCAGGGGTGGGAGGGGGGGGAGCGGGATCTTAATTTGTTTTTTTTTTTAAAAAAAACCCCATACTTTTAGTGATGGAGCACTTGTGAGCTCATTTTGGATAAAAAAACCAAAACCAAAATGGCGGATGTGACATCCTGTTCCTTTCAGGCCATTGTGCGCTGTATGTAGACTGAGGGGGAGGATCTCGCAATCACCCTATCCGAGATCCTCCCCCTTCCCTCCCTAGGTCTAGACATGCCCAAAGCCACATTTCATGTCTGGTTGCCTGTGATCTTTGTCCACCACAGTGATCTTAAATGCTACCCCAATGTTACTCCAGGAATGGTACAGCTGTTGCTTTGCATCTAGAAGGTTCCAGGGTCAAGCCTCGGCTTCTCTAGGTAAATCTCAGAGATCTGCTCTGAAACCCTGGCCAGTTGCCAGTTAGGGGCAAGAATAATGAGCGAGAGACGCTGCCAGTCAGTGTCAGAACAATTGGGCTAGGTGGACCAACGGTAAAAGGCAGCTTCTCATCTTCCTCAATCAACAGCCTTAATGAAAAACAAATTTAATCTAACGCCTTTAAAATGCGGCCCTTGCCAAGGGAAATGCAGCAGCTTCTACTTACCTTACCCAAGGCAGAATCAAGACTCAAGAGGATGGCTACCAAAGTGGATTGAGGAGCCCAAGGAGAAGGTGGATTATTTATACTCTCATCATGAGTTCATGTTTGCATAGCAACCTATTCACATGTTCCCCCCCAATAATTAAAAATGGAAACACCCTCCCCTGTTGTAGAACAGACACTTCTGCAATCCAAACTTGTTTGGTGCTGCATCATCGGGACAGTCATGGTGCAAGAAGGCGTGATCATTTGGGAAGGAGAATACAGTTTTGGGCCAGGATGTTACCCTAATAGAAACTCCACCTAAATATTCATTTCCGATCCAATCTTTCTCTTTTTCTTCCTCTGGATAAATGAAATGAATTTACTTGACCGACTGTTGATAATACCAAGATAATAACTGGATTACTCAGTGTGGTGCCATGGTGGTGGAGAGATACATCATTCAGCTCAAGCCAGGATCAGAACTAGTTCCCTGCAAGGGGAACAAAATTATCTATTGGTAGTTCAGATCAAACTATCTTTGAGAAACTCGAGATATGGATGTAGTAAACATTCATGCCCATTTCACGTGCTATTATTATTATTATTATTATTTATTTATATAGCACCATCAATGTACATGGTGCTGTACAGAGTAAAACAATAAATAGCAAGATCCTGCCGCATAGGCTTACATTCTAATAAAATCATAATAAAACAATAAGGAGGGGAAGAGAATGCAAACAGGCACAGGGTAGGGTAAACAGGCACTGGGTAGGGTAAAACTAACAGTATAAAAGTCAGAGCAAAATCAAGTTTTAAAAGCTTTAGGAAAAAGAAAAGTTTTTAGCTGAGCTTTAAAAGCTGCAGTTGAACTTGTTCTGGAAGAGCGTTCCAGGCGTAAGGGGCAGCCGAAGAAAATGGACGAAGCCGAGCAAGGGAAGTATTATTATTATTATTATGATTTATTTATATAGCACCATCAATGTACATGGTGCTGTACAGATAACACAGTACATAGCAAGACCCTGCCGCATAGGCTTACAATCTAATAAGTTGTAGTAAACAATAAAGAGGGAAGGAGAATGCAAACAGGCACAGGGAAGTGTAAACAGGCACCGGGTAGGGTAAAGGGTAAAGCTAATAGTATAGAGTCAGAACAAACTCAATATTTGAAGGCTATAGGGAAAAGAAAAGTTTTTAGCTGAGTTTTAAAAGCAGTGATTGAGTTTGTAGTTCTCAAGTGTTCTGGAAGAGCGTTCCAGGCGTAAGGGGCAGCAGAAGAAAAAGGACGAAGCCGAGTAAGGGAAGTGGAGGTCCTTGGGCAGGCGAGAAGCATGGCATCAGAGGAGCGGAGAGCCCGAGCGGGGCGATAGTGTGAGATGAGAGAGGAGAGATAGGCAGGAGCTAGACCGTGAAGAGCATTGAAGGTCAGCAGGAGAAGTTTATATTGGATTCTGGAGTGAATTGGAAGCCAATGAAGAGATTTCAGAAGTGGAGTGACATGGTCAGAGCGGCGGGCCAGGAAGATGATCTTAGCGGCAGAGTGGTGGACAGAGACCAGCGGACTGATGTGAGACGAAGGAAGGCCAGAGAGAAGAAGGTTGCAGTAGTCCAGCCGAGAGATAACCAGTGCGTGAACGAGAGTCTTGGCAGAAGAGACAGACAAAAATGGTCGAATCCTGGCAATATTATATAGGAAGAAACGACAGGATTTAGCTACAGCCTCGATGTGAGGAGTAAAGGAGAGCGAGGAGTCAAATATAAAGCCAAGACTACGAGCTTTCTTGACCGGAGTAAGCGTGACATCGTTGACAGTAAGAGAGAATGAGAGGTGAGGAGAAGGTTTAGGAGGAAAAACAAGCAATTCAGTCTTTGCCATGTTAAGTTTCAAACGACGATGAAGCAGCCAGGCTGAGATATCTGAAAGACATGCCGAGATACGATCGTGAACATCTGGAGAAAGTTCCGGAGATGAAAGATATAATTGTGTATCATCGGCATACAGGTGATATTGGAGGCCGTGAGATTGAATAAGCTTGCCCAAGGGCAGCATGTATAGAGAGAACAACAACGGGCCAAGCACCGAGCCTTGAGGAACCCCAACTAAAAGGGGAAAAGAGGAGGACGAGCTGCCGTTAGCCGACACGCTGAAAGAGCGACCCTCTAGATAGGAGGCAAACCAGTTATAGACAGAGCCACAGAGTCCAAGGTCATGGAGGGAATCTAAGAGAAGATCGTGATCAACCGTGTCAAAGGCTGCGGTTAGATCAAGGAGAATAAGAATGGAATAATGGCCTTTAGACTTGGCAGTAAGAAGATCATTGGTGATCTTGGTAAGGGCTGTTTCAGTGGAATGCAAAGGACGGAAGCCAGATTGAAAGGGATCCAGAGCAGAGTTATTAGAGAGAAAGTCAAGACAACGAGAGTAGACCAGACGTTCCAGGATCTTTGAGACAAAGGGCAGGAGGGAGACAGGTCGGTAGTTAGACAGTGATAGTCGATCAAGAGTGGGTTTTTTGAGAATGGGAGAGACTGTAGCATGTTTAAAAGCAGAAGGAAATGAACCAGAGGACAGAGAAGAATTAATGATGTGAAGCAAGGACGGGAGAATAGCGGGGATAAGATTAATAAAGACGCGAGAGGGAATCGGATCACGGGAACAAGTGGAAGGCTTCGATGAGCGCAGTATTTTAGACAGTTCATCAGCTGAGACCGAAGGGAACGCTGAGAGAGTTGAAGGAGGAACTGACAGGTGAGGGGCAGGAGCTGGAAGCGGAGCAGAGTTGGCTAGATCTGAGCGTATAGTTTGGATTTTAGCATTGAAGAAAGAGGCAAAGTCGTTGGCAGACAGAGAGGCGGGGAGAGATGGCGGATTAGGCTTCAGAAGAGAATTGAAGGACGCGAAGAGCCGCTGAGGGTGCTTAGCATTTGACTGGATCAACGTTGAGTAGTGCTGCTGTTTGGCCAGTGAAATGGCAGAAGAGAAGGAGGAGAGAACAAATTTGTAGTGGACAAAGTCCGCCCAGTCCTTGGTCTTACGCCACAGGCGTTCGGCTGCCCGGGAACAAGAGCGAAGGTAGCGGAGGAAAGAGGTGAGCCACGGTTGGGGTTGAGAGGGGCGAACTATCCGAGTTGTAGATGGAGCAAGATTATCAAGAGTTGAAGATAAGGAGGAGTTAAAGGAGGAGACGGCTGAGTCCAAGGAGACGGCTGTGTAGACAGAAGGGAGAGAGGAGGCTAAAGACTGAGAAAAAGCCTCGTAGTTGATAGAATGCAGGTCACGACAAGGGCGTGAAGCGGGACGTGAAGGAGGGGGATTGTGAGTGATATTGAAAGAGACTAGATGATGATATGACAGAGGAAAGTCAGCAATATAAAAGTCCAGGACAGAGCAGTTCCGAGTGAGGACAAGATCCAGACAGTGTCCAAGGGAATGAGTGGGTGCTTCAGAGCAGAGCTTAAGATCGTAAGAGGAAGATAAGGAGCGAAATCGTAGAGCTGCAGCATCGTGAGGGTCATCCACATGGATATTGAAGTCACCCAAGATCAGAGTAGGAGAGTTGTCAGAGAGGAGAAAGGACAGCCACGAGTCGAGATCAGAGAGAAATTTAGAGGATGAGCCAGGGGGGCGGTAGAGAACTGCAACACGCAGTCGCAGCGGAGTGAAGAGTCTCACCACATGTGCCTCAAAGGAGGAGAAGCAGTGTGAAGGTGGAATGGAAAGAGGCTGGAACTGGCACAAACTCGATAATAAAAGACCCACACCACCACCTCGACCCTCTGGGCGACTCGAGTGAGAGAAAGAGAGTCCTCCAAGAGAGAGGGCAGCAGAGATGGCGGTATCATGGGCAGGAAGCCAGGTTTCAGTAAGAGCAAGGAGGTGGAGAGATCGAGAGAAGAACAAGTCCTGGATGACAGGGGCCTTGGAAGCAATAGAGCGACAGTTCCATAAGGAGCATGAGAAAGGCAGCTGTGAGGGGGGGAGACACCGAATAGGAACTAAGTTGGGAGAGATGAGCTTGGAGCGAGCCATAGGGAACAGATATGAGGAGAAAGGAATTAGGAGAAGAAATGGGGAGAGAGACCCTTGGGCAGGCGAGAAACATGGCATCAGAGGAGCGAAGAGCACGAGCGGGGCAATAGTGTGAGATGAGAGAGGAAAGATAGGAAGGAGCTAGACCGTGAAGTAAGTTTAATCGTAAGTCCATTCTGTCCAGTTTCTGGATCATCTTTCGTTTTCTTTTTTTGAAAAGCCACAGAGATTTTTATATGAATCTTTCCCTAATATATATATTTTTGTACATATTAATTTCTCTTTATCCGCATTTTAATCATTTATTTATTTAGCTGTTTATTATTGCATGTTTATCTCTGCATTTTTCCTCTTTCAAAGAACCCAAAGTAGCATACACACTCCTCCTTTACCTCCATTTCATCCTCACAACAATCCTGTGAGGTTGTTTAGACTGAGAGTCAATGACTCTCCCGAAGTCACCGAGGGAGTGGGGATTGGAACTCAGATCTCCCGCACCCCAGTCCAGCAGTCAAACCATTACACCACACTAGCTTTTTGAGCTGAAAATAGCATCACCAAATTCAGAGAAGCACCGAATCGGAAGAATAACTGGGTTTTGATCCACAAATGAGTTGGGGATATGCAGATTAGGTCAGTTGGCTTAAAAACTGTGGACCAAATGAAATTCACCAGCATCCCAGTCACCATGGACTCAATGGGCCTGTTCAGACAACACGCTAAGCCCTGGTTAGGCTGCTAACCCTTTTGCAGAAAATGGTTAGTGTGCATCTGGACCCTCTATAGGTGGCTGAGTAGGACTTTTTGGCTCCCAGTCCAATCAGCTGTGGTTACACGGTAAGTGGGGAGAGAGTGTCTTTAGGAAAATTGATTATGTTTTGGCGTTAGGTTAATTTGGTCACATTTGATTGCAGGCTGGTAGGGGCGGGTACAGTAAGGGGAAACAGGGATGGTGATCATTCCATGGCACTGTTTTGATGACAGGTGATGCCTGAGGCCTTTCCTCTGAGGGTTTTGTGGCCCCAGTGTGGGGCGGGATAAGGCTTATCTGTAAGGCCAATTCACCTCACCTCACCTCACCCTGTGTTGTGCGTCCTGGGGGGTTGACACAGGAAGATCTCCCCTCCTCAAAGTGGTGGTCTTGGGTGTGTGCATGTGGCCATCTTACCGACATCACTCAGAAGGCAGAGAATATTTCACCCAATATAATGCCTAGCTAGTTGCTGGTGTAGATTAAGGCACGCCCAGTTTTCCCTTTTCAGATCTTCAATAAATGTGACCAGAATTTTATACCATTCCGACGTGTCCCATCTCTTGATTTGCCCCCTTTCGCCTGCAATTTCCCTCATTGTTTTTCTGACTACCCAAGTATTACATTTTCAGAGATGGTGATGGTAGAGATATGTCTTCTTATTTGAATTTAGTCCATTTTTAGTCCAGCTTAGAGGATAGAATTTAAAGAAGTCCATGGCACCCTTGTTCAAGATCTCATAATGTCATCGCTATTTGTTATTGTGGTTATTTACTGATTTATTTCTGGAGAATCTAAAGTTCCTGTCAGCTAGAGTGTACGGGAAATGGAAGTAGGAACACCAATGTTTCATCATCTTTGGTAATAGAAGTAGCAACACCAATGTTTCATCATCTTTGGTAATGGAAGTAGCAACACCAATGTTTCATCATCTTCCATGTGGATCATATTGCACCTTTCCCTTCGTCCACACCTTTGTTGATAACCACCTTCCAGACTAGTGGGTGAAGCATCTGAAATGCACAGTCATTGACATAGTGCTTGTAACATCATGTCTCAAAAGTCATCGCCTTTCCGGTTGTGCTGGTTGGGGAAAGAAAGAAATATGGTGGTTGACTTAATCTTGGTTCACAAAAACAGCCAGAAAAGAAATACATGTGTGGGGTACTCAGCAATAAAGTAGAATCATAGAATAGTAGAGTTGGAAGGGGCCTATAAGGGCACTGAGTCCAACCCCCTGCTCAATGCAGGAATCCACCCTAAAGCATCCATGACCGATGGTTGTCCAGCTGCCTCTTGAATGCCTCTAGTGTGGGAGAGCCCACAACCTCCCTAGGTAACTGGTTCCATTGTTGTACTGCTCTAACAGTCAGGAAGTTTTTCCTGACGTCCAGCTGGGCTCTGGCTTCCTGTAACTTCAGCCCGTTTTTTTGTGTCGTGCACTATGGGATGATCGAGATGAGATCCTGGCCCTCCACTGTGTGACAGCGTTTCAGGTATTTGAAGAGTGCTATCATGTCTCCCCTCAATCTTCTCTTCTCCAGACTAAACAGGCCCAGTTCTTTCAGTCTCTCTTCATAGGGCTTTGTTTCCAGACCCCTGATCATCCTGGTTGCCCTCCTCTGAACACTCTCCAGCTTGTCTGTGTCCTTGAATTGTGGAGCCCAGAACTGGACACAATACTTAGATGAGGCCTAACTAGGGCTGAATAGAGAGGAACCAGTATCTCACACGATTTGGAAGCTATACTTCTATTAATGCAGCCCAAAATAGCAACTGCCTTTCTTGCAGCCATATCACACTGTTGGCTCATATTCAGCTTGTGAGCTACAGCAACTTCAAGATCCTTTTCGTACGTAGTATTGCTGACCCAAGTACCCCCTCCATCTTGTAACTGTGCATTTCGTTTCTATTTCCTAGATGTAGAACTTGGCATTTATCCCTATTAAATTTCATTCTGTTTTTTTCAGCCTGGTGCTCCAGCCTATCAAGATCTGAAATGAATGAATATTGGAGCAAACTTATGAGGAAGGATTACAACAGCTGGGATTAAATAAATAAATAAATAAATAATAATAATAATAATAATAATAATAATAATAATAATAATAATTTTCTTTCTTTCCCACCTCTCCATTTTGATCGAGGCAGGGAACAACAGCATGCATAAAATACATAAAATACTGATTAAAAACATAGTATATATTGTTAAAACATCCTAGAAAAACATCCTAAAAGCATCCTAAAATTCCACTGGATAGGCCAGTTTATAATAATAAATTTGTTTATCTTTGGGGAAAAAGGTAACAGGATACATGAATGAGTTGTACAAAATTAAGTGTCGTGCGGAGTATGTGGATAGGGAGACATTTTTCTCACTCTCTCGTAACACAAGAACCCAATGGGATCACCCCATGAAGCTGTTTGGTAAGGGATTTCGGACAGAGAAAAAGACGGACATCTTCACACAGCACATAGTTTAACTATGGAATTCATTGCTATAAGATGCAGTGGTGGCCACCAATTTGGATAGCTTTAAAAGGGGGTTGGATAGGGTACCACTTTGCATACATTGATCTCTACATGCCAATGTCTACATGCAAATGTCTAGGATGCATTCCAAAGCCAGCCAATGAATTTCTCATCTAAATCAATTAAAAGAAAAGCAATTATTCAATCAATTTGCACCCTGACTCAGATCATTCCAAACCAATGGGGGAGAAATGGTTCCCCCCCTGCTCCTAAGCTTGTCATCTGAGTGTTAATGTTTCCCTCACCAGCAAAACCCACCCCCCTTTGAAAATTGTCACCCTGCATGGCAATTAAGCTGTGAAAAAAAACCCTGTCATTGGTGCCAATGGACACTCAGGGCAATAGGAAGTAGATTCGGGACTCTGGGAAATAGTTCCGGGGCCCTGGATTTGGGGTACTAGGGCAATGTCCTTGAAGTCCATGTTCATGGCACCAGATCCACAACCTTCCTAAGAATACCTCAATCTGCACTCAAGGCAGCTTTTCCTTGAGGGCATCTGGTGATGGTTTTAGCATTTCAATCAAATGAAGAAGCAATTTCTTCTCACTGAGCAAGGGACAACCCAATGAGGAAGAGACCATAAATCAGTGATGGAGAAATTATGACTTCCCAATGATTGTCTAGGTGGGGCATTCCCTGAGACAATATCCCGGCCCTAAACTGAACTCTCCTTCCCAAAAGATAATAGGACCTTGTTCCATGACTACCATCATGACATTGCAGAAACCGGTTTGCAATGCAAGTAGAATATAAGTTACTCAGACATTTCTCAGACCATTTCATGTGGATGTGTTTCTATCTATGCAAATCAGCACATGGAGTTAGCATATAAATAGTACCTTGCCTCCTGGGGTCCTTCATTCCACTTTGCTTCCCATTCTCTTAAGAGTCTTGGTTCTGTCTGAGTCCGGTAAGTAGAAGCAATTCATTTTTCTAGCTTGGGCGAGGGGTGGTGGTGGAAAGGTATCTCTCATGGAGATAAAAGGAAGGACTTCTTCACACAGTGCATGGTTAAACTATGGAATTCGCTACCATAAGGTGTAGTGAGGGCCACCACTTTGGATGGCTTTAGAAGAGGGTTGGGCAAATTCCAGGAGGACAAGGCTACCTATGACTACTAGTCCTGGTGGCTAAATGCTACCGCCAGTATCAGAAAAAGTAGGCCTATGTATGTCAGTTGCTGGGGAACATGGGCAGAAGGGTGCAGTTGCACCCATGTCCTCCTTGTGGGTTCCTGGTCAACAGCTGGCTGACCACTGTGTGAGAGGAATGCTGGACTAGTTGGACCCTTGGTCTGATCCAGCAAGGCTCTTCTCATGTTCTTCAGACTGTTTTCAGAATGTGGAAACAGCACAGGTTTGGAAAGTTAAATGCAAAAATCGCCCATGGATGTTCGTTCGTTCATTCATTCATTCATTCGTTCGTTCGTTCGTTCGTTCATTCATTCATTCAATTTCTGTACTGTCCCATAGCTGAAGTTCTCTGGGTGGTTCACCAAAACCATAGTATGAAGTAAATGTACATAGGCTAGGAGGCTTAAACATTTTAATACCACTGGCTGTTCCAGTAATTATGAATTATCTCCATCAAGTGTTCCTAGCCACTGTAACTACAGGGAGCTGTAGCATCTCATTCTTTAAAGTCTCTGGACCACCAAGCATTTTTTTCTGATGGCCTCCTGCATCTGGCATCACTAGGAAAAAAAAATGCAATGGCGTTGCTCTTGCTAGTGCTAGCAAGGGAACCCTATCCTCATCCCCAATGTCTGCTGAGTAATTGTAAAGAAGTGTAGTGTGATCACAACAGCTAGGAAGAGAACCCCTTATCTCCCTTTTAAGAAATTCTTATCTCTCATTCATATCTCCCATCTCTGCTGGGAGGTCAGGGATAAGGAAGAGGTTCCCTTTCTTGTGCTAGCACTACACAGAGTAATTGTGTGTGTGTGTGTGTGTGTGTGTGTGTGTGTGTGTGTGTGGCTGTACCTAGACCTAAGGTTTATCCCAGGATTGTCCTGGGGTCAAACCTGTTCATCTAAGGGCCACACAGGGCATCCAGCGCTCAGGCAGGGATGAACCCGGGATGATCCTGGGATAAACCTTAGGTCTAGCTATGGCCCCAGTGTGTGTATGTGTTGGAGTATGTGTATGGCTATGCACACACATGCACTCCTGCTTCAGAGTCTACACCCTGCAAGACATCCCCGTTGATGGGTCTTTCCCTTTACTTTCCGCTAAATGAAATTGATCATTAGAACAAAAGGACATAAGAAAAGCCCGGCTGGATCAGACCAAGGGTCTTTTTAGTCCAGCATTCTGTTCACACAGTGACCGACCAGCACTTGACTAGGACATGGGTCCAAAAGCACCCTCCCATCCATGTTCCCCAGCAACTGGTGTACTCCCTCTGATACTGCAGGAAGCACGTAGCTATCAGGACTAGTAGCCACAGATAGCCTTCTCCTCAAGGAATGTCTCTACCCGCCCATCCAAATTGGTGGACATCACTCCATCTTGTGGCTGTTGAATTCCATACTTTGACTCTGCGCTGTGTGAAGAAGTACATCCTTTGATCTGTCCTGAATCTCCCACCCATCACCTTCATGGGATGACTCCAGGTTCTAGTATTATGAAATATAAAATGAAATATGAAGTCTCTGGACACCTTTATGAACAGAGGGGCAGGACAAAATACAATGATATGCCAGGAACACACGGCCTGTAAGCAAATCACGGACAGGCTGTGGACCAAGTGTGGACCGAGGTGGCATCTGCCTATATCTGTCTTCTGCCTTGGGCACTGAGTTCCTTAGTTTAACTCTGGGTTGTGTGAAGAAGGACTTCCTTTTATCTGTCCTGAATCTCCCACCTATCAGCTTCATGGGGTGACCGCCGGGTTCTAGTATTATGAGAAAGGGAGAAAAATGTCTCCCTGTCCAGTTCTTCCGCACCATTAAACCAAGGCTCTTCTTTTGTCTCTTCCCCCAGGTTCTACAACCTACCAAGATGTCGTTCCAGCAACATCAGTGCAAGCAATCTATTCAGCCTCCTCCTCAGGAGCCCTGCCTCCCTCCTCAAAAGTCTTGCTCCCCTCCTCCTCAAAAGTCCTGCTCCCCTCCTCCTCAAAAGTCCTGCTCCCCTCCTCCTCAAAAGCCCTGCTCCCCTCAACAGCCCTGCCTCCCTCCTCAACAGCCCTGCTCCCCTCAACAGCCCTGCCCTCAACAGCAGAAATGCCCCCCTCCTCAACAGCCCTGCCCCCCTCAACAGAAGTTCTGTTGAGAACGCCCTGAAAGAAACAACCGAAGCAAAAAAGAGCGAGAGAAGAAAGTTTGGAGATGTAAGCACAAAGCCATGGGCGTGACACAGCTTCATTAAGTTCTGCCTCTGGGTGGACTCCATCATAACAACATCATGCTATTTCAGCATTTAACGAATGTTTGAAATATGATGCCGGGCGGTTTCGCATACAATCTCGATTCACCTTGTTCCGTTGACATCAGTGGACGTTTTTACTCATTATTTTCAACCCGTCGCCGTTAAACTGAACTTCTGAATTGTTGGCGAGTGACTGTATGCCCACCATCTTTGACAGCATTGGTGGTAGCCAAACACAAAGCTGAAAAGTTCAGAGTGGGACGAAGCCTGTGCAATATCATTTTCCATCCAACGTTTCAAGAAGCGTCCAGTATTCCATCCTTGATTTGCTTCCTTCATTTCTCCAGTATCATTTCTCTCTATCCTAATGAAATACTCTGATATTGCTCCATGCTTTGGAGGTTTTATTAAAACGTACCCATCATAATGAATCTGTTGTCTTTGGGTTTTGATTCTTTACTTGGTCATTAGAATCATAGAATAGTAGAGTTGGAAGGGACCTATAAGCGCATCGAGTCCAATCCCCGGCTCTTTGCAGGAATCCAACTAAAAGCATCCCTGACAGATGGCTGTCCAGCTGCCTCTTGAAGGCCTCTAGTGTGGGAGAGTCCATGACCTCCCTAGGTTGTGGATTCCATTGTCATACTGCTTTAACAGTTGGGAAGTTTTTTCTGATGTCCAGCCATTATTTGGCTTCCTGTAACTTGTGCCTGTTATTCTGTGTCCTGC
Organism: Elgaria multicarinata webbii; assembly: GCF_023053635.1. Lineage (NCBI taxonomy): Eukaryota > Metazoa > Chordata > Lepidosauria > Squamata > Anguidae > Elgaria > Elgaria multicarinata. The sequence continues at coordinate 7,996,174 of NC_086191.1, read as the reverse complement.
ACTCTGGGAGGATCGAGAAGAGATCTTGGCCCTCCTCTGTGTGAGAACCTCTCAATTATTTGAAGAGTGCTATCACATCTCCCCTCAGTCTTCTCTTCTCCAGGCTAAACATGCCCAGTTCTTTCAGTCTCTTCACTGAGAAACATTGAGGGCAGCTAGTGACTCAATCTGTCTGATTTAGGAAGGTGGGTTGAGGCAACGGAGGTGGCCCCTAGCAGTAATTTAGGAGGTGTTGAAGAGCTGAATTCATTTTTCAAGAAGCACTCGGGGGTTGGTGAGTCTGAAAGCAAAAAAGAGCAGGGTTCAAAATACCAGAAATACTAAAATAAATAAAAATAAATAAATACTAGCATATTTTAGTTTAAAGCTGATCTGTCCAGTAACGAAGCTTCAGAAGAGGCATTTCTCTTAAAAAAAATGAAGCAAACCAAAAACATATAAATAAATTACCGAATTATCCCACTCAGCTGTGAAACTCACTTAGGCCACAGCTAGACCTAAGGTTTATCCCTGGATCATCCAGGGGTCAAACCTGTTCATCTAGGTGACACACAGGGGATCCAGTGCTCAGGCAGGGGCGAACCCTGGATGATCCCAGGATAAACCTTAGGTCTAGCTGTGGCCTTAGTGACCACAGGCCATCACTAGCTCTCAGATTAACCTCCCTCACAGGGTTGTTGTGAGGATAAAATCAGGGGAGGGGGGTTTGAAGGACCATGTCCATCACTTTGTTCTCCTTGGAGAAAAAGGCTGAGCTGTAAGTGAAACGATGACATGATGTCTTTCGCTGCCAATTGCCCTTCGGGGATGACCTCATCGAGAAAGAGAGTTTGACAGCTTTTCCTGGGAAACCTCAGACAGGTAGGAGGAATTTCCTTGCTTAATGACTACTTGCTTCATGTCAGTTGCACTAGCATGCACGTCCCGCTGGCAACGGAGTCATAACACAAATCATGCCACCACCATGATCAGGGCCATTAGGGAATGCTGAGTTCATCATGCATAACTTACGCCCATATTTGCATAATGTTTGGTTGGTCTCCTGGTTTAGAGAGAGCCGTGAGAAGCTCGTTGCTGCTGTCTACAGTTTTTACCCACAAGCCACCTCCAGTATCAGAGGCAGTAAGCCTATATACACCAGTTGCTGGGGAACATGGGCAGGAGGGTGCTGTTGCACTGTAAACTGCTTGTGCATCCCTGGTTGACAGCTGGCTGGCCACTGTGTGAACAGAGTGCTGGACTAGATGGACCCTTGGTCTGATCCAGCACAGCACTTCTGATGTTCTTATGTTCTATTCATTTGCTCTCAAACATGGGGGTATCAGTGGTTTCCAATGGCCTAGCAGGGCTGTGGAACATCAGACCCGTGGGCCAAATTTGACTCACTCGTGGTCCCAATCTCACTTGAGGTCCCAGAGGGCCATGTCCTTCTCTTCGTCTCACCCTCTTTCTGCATGACCACCAATTGTTTGTATTTTCCCAGCTTTTGGGGACCCCCCCCCATTCTAAAAGATCGGAATGCCTCTCTTACGACGTCGTGACTGGCAGTAATAGCTTCATTTTAGCTCAAAGCCCTCAGTGCTGGTATTAACATTTGAAGCCCTAAACGGCTTGGGGCCAGACAATCTGAAGGAACGCCTCCTCCCGTATGTACCTGCCTGGACCCTAAGGTCATCCTCAGGGGTCCTTCTCCGCGGGCCCCTGTCAAAGGAAGTGAGGCAGGTGGCTACCAGGAGGAGGGCCTTCTCTGCTGTGGCACCCCAGTTGTGGAATGAGCTCCCTAAGGAGGTTCGCTTGGCACCTACATTATATGCTTTTAGACTCCAGGTGAAGACCTTTTTATTCTCCCAGCATTTTAACAGTCTATAAACAAGTTTTAACTTGGTGTTTTAAATTGGTAATTTTGCATTGCTGCTGTTTTGATCTGGTTGAGCTTTTATATATTGTATTTTATATTATGGTTTTATACTGTTGTTTTATACTTTGAATGTTTTTAATTTTTGTGAGCCGCCCAGAGAGCTCCGGCTATTGGGCGGTATAGAAATGTAACAAATAAATAAATAAATAAAAGTGCCATTAACTCAGCCTTAGGAAAGAATTTTTGACCTTTCAGGTTGAGGAAAACACTGCATAAAAAGGCTGGGATACCACCCAAACAATCTGTGATTGAGGGAAAGATAGAATCATTGAATAGTAGAATTGGAAGGGGCCTATAAGGCCATTGAGTCCACCCCCCCTGCTCAATGCAGGAACCCAGCATACAGCATACTTGACAGATGGTTGTCCAGCTGCCTCTTGAAGGCCTCTAGTGTGGGAGAGCCCACCACTTCTCTAGGTAACTGGTTCCATAATTGTACTGCTCTAACAGTCAGGAAGTTTTTCCTGATGTCCAGCCAGAACCTGGCTTCCTGTAACTTTAGCCCATTATTCCGTGTCCTGCACTCTGGGAGGATCAAAAAGAGATCCTGGCCCTCCTCTGTGTGACAACCTTTCAAGTATTTGAAGAGTGCTATTATTATTATTATTTATTTATATAGCAACATCAATGTACTATATAAATAAATATATCATGTCTCCCCTCCATCTTCTCTTCTCCAGGCTAAACATGCCCAGTAGTTTCAGTCTCTCTTCATAGGGCTTTGTTTCCAGACCCCTGATCATCCTGGTTGCCCTCCTCTGAACACAATCCAGCTTGTCTGCGTCCTTCTTGAAGTGTGGAGCCCAGAACTAGACGCAATACTTAAGATGAGGCCTACCCAGGGCAGATGATGGAGACTTCTGGGGGTTTTCAGAAGGATGGATTTGGACCCTCAGAGGGCTGAACTGGCCAACCCACAGCCCTGAGTTTCTGCACTCCTGACGTTGAAACGCAATGACGCAATGGTCGGTCAGAGTTTCAGTGTTAGTTATGCAGCTGAATGAACACAGGAGAGTAATTTTCCACCATCATTGATATGCCAATGGAATCCCTCATCGGCAGTATAATGACTAAGTTGCCTGTAAGGTGTCATTGCACCTGACGCTTAGCAGGGAGGTAATTCTTGGATGATTATTTTAAAAATGCCTCTTTGATGTCTGCATCTTTCCGAGAAAGGGTGCCAACATTGTGTCTGTTTCCTGGTGATCTCATTATGTGCAGATGCCAAAGGAGGAGGTAATTCTGGCTTGGAGCTTGTTCAAGGACCTCTCATAAGCACATCAGAAAAGCATGCTGGATCAGACCAAGGGTCCATTTTGTCTAGCATTCTGTTCACACAATGGCCAACCAGCTGTTGACTAAAAACCCACAAGCAGGACAGCACCCTCCCGCCCATGTTCCCCAGCAACTGGTGTATATAGGCTTACTGCCTTGGATACTGGAGGTAGCACATAGCCATCAGAACTAGTAGCCATTGATAATATCTTCCTCCGAGAAGCTGTCTAACCCCCTTTTCAAGCCATCCAAATTGGTGCCCATCACTATGTCTTGTGATAGCACATTCCATAGTTGATGAAGTCCATTGTTTTATTTGTCCTGAATCTCCCACCAATCTGTTTTCCTATTGTAGAATTGAGTCAGCCCCCAACCTATCCACAAGCAAAAGGAATATATCAGGGGGGCACACACATCCGATTTTGTTCAGATTCTGCTTGGGCAGTTTGGAAAATTTGGAGACTGCCTGATTTGACTCGAAGGCCAAATCTGAACCACAAAGCTCTGCACCTCTCATTGACTAGCATTGGGAGTCTACAGAAGACACCTTTGCTGCCTGTCAGAATTGGATGAAATATGCAGGTGTAGTAGTAGACCTGGACAAATTTCAACCAAATAGGTGCAGAAGGACTTGAGCATTCAGAATCCCAGGAGAGGGAAGTAGCAAAGCTCACTGAACACTGAACATGTGCTGTGGAATATTCCTTCAATACCCAGGTCACAGCTAGACCTAAGGTTTATCCTGGGATTATCCAGGGTTCGCCCCTGCCTGAGTACTGGATCCTCTGTGTGTCTCTTAGATGAACAGGTTCGACTCCTGGATGATCCAGGGATAAATCTTAGGTCTAGCTACAGCCCCATAGTTCAAAGCACTGGGATTGGGGAGCTCTAATAAAATCATCCATTGTGATTTGAAGCTAAAGCTATCTGTCTCAAAACTACACCCACTCCTCTCCTTCCCATCTTGCCTTATATGGAGAGCTTGGGAGGAAATGTATGAAGTTTTGGAGGCAGACTGTCTGGATTTCTATGTCTCTCTGAATCTGAAAAGTGCAGATGCAGACTCTGGTTTGGAGGAGCTCCAGTTTGATTCGGACATCTCCCGAATCTTCCTGATTCGGTCTGATACGCTTTGGGATTTTGTGAATCCAAAGCATGCCCCATGTCTGTGCTTTTGTGTGTATGAGTGTGTGTGTGTGTGTGTATGAACAATAGAAAGACTAATAGCAGTGAATTTGAAAAATACATATTTTAAGTTAAACATTTCAACTTCCATCCTTGTCTGTAGTCAGTAGCTGTGCTGTTAAATGATGGGGTGGGCTGATGCACCCATGAATTTCCTCTCAATGGGCAAGAGTCACAGGAAATAATAATCATTTAAATCTATGCAACCTGGTAGGGTGTAAGTTTCTACTGGCTGAAGAACATAAGAAGTGCTATGCTGGATCAGACCAAGGGTCCATCTAGTCCTGCACTCTGTTCACACAGTGGCCAGCCAGCTGTCAACCAGGGACAAACAAAGCAGGATATGATGCAACAGCACCCTCCCACCCATGTTCCCCAGCAACTGGTGTATATAGGCTTACTGTGTCATCTCAGAGCAATTATACTTTACAAATTATGGTACCTCTTCCATCTAAACCTGCTTGAGAAATAGTTGTCTGTCCTCCTAAGATCAACATTTCTCCAGGTTGTGGCCCAGATGATTACCAGCCTTGATGGACCTCCTTGGCCAAAATCCTGGCTACCCCCCACAAAAGAAACAAAAAATATATATCCGGGGTTGGGCATGGATATGTGTGTCTATGGATATGATTCTTTGAAAATGCTCAGAGTCTCATTGAAAGTCAAAATCTATAGTGTTCATACGTTTGTTTCTAAAACAAGGTGACCTCTGAATCAGAGTAGTTGGACCCCAAAGCAACTAGAGGAAGCTGTGTTTTGAAACTTCACCTCATGCTTCAAGGAAGGAAAGGGCCACCATGCCTCACTCACCCTGTATTGCCAGGTGAAGAAGAACTCAAGGCCTGCTCCAGATGAACTCCTTTTCCCCACAACAGAGCCATCCACCATTAACAGCCCCATGGGAGAGAGAGGGAACTAGATGACAATAGCTCCAGATACTTACTCCAATATTGGTTTGACTATCACCTCCTGCAGGACCATCTACCACCAATGACCATTGACCCCACTTTCAAGGCTGATGGGACCTCTAAGGATTCCTTCTCAATTATCATGGCATGCAAGACATGGACTAATAGGCTCAAGATACAGGAAGTCAGACTCAGGCTGGACATCAGAAAAAAACTTCCTGATGGTTAGAGCAGTACAACAAAACAACAGGAAAAACTTCCTGACGGTTATAGCAGTATGACAATAGAACCCATGACCAAGGGACGTTGTGGGCTCTCCCACCCCAGAGGCCTTCAAGAGGCAGCTGGACAGCCATCTGTCAGGGATGCTTGAAGGTGGATTCCTGCATTCAGCAGGGAGTCGGACGTGATGGCCTTAGAGGCCCCTTCCAACTCTAATATTCTATGACTCTGGGCTCATCTACATCAAGCAGGATATTCCACTATGAAAGTGGTATGAAAGCGGTATATAAAAGGCAGGAACCACACCAAGCAGGATATAGTGGTATGAAAGCAGTATATGGTAGGTGTCAATGGGCCCCAACAGTTGTCAGTGCACTTCAATACCACTATAAAGCAGCAGTGTGGCTCCTACATTTTATACACCGCTTTCATACCACTTTCATAGTGTAATATCTGTTTGGTGTAGATGAGCCCTCTATGATCTGGAGGGCACCAGGCTGGAGAAGGCTGCTCTAACTCAAGATGTAAGCTTGAGGACCAAGCTTGGGGAAATCCACATATGCCAGAACATTTTAGAATATAAAACCTAATTGAGAGGCCCTTAAAGAAATAAACTTGCAGAAGTTTACAATAAACACATCCATCATGTATCTCAGTTGTCTCCATGCCCATGCCAGGAAAACAGTCACTTATGCATCTGGCCTCTGGCATTCAATTTATTTCAGCATATTCTATGTATTTTAATTGTTGCGAACTGCCCAGAGAGGTTTGATAATTTATAGGGCGGTCTAAAAAATTAACAAATAAATAAAGTTTTGCCTATGTATCATGCTGTGGTGCTATTACGGTAGGAATAGAGGGCAGATGTCTAGTGTCCCATGGAAAGGAATGAGCAGGAGGTCCTTCGAACAGAGCAGAGTTTGCTTAACACCATTTGAACTAAGTGAAGTAGGACCCTAAGAAGAATTAAGTCCAGAATCTAAGCAATGCCCAACTCTAATAATATTTTCCAATGGATTCAGTACACGATTTCAAATCAGGTGTTATTCATGCCTTTGATCAAGAGCATCAGATTTCAACTTCCCTAATTAAATCTAGGTTATGCAAATGTGGCAGAAGCAGCTCAGCCCCAAATTAACACTTCCAAAAAAGCGAAACCACATTTGGGTGTGACTTCTTACCATACGTTTGATGGAGTAGTTGCTCCTAACATTTGGGTCACCTGCAATGGTGCCCCTTCCAACTGCTATTCTATGATTCTAAGTTATAGCAACCAAGAACTACCAAAAATACATCATAAAAGATAACAATGTAACAACAGTCCTATGCAGGAAATGCCATCAATTCCAAGAAATAATAGTCCATGTAACTAGAGGATGTAAATTTTTTGGCAGGAATGGACTATATGGACAGACACAATACAGCTGCAAAAATAATTCAGCAACAACTGGCCAGCAAATTCAACATTATCAAACAGCCTACATGATACTCACCCGAAACAATATTGGAAAATGCAGATCATAAAACATACTGGGCCAGAACCATCCATACTGACAAAACCAAACCTTGCAACCATCCAGATATAACATAGACAAAAAAAGAAAACACACATACCTCATCGACATAGCAATACCGAATGACAAAAATGTTGTTGCAAAGGAAGAGGAAAAAAGAGAAAAATATACCCCACTGGCCATGGAAGTCAAAGAACTATGGCAACAGGAAAAGGTCACAATTATTCCATTAGTCACATCAGTCACCAGCATTACATTAAAAAACTATACAGAAAACCTTTAGAAACTGGGCCAAAATTTTATTTATTACATTTTTATACCACTCAATAGCCGAAGCTGTCTGGGCAGTTCACAAAAATACACCAACATCCAGAAAACAATCATAATTAAACATGCTCAATTGTCAGGAAATTCCTGAATCTGTAAAAGACAGCATGACTTGGCAATGCCCGTCATGTCTGTCTAGAAAAACCACCATGAGCAAGAAAAAGATACAATAAGAATAATATTTACCTTTCTCTAGTGCCTCATAGCTGAAGCACTCTGGGCGGTTGACAAAAGATTAAAACATTAAAAACAATATACAAAATCTAAAACCATGAAAACATACAACAGACAGTATACACAAAGGCAACATACGTCTAAAAACAACTTTGAGAAGTCAGCCAAACCTAAAAAAACAGACCCAGGGTTGATGAAAACGGATCACAGGCTGCTATATGACTGGGAGAAGAGAAAAGTGTTGACCTGGCACTGAACATATAGCAATGTAGGCTCCAAGCAGGCCTCTTTGGGGACATCATTTCATAGTTGGGGGAGGGAGCGCCACAGAGAAGGCCTTCTGCTTTGTTGCTGTCTTCGGAGGGCAGGTTATGGAAATGAGCTGAAGGAACCCAAAGCTCTGGTAAATTTGCATGCTCCAAGTCTGGAACCAATTCTCAAAATTCTCCTAGTGCAATGGAACCCAGGAGAGATGTGTGTGTGTGTGTGTGTGTAACTCCTGAGAGAGAGAACAAGAGAAAAAACATCTAGAAAGAAAAGAGAGAACCCTCTCATGCTTAATTGAACTGTGAAATTCCTGCAAACACATATACCCTCCACAGCTGATGAAGGTTCTTCCAATGGCTCTCTAGTGACACCTTCTGCTTATGGTGAAAAACAGCAGGACCCAACTTATTGAGAAGGGAACTCCGTTGAAACTGAATTTCATACCGTTGCTACCCCTTCTTCACTTGTCCTGAGCTTTGGTATGGGAAGTGGGCATTTTTTCAGGGTGACAAAGGCCTACAACACTTTAAGGCGGTGTTTACCTTTCGCAGATGGCTGTAACAGCAAAACTCCTGTTTGGCAACCTGGCTGCTTTTTCGTTTCACCGTGGATGTATAAAACAAAATGGCAGCCCTCTAGTGGCAGTTGTTAAGAGAAGAGGAAAGAGCCCAGGTAATGGTGTCCCCCTCCAATAACCTGGGCAGTTTCTCCTTTCGAGAAATTTTTATTTATTTATTTATTTATTTATTTATTACATTTTTATACCGCCCAATAGCCGAAGCTCTCTGGGCGGTTCAATTAGGAAAAAGTGGGAAAATAGGTGAGAAGGAGTAAATTTCATTGCCTGTAATTTGAGAGAAAGTTCCTCTAATCAAATCTTTATAGCTCAGTTCTAGCTGGAAGTGGCTGGGCCCTTAAAGATTGTTCTTGCTAGTCATAGCAGGAACTTTTCCAATGCTACAATTACTAGGGTAACCATATGGAAAGGAGGACAGGGCTCCTGTATTTTTAAAAGTCATATAGAAAAGGGAATTTCAGCAGGTGTCATTTGAATGCATGCAGCACCTGGTGAAATTCCCTCTTCGTCACCACTGTTAAAGTTGCAGGAGCCTTGCCTAGCGTGAGGGACGGGGCACATTGTAACAGCTGGGCTATTATTTAAAACTCAATCTCATCAAGGTCTCACTTTTCCATGGCTGAACTCATTCTGTCCTGGTGCAGCACAATCTTTTTGTGTGTTTTTCCCTGCACATTTGTGTGCGCATGATCCCAATACATGCATTTTGCCTGCCTTTTTGCATGAACCCATTCATGCATAGCTGGAGCCCTTGACTAAAGTGTCTTTGTGTGCATTTTGTAACTTTTTTTGGGGGAGGTGTTGGTGCAGCTGTCAAAAGCGTCCATTCCGTGGGATTCATTGCTAGCTCAGCAATGTACGGATTTGCGACTGCAAATTCAATTTGTTTCCCAGTTCGAATCCCACGTGTGTTCCTCCAGATGTTGGTGGACTGCATAGCCAATGACACGTCATTAACATCTGGAAGATATACACACCCCATCCCTGCCCTACATGATTGAAAGTAAGGAAGGAGAAAGGAAACAAAATGAGACGGTTCTCTGATGCACCGAAGTCTTTAATGGGAAAGAAAAGGAAGGATGGAACCAGTACAATTGGCCCATTAGAAATACCAATGACTGCAACACGTACCATTGAAAGAGCAACCATTACACATCTTCTCCCTCGAGTTAGACATTGTAACAAGAAAGTTGATACAGCATCGTGAACGGATGCAAAGGCAGCCTGTTCCATCACCAATATGCCCCATAGCCTTGAGGGGCTGGTATCCTTAGGTCGAGTGCAAATGGCGAACAAATTGAAGCTTAACCAAGATAAGACAGAGGTGCTCCTGGTCAGTTGAAAGGCCGATCAGGGAATAGGGATTCAGCTTGTGTTGGATGGGGTTACACTCCCCCTGAAGACACAGGTCTGCAGCTTGGGTGTACTTCCGGATTCTGAGCAGTGTCCAGGAGTGCATTTGCACAGTTAAAGCTAGTGCGCCAGCTATGCCCGTTCCTAGAGCTGTCGGACCTGGCCACGGTGACACATGCCTTAGTTACATCCCAATTGGATTACTGTAACGCGCTCTACGTGGGGCTGCCTTTGAAGAGTGTTCGGAAACTCCAGCTGGTTCAAAGAGCTGCAGCCAGATTGTTGACCGGGGCTGGTTACAGGGAGCAGACAACTCCCCTGTTAAAACAGCTCCCTTGGCTTCCAGTCTGTTTCCAGGCACAATTCAAAGTGCTGGTTAAAACCTATAAAGCCCTATATGGTTCGGGTCCAGGTTATTTGAAAGAACGTATTCTCCCTTATGAGCCTGCCCATGCTTTGAGATCTTCTGGAGAAGCCCTTCTTTCAGTCCCACCTTCTTCACAGGCACGCTTGGTGGGAACGTGGGAGAGGGCCTTCTCGGTGGCTGCCCCTGTGCTCTGGAACTCTCTTCCCGGGGAAGCTAGGCTGGCTCCCTCCTTGATGGGCTTTCGGAAGCAGGCAAAAACTTGTTTGTTCCAGCAGGCCTTGGGAGAATAATCTGGTCCTCCATCTATGTTAAGGTCTTGTAAAACTGCCGTCTGTTTTAAACGGTTAATGTTTTAATGTTGTAATTAATTTTTTTTTGTACATTTCTTTTCCTAGGTTTAAAATGTATATGTTTTAAATTTTGTAAGTCTACATAATAATAATAATAATAATAATAATAATAATAATAATAATAATAATAAGGCATCACCATTGGCTGGAATACAAGGTGTCAGGTGTAGCCAGGAACTAAGAGGCTATGGTTAGAAATGAGCAACCAGAGATGTAGAAGCAAGTGAAAGTACACTAAGAGAGGTGAGCAGAAGTGCTGAGCACCCACAAATCCCATCAGTTCCACACTGAGGTTTATGGGGTGCTTTGCATTTCCGAAGGCTGTGTCCATTCATTCAGTTGAGGGTCGGAATGTCCATTCTCCTTGCTCGGATGGTCTGTCCAGGTTTTGTCTGAGCTCAACATGGCCAACATGGTCTACAGATTTGTCTTCGGGGCCACCAGGGGTTCCAGCAACCTTGGTACCCATAGCTAGGTCCCCAACAGCAACCACCATAACCCTGACAAGGATAAATGGGTCGATAACCCCAACCATAAGGATTGTAACACTGGTAGGGATAACGGCGTCTCCAACGGTAAGGGTAACAGCAGAGAGAGTCAAAGCTTGAGAGGTCACCACTGTCAATGTCATGAACCAGCGACATCTTGGAGCAGAGAGGGCGGATCTGAAATTAGACATTTTGATAGAACCATTATAATACCTAAGTACTGGTTTAAAACTAGGGCTGTGCACGGACCCCACGATCCGTGATTTGTAACATTGACCTTAGCTAGACCTACCTTATAATCCAGGACGGAGGAGGGATTTAATGCGAGATCCCTCCTCTGTTTACACGTGAGGCGCGACGACCTCAGGAAGAGAGGCGTTGCACTCGCCAATTTTTACTTTTTTTAAGGAGAAGCAATGCACAAATGCTTGTGCGCTGAAGGTAGGTGTTTTTTATTTTTTTTAAATTTAGTTTCTCCCCTTCCCCCACCCTACCCCTGATGGGCACAGCTCCTGGCTCTGCGCGAGGAATCATGAGAAGCTGGGTCAAACCGCGGCAATGGGCCACACGTTCTGCGGCTGAGCCCGAGACCGCGGAAAAAGCGGGCCCAAAGTGTAGGGGTCTATCCTGGGGCAAGGGAGGGATGATCCCTCCCTGATCCCGGGATCCCCTGTGTGTCATGTGGACGCACAGGGATGATCCCAGAGTTCGCCCCGTGATAAAGCCTGGTCATTGTCTAAGCTGGCTGGGGTGGAAGGGTTTTGGAGTCTAAAACATCTGGAGGACCTCAGGATGGGAAAGGCTGAATTAGGACAAGGGAAGACATAAGGGTTTACCCAAATTACAGAGGCAAGAGGAGCCCCAGAAAGCAGCCAAGAAAACAACAGAGACACAATGAAGGATTGATCACAAGTGCTAATGAAGAAATTGGCTGACTCACAACTCCTTTGAAACTAGTAGAAAAAGGAGGCAGTGCTGGTTCTAGTTTTTGGAGGGTCCTTGGGCAAACCACCCTCCACGGTCCCCCTACCTCAGTGAGTTTACCACCCCACCGCTATTGTCACCTTCTGCTCTTGCTCTTCAGCCTCTTCCTCATCATCACTGCCACGAGCTTACTTGGCAGGCAGGGAGCCAATGGCATCTCCTGCTCCATCTCCCTCACCCATTATTTGGGTGAACAAGCAGGTGGCAATGGTGAGGAAGAGGAGCAAGTCCACTGGGCCTTCATCGGTGTGTTTCTTCTGGGGTGTTGGTGTTCCCGTGTTGGGTCGAATGAAGCTGCAGGCTTCACTCCTGGTGGTGCCAATCCATCAATTCTTGTAAGCTTCAGCTTTGCAGCTATGCTCCCCTTGGAACTCAAAGACTTTGGTCTCCTGAAAGCGGCTTGGTGGGTCAATGGAATAATGCCACTGGAGCACTGGTTGGCATCATTTATGGTCAGAACTATGACAATATCTGATCGTCTTTGAGTTGGACATTGACTGCTCAGGACTCGTGTAACTAGCTAGCATGCCAGAGTCTCCTCCAACTAAGAATGGCCTTGTACCACCACCCACAGAATTGAGAAAGAGCTATCCATCTGTCAATCCTTTCTACTTCTGGGCTTGGTGAGGTTTCCTGGCCCAGGACAGCTGCCCAACCATGCCCTTGACACTAGCCCTGAAAGAGATAACCTTCTCTTCTTAGAAGTCTCTGGATCCTTTTAAGCTAAAGCCTTGGATTCCTCAGAACAAGGAATAGTCAACTCAGCCAGCTTCGTTTCCTTCTGCAATCAATTTTTAAAAATCTCATGTTTCTTTCCATCCTAAATATGAAGAACTTTGTGAATTGCAGTTAGTTTTTATCTAAACCAAACTGGAAATAAATTCTCACTCATCTGCACTGGCCAGATTCAATAGGTGCTACTCTTCCCAACATGGAGAAGACCATATTGTACCTAACAACCATACAGCTTTTATGGGATCTCTCGCAAGTGCAAAAGCAAATATTGTGTGACTGACATGGTTAACCCTAAATGGCAAACATGGTTACTCTCTGGAAATGGTTAGAATGGAAGTCTCTGGATTCTTCTGTGACAACAATACAGAAGTGTTTGTGTGGTATTTCTCTTCTTCAAAAACTCTAGTTTTCTGGACCCAGTGATCGTTAGTTTTCAATTTGTCAATAAGCCCTAGAACCATCTCTTGCTTTGCCGAGCTTCTGTTTGAAAATCTCCATTAAGACGGAACCCATGCACCCCTCTAGATAATAGATTCCCTTGTTGAGCTGTTCTTACTCTTAGAATGTTCTGAACATTCCTAAAAGTAATGTATTTGGAAACTTTGGACCTGTCTTCTCAAAGTCTTGGCTGTCCTTGTAGTGTATCTCTGCAGGAGGTCCTTCCAAATTTGCCTGGACAAAAGTCTAACATTTGGTTTTCAGTTTTGCCTACTGCATGGACTAGAACGTCAAGAGGGCATTCACAGAATCATAAATTTGGAGGTGGCCTTTTGAGTCATTTAGCCCATGTCTCTGCCCATTGCAGGCCATGCAGAGTTATATTATCCTCAAATGATGGGCTGTCCAGCCTGTACTCGAAGACATCCAGCAAAGGAGAGCTTACCCACCTGTCTAGATAATTGGTTTCAGCGTTGAACTCTTTTGACCATCAAGAAGTTTCTCCTAAAGTTCAACTGAAATCTACCCTCCCCTAAGTTAAACACATTAGATTTCAACCTTCCCAAAGCACCAATAAAGGGTTCCTGTCACTACAAACCAGTATGAATAATCTGCAGATATGCTTTTTGTGTATCTGAGATAGGAATGTATGGATGGAACCACCCTGAGAAACGCCATCAATATCTCTTTAAAACTCATTTTGACATTCCATTTCTCCAGTATTTTGCCAAAGAGGAATGCTCAAAATTTCCCTTGAAATTTCATTCACGCAATATTTTGGAAAAAACAAAAAAGCCAAGTTAGTCTTCTATAGGAACGCACAGAGAAAAGAGACATTTCAGCCACCCAAATGGTACTTACCGGCTTTCCTACGGAGCCGAGAGGATGCTTTTAGAGTATGGGATGTTGTGGAATAGCCCATCGATGGCAGATAACCCTTTTTATATGGTTCGCTCCAGCATCTGGAGGAAATGATTCTTGCTCAGTTCCAGGAACTCAACATTAATTATTAGGGCATTTTTTGTCAGACTTGCAAAACCTTAATTGGAACTCTTTAATTGTCTGGCTTCCCACTCTTAGATAGTTACGTTTATTTTCACCCAGCCTTTGCTTCTAGTTGGATATAAATTAAAACCCTATAAACATGGGAGGGTGAGTTATGAAGTTCATTTTAGAATGTATTGGAGGGCATATGTTTTTCTTCATTGACCATGACCATCTTGTGATCTGGCTCTATCCATCTCACAAGTTCCTTTAGCTAAATTAATCAACAACAACAACAACAACAACAACACAAGGAGATTTTATATTTTAAAAAGATAAAAACTTGTGGTATTCATCAGGTTAATTACAGCATTCAACCTGCGTTTGTTTCATCCGATTAGACAAAATCATAGGTTTCGCCACTCAAGATTACTCAGCGATAAAAACAAAACCTTTGGCTTGGATTCAGGCTTCAGCATACTTTGACATCAAAGGAATGTATACTTGTCATGACTAAATTAGGCCTCATTAATTTCAACGGGGCCATTTTAAACACAACCGAGGGTGCACGTTTCGATAGAAAAAGGTCTACGACTCCTAGTATGTCCTAGCCAGCCTTCTATGAATCACCTGTATCCAAGTTCATAGAGCTTCTCTGAATTCCAATTCATATCCAGCTTGGTTTCCCCCCCCCCTATTGTTGCATGAAAAATCCTGCTCAACATTGAAAAAGTGAATTCCCCATACATCCTTAGTGAATTCTCAATGTAGAAGCAGTTGGCAAACTCTTTGTTGGCTGAGGGGCTTGTATCATTGGATGGTAAGAAGGAAGGACCTTTTAATACTTTACCACTTGTGTGCCATAAGGATCTTAGCCATCAGAAGTCACTTTAAAAACTGTTCATACCTGGACTGGTGCTTCATCAGGTGTTGCAGTCCCAAGGCATAAAAAGCATTGTTGGCCCAAGCCAACACCTTGGATTTGGCCTCAAAAGATACAGGCTCTCAGAGCAAGTAGACCCATAATTGAGTGTATACGTCCAGACCTATTTGTTCCTCCTCTCATTCTGGCTGCCACACTTTGCATGAGCGCAAGCCTGAACCGTCTTCAAGGGCAGCCCCACGCAGAGCTCCATGGGCGGTATCAGCTTTGCTTTAGTCTATGGAGGGAAGTTGCACAAATTTGCATGAATTTGAGTGAATTTCCACACATTTGGAGGAAACGTGCACAAATCTCTCATTCAATAACTGCTTGATGTATGCAAATTTCATCATTTCCTGTATTTCATCATACAGTCACAGGCTAGGGCCGTTGCTAGACCTAAGGTTTATCCCAGGATCATCCCGGGTTCGTCCCTGCCTGAGCGCTGGATGCCCTGTGTGGCACTTAGATGAACAGGTTTGACCCCAGGACAATCCTGGGATAAACCTACAGCCCCAATGAGAAACAGTGGCAGAGTAAAAACACAATCATTAATTCATTATACAGAAGGCTGAGAAACTATTAAGACGTACACATGTTTAAAATATCTTAACATAGTTAAAACACCTGAGACAAAGAAAATAATAATAATAATAATAATAATAATAATAATAATAATAATAATTTTAATATGCTTTTAATAGGATACTTTTAATATGCTTTTAGGATGTTTTTAACAGTGTATGCTATGTTTTTAATCAGCATTTTGTGTATTTTTTGCTTGTTGTTCCCTGTCTTGATCCAATCGGAGAGGCAGGTAAGAAAATTATTATTATTATTATTATTATTATTATTATTATTATTATTATTATTAATAATAATAATGAAAACAACAACTTGAAATAGAAGTTGCAATTATGATGTTCATGCAAGACCAGCAGCGATTGCACATGGGAAGTGGAATCAGGCACAGGACAGGTGGTGAGATAGCGTACAGTACTTCCTGTTGATCTTGAAGATTGTTCATTTTCTCATCCTTATCTGTCACGCTGATGGAGGGCGGTAATTCAGGATTGTAATGAAGACTGGTGTGGTGCTGAATTATGGTTTCTGCTTTTCTTTTCTTTTTTGAGATGGGTTCTCCTCCTCTATAATAGCTTTATTGCAGGCAGATACAACACATTCTTGTCCATATGGGGAACAGTTGTGCCCCAATGTAGGAGCAGTGGACAATCTCTTTGTTGACCAAGGAGCTTGTATCATTGGATGGTATTTGGCCAGTGCAGATGGGTGAGAATTTCTTTTCAGTTCAAGTTTGAAAAGGATTTACCAACATTTGCAAATCCCTTCAGTGCAAAACCTCTCTGTGTTCAATTCATAAAGCACAGATCTCTGGCACGGATCTCTGTTTAGGCTTCTGGCAAGCTAATCAAATGCCATCACTAATTCCCCCAAAGGGTTGAGAGAGAACTGAAGTATGGAGTTGTTTTTGCAAGCATTCAATCCTAACATTCAGTCAATGTGACTTCTGCATCATTCTATGGTTTTTAAACATAATTTGTATTTATTTTTGTACACAACTTTCCTGAACATACATTTTTATTTGCATCTCCCAATGTATTCAGGTTCCCCCACATCTCTTTTTGTATGCAATTTTCCTTAATATCTTCGTATGCATTTTTGGACCAGAGAATTGCATATTCAATGCTCACTAAGTGACATACATCAGTAAGCAAGATATTGATACTTGGGAATTAAGGAAAGGTGTGACAACACTGGTCACTGGTTATGTAAACTACAAATAGTAACTACTCCATCCATGTTGTGAATCCAACCTGTGGTGGTGATGATATCAGTGTGCAATTTAGAATGACTAGAATTATAATTCTATGTCATGGGTGATACCTAAATCATGGTTAAATGCTGCAATTAAGATAAATATCACATTTTTAAAATATTTGCAATATAAACACTGGTTAGAGAGTGTTTTTAAACTTAGCAAAATATGTTTTGTTGAGCTCAAAAGAGTATCATGCATTTCTCTGCAAGCATATTCTAATGGGAGCTTAATAAGGTTTAACTCCTCCAGGGTATTAATATACGTCCTGTTTTTAGTGAAGGCTAGGTGAAAATAAAAATAAAAATTCTAGTGAAGGAAGGGAAACAATTAAGGTATCCCCATTAATCATTTACAAGTAAGGCAAAAATGGCCTTATAATTAATGTGGTGTTCCTGGTACTGAGCAAAACTTGCTTGTGCCAGATGCGCAAGCAATCCGTATAAAAAGGGTTGTCCACCGACGGACTATTCCAACAGCTTTCCGTACTCCGAAAACTAAGTTCCATAGAAATTAGGTAAGTATCATTCATTCAATGCATGGGCTTTAAGGTAGCTAAAATGTCTTTCTTTCTTTCTTTTTTTGAGGGGGTGTCTCTGGGATGTTGAATAGAAGACTAACCTGTTTTTTTTGGTGGGGGGGAGGAGGAATATTTCTTCTTGGACAAAATAGTGGAGGAACGGAGCATCAAAAAGAGTTTCAGTTACATTGATGACATTTCTCAGGGTTATTCCATCCATTTATCCAAATTTGTCAAGCTGTGCTGTATTGATGGACCCCCCCTCCCTCACTGGTGTTGATGGTAGGATGAGGAGTAATGGGCTTCAGTTACAGGAGGCTAGATTTCAGTTGAAGATTAGGAGAAATGTCTTGATGGTATTATTTTATTTATTTATTTATTTAGCTAGGACCAACAGTGTACTTGGTGCAGTACAGAATATACAAATAAAACAGCAATACCTTGCCTAGAGGCTTACAGTCTAAAATCACATTAAAACATATGAAGGGGGGGGAAGGGGTTACACAAAAGAGAAATAAAGAAGAGTTTGACTATGGACTCAGTTACCTAGAGGGATGGGTTGGCTCACTATTGCTGGACATCTTCAAGAAGAGTTTGACTATGGACTCAGTTACCTAGAGGGATGGGTTGGCTCACTATTGCTGGACATCTTCAAGAAGAGTTTGACTATGGACTCAGTTACCTAGAGGGATGGGTTGGCTCACTATTGCTGGACATCTTCAAGCAGAGTCTGGGCAGTTCACTTCTTGAGGATATTCTAGCTCTGGATATCTTGCACTTATCAGAGACCTGGACTAGATGACCCTAAAAGTCCCTCCCCCCTCCAACTTTATGATTCTATGAAAGTCTTCTTTGGATTCCGGTCCTGTTTAGAGAGGTTTCCATGCAGTGACCAAAACCAAAAACCCAACATGGCTTAGAGAGAACTATCTAGGCAAATTTCGAAGGTCCTCTGGCAGAGAGACACTACAAAGACAGCCAAGATGTCAAGAAGAGGAGCCCAATTTTTCAAAGGCATTTTAGGAAAGTGGCGCAATGCGATCTCATTGAAACTGAATTCTTTTGGACATGGGACAGGTCTGTGAAGTATCTGTTCATGAAGAAGCACAAATAGTTTATTGTCTTCTACCCATAGCTCTCTGGGTCATGTTCTGTATATTTAGATTTAGGGTATTTGGACTAATTATTTCCTTTAAATGCAGCCTTGAAACCTAAATTTGCCGAGCTGTTGGTAATAGCCCTATAGGTTTACTCCTGTGGTCCCCAACATGGTGCCACCATGTCTTGGTGCTCACCAGACTCCTGGTCTCTCCTGATTTCTATTTTATTTCTTAAGATTTATTTTAATGCTTTTTTAAAAACACACACACAAAAGGATGGCTGTCATGCTGCAATGCAAAGGATCTCGGTTCTAAAGAGCTGATTTTTTGTTTTCGAGCTCATGGGAGAGGGTGGCTCGGTGGCTGCCCCAGTGCTTTGGAACTCTCTTCCTGGGGAAGCTAGACTGGCTCCCTCCTTGAAGGGCTTTCAGAAGCAGGCAAAATGTGTTTGTCCCAGCAGGCCTTTGGAGAGTAATTTGGCCCTCCATCTATGTTAATGACTTATAATTTTGTTGTATATTTTAAACGTTTTAATTTATTTTTAATTAATTTATTTTTTATTTTTTATTATTATTATTATTATTATTATTATTATTATTATTATTATTATTATTATTAATTACATTTCTTTTCCTATGTTTTAAAATGTAAGTTTTAAACTTTGTAAGACCGCCTTGAGGCCCAGTATTGGGCAAAAGGAGGGATACAAATAAATATAATAATAATAATAATAATAATAATAATTATAATAATAATGATGTTCAAGTGCCTCTATGTTGTAATTAGGTTACTTTTTAATCGCATTGGTGTGCATCCTGGGAAAAAAGGGTTTTGTGGATAGGAAATGCTTTTACAGGCAAGCCTCCATAGAAGACATTTTGTGAAGGTTCCCACAACACTCTCACAAACATCCCAAAATGCCTGCAGAACCAAATAGTTTGGGGATATCTTCAGTAGAGGTCTAACCAAATGCTGGGCTCTTTCTTTATTTTGACCTGGTAGTTGTATTTTATCATTGTTCTACCAACATTTCTTGTTTCAGAACTACCTTCTTTGTTGCAAGATGTCGCTAGACCATGCCATTGAAAGCAGTGATCTTTCCAGCATAGACTCTTTCTGCTGCTATCCTTGCCGGCGTTGTTATCCTTGTGGTTGGGGTTATCGACCCTGCTATCCTTACCGGTATTATAATCCTTGTGGTTGGGGTTATCAGTCCTCTTATCCTTACCGGTATTATAATCCTTGTGGTTGGGGTTATCAATCCTCTTATCCTTACCGGTATTATAATCCTTGTGGTTGTGGTACAACCTATAGCTGCCAAGGTTGCTTGAGCCCTTGGTGGGGCCGAAGACAAAGTATCTACTGCTGGCCATGTTGAGCTCAGAAGATACCTGGACAGACCATCCCAGCAAAAACAATGGACCTCCTGACCCTTTCCTGAATAAATGGACCCAGTGTTCAGAAATGCAAAGCAGCCCATAAACGTCAATGTGAAACTGTTGGGATTTGCGTGGGGCTCAGCACCTCTGTTAATGTTTCTTACTATGCTTTGCCTTGATTCCTTTTGCTTCTACGTCTCTCCATCCTCATTTCCAAACATGGGCTCATGTTTCCTACCTGTCTCTGTCTCCTTGCATTCCAACTTACAGTGATGCCTTCACTAGGGTTACCATATGAAAAGGAGGACAGGGCTCCTGTATCTTTAACAGTTGCATAGAAAAGGGAATTTCAGCAGGTGTCATTTATGGAGAACCTGTTGAAATTCCCTCCTCTCCACAACAGTTAAAGTGCAGGAGCTATACTAGAATGACCAGATTTAAAAGAGGGCAGGGCACCTGCAGCTTTAAATGTTGTGATGAATAGGAAATTTCACCAGGTTCTCCATATATATATATATATATATATAAATGACACCTGCTGAAATTCCCTTTTCAATACAACTGTTAAAGATACAGGAGCCCTGTCCTCCTTTTCATATGGTTACCCTACCTTCACCTCCTTTGCAAGATACACAAAAATTGTGCTTGACTTAAGGATACTTAGCAGAGAGGATATATATTGGTTGTGTTTTCAATGGTCCATGTTGCATTGTAATGTGCTAATTTGCACTGGCTTCATTCTTCCTTTTATTTCTCATTAAAGGCTTTGATGCATCAAAGAACTACCTTGTTTGGTTTGCTTCGTGACAGGGATTCACTAAACGTGTGAATGTGTCCTCAGAAAATATTCACATAGTCTTGCTCGCATTCCTATCGTTCCAATTCCAAGTTCGATTCACATCAGTTCTCTAATTTGTTCAAAATTTCTCAGTCGTCTGAATTGTCCGCACTTCAATCTATAGGGGGAATTCGTGCAAATTAGGAAGTTTGTGTAAATGTAAGGAACTTTGCACATATCTCCTATTTGATAGCTGGACAATTTGTGCACGTTTTCCGTTTGCGGAAAAGGAGCCACAATTGCAAATGGGAGTGACTGTTGAGACAATTTTTGGAGAATTCTAGTGGTCATAAAGTTCATTCATTCACCGATTGTAGACAAGGATGGGGAAAGGACAAGTCTCAAGTCTCCCTATGGGCTATGGTGGTTGAAGCTGATGGGAATTTCAGTCCATCAATATCTGGGGGAACACACATAGGGATGGGTGAATTTTTTTTTCTTTCCTTATCTTCCAGAATGAATTCAGACATGTACTGCATTTATGATTGGAAATTACATATATTTCTGGCTTATGATGCATTCCATTTGTAGGAAATAGGCAAACAGTGTCTACTATCAGCCGAAGCTGATAGTAGACACTCCTGGCTGTCGCATGTACCTGGGCTGTCATTTGGAGCGATAGTTATGTTCATTTCCCACCCAGCCTTGGCTTCAAGTGGGATATATATTAATGCCCTAGAAACATGGGAGGACGGATCATGAAGTTCCTTTTATAATATATTGGAGGAAAAATACATTTCTTCATGGGGCCATGACCATCCTGTGATCTGGCTCTGTCTTACCTCCCAAGTTCCTTTTCCGGAATTAAAAATCTGTAAGGAGATTACATATTTTAAAAAGATGGCTTGTGATATTTATCGGGTTAATTACAGCATTTAACCAGCGTTTTGTTTCATTTGATTAGACAGAATCATAGGCCTTGCCACTCAAGATTGCACAATGGTCAAAATAAAACCTTTGGCTTGGATTCAGGCTTCGTCATACTTTGACATCAAAGGAATGTATACTTGTTATGACTAAATTAGGCCTCATTGATTTCAATGGGTCCATTTCAAACACAACCAAGGGTGCAATGCTATGCACATTTCGACAGAAAAAAGGTCTACTACTCCTAGTATGTCCTAGCCAGCCTTCTATGAATCACCAATAGCCAAGTTCCTAGAGATTCTCTGAATTCCAATTCATATCCATATAGATCATGAGCTTTGGTTATTTTCTATTGTTGAATGATAAATCCTGCTTAACATTGGAAAAAAAAAAACCATTGATTTTTTTTCATACATCCTTAGTTAATTCCTAATGTAGGAGCAGAGGGGAAATTCTTGGTTGACTTGGCCTGAAGGTCTTGTATCATTGGATGAGAAGACTGAAGGAGCTTCTAATTCTTTACCGCTTATGTGCCCTTATGATCTTAGCCATCATAAGTCACTTTAAAACTGTTCATATCTGGATTGGTGCTTCATCTGGAATTGCAGTATCAAGCCATTATAAGGCTTTATTGGCCAAAACCAGCACCTTGGATTCAGCTTGGAAACATCCAAAATTGATGTTAAACGTTCAGACTCTTTTGTCCCTCCTATCAATGTGGCTGCCATGTTTTTTATAAGTTCAACTCCCGAACCAGCCTCAAGGGCAGCCTCATGAATAGTGCATTGATTGCAGTAATTATTCTTATTATTGAAATACAAAGGATCTATGGTAGGTTTGAAATGGAAAGAATTGTTCCTCTCTATTTGGCCCTACTTAGGCCTCATCTAGCGTATTGCATCCAGTTCTGGGTTCCACAATTCAAGAAAGATGCAGACAAGCTGGAGCGTGTTCAGAGGAGGGCAACCAGGATGATCAGGGGTCTGGAAACAAAGCCCTATGAAGAGAGACTGAAACAACTGGGCATGCTTAGCCTGGAGAAGAGAAGATTGAGGGGAGACATGCTAGCACTCTTCAAATATTTAAAAGGTTGTCACACAGAGGAGGGCCAGGATCTCTTCTCTATCATCCCAGAGTGCAGGACACGGAATAACAGGCTCAAGTTAAAGGAAGCCAGATTCCAGCTGGACATCAGGAAAAACTTCCTGACTGGTAGAGCAGTACAACAATGGAATCAGTTGCCTGGTGAGGTTGTGGGCTCTCTCACACTAGAGGCCTTCAAGAGGCAGCTGGACAAGCATCTGTCAGGGATGCTTTAGGGTGGATTCCTGCATTGAGCAGGGGGTTGGACTCGATGGCCTTGTAGGCCTCTTCCAACTCTGCTATTCTATGATTCTATGATTCTATGAATTGTTATCATTTCTGCTAATTGGCATTCACCAGACAATTACAAAGCAGTGGAAAAAACTGGATAATCTGAACTTGCCTGCATGGTACCGAAATATATGGTCTGTGGCAATATGAGAAAAAAATAACTCATAACTTACTTCTAATCCAAGGAAAAACAGAACCACTAGCATTTTACTCTATATGGTGGACATTCATTCAACGTATGTCACAACCGGACTTAAAACAATATATGCTCACTTCAACTCTGAGCATTTGGACATTATAACAATGAATGAAGATTACACAGCACACATATTAATTAGTTTATTGTTATTTCTTTTGTCTTGTTTCCCCGCACCTCCTAAAATTGTATTAACAAAGTTTTCTGTATCAGCTGTTTAAACCCCAATTGTTAGGGGACTGTTCTATTTTCTGTTATATCTAAAATAATACCGTATTTCTTCGATTGTAAGATGCCATCAATTGTAGGATGCACACTAATTTCAGTACCACCAACAGAAAAAAAGCTTTGATTCTAAGAAATAATAAACGCACCCGCGATTCTAAGATGCACCCCGGTTTTAGAGATGTTTATATGGGGGAAAAAGTCTGTCTTAGAATCGAAGAAATACAATAATAATAATAATAATAATAATAATAATAATAATAATAATTCTTTCTCAAAACTCCTGCAGTGTTGCCCTAGTGGATGGATCTCCATCCCACCCCATTTTTATAAAAAAAATTATAATCCTAGTGGCACATCTAAGTTATTTTGCTCCTTTGTTCAATAGAATCACTGGCCTCATTCAGAAGACACTTTTAACCATGGCTTTAACCATGGTGTTTAAGCCAGAAGCCAAGCTGTGTTCAGAAGACACCTTAAACCATGGCTTTAGCCATGGTGAATAAAGCAAAAAACTTTATTAAAAAAATTCTAATGTGTAAGAAAATGAAACTGGCAGGTTCACCTGGCCCTAACTTTGAAGGAATTGAGTAGAATTTTGGATAACTAGCAAAATTTCACAGCAATTTAATGTGCCTCCATGCACCTTTACTGGTCCCCGGCTTTTGGGCTGTTCCTTGTCACAATTTCAAAGTGCCCAAATAGATGTTTTTCATAGGCGTTCACCTCCACAATTTCAGGTGAGCAATTCCTGTAAGCGTTTAAGATCTTCATATAATTATTTCCAACTGCTTCTATTATACTCATTAATGTCCTTGTCAGTTTCGTAGAAGTGGTTTTCTTTTTCTTGCGGTATGAGATTTCTGAAGATGCATGTTCATCCTATGACACCATTGCAAAACCTGACTGTGTCCGTCATAAAGCACAGATGTCTGTTTAGGCTTCTGGCAAGCTAATCTAATGCCACCATTATTACCCTCAACGACCGGAGAAAGAATTGAAGTGTGGAGTTGTTTTTGCAAGCATTTTCTGCATCATTCTATGATTTTTTATTTTATTTTTGTACACATCTTCCCGTAACATACTTTTCCTCCTATGCACCTTCCCCTTATTTATTCAGCTTATTTATTCATATAAGCCCTCAGTCAGTCTGGTTGCTTCTCAAGTTATGCAGGGTTGTCAGATCTATCTAGTTCAGCATCTCACAACCAGATGGCTTTGGGAAGTCAACAGGGAGGAAATGAGCACATCAGCATTTTCCCAGTAAACAACCCCTTTCTTTCTAGGGAACTACTTCGTCGTGACATAAGAAGGGCTATGTTGAATCATACCAAAGGGTTATCTTCTCTAGCATTCAGGGGCATTTCTAGGGAGTGGTGAAGTGGGTATCTAGGCTGCAAAAAGATCCAAGGTGGCCTGTTAAAGCTGGCAACAGTGAGAGTGCCCAGGCAACACTTAGCATGCTGAAAGAGAAGCCCAGCCTTGACCAGTCCAGGCTGCCATTTTAAATCACAGTCATGTGAGAGAAGCAGCAAGCCAAACTTCGCCACGTATGAAAATTTCAGTTCAGTTTACGAATCGCTCAGAAATGGCCTGTTTGGAACCCCGACCTCTGAAAACGTTTGCCAAATCCCAAACCTGCCTTCACGTTTGCCAAATGTGTCCTTGAAAAATGCCCAGGATTCTAGGAATGTGAACATCTCTGCATAGCCAATAGCATGGGATGACGTATGTTACAGTCCATTAACATCTAGAGGGTTATACATTCAGCGTGCCTGTCATAGATGATCAAAGGGAAGGAGGAGGAAAGCAAACCAAACAAGATTGTTTTTTTTTTTGATACACCAAAGACTTTAATGTGAAAGAAATCAAAGGATGGAGCCATTGCAAATTGGACCAGTACAGATGCCAATGAATGCAACATGGACCATTGAAAAAGCAAGCATTACACATCTTCTCTGCTGAGTTAGACATTGCAACAAGAAAGCTGATACATCGTTATGGACTGGTACAAAGACAACCTGCTCCAACTCCACTATACTCTTTGGCCTTGTGAGCCAGGGATCCTAAAGTCAAGCAGAAATTTGTGGCTATCATAAAGAAGGCTAAGGCATGGAGAACCAGGAGAAGTATAAGAGCAAAAAGGAATCAAGAGAAAGCATCATAGGAAGGGTTCACAGAAATGGGGAGCCTCCATAAAGCGCACCACTTTCACAATGAGGTCTATGGGGTGCTCTGCATGTCTGAACGCCATGTCCATTCATTCAGGAAAGGGTTGGGATGTCAGTTCTTCTTTCTTAGATGGTCAGTCCAGGTGTCTTCTGAGCTTAGCAGGGCCAGCAGTAGGTTCTACAGCAAAGTCGAGGTCTACGGGGCCAACAGGGGTCACACAAACGTTGGTACCCATAGCCTGAACCCCATCCCAAACCATAACCGCCACCATATCCCCAACTACAGGGATTGTAACACCGGTAGGGATAACAGGGTCTGCAACAGTAAGGATAACAGCAGAAGGAATCAAAGCTTGAGAGATCACTGCTGTCAATGTCGTGGGTCAGTGACATCTTGGATCAGAGAAGGTAGTTCTGAAATGAGACATTTTGGTAGAACGGTTAGTTACACTACACAACTATTGGTTGAAAACAAAGAGAGAGCCCAACATTTACTTAGACCTTTACTGAGAGGTGCCAACATTTTGCTGACGGTGGACATATTTGGAATGTTGAGAGAGTGTTGTGGGTACTCTCACAAAATGTCTGCATGGGGTGGACTTGCCAGTTCATAAAAAGCCTGCCGAGATGGGCATTTTCAACCTCAAAACACTTAAATGAGCGGGGCTAAGTGTCTTGCTCAAGAACGAAGTGTCTTGCTCAAGAACTTCAGTACAAGGTAGAGATGGATCTAAGCTTCAAAACACCGACACACTTCTTTGGAACTCAAGTTTAGGTGATGTGGGGGGAGGGGTTAAAACATGCCAGCCTCTCCACTAAAAAGCATCATCAAAGCAAACATTAAGAGATAAAATAGTGATCAGGAGATGCAGCAAGTCTGGTGAGCACCAGCAGAGGTGTCGATGGGCACATTGGTACCCATGAGTGCCATACTGGGTACTATGGCTCCATGACCAAGCGCTGTGCAAATTCAGTAATCCCACCATTATGGGATTTGGTTGATGACAGATCGAGTGCACCAAATCATTGATCAGACCTGTCTTTAACTAATCTGCACAAACGCTTTCTTCTGGGTTTTAGGGAGGTCTGTATAGATAGGGCCACCCAGAGAAAAGTCGTCACTCTCACTGAAACTCATTTGGACACTTGGTTCCTCTGATATTTTGTTGATGGAGGAATGCACGAATTTCCCTTGAAATTTTGCTACAGCTAAAATGTATTTACAAAGCAAAATCAAATCTGGTTAGTCTATTTATCAACTATAGAGAGAAAAGGAACATTTCAGCCAACCCAAATGATGCTTACCTGATTTCCGACGGAACTGAGAGGATGCGTTTTGGAAAATATGGGCTGCTTCTGGAAGGTGCCACGGGTGGACAACTCTTTTTATATGGTTCACTTGAGCGTCTGGAGGAAGTGATTCTTGCTCAGTTTCAGGAACTCCACATTAATTATCTGACCATTTCTGCCAGACTTGCAGATCCTTAATGGAATTCCTTAATTGTTTTTCTTCATACTCTTAGATGGTTATGTTTATTTTCACCCAGCCTTCGCATCCAATGGGATGTATGTGAAGCAGGACAGGCAGCCTGCTTACTGGTGCCAGCCTGAGCCTTCCCTTGACCACCACTGCTTTCAGCACGCCCAGCCACAGACGTGCGCCTGCTCCCTCTTCTCATGATGATAATAATATAATACTAATACTAATACTACTAATAATATGTATTTAGGTAAATGGGACAAGTGTGTCTGCTTTGCCCAAACAGGATTTGAAATGCTCAAACTATATTGGCTTTTTTGCACTTCACAAGCAGTGCACACAGCACACTCACACAATAACACACAGTCACACACACACAGTCCAAGTAACACACACACACACACACACACACACACACACGAAATAGAGAATATTTTTTTGGTATTTTTTGGTATTTTTTTATATAGAAGAAAGAAGGAAGATGAAACACAGTCAGGCTTTAACAGGGGGAAGGGAGGGGAAACCATCCAACCAACCAAACACTCCAAAAATGAAAAATAAAGTTTATATAAAATCAAAGTAAGGGAAAAACACAGAGCAAGCTAAGCAAACAGTCAGAAACAAGCAAACAAACACACACACACAACCCAAGCTAAATCCTAATCTAATCTCCTCCAACTCCAAACACAGCAGCAGCACCTAAACTAACTCCTCTCTCCATGAACGCCAACTCACAAAGAGACAGAAAGGAGAAAGCTCTCAGGGTGGCTCTGCCTTAGTCCCCCCTCCAACGCTGGGATTGGAGGATGCTTCATGAGGTCATCAATTCTCATCAGGATTGGGAGTTGAATGTGCCTGTCATCGCTAAAAAAACCCCCACCGCTTACCCTCTCCCGCTTTTTTTACCCGCTTTTTAAAAAAACTATAGCAAGCGAACCGCACCACGCAGAGTGCTGAAAGTAGGCTCAAAATGACCCCCAGCCACGACTCTCTAAGCACATGAACTTTCAGAAAGATAGCTTTAAAAACAACACAGTTATCCCCTATTCTTTTCCGCAATGCAATCCTATGGGCGAAATTATCCAAAATATGACTAAATCCAGATCCAGCCCATGATGCTTAGCACTTAAATATTTTCATAAAGTAAACTGGTGTCACTTTAATTTTTGCCTAACATACTCTTCCTATATCCTACTATATTGTACATAATACTTATAGAATCATAGAATCATAGAATAGCAGAGTTGGAAGGGGCCTACAAGGCCATCGAGTCCAACCCCCTGCTCAATGCAGGAATCCACCCTAAAGCATCCCTTACAGGTGGTTGTCCAGCTGCCTCTTGAAGGCCTCTAGTGTGGGAGAGGCCACCATCTCCCTAGGTAATGGATTCCATTGTCATACCGCTCTAACAATCAGGATGTTTTTCCTGATGTCCAGCCGGAGAACAATCCTATGGCCTCTGGATATCATCTTGGGGGGAGGGCATGGAATAGTTTGGATTTCTGGATCTGAGGTCAAAGTCAGCACTGAAATTGGGGTCACTGGAGAATGAGATCCCTACTTTCTATTTCCCCTCACATCCAAAGCGGCTTGAAGGGGGGGGAGGTCAAGGGGGTATTCCCATGGGTGGGGAGGGGAGGCTGGTTTATGAGGAATCCCCCAGGTCTCTCCAGCTTCCTTCCCACCCTCCTTTCCAATGTCTCTGCTAGATGGGTGAAAAATCCCGTCTTGCTTTTAATGCAGAGAGGGAGGAGCACAGAGGTTGTCATGTCTTACCCTACTGCCCCTGTTTTGGGAGAAGGTATTTCAAGCAATCAATCAGAATCAGATTCAGAACTAGAGGACAAAGCGCCAGACACCAGCCAGCCTGTACCAGTGGGGGAGGAAGCTCTCACGGGGATACCCCAGCCGGGAGTCAGCACTCTCCAGAGCTTATCTCCTCAAGGCCAAATCCTACACACTCCGTGGGAAGTGAGCTTTCTTCCAGAGGAGAGCGTCCCGACAAGCTAGGGTCCGCTGGAAGCTAAAATGCATGGAGCGGAAGGAAGGTGTGAGAAAGTCCATCTTGAAGGAGGTGTTTGTTAAAAGCCTGTAGGACACTTGCTTTGTTAGTCTAATTAACCTTTTTGAAGGAGCGCTCCTGAGCTTATCTTCAATTTTTTTCTTAAAAAAAAAAAGGCAGCCGTGACATCCTCCATATTCCTGGGGCTTCAACTGCCACATGTAGACTGAGAGGGAGGATCTCGCGATCACCATATCACAAGATCCTCCCCCTCCACCCCTCCTGGTCTAGACATGCCCTATATGTGGAGAATGGCTGGAGGAGAAATGGGCATTCCAGCTCCAGGGTTAGTTTGAATTTCATCCCGTTCTGTGGTAACAGGATGAAGAGAGCTTCACACCTGACAAGACCCCATGGATCGCATGGGCAGAAAGGGAGGTTCACTTTATTCTGTGCCCTCCTTCTAGGGAACATAGGATTCCAGAGGGAATGGGAAGGTCTGTGTATCCCATTGTGATTCTAATTTTTGCTCTGCAAAGTCCATTCCATCCAACGAATCTCTCGCAGTTTCATGTGCCACCCTACATCCCTGCAGGTTTCAGACTTGGAATGTCCTTGACACCATTTCTAAGCCTCAAGTAAAGTTCTCCAAATTGGTAGGTGTTCATGGGTATCACTTTATCTGAGAAATCCATCTGAGAGAGACTCAGAAGTACACAATTACTTCTAACAGCTGCAATTATGCTAATGAAACGTCTGAGTCTGTTCCTTGAAGTGGTTCACTTCTTCCAGTAAGAGATCTGTGAAGCAGCATCCTCTCACCCTTTGGCTCCATTACAGAACCTGTCCGTTGGGATTGGTGAACATGTTATATTCAACCTCATTGAGGTTCACGCTCATTGAATTACTAATTTAAAATTTGTTTGCTTTGTGATTTTTTTTAAATTGGATCGGAAAAAATGTGCCTTTTGTTGTTGTTGGAAAAAAGTGTATATTTCCCCCGTTTTTTTTAAAAAAATGCAGTTTAATTCTTTTTATAGAGGTTCCTTTTTCCTTGTCAAGAAATGTGTGTTTCTCCCCATATGCTAAGGTTTAAAAATGCAGATTTGGGGCCGGGGAAAGGCCTGTGCAAAAAAGTGCTTTTGGTGGAGTGTGAAGATGTGCACATTTGAACATGAACATAACATTTGGAAAATAGGGAACATTTCCCAAGGCTTGCATTCCTGCTCACGTTGGTGTGTGAGGTTGACAAGTTTGCATGATTTGAGAATCAAATCATGCCAACCATGGACGCCTCGAAACAAGTCAACCTTGAACAGGAATTCTTCCATCTCTACCATCTATGTTTGAACTGTAAAGCACAAACACCCTTCAGAAACACAGATTCCTTGCACAGAACGGGGAGAGCTGTGCCCATCGGGGGTAGGGTGGGGGGAGCAGGGAAATTAATTAAAATTTAAAAAAACACTTACCTTTAGCACACAAGTTTTTGTGCGCTCCTTCCTCTTTAAGAAAATTTAAAAAATGGCGGGCACGACTCCTTTGCTCCTGAGGTTGTATTGCCTCACGTGTAAACAGAGGAAGGATCTCACATTAATCACAATGTGAGATCTTCCCTCTTCAATCACGGACTATGAGGTAGGTCTAGTTAAGGCCTGTGACTGGCCCAAAGTCACCCAGTGAGTTTCTGTGGCTGAGTGGGGACTAGAACCCGGATCTCCCAACTCCCAGTCCAACACTTTAGCCACTACACTACAACAGCTGTCAGCTACTGTAGCCATTTTTGGGCCCACAAACCAGCTGGCCAACTAGCTGGCTTCAGCCTGCTTTCTCCCCAACCCCCATTGAAACCACCTTTGCTCCTCTTCCTCTCCTCCCTCTTCAGCCATGTTGGCAATTGCTCAGCTCCTCTACCATGGCTTGGTCCCAAGGGCACTGCCTGCTGTGCTATTCCCTTTACACTGGCGCACATAGGACACATGGATCTACTGAAGAGTTATATGCTCAATGCTTAGTTATGACCAGTAATGGGCAAACTCACCCCAAGCGAATTCATTTTTATTTACTCAGAAAGTAACAAAGTTGTCCACATGAACTCAGATAAGAGTTCTCTTTCAATACGAGCTCTCATTCCATGAATATGAGGTTTTTTGGGCATGCACAATATCAAGGTGCCTTGGGAAATGCAGTTTGGAATTGCACAGTCACGTGCCACCATATTATACCCCCCCTTTCCAACACGCATCTACACGAACTAAGAAATCTAGTCATGAAATCGTAAGAGGAAAGATTGCCGGAAGTAGATACGTTTAGCCTAGAAAAGAGAAGACCCAATAAAACCAATGGAACTCAATTGAGTCATGACAACCTAAGTCCCATAGTTTTTAATTAGTGATGCTGTTGAATTTCATAATTGGTTGGCTTGCTTGATGAAACGGGCTTGTCTGTAAGGCAATTTTTTAATGAGGCTGGACTGGAATTTTAATGAGGCTGGACGGGAATTTTACAAATTTGCTATTAACTCATGAATTGATTGTGAGCTTCTGAGCAATGCACAGTCTGTATCTAAACAAGACTATTACTGTGAAGGTGCTGACTTGGTTGGATGAATCCTTTTCCGGCTTCTGGTATAAGCATGATGCTATCACGTCCCTTTCTTACTCTCATCTGATTTGATTCGGTCCATACTTTCTTTTCAGTAAGAAAACATGTCATTTGGGTTATTTATAATCCATTTACCTATTGCTCCTGGTGGGTGGATTTTGTTCCGTGAAAGGCCATGCAAAAACAATCAATGAAGAAGTGGGTATTTATTTATTTATATATTACTTTTTATACTGCCCAATAGCTGAAGCTCTCTGGGTGGTTCGCAAAAATTAAAACCCTGAAAAGCACAACAACACAACCAACAGTCTAAAAACACAAACACAAAATACAATATAAAAAGCACAACCAGGTCCGCCTGGCGCCTACACTGTACTCCTTTTGTCGCCAGGTGAAGACCTTTTTACTCTCTCAGTATTTTAACAACTAATTTTAACTTACACTTAAATTTTACTGTTTTAATTGTGTATTTTAATCTTATATCAACTTCTGCTCTGTGGTTTTACCCTGGTTGTGCTTCTTATTCTGTATTTTGTATTTGTGTTTTTAGATTGTTGGTTGTTTTATTATGTTCTTCATGGTTTTAATTTCTGTGAACCGCCCAGAGAGCTTCGGCTATTGGGTGGTATAAAAATGTAATAAATAAATAAGTACCAATTGGCAGAAATTGATATAGATTAAAATACAGAATTAGAACAGCAAAGTTTAAATTTAAGTTAAATTAGGGGTTAAAATACTGAGAGAATAAAAAGGTCTTCAGCTGGCGTTGGATGGAGTACAGTGTAGGTAAGAGGCAGACCTCTCTGGGGAGCTCATTCCACAACCGGGGTGTCACAGCGGAGAAGGCCCTGCTCCTAGTAGCCACCTGCCTCACTTCCTTTGGCAGGGGCTCACGGAGAAGGGCCCCTGTAGATGATCTTAAGGTCCGGGCAGGTACATATGGGCGGAAGTGTTCCTTCAAATATAACATGGTGATGCATGACATCTTGATGCCTTACGTGTTTTCAAATTGCAGGTCCCAAGATGCTCTTTGGTACTGCACATGCACAAAAACTCATTTACATGGGGCAAACGTTTACCTTAAAGTAGAGCTCTTATCTGAACTTTTATAAGAGGTTTTATTATTATCTCAGGAAATAATGATTTCACATCGGGTAAGTAAGCCCATCACTAGTTTCAATAGGATTATTCTAAAGATGGCTAAATTTGGATCCATGCCAGTTTATGCCAAGTTATACTGTTAGTTTTACCCTACCCAGTGCCTGTTTACCCTACCCTGTGCCTGTTTGCATTCTCTTCCCCTCCTTATTGTTTTATTATGATTTTATTAGAATGTAAGCCTATGCGGCAGGGTCTTGCTATTTACTGTTTTACTCTGTACAGCACCATGTACATTGATGGTGCTATATAAATAAATAAATAAATAAATAAATAATAATAATAATAATAATAAGTTTTAATTTATTTGCCCTTGCTCAATTTTGAATGACAACACATGGTTCTGTGTCACACAGCGATGCTTAAACAATAATTAAATGCTGTCATTAGCTCAATAACTATCATGTTTAACAACTGAGAAGGAACTCAGAAGGAATTGTTCTAGATCACAGGCTGAATATGAGCCAACAGTGTGCTGTGGCTGCAAAAAAGCAAATGCTATTTTGGGCTGCATTAATAGAAGTATAGCTTCCAAATTTTAGGAGGTGCTGGATACTGTCTCTGTACAGCACCATGTACATTGATGGTGCTATATAAATAAATAAATAAATAATAATAATAATAATAATAATAATAATAATAATAATAATAATAATCATCCAGCACTAGTTAGGCCTCATCTAGAGTATTGCGTCCAGTTCTGGGCACCACACTTCAAGAAGGATGAAGACAAGCTGGAGCGTGTTCAGAGGAGGGCAACCAGGATGATCAGGGGTCTGGAAACAAAGCCCTATGAAGAGAGACTCAAAGAACTGGGCATGTTTAGCCTGGAGAAGAGAAGATTGAGGGGAGACAGGATAGCACTCTTCAAATACTTGAAAAGTTGTAACACAGAGGAGGGCCAGGATCTCTTCTCGATCCTCCCAGAGTGCAGGACCCAGACTAATGGGCTCAAATTACAGGAAGTCAGATTCTGGCTGGACATCAGGAAAAACTTCCGGACTGTTATTATTAATTTTAATTTGTTTAAACCATTTATATCCCGCCCTATATCATTACGATCTCAGAGTGGCGTACAGATAAAAGCATACAGTATAAAACAATAAATATGCACAGTTAAAAACAAAATAAACCATGAACCAAGTCAAAACAATATATAATTTAAAAGCAGTAAAAGCAGTTAAAACAGTTAAAACAATGTGCCAGTGAGTTTAACCATCAAAGGCTTTGTTAAAAAGCCATGTTTTTACTTGGTGTCGAAATAAAATCAGTGTTGGTGCCAATCGAGCGTCCAGGGGGAGGGCATTCCACAGTCGGGGGGCCACCACAGAGAAAGCCCTCTCCCTTGTCCCATCATAACATATATGTTGCATTGGTGGGATGCGGAGAAAGGCTCCTTCAACAGATCAAAGGTCTTGGGCAGGCATATATAAGGAGAGGCGCTCTCTCAAGTATCGAGGTTCCAAGCCGTTTAGGGCTTTAAATATCATTACCAACAACTTGAATTCTGATCGGAAGTGTATAGGCAGCCAGTGCAGTTCCTTTAAGATCGGTGTTATGTGGTCTCTGTAAGATGCACCCGCCAGCAGTCTAGCTGCGGCATTTTGCACTAGCTGCAACTTCAGAGTCATCTTCAAGGGCAGCCCCATGTAGAGTGCATTGCAGTAGTCTAATCGGGAAGTTACCAGCGCAAGTATGGTAGTATGGCAATGGAACCAGTTACCTAGGAAGGTGGTGTGCTCTCCCATACTTGAGGCCTTCAAGAGGCAGCTGGACAGCCACCTGTCAGGGATGCTTTAAGGTGGATTCCTGCATTGAGAAGGGGGGTAGACTTGATGGCCTTAGAGGCCCCTTCCCACTCTACGATTCTATGATTCTAGGTACTTTGTGGATGTGTGTGTGGATGTCCTGCTCAAAAGAGGATCTTGTTTATGCATTGGTTAGTTCTCGCCTGGATTATTGTAATCTTTTGTTGATCGGTCTTCCTTCTTCCCCCATCAGTTTCTATTCATCATTTTGCAGCTAAGAATATTTTTCTGGCTCGTCGTTTTGATCACGTCACTCTGCTTCTAAAATCCCTCCACTGGCTTCCGATTTCTTATAGAATCCAACGCAAGCGTCTTCTTCTGACTTTTAAAGCCTGTCGTGATTTGGCTCCTCCCTACTTCTCCTCCCTTATTCCACTACACTGCCCTGCTCGTGCCCTTTGCTCCCAGAACACCATGTCTTTTACCTGCCCACGAGTTTCCACCTCTCTTGCTCGTCTTCGCCCATTCTTGCTCGCTGCCCCCTATGCCTGGAATTCTCTTCCAGTGCATCTGCAGACCGTGATGTCGATTTCAGTTTTTAAATCTCACTTGAAAACGTTTCATTTTTCAAAAGCTTACCAATCATAGCATGACGATACCAGCCTATAATTTAGTTTTAAGGTCCCCCACCCCAGCTAGCTTTCCCCCTTCCTGTCCTGTCTGTTACTGTGTTTTTAGAATGTAAGCCATATGGCAGGCTGTCTTGTTCTGTTTTATTCTGTACAGCACCACGAACATTGATGGCACTATATAAATGATAATAATAATTACTCAGTCATGTATTTCCTCAACCCATATATTCTACAGTGAACTAAATATGGGTCCCCTCTCTAGGAAGTTAAGATAACACTCTTTTGAAGTGAAGGCTGGGCGAAAATGGACATTACCACCTAATAATAGGAAGCTAAACAATTAAAGTGCTCCAATTAAGACCTTGCAAGTCTGGCAAAATGCTCAGATAATTAATTTTGAGTTCCTGGAATTGAACAAGAATTACTTCCTTTTCACACACCACCAAACCATATAAAAAGAGTTCCCCATGGATGGGTGATTCCAGAAGCATCCTATACTCTGAAAAATCCTTTCGGCTCCTTAGGAAACCAGGTAAGTCTTATTCCATGCATGGGATTCATCCTATGCATGAGTCTTTGCTTTGTGAGTTCTTAAATATTAGACTAACCAGATTTTTTCGGGGCCATATTTTACCTGGAGCTAAATTTCATGGAAAACTTACAGATTCTTCCTTGAACAATATACTGGAGGAGCAGAACAGAGTTTCAATAAGATGGATGCCTTTCTCAGTGGTATTCCATCTATATTTCCCTACCTGGGACTCATAGAAAGCACATATTTGTAAATTTTGCTGTAATGACTGACGCCTCTCACTGGTGATGTGAGATCTATTGTGCTTATGTTACAGCAGGGTCGCTTTCAGTTGAACATTAGGAGAAATGTCTTTATGGTCAGAGGACTTCAAAAATGGAATCAAGGATTCATGATTCTATGAATGTCCTGTTGAGATTCTAGTCCTGTTGAGGAATGTCCCCATGCAGCAGTCAAAACTGAAAACCAAATATTGCTTAGAGAAACCTGTCTAGGCAAATTTGGAAGGTCCTCTTGCAGAGATACAGAAAGGAAATAAGAAACTGCCTTATACCAGATCAGACCATGGGTTGATCAAGTCTAGTATGGTTGATTTGGACTGGCAGTGACTACCCAGGATTTCAGGGCAAGAGTTTTTCCGGCCCTACCTGGAGATGCCAGAGATTCATCCCGGAACATTCTACATGCCAAGGATGAATACTAGCCACAGCCCCTTTCATACATGGCCATAGAAGAACACTTGCACAATTTTCAAAGACATTCATTGGGGAATATTCAGAACATCTCAACATAATTCCCATGGAATATCACCCAAACTGCAGATTTGGTGATTCTGTCCCCATGAAATGGGGACAGCTGGAAAACCATCTGTCAGGGATGCTTTAGGCTGGATTCCTGCACTGAGCAGGGGGTTGGACTCGATGGCTTTGTAGGCCCCTTCCAACTCTGCTATTCTATGATTCTATGAAATATTTGTGTACACATCCCACTTGGTTGTGGCCTGTATATTTAGGATCAGGGTATTTGGACTATTTTTTCTCCTTTAAATACATATCATAGAAACATATTCAACATTTCATTTTAAATAAGAATTTAAAAAACTGTTCTTACCATGGGATACTGGAAGCCCCACAACTTGAAGAAAAGCAAACCCTACTTAGCTCTCCTCAAGTTTCTGGACTCACAATGTCCTCAGCATCTTTCACATACAAATTTCATTACCGTCCAGAAACCTTCTAGTTGTTTAAAATTGAAGTCTCAGCTTTTCACGATACTCAACTTGCCTGATGTCCTATTTGCCATTCTGAATGTGGCTGTAAATGGAGGTGCATTCACTGTGAAAATGTTTACATTTTTTTTCAAATTTGCATTTGCAAAATATATACTTCAAAAACACACAACTTTCTCAAAATCTGCAGCTTTCCCAAAATTCTCCCATTTTGAAAAACGCACAACTTCATCAAAATTCCTAACACTTCAATCACCTGTGCCTTAGCCCATGGGAGAAATGCGTGTGAATTTTAAAATTTGCAGAAATCTGAGCATTTCTTTTGCAACATTTGCGTTGAATAGCTGCTCCGTTTGCACAATTTTCCTATTCGTGCAAAATGAATAGCAACTGGAAATTGGAGCAACTGCAAATTATGGAGGAAAGCAGAGAGCTGATATTTGAAGAATCTTGAGAAGCTCAATCATCATTTGCTTGGAAATCCATAATGGTGGGATTATTGAATTTGCACAGTCCTTGGTCATGGAGCCATAGTATCCAGTATGGCGCTCATGGGTACCAATGTGCCCATCGACACCTCTGCTGGTGCTCACCAGACTTGCTGAATCTCCTGATCACTCTTTTATCTCTTAATGTCGCCGCCATGGCTCGGAGTGCCTTTTACCACCTTCGGTTGGTTCGCCAACTACGGCCTCTCCTGGACAGGGATAGCTTGACCACAGTGGTACAGGCATTGGTAACCTCAAGATTGGATTTCTGCAACGCGCTCTATGTGGGGCTGCCCTTGAAGCTGCTCCGGAAGCTGGAGCTAGTGCAGAATGCTGCAGCTCGGCTGTTGTCTGGAGCTGCCTCTTTCCAGCATGTAACTCCTCTGCTGAGGGAACTGCACTGGCTGCCTATTCGCTACCGGGCCAGGTTTAAGGTTCTTCTACTTGTGTACAAAGCCCTAAACAACTTGGGACCAGGATACCTGAGAGAGCGCCTTCTCCCTTACCCACCTGCCCGGTCACTGAGGTCATCCGAGGGCCTGCTCCTGGTGGTTCCACATAGATCCATCCTCTGATTGGAGTCCACCAGGGGAAGAGCCTTCAGCATGGTGGCGCCCCTCCTGTGGAACTCCCTGCCTCTGGAGGTCAGGCAGGCCCCAACCTTGTACTCCTTTCGGCACCTCCTGAAAACATCTTTATTCCAAGAAACCTTTCTTTAACATGCAGCCTTGGATTACTGTTATTGCTTCTTTTAAATTTTGTTTTCACTGTTTTATTCTGTTTTTATTTTCATTTTACATTGTACACCGCTCCGAAATTTTTCAATGTGGAGCGGTATATAAATATTCTAAATAATAATAATAATAATAATAATAATAATAATAATAATAATAATGTTTGTTTTGATGATGCTTTTTAGTGCATCACCTAAACTTGAGTTCTAAAGAAGTGTCTCGGTGTTTTGAAGCTTAGATCCATCTCTACCTTGTACTGAAGTTCTTGAGCAAGACACTTCGTTCTTGAGTAAGACACTTAGCCCTGCTCATTTAAGTGTTTTGAGGTTGAAAATGCCCATCATGGCAGGCTTTTTATGAACTGGCAAGTCCACCCCATGCAGACATTTTGTGAGAGTACCCACAACACTCTCTCAACATTCCAAATATGTCCACCATCAGCAAAATGTTGGCACCTCTCAGTAAAGGTCTAAGTAAATGTTGGGCTCTCTCTTTGTTTTCAGCCAGTAGTTGTGTAGTGTAACCGTTCTACCAAAATGTCTCATTTCAGAACTACCTTCTCTGATCCAAGATGTCACTGACCCACGACATTGACAGCAGTGATCTCTCAAGCTTTGATTCCTTCTGCTGTTATCCTTACTGTTGCAGACCCTGTTATCCCTACCGGTGTTACAATCCCTGTGGTTGGAGATATGGTGGCGGTTATGGTTTGGGATGGGGTTCAGGCTATGGGTACCAACGTTTGTGTGACCCCTGTTGGCCCCGTAGACCTCGACTTTGCTGTAGAACCTACTGCTGGCCCTGCTAAGCTCAGAAGACACCTGGACTGACCATCTAAGAAAGAAGAACTGACATCCCAACCCTTTCTTGAATGAATGCAGAGCACCCCATAGACCTCATTGTGAAGCTGGTGGGATTTGTGAGGGCTCACTGTTTCTGTGGAAGGGCTCACTCTTCCTATTACTCTTTCTCTTAATTCCTTTTGCTTCTCCACTCATCACCTTGTAGTCCAACTGATTGTGATGCCTTAGCCTCCTTTATGACAGACACAAATTTGTGCTTGACTTTAGGATACCCAACTCAGAAGGCTGAGAGGTCAATTGACGATGGAACAGGTTGTCTTTGTGTCAGTCCACAATGATATATCAGCCTTGGGTTTTTTCCCCTCAATGTCTAACTCAGCAGAGAAGGTGTGTAATGGTTTCTCTTTAATGGTTGATTCATTGGCATTTTACATGGTCCAATTGGCACTGGATCCATCATTTCCTTTCTTTCTCATTAAAGTCTTGCGTGCATCAAAAAATAATCTCATTTCATTTGTTTCCGCTACATGGATTACATAGATTTGTGGAGCATTATTTCACTTTTGAGGGGGAATTTCACTATTTATTTATTTATTATTTTTATTTATTAAAGCATTTATATCCCACCCTATATCACAGGGATCTCAAGGCAGTGTACAAATAAAACCATACCGTTCTAAAACCATTCTAAAACAAATCAAACCATTAATATGTTAAAAACAATATGAAAATTTAAAACAGTAAAAGTCAATTAAAACAAGACAGTGTGCAGGCTGGTGAATTTAGCCATCAAAAGCTTTGGCCATGGCTAGACAGGGGTTTATCCCAGGTGAACCCTGGGATCCTCCCTGTGCATCCACATGATGCACAGGGGATCCCAGGATCAGGTAGGGATGATCCCTTCCTTGCCCCGGGATCTCGCCTTCCACTTTGGCCCCAGTTTTTTCACAGTCCTGGGCTGAGTCTGAGACCATGGAACGTGTAGCCCATTGCAGTGGGTTGACCCGGCTCTGCGTGGGGTGCAGCACTCCTCAGGAGTAGGGTCAGGGGAGAGCGGGGAATTTTTTTTTTTTTTAAAAAATGCTTACTTTTTGCACACGAGTGTTCATGCACTTCTGCTCCTTTAAAAAAAAAACAATGTTGGGCACAACACCTCTCCTGCTGAGGTCGTCACGCGTCGCATGTAAACGGAGGAGGGATCTTGCGTTAACCACAATGCAAGATCTTCCCTCCTCTGTTGCAGGATAAAAGGTAGGTCTAGCTAAGGAAGGAAAGGAGAGGAACCTCTCGTGCAAGCACTGAGTCATTACTGACTCTTGGAGGGATGCCAGCTTTCACTGACATTTTCGTGGCAGGCCTTATAGCGGGGTGGTTTGCCATTGCCTTCCCCGGCCATTATTACCTTTCCCCCAGCTAACTGGGTACTCATTTTACCGACCTTGGGAGGATGGAAGGCTGAGTCGACCCAAGCTGGCTGCCTGAAACCAGCTTCTGCTGGGATCGAACTCAGGCCGTGGGGAGAGTTTCAGCTGCAGAAACTGCTGCTTTACCGCTCTGCACCACACGAGACTTGAGGTCTAGCTAAGGCCTCTGTTAAAAAGCCATGTCTTAACCTGGTGCCGAAATGAAGCCCGTGTCGGCATCAGTAGAGCCTCCAGGGGGAGGGCATTCCACAGCTGGAGGACATTCCTACGTCTACTGGCAGGAAAACTGTGTACATCCATTTCTATGTGTGGGGATGTCCTTCCTGCAAACTTCCAATGGACATTTGTCAAACAAGGTTGTTGGTTATTTGTGATGATTGGAAGGGCTCGAAGTAACCCATAGGGGCCCATGGCCAACTCTTTATGTTTATTCAACATGTGGGAGGGGTCTTGTGGACCCCTCTGTCTTAGTTAATTGCCGATCATTTCATTACATAGGAAGGGAACCCATCCCTTGGGTTCCAGAGTGATTTATTTTTCAGTGCACACATCTCAAGAAGAATTTACACATTTCTATCTCAAGGGAGAGCCCTGGCTGCCATCTCTGCCCTTTCAGAAAGATTCAAATAAATAAAGCAAAGTGAAAATGCAAATCAAACCACCACCACATTGCATTACGTTCAGTTGCCAGCAGGGGGGGTTGTCCATTCAACAAGAGACTAGTGTGCCAAAATAGAACTTCTATGGCCCAAAGCAGTCTACCTATGAACACCATATGCTGGGGATAAATGGGGCAGGGAATGTTAGCTTCAGTACCTGGAATGTGGGCCTTCCTGGAAGCAGCTGGTTGGCCACTGTTTGAAAAAGGATTCTAGGCTAAGAGTAGGAATGTATGAGAAATTTGATTTTGATGGCAAAACTTGCAAGCATGCCTTGTTTGTAAAAAATGTGTGTGTGAGGATGTGTCTGTTGAAAATGTTCATAGATTTCTGAACATGCACTCATGTTCAATTTGCACAGATTTCCTACGTTTTAACAAATTTTGTAATTTGCACTACTTTCTCCCATAGACTGAATCAGCCCCACTTTAGTCAAACTCATGTAAATCTCACATTCGATGACTGCTCAATTTGCACAGTTTTCCTATTTGTGAATGGGAATAGGGCATGGGACGACCAATGAGTCAATGTTTGGAGAATACGGTTGTTTGGCCATCTTTAGATAAAGGGACCCACATTCTCATCCAGGAAAGGCAGTTTCGACTAAAAAGATTCCTGTGTCCATCCACCAGGTGGTGCTGATGAACTTCCTGTGTATGGGTAGAAACACTGATGGCTCACTGGTAAGGAATTGCTGGCATTTAAAATAGGGCTGTGCACGGACCCCCCCCCCCCCAAACTGCTTCAGGGCCCAATCTGGAACTTTCAGATCAGGTCCGAATTGCTTCGTGTCAATCTGACCCTCCCCCTCTCTGCTCTGCGGAGTGAGATCTGGAGGGGCAGATCAAGATTTTGCCCCCCTTCCCTACTTACTTGCCTCCGTGGTGGATGGCGGAGACAGGTAAGTGGGGAAGGGGGGACAAAATGGGGCCCGAATAAGCCCCCCTCCCCCTGCCCCATTACCTGGCTCCGCTGCTGTCACCACACAGACTGTGGTGGCAGAGCCAGGTAAGCCCCCCTCCCCCCACTTACCTGCCTCCGTCACGGTCCGGCGCCAGCTTCAACTGAGACCCAGGCCTCAAAGCAGAAGCAGATGGAGGCAAACCGCTTTGCTTCGATCCGCAGTTCCCCCTGACCTGATTCAGATCCGCCTTTGTTGGACGTGGATCGGGTCGCTTCGCTCCGGATTCGCGATCTGAATCGGAGCGGAGCACAGCCCTAAAAAGGAACCCACATTCTCATCCAGGAAAGACAGTTTCAACTAAAATGATTCCTGTGTCCATCCACCAGGTGGTGCTGATGAACTTCCTGTGTATGGCTAGAAACATTGATGGCACACTGGTAAGGAATTGCTGGCATTTAAAACGTATAAGAATGTAGAAATATAGGATCACAGAGTTGGAGTGACCTTGTAGGTCATCTTTTCCAACTTCCTGCTCCATACAGGAAAGTCCAACCTCTGCTTGGAGGTCCCAAGAAAGGAAGAGCTCAGCACCCATCTATGTAGTTGGTTCCACTGTTGAATTGCTTTTACCATCACAAAATCCCTCTTAACGTTCAACCAAAATCTACCCCCTCTCACATGAGCCAGTTAGATCTTACTCTGATCTCTGGGGCAATGGATTTATTTATTTATTTATTACATTTTTATACTGCCCAATAGCCGAAACTCTCTGGGCAGTTCACAAAAATTAAAACCGCCCTTCATAGATTTGAAGAGTGCTATTACCCACTATGTTACACTTTTCTTCACCTGGCTAAACCTTCCTATTTCTTTGATACTTTTCTCAGCAGGGTTGTTTTATAGATCTCTGGCCATCTAATGCAAACTTCCTCTGAGCCTGCTCCAACTTGTTAATATCCTCATTAAGGTGCAACACCTTCATTGGCTGCCAGTCCAGGTCCGGGCCCGATTTAAAGTGCTGGTATTGACATTTAAAGCCCTAAACAGTTTGGGGCCAGGTTATTTGAAGGAACGCCTCCTCCCATATGTACCTGCCCGGACCTTAAGGTCATCTACAGGGGCCCTTCTCCATGAGCCCCTGCCGAAGGAAGTGAGGCAGGTGGCTACTAGAAGGAGGGCTTTCTCCGCTGTGGCACCCCGGTTGTGGAATGAGCTCCCCAGAGAGGTCCGCCTGGCGCCTACATTGTTTTCTTTCCGTCGCCAGCTGAAGACCTTTTTATTTTCTCAGTATTTTAACACCTAATTTAACTTAAATTTAAACTTTGCTGTTTTAATCTCATATTTTAACCTAAATTTTTGCTGTTGTGGTTTTATTCTGATTGTGCTTTTTATATTGTATTTTGTATTTGTGTTTTAAAATTGTTGGTTGCTTTTATGCTCTTTGTGGTTTTAATTTTTGTGAACCACCCAGAGAGCTTTGGCTATTGGGTGGTAAAAATATGTAATAAAATCAACAAACAAATAAGTAAATAAACACCCGGAACTTGATACCCCATCAGAAGTCTGAACAGTGGTACCATGATGTCCCACAACTTGGAGGTGATGGTTATATTAATGAAGTTAAGTTCACATTATTTATTTATTAATTTTATTTTATTTATTACATTTTTATACCGCCCAATAGCTGAAGCTCTCTGGGTGGTTCATTAGCCTTTTTGGCAAATGTATCATACTGCTGGCTTATGATTGACCACAATCCCAAGATCACTTTGATATGTACTACTGCCAAGCCAGACACCCTCCCTTTGTAGAGCTTTTTTTTTGGTCGTTCGTGTCCAAAATATATACAGACATACACCACAGAGGGTATTGCTTGTTATTTATTTATTTATTACATTTCTATACCGCCCAATAGCCGGAGCTCTCTGGGCGGTTCACAAAAATTAAAAACATTCAAAGTATAAAACAACAGTATAAAACCATACTATAAAATACAATATAAAGCTCAACCAGATCAAAACAGCAGCAATGCAAAATTACAAATTTGAAACACTAAGTTAAAATTTATTTATAGACTGTTAAAAT
The DNA here is from genome assembly GCF_023053635.1 of Elgaria multicarinata webbii. Taxonomy (NCBI): domain Eukaryota; kingdom Metazoa; phylum Chordata; class Lepidosauria; order Squamata; family Anguidae; genus Elgaria; species Elgaria multicarinata. Next base: position 7,952,198 of record NC_086191.1, on the reverse strand, counting down.
GCTGGGAGAATAAAAAGGTCTTCACCTGGCGTCTAAAAGCATATAATGTAGGTGCCAAGCGAACCTCCTTAGGGAGCTCATTCCACAGCTGGGGTGCCACAGCGGAGAAAGCCCTCCTTCTAGTAACCACCTGCCTCACTTCCTTTGGCAGGGGCTCACGGAGAAGGACCCCTAAGGGTGATCTTAGAGTCCGGGCAGGTACATATGGGAGGAGGCGTTCCTTCAGATAACCTGGCCCCAAGCTGTTTGTTAGTTTCATGGAGGGATCTGGTTGGCTGCTGTCAGATGCAGAGTGCTGGATTTGATGGACTGGCATATTCATGGAGGATGGCTCTCTCCTTGGCTAGAGGACATGATGGAGAAGTGGAACATCCTGCTTCAGAGGCGGTCTACCTCTGAACACCAGTTACTGAAGAACAACATCAACAGGGTGCTATTTATATCAGCTTGTGCGCATCACAGAGGCATCAGTTTGAGTATGTTGAAAAACCAGCATGCTCAATTATCTTGGGTCTGATGCGCAATTCTCCAAAAGTCATCTCACTGTGCTTGATTCCTGTTTGGGTCTGGGATCCCTGCTCACTCTGCAAGAATGGCAACATTGTGCAAATCTAGTAGTGATCGAATGTCAAGTTTATGAAAGGCTCTCCCAAATGTGCACAAATCCCCCCCTTTCACAACTTCCCTCTGTATATTGAAGTAGGGCTTTCAGTCCATGGGGGGGGGGGGAGATTTGAACAAATTAGGACCTTTGTGTGAGGTCAAGCATGTTTGGCAATTTGCGAACATTTTTTGGTGGACATTTCAGTGACTTACTCAGTGTTGCACTTTTGAACCATGATGCGGACTGGAAATCAGTTGGAATTTGCCCTTTCCCCAATTTTGCAATGGTATTCTCCAATGATTAAAAAAAGGAAAGTGTACAGGCATGGACATAGAATTGCAAGGAATAATAAATAACTGAATAAATAATGCACAAAGCAGCATTAGAGGAGTGGTAAAAATGTGTCGATGAGGAAAAAAATTATTCCAAAACGCTCATGTATTACCTTTCTTTTTTTAAAAAGAAAAAAAAATACAACAAACAGACTGAAGAAATTCTCACATTTTAAGATGGAGCGAAGTGAGTGAAACTAAGGCCTTAGCTAGATGGGGATTTATCCCGGGGTGAACCCCAGGATGGTCCCTGTGCGTCCACATGATGCACAGGGGATCCTGGGCTCAGGGAGAGATCAACCCTCCCTTGCCCCGGGTTAACGGGCACCACTTGTAGCCTGGTTTTTCTCGCGGTCTCGGGCTGGGACCGTCAGGAGGCTGGAGTGGAAGCCAGGCTTTGGATGTCCTCTAAAAGAAAACGGATTGCCTTCCTCTTTTTCTTCCTCCATCCCCCAAAGATTGTGTTTTTCTGTGTCGTCTTGGTGCTTACACCCAACTGGGAAAGTCCTTCTGTAGGAGCTGCATTTAATACTCTCTCTGTTATAGGAAGCTGTTTGTCTGATGATTTACTCTGCGGAGCACATAGTGGAAAAACTGGATTACTGGAGAGAGAGGAATGGTTCTGCCCCTCTGGGAAATCATACCTTGGCAATGAGGGAGGTATTTAGAAGAAGAGGTAGAACAGAAGTTGACGATCAGGTTTCTCCTGTGTGAGGATGTTATATTGTTCTCACAAATCTTGACTTGAATGTCCCCTGTAGAACCTGCTATATCAGGCAGATGGTCAGCAGAAGGCAGAGCATGAAGCTGACGTGGGGCAAAGATTGGGGCATATTTTGAGCCAGGGCAGTGAGCCCCAGAATATATTGACTGTGTCAAGGCTCATCCCTGGAATATATGAGATGCTAATAAAAAGTGCACCTCTGAGCATGCACAAATTGACATTTGCCATGTGCAGAGTCTGTCCCCCCATGTGTAGAGGTTCCAAGTATCATCATCATAATCAAATGTCTAAGCAGCAGTAGTCAGCTTCCCGAAAGATGGAGGGAAGGAATGAAGGAGACAGAACACAGGTGTAGTTCTGTGTTCCTGCTTGATGTGCAACAGATGCCAGGTTCAATGTCTGCCATCTTTAGCGAAAAGGATTAGGTGAGTTTCAAGTTATTCATTTTAAAACTGAAGGAAAAGGAGTATCCGAGTAAGTTAGGGTGACCATATGAAAAAGAGGACAGGGCTCCTGTATCTTTAAGAGATGTGTTGAAAAGGGAATTTCAGCAGGTGTCATCTTGTCAATCCAGACAAGACGGAGATACTGTTAGTGGGTGGTTCATCTGTCCGGTGAGGTGATGTTTGCCCTGTCCTGGACGGGGTTGCACTCTCCCTAAAGGATCAGCTCCGTAGTTTGGGGGTGCTCTTGGATCCAGAACCGTCACTTGAGGCACAGGTGAACTCAGTGGCAAAGAGCACCTTTTATCAGCTTAGGTTGATATACCAACTACGCCCTTATCTGGACAGAGATAGCCTAGCTACAGTTATCCATGCTCTGATAACCTCTCGTTTGGATTACGGCAATGCGTTATATGTGGGGCTGCCTTTGAAAATGGTCCGGAAACTTCCGCTGGTACAAAACAGGGCAGCCCATTTACTAACAGGGACTGGCCGGCAAGATCACATCACACCAGTCCTTTTACAACTTCATTGGCTGCCAGTCCAGGTCCGGGCCCGATTCAAAGTGCTGGTATTGACATTCTAAGCCCTAAACGGTTTGGGGCCAGGTTATTTGAAGGAACGCCTCCTTCCATCTGTGCCTGCCCAGACCTTAAGATCATCTACAGGGGCCCTTCTCTGTGAGCCCCTGCCAAAGGAAGTGAGGCAGGTGGCTACTAGGAGGAGGGCTTTCTCCGCTGTGGCACCCCGGCTGTGGAATGAGCTCCCCAGAGAGGTCCACCTGGCACCTACACTGTACTCCTTTCATCGCCAGCTGAAGACCTTTTGATTCTCTCAATATTTTAACACTTAATTTTAACTTAAATTTAAATTTTACTGTTTTAACTCTGTATTTTAATCTTATATCAATTTTTGCTGCGTGGTTTTATCCTGGTTGTGCTTTTTATACTGTATTTTGTATTTGTGTTTTTAAACTGTTGGTTGTTTTATTATTGTTTTAATTTTTTGTGAACTGCCCAGAGAGCTTCGCCTATTGGGCGGTATAAAAATGTAATAAATGTATAAGTATATATGGAGAACCTGGTGCAATTTCCTCTTCATCACACCAGTTAAAGCTGCAGGTGCCCTGCCCTCTTTTAAATCTGGCCACTCTAGTATAGCTCCTGCAGCTTTTACTGTGGTGCTGAAGAGGGGATTTCACCAGGTTCTCTATATAGTCAAATGACACCTACTGAAACTCCCTTTTCTATGCAAATGTTAAAGATACAGGAGCCCCGTCCTCCTTTTCATATGGTCACCCTAAGTCAGTCTCTATCAGGTTTTAGAAGAGGGGTAGGACCCTCAATGCAGACTAATTCTCAAAGTCTGTCTGTCTTCAAAATGAAAGAAAAGAAGCATTCCAACAAATTGTTATCCGAGAATTTGAGACAAAGGGTAAGATCCTAAACTCAGCTTCATCCCAAACTTTGCCATGAATGAAGAGGAGCACCAGAGCAACTTGCTATTAGGCATTTAGAAGAGGTGTAATTAAAAACCTTTGCTGCGTGGAATTTCAAAAGGCAAATCCACATTCATACCAAGCCCAGAAATCTGTCATTATGATAGCAGTTAGGTCAGAGAATACAGCAATTAAAAAAAATATCCCTGGCAACTGAATGCCAGATCTTTATGACAACGTTCTAACCTTCTCATCACACCCAGAAGGTTTGGCTGAACCTTTGCAATCCAGCTCAAATTATTAATTGCATACTAGGAAAGGGAGGGAGAGAGAGAGAGAGAAGAAGAAGAGGAAGAAGAAGAAGAAGAAGAAGAAGAAGAAGAAGAAGAAGAAGAAGAAGAAGAAGAAGAAGAAGAAATAATAGCAATCAATATTTTCTGTCCTTGTGATGTGTTCGGCTTCGTAAAACATGCAGTTGAGGCCGATTTTATCAATTACTGGAAAGAGGAGTCCAATAACTTTAGAATCACATAAAACCGGAATAAATCACAGTCCAGGGAAGGCTTGTTTTGAAAGATATGTTTTTAGGAGGCGTTTAAAAGTTATCACATTTCCTGCTCCTGAACTGCACGAGCGAGGGTTTTTGAATAATCCTGCACAGAATTGTACTTTTACAGCACCAGCCTGTGCAGGGTTACGGAGAAGTCAACCTCGCTCTGACAAATATGGCTTACTGCCAAGTGCGAGGTGTTGGAATCTCAGAAGCCTCCGAGTTTGGGGTCAAGCAACAAGGGCACAGTCCAAGGAATCCCCCCCCCCCATTTAGGTGCCCAAAGTTTTCAACACTGTTCTATATACTTTAAGGTAGATTGCTGCATTGAGCACGGGGTTGGACTCGATGGCCTTATAGGCCCCTTCCAACTCTACTATTCTATGATTCTAAACGACTGAACGAATAAACAACAAAAATATCCCAACACACTTCGACAAACATCTCACTCCCTTTTTATCATCTCAGCATGAGCATTAAATACAGAGGGGGAAGGTGAAAGCTGACTGGTCATCTGAGGCACGTGAAGAAGGCGGTCGGCTTGTTTCCTCGCTATTTGTGCAGCTTTTTTTAAAAAACCATTCTAAAAGGTGGAAATGCCTCTCTTAGGGCATAGTTGCTGTCATTTACCCTGGTCAGATGACATGCCAACTCACAGTGGTGAAGCTTTTAGAGCTAAACATGGCATCTTAGCATATTGTGGCCCTGTTCAGAAGACACCTTAAACCATGGCTTTAACCATGGTGAATAAAGCAAAAAGTCTCATTCACCTTGGTTAAAACCACGGTTTAAGGTGTCTTCGGAACACAGCCTGGCTTCCTGGCTTAACCACCCAGGTTAAAGCCATGGTTTAAAGTGTCATTTGAACAGGCCCTGTGTCAACCATTCCTAACCATGGAAGCTACACAACCCAACTCTAGTTTGCTGTAAGTTTTGTATTTATAATTCCTCCACAAACCAAACCCTTTGCAATTAATCCTGCGTAATTGTCAGTGAAGTTTCGAAAACCTACCCGGAGTTAATACGTTCTTCGCAAAGTTGTTGAAAGGGATGACCACCACATCAACTTGTTTACATGCAAGAAACTTTTAATGGTTTTGCAAGAATGTCAAAGCAGGAAAGTTTGAATGTTCACATTCCCCCCCCCATGTTGGGAAATCTTGGTTTGCAAGAAGAGAAGGAGAATGCCATGTGTGATGAGCATCGTGCATCAGTGGTTTGATCCTCCTTGAAGGCATCTACTTCATCTTCTGGGAGTAGATCTTCTGTTGGGAACTTCCACCCCCACAACATCCACCGCCACTGCTGCCACCGCAACATCCACCGCCACTGCTGCCGCTGCTGCGGCCGCCACAACATCCACCGCCACTGCTGCGGCCACCACATCCACCGCCACTGCTGTGGCCACCACAACACCCACCACTGCTCTGACTCTGTTGGGAAGAACCCAGACTGCGGCTACCACCGCAGCATCCACCACTGTGGCCCCCACCACAGCCCCCACCACTTCTACCACCACAGCAGCTTCCTCTCTGTTGTTGGCTCATGTTTTCTGTGGCTTCGGTAACCCTTAAGGGTAAGAGAGAGAGAGGGAGAGAGAGATTGACATTATTTTATATCTGGAGTTTCAAGGATTACAGTCCCTTGAACATACTAATAAAACACACTTTAGATCAAGGGTCCATCTATACCAGCTCACACAGTGGCCAACCAGCTAGTCACACAGTGGCCAACCAACTGCAACAAGCAGGACATGAGTGGAACAGCACCCTCCCACCCATGTTCCCTAGCAACTGGTGCCTATGGGCATACCACCTCTAATACTGGAGCTAGCACAGAGCCATCTGGATTAGTAGCCATTGATAGCCTTCTCCTCCATGACTTAGTCCAATCGCCTTCTAAAGCCATCCCAAATTAGTGGCCATCACGACATTTTGTGGAAGTAAATTCCATAGTTTAACTCTGTGCCATTCAAGCAGGGATGTGGAACTTCTGGCCCATGGTCCTAATCCAGCCCACAGAGGTCCTGCATCGGGCTTCTTTAGAAATCCCCATACTGTGAAGAGTGACTTGACCAAGGGCCAACCAGATGCTTCTCAGAAGCTCACCAGTAGGGTAGGAGAATCCAACAGTCCTCTCCCTTTGCTACTTCCCAGCATCTGGGTGCCATAAATCATCATGATGACTAGTTCTCATTGTCAGAAAGTTATTATTTTCTTTTAAATTGAACTGGGGGAAAAAAAAAAACGCTTGAAAACGAGGAAGAGTGCCTTAGCAGGAATAATAGAAATCCAAATTAATTCTCAGCTGATCTGCTCTCCAAACCAAAATGCTTCAACAGCCTAATTATGCTTCCCATACACAGTATTGACTCACTGTTGCCCTTGTTTCTCAATGGTTTGTTTGAGAAAAGGATACCCCAGCTACAGATCCTCGGGATGCCTTTCTCCAGCTTAGGGAGGACACCTCCTTCTCAAATAGGAAGCAGCAGCTTATTGAAGATGCAGGCAACCTGGTGTCTCCCAGATTCTTGGGACTTCAACTCCCATAATCCCTGACGATTGTCTATGGTGGTTGGGGCTGATGGCAGTTGTAGGTCTATTATACTTTTTAACAGTATAGATGAATACAAGATAGTCTTTGCAGTTGTAAGAACAATGATGTCCAAGTACTAAAGTGGACAGGGAGGCAACTGAATTTATTTCACTACCTGCTTTCCAAAAAAAGAAGGCAATCTCTTAGAGTTGCCACTCCCAAGCTGGATTTGTCCAGATGGTTTATACCACAACACCCATCAGCCCCACCCAGCATGGTTAATGGTCAGGGGTTAGGGTTGGGGAAGGCCACCTTAGAGCTATCTAACCAAACACTTGCATATCTATGCAATCTTAGTAAATTACATACCCAAATCCTGTTTCTACAGTCCAAGCAAGGCAGAACTTTAGGCTAACGACTCCAAACTGGTGCCCTCAAAATGTTTTGGGCTTCAACTCCCATCAGCCCCAGTCAGCATGGGCTATATCAGGAATGCCATCCAAATGTTGTAGACCAAAACATCTGGATGGCACCAGGTTGAGGAAGCCTGCCTTATGCAACGAATGACCTTATGGGAACTGAGAAGGACTATGTCTTGTCAGAACATCGAAGGCGTTGCATGCAGATGCTTCCAGGTTCCAGCTTTGGAATCTCTGGTGAATCTCTGGACCATTGCTTGACCACTAGGAGAACCACTGCTAGTCGGAATCGATGGAGCAGCCACTACCAGTCAGCTAGATGAACCAATGGTCTGATAACACAGCTTCCTGGGTTTCTGGGGAAGCTCAGTGACAAAGCCCACACTTTCCATGCAGAAGACCCTAGGTCCCATGCTTGGCATCTCCCTTGGCATTGCAGAATGCCTCTATCTCTATCTGCCAGATCCATTCACGCCAGAAGAAGAGAGGTCCTCATACTTACTTCTTGATCGCAGAGAAGTCTCGTCAAGTCAAGAGTTGTCGAGTGAATGATAACACTTGAAGCTCAGGGCCTTTTTATATCATCTCCTGATGCCCCATTTCTGCGAAGGCCCATTGGCTTCCAAGGCATCCAATGCCTGTCCTCACCTACACCTTGATATTGCAATAATTAGCCTGATTCATTCACACTTGAGGATGTTATCTTCAGTTACCATGGAGAATGCCTGCCTGCCATGTGTGTGGGTTCCTTCACCCTGTAAGAATGTAATTGCTGGCTTAGTGGGTGGATTTGAGTCTAGGCAGATGGCATCTGATCTTCTTCAGTCAGAGAATCCAGCTCTGGGGAAGCAACAGTGCAGCCCATTCCGCCTTGAAACATTCTCTGACTCCTGGGAAATAAATTATAGGGACAACCTCATATATGAATATTGATCCTTAACCCCCTTTGCATGCCCTTCAATGCCAAAGCAATAAAGGCAGTGAATACCTTTAGGCAAATTTAGCCCTTGATGGCTTTGATAAAAAGCCATATTTTAACTTGGTGCTGAAACAAAGCCAATGTTGGTGCCCCTCAGGCCTCCAAGGGGCGGGCATTCCACAACACAGAAAGCCCTCAACCATCATAAGGTATGTCTCACGTTGGTGGGACACGGAGGAAAATGCGCATGGTTCAATGTGCTTTGATGGGCCTTGATTCAAGAAATGTGCCATAGCACTCAGAGAAGAGGGAAGGTTACATCAACTGGGATTGTTTAGCTTGGAAAAAAGGAGGCTAAGGGGAGACATGATAGAGGTGTACAAAATTATGCATGGTATGGAGATTGTGGACAGGGAGACCTTTTTCTCCCTCTCTCAAAATACTAGAACCCAATGGGGTCATCCCATGAAACTAATTGGTGGGAGATCCAGGACAAATAAAAGGAAGGACTTCTTCACACAGCGCAGAGTTAAATTATGGAACTCACTACCACAAGATGTAGTGATGGCCACCAATCTGGATGGCTTCAGAAGGGGGTTGGATAAATTCCTGGAGGCAAAGGCTATCCATGGCTACTAGCCCTGATGGTTGTGTGCTATTTCCAGTATTTGAGGCAATAAGCCTGTGTGCCCCAGTTGCTGGGGAACATGGGTGGGAGGGTGCTGTTGCACCATGTCCTGCTTGTACATCCCCAGTCGATGGCTGGTTGGCCACTGAGAACAGAGTGCTGGAATAGATGGATCCTTGGTCTGATCCGTCATGGGACTTCTTATGTTCTTATGAAGAGTGAAATCCAATGAATACATATGTGATGATCTGTGAAGTAGTGTGTGTGTGTGTGTGTGTGTGTGTGTGTGTGTAAGAGAGAGAGAGAGAGAGAGAGAGAGAGAGAGAGAGAGAGAGAGAGAGAGAGAGAATCATGTCAGTTTGTAATGGGATAGGAAAATATGCTAGTTTCGTCTTCCCCTGCATTCAGATTTTAAAAATCACAAGTACTTTCTCTCCTAAATAAGAAGAACGTGGTGTCTACCAGTACATTCTTATCAAAAATAAACTGAGACAAATGTATCAATCATCCATATTGGGAAAACTGGATAGGTACAGCCATTGCTAGCATGGCGATCCTGCCTGCCAAGTAGCTGTTAAAAATGAGATGAAAAAACGGAATAACCTAAATTCGGCACCACTAACATGGTTGAACACACAGGAATTCAAATTTAGACTTTTAAGAGCTTACAACTCAAAGCCCTCGCTACACCAATTTGTCAGTTTCTGTTTCTCCCACATTTGTTAAAAAATCAGTTTAAAACATCTCAAGTCCTTCTTGTCTTGAATATGAATAACTTGGCACGTTTTGGTGAATTCTTCTCAAAACAGAACTGAAACAAAAATCTCAACCATCCCTAGTTTAGTAACAGAATTCACCGAGGTCAAATTCCTGCAGCATCTCAATTTGGAGTACAACCTGGATGAATGCCACTGATGGCTATTATTAATTTGCCTAGTGCTGTTCACACGGTGACAAATGGCAAACTCCTAACAGCACCCGGACGTTTTCCTCCTACAGTCACATCAACAGCGGTAATTTGTAAATGTGCCAGAGGCTTTTTCATTTTTATCATTTTACATATCACAAGTTCTTGATAGGACTTTTTTTAAAAACACTGCACTTCCTTTCCTGTCCTTTCCATAGGGCAGAGTACAATTACAGTAGATTGCAATTGTTTTTCTTCCTGCTGTGCCCATTTATTAAGATTGTTGAGTTGAGTTTGAGCCTGGCCAATAAAGGTGATAGATTTTGTTGAGCTTGAGTTCTGTTAGGGTCAAACAAATCCGTTTCAGTTTCTCATTTTTCCCATCTGGATTTTGATGTGTGTGTTTTCTTTGAATGGCCCAAGCAACTACCATTAGTTCTTGTAAAGAATCTTAGGCTGAATTAGGTTAGGGAGAAACAGATCCATTTCAGCTTCTCATTTTTCCCATCCGAAGTTTGGTTCACCCCAAAATCTGAGAACCATTTTGAAAATGTTAATATGAAAAGTGGTTCAACTTTTCGTGCACATTTCTTCCAATCATTTCCCAATGTTGCATAATATACATTTTGTAATGCAATTTCCTAATAGCAATGCATTTTAATGTCATTTTCACTAATATTGTATGCCTTCTTCCATACAATCAGCACTGCACACTCAGGTCCTTTGGGGAGAACTTATTTCAGATCACCACAACTAGACTAGCGACTGCTACCCAGAGGACCTTCTCATCTGCTACCCCCAGACTGTGGAATGGCCTGCCAGAGGAGATTCGTCAGCTTAATGCTCTCTCTGAGTTTAAGACAGTTGTAAAGACTAGCGTCTTCCAGCAGATCTACCCAGATGAATTTTAAACAAAGAATTTTAGAATGTCTTAAAATACAATATTTTGATATTGTATTGGTTTTATAGGCTCTTTTAATTAATTTTATGTATTTGATTTATATTGTATTGTCGTACTAATGTTGTTCTATGCCTTGATCCAAAGGGAGAGGCAGGTAAGAATTATTATTATTATTATTATTATTATTATTATTATTATTATTATTATTATTTCTGCATTTTTGTGTGCATGTTTTCCTAATGTATGCCTTTTTGTAGCTGTTCCTTGATGGGAGAATTCTATGGCAAACTTCGGAGAAGTGCAGATTTCAAAAGATAATGGAGTTTCAGTTTGCATATTGGTTCAAAAGTGCAGGTAATTTTGCATTAAAATGGGAACCCAATGAATTTGCTCCCACCCTTTGAGTCATAACTTGTTAAAATCTCCTTGGTCCATGGTCCAACATGCTAGTTAGTCACCATATCACGCTCTGCTTACAGTACGTGATGCATCTCATAGATGAAAAGGCTCACTTGAATCTTGTCTTTCATAAACCAGGGAGGTTGCCATTTAGATGGGTGGCCAATGGATCACCCTGGAGTTAAATGCCATTGTTGACAGATTGCCAACTAAGTCCTCAGGATTCTTCCAGCAATGGCGTAGCAATGATGACAACACCAGAGAAATGTGTGTGGGCATGATAATTGCAAAGGATGTAACTTCCCCAAATGTGGTTGGCATTTGGAGATGCATGTGAGATAGTTGCATCTCCAGCGGAACTCTGATGTCTTTGACTGCTGTCTTCCGGATGTATACATCTTCCAATGGTTGTGATTGTTTTTATGGGTCATATGACAGAACAATTCAGTAGAACAATGCTATGTTCGTTTGGGAAGAGGACTTCCATGGGTGACTGTAAACAAATCCAAGACTAGCATTGAATGAGTCATTGCTACGTGCTTTGGTATGTGTGTATTTTGTTCTGCTTTGAAATAATGTGAAGCAGTGCAGGAATGGACCGTCATTTGATCAAGATTTGTTGGTAGATTTTATCTGTACGCTGTACCCTGAGACCCCAGTGATAATGTGCAGGATAAAATGTTTTAATAAATAAGTAAATAAACAAATAAATACTGTGGGGGCGTTTTGTCATTCCCGGTCACATTGGAAAATGGATTGGAGTAATAACTTGTTGTTTTTTCAATGGGCACTTTGAAATGCAGATTCACGCCCCCAAAATATGCATTTCCACACTTTATTTTTCAGACTTGAAACATTTGCACAGAAATGCACTTGGTTCCTTTCAAAATGGGCACTTTTCATAAGAATACAAGGAGTGCCATGCTGGATCAGACCAAGGGTCCATCTAGTGCAGCTCTCTGTTCACACCATTCTTGGCTGCAATCCTAAATGCAATCCACTGGTATTTTGATAGGCCTTGATTCAAGAAAAGTGCCACAACTTTCAGAGAAGAGTGTTATAATGTCATTTTCACCAATATGTGCATTTTTGGGTGCATGACTCCCTAATGTATCCCTTTTTGTAGATGTTCCCTGATTGGAGAATTCTATGGCAAACTTTGGAGAAGTGCAGATTTCAAAAGATAACGGGGTTTCAGTTTGCATATTGGTTCAAAAGTGCAGGTAATTTTGCATTAAAATGGGAACCCAATGAATTTGCTCCCACCCCTTGAATCATGACTTGTCAAAATCTCCCTGGTCCATGGTCCAACATGCTAGTTAGTCATCATATCATGCTCTGCTTACAGTCCGTGATGCATCTCATAGATGAAAAGGCTCACTTGAATCTTGTCTTACATAAACCCTGGAGGCTGCCATTTCAATGCGGAGCAGATGGGCCATCCTGGGTGATTGGCAATCCATATGTTATCAAAACTGTATTAGGATTACTGTCTCTCCCCCACCCTAATTTTGTTGTTGTTGATTCGTTCAGTCACTTTCGACTCTTCGTGACTTCATGGACCAGCCCACGCCAGAGCTTTCTGTCGGCTGTCGCCACCCCCAGCTCCCCCAAGGTCAAGTCTGTCACCTCCAGAATATCATCCATCCATCTTGCCCTTGGTCTGCCCCTCTTCCTTTTGCCTTCCACTTTTCCTAGCATCAGCCTCTTCTCCAGGGTATCCTGTCTTCTCATTATGTGGCCAAAGTACTTCAGTTTTGCCTTTAATACCATTCCCTCAAGTGAGCAGTCTGGCTTTATTTCCTCGAGTATGGACTGGTTTGATCTTATTGCAGTCCAAGGCACTCTCAGCATTTTCCTCCAACACCCCAGTTCAAAAGCATCTATCTTCCTTCGCTCAGCTTTCCTTATGGTCCAGCTCTTGCAGCCATAGGTTACTACGGGGAATACCATTGCTTTAACTATGCGGACCTTTGTTGTCAGTGTGGTGTCTCTGCTCTTAACTTTTTTTATCAAGATTTGTCATTGCTCTCCTCCCAAGAAGTAAACGTCTTCTGAGTTATATGTCAGGAGGTACATTTTGTTCCTCTCCATGCTTGGAATAACTGTACTACTCGAATTTGGGTGGTGGAGAAATGTAGTAATTTAGTGTCAGTTACGTTTTTTATAAGTATTCAGTGCTAAATTCTTCATAGTTGGGAGAAGATGAATGGCCTCCAGACTGCGAAGAGCTGTCCATCTTGAAGTAGGGTGGTGCAGATGGGTAAGACGTTCAGTTCACCTTTTGATCAAAGGTTCACAAAGTTCATATTTGGGTAGCGACAATTCTAATTAAGCACCCACATGTTTGAAAACACAGGGATTCAAACCAAGAGTTTGAAAAGCTAAGAACGCAAAGGTCTTGGATGAACTCAGGCCTGTTCAGAAGACACACTAAGCCATGGTTAGTCTGATAACCCTTTTGCAGCAAACGGTTAGTGAGCATGTTTCAACCGTGCTGATGTGGCCACCATGGTTAGGAATGGTTCACACAACACACTAAGACATAATGTTTAGCGCAAAATGCTTAACCGCTGTAGTTTATTTTTTCCAAAAAGCCATCAACACAAGCCTCAGTTCTTTTTGACCCAAATATGGAGAGCTTAGAAAAATTTGGTAAATTCCCTTCAAAACTGCAAAGAAAGTCTCATCCATCCCTTTGTGACAGTGTCCCATGTCTGCAATTTATTTTTTTCAAAACGCCATCAACACAATTGCTGATACCATGAAGAACATTTCATCTAGTTTGGCCCTTAATCTTGCTTCAATCTGGAAGTGTGTGGCAGATGGGAAATATTAATATCTTCAGGGAACTTTGCAAATCATTACTTCTCCGGGTCCATTTCCAATTTCATCATGCTCTAAGGCCAAGAGAGCTGGAAGAGATTGATCACGTTGACCCTCTCCAGCCGATTCAGTAAAGTGAAGCAAAGCTCAAAAGATATGCCAAATGTTTTAGGAAAGATAAGGCCACCTGCTGCATTGTTCTGGAATGACAGATGGTACCCACATCCATGTAGGTGCATACTCCGCTATAACGGAAGATAAATATCTCATGTATGAATGAGTCAAAATGAATGAATGCAAGATGTGGGAAGTTAAGAACAATTGAGGTCTTGGGTGTGTTGCGAGACAATTGGCATTATCAGAATGTGTCTCCTCCCTGAAACGGGCCATGTTTAGATGGTATAAAAGCTCCTTATCTCTAGAGGTTTTTCATTCACTCGACAACACTCGCCTTGACGAAGTCTTCTCAGTGATCCACTGGGTAAGTCTGGGGACATCTCTTCTCTCTCTTGGCTATCAATGAATAAGATTTGAAAGATACCTCCTTCAAAAGCTCACCAAGTATACCTGATAGCTTTCCAGACTTGCTATTGCAGGTTCTTTAATTGGGGATGAATGTTTTCGTGAATGTTGGGGATGAATGTTCTTGTGGGCCTTATGAGTATCTTCCGATACTCATAAAGCCCAAGCAGTTGACCTTAAAAGTATGGGAATCAAGGATGCATTTCCCCCAACCTAGTCAATGGTCTTACCTCGTGAGAATAAAAAGCACCAAATAAAACTGCTACATAAAATAATTGTGGCTAAGGAAGGTGTTGTTGTATCCATAAAACATCGGCCAAGAACTGGAGAGATCAATTGTGAGATCCAGCCATGAAATGATTCCTCTCTCTCTCTCTCTCTCTCTCTCTCTCTCCCTCATTCTCAAAGTTATCCAAGCTACAGAAAAGATGAGCCAACAACAAATACGACAACAACTGGGAGGAGGGTGCTGTGGTGGTGGTGGCGGTGGTGGATGCTGTGGTGGAGGTGGTGGATCTTCTCAAGTCCAGAGAAGTGGAGGATGTTGCGGTGGAGGAGGATCTTCTCAGAGAAGTGGAGGATGCTGTGGTGGTGGTGGTGGAGGGGGATGCTGTGGTGGCAGAGGAGGATCTTCTCAACAAAGCCAGAGCAGCGGAGGATGTTGTGGTGGCAGTCGCAGCAGAAGTAGCAGTGGAGGATGTTGCGGTGGCAGAGGAGGATCTTCTCAACAAAGCCAGAGCAGTGGTGGAGGTTGTTGCGGCAGAAGATAAAAGTCACTCCCCAGAAGCCCAAGTAGATGCTTTCAAAAAGAGTCAGCACTCCAAAGCACGACAGCCATCACCTTTGGCAGATCCCTTCTCATCTTGAAAACCAGCTTTGGTGAACGTCTCCTCCAGGCCACAGTCCAGATCTTCTGGCTTGTGAAATGTATTCTTTCTATTTCCTCTTGGACATCTCTGTGAATGCATTAAATCTTCCTTGCACTTAAGCCATTCAGTCTCATGGTCTTACTTTCTTAGCTCCGTTGATACACACATGGACACAATGACTGAAGGAATTTGCCGCATAGCAGAAGTTCCATCGTTCTATCATGGTTCCTGGCCACCACTGGTAGGTCAGTCCTCCAAGATAAGGAAGCAAAACCTAAGCTAGTCTTGTCTTTCCCAGCTTGGGCCCCTCCAAATGTCTTGGACTCCAGTTCCCATCAGCCCCAGGCAATGGTTAGGGATTTTGGGAGATGTGGTCCAAAGCATCTAAAGCTGATCAAAACCATCTTGAGAATATGTGCCACTCAAGACTTGTTTTTTCACTATCCATTATGGCCACCTCAGGCACAGGGTCAACTCCAGAGGGTGACAAGGTTGTACCTGAAGTCTGGCAACGTGGGCACCATCAGATCCACAGCACCCCATGGAGCACTTCAGATGGTCAGAGGTGGAAAGAGAGAATTTGCCCCCCCTCTCAAATCAAGACTTGTCAAAAACTCCCTGTTATGGTCCAACATTCTAGTTAGTTAGTCACTGTATCATGCTATGGTGTCAGCACATGATGCATCTCATAGATGGAAAGACTCACTTGAATCTTGTCTTACATTTGGGGTTCAGTCACTTGCTGTTTTATATATAAACCAATTTTCCTAACTTAATGTATTTTGAACATTATTCCAGCTAGTATGCACATTTTTTATTTTCGTTTTTTGATTGGAGGACTCCATTACAAAATTTGGAGAAATGCATGTTTCAAAGAACATGAGAAGAGCCCTGCTGGATCAGACCAAGGGTCCATCTAGTCCAGCATTCTGTTCACACAGTGACCAACCAGCTGTCGAGGAGGGACCCACAAGCTGGACACAGGTCCAACAGTACCCTCCAGCCCATGTTCCCCTGCAACTGGTGTATATAGGCTTACTGAGTTCTGATTTGCATCGTGGTTCAGACATGTGAAATTAAGTAAGATCACATTGAAACACAAACAGAATGGATTTCTTCATGTTACCTTATGTATCTTATCAGCAACATCTTCATCGTAAATGACCACTGTTAAATAATGTGAGTATTTAATTTCCTTCTGCCCTTGCTGTTTAAACCCCCCCTTTCCCCACTACCATTCCAATAGATAAAAACCTGAAACACTCCATAATACTCTGTGCATCAGATAAAGGAAGCCATAGTACTGTTGTAGCAAAAGGCTTTGCAGGGTTACTCAGGGCTGGTGCTACCATAGACACAATGCGAGATCTTCCCTCCTCTGTTGCAGGAGGTCTAGCTAAGGCCTTAGACTTTTTAGAGCTGACCACTCAAAGCCTTGTCTCTGGCTAAACCAATTTGTCAGTTTCAGTTTCTCCCATATTTGTTAAAAAAAAATATCTCATGTTCTTCCGGTCTTGAATATGGGGAACTCGGCATGTTTTGGTAAATTCTTATCAAAAAGAACTTAATCAAATATCTCAACCATCCTTAGTTTAGTAACAGAATTCGCCGATGTCAATTTCCTGCAGCATCCCAATTTGGATTAGGAGCTGGGAGAATGCCACCGATGGCTATTTTTAATTTGTCTAGTGCTGTACACACAGTGATGAATGGCAAACTCCTAGCAGCACTCAGACATTTTCCTCCTCCAGTCACATCAACAGTGATAATTTGTAAACGTGCCAGAGGCGTTTCCATTTTTAGCATTTTACATACCGCAAGTTCTTCATAGGACTTTTTTTTAACGCTGCACTTCATTCCCTGTCCTTTCCATAGGGCAGAGTGCAATTACAGTAGATTGCAATTATCTTTCTACCCACTGTGCCCATTTATTACGATTTTTGAGTTGAGTTTGAGCCTGGCCAATAAAGGTGATAGATTTTTGTGTTTGTGTTTGTGTGTGTGTGTGTGTTTAATATCCCAAGCAACTACCATTGCTTGAGTTCTGTTAGGGACAAACAAATCCGTTTCAGTGTCTCATTTTTCCCATCCGAAATTTGGGTCATCCCAAAATCTCAGAACATTTTTGAAAAAGTTAATATGAAAAATTGTACACCTATTTGTGCTCATTTCTTCCAAACGTTTCCCAATTTTACATAATATACATATTTTTGCATGCAATTTCCAAATTGGAAAGCATTATAATGTCATTTTCACCAATATGTGCATTTTTGGGTGCCTGACTCCCTAATGTATGCCTTTTTGTAGATGTTCCTTGATGGGAGAATTCTATGGCAAACTTCAGAGAAGTGCAGATTTCAAAAGATAATGAGGTTTCAGTTTGCATATTGGTTCAAAAGTGCAGGTAATTTTGCATTAAAATGGGAACCCAATGATTTTGCACCCCCCTTTGAATCATAACTTGTCAAAATCTCCCTGGTCCATGGTCCAACATGCTAGTTAGTCACCATATCATGCTCTGGTGTCAGCACATGATGCATCTCATAGATGAAAAGGTTCACTTGAATCTTGTCTTACATAAACCATGGAGGTTACCATTTGGATGGGTAGCCAATGTACCAACCTGGACTTACATAGTGTTGTTGAAAAGATTGCCAACTATGTCCTCAGGATTCTTCCAGTGATGGCTTAGCAATTATGACATTATCTGGAGAAATGTGTGTGGGCATGTTAATTGCATGGGATGTAACTTCCCCAACTGTGGTTGGCATTTAGAGATGGATTTGAGATAGTTACATCTCCGGTGGAAGTCTGACAACTCAGTCACTCAGATTCCTTTGACTGCTGTCTTCTGGATGTCTACATCTTCCAATGGCTGGGATGGTTGTTATGGGTCACATGACAGAACATTTCAGTAGAACAATGATATGTGGGTTTGGGAAGAGGACTTTCATGTGTGACTGTAAACAAATCCAAGACTAGCGTTACATGAGTCATTGCTAGACTTTGGTGTGTGTGTGTGTGTGTGTGTGTGTATTTTGTTCTGATTTGAGATAATGTGATGCATTGCAGGAATAGTCCAATCATTTGAGCAAGAGCTGTTGATAGATCTATGAGTGATTTTCTGTAAATCATCAAGGGTTTCTAACTTGCAATAATTTATTAATAGTGAAGGTGTGTGTGTGTGTGTGTGTGTGTGTGTGTGTGTGTGTGATATACCATAGATCTGTGCTGCTAATTTAGGCCAGTTCTACACCTTCTGTAAAATCATTAAGAATGTGGAATAAAAAGCAGGAAATCATAATATGGAAGTGATACATGGAATGGGGATTGGGCCCCAACAGTTATCAGTGCACTTCAATACCACTATAAAGCAGTAGTGTAGCTCTAGCCATTGTCTCACTATTCCTCACCTGTTTTAAATGGCAACCACTCAAACTTCTCATCAACGTGTCAGCTGAAGATACTTATTAAGAGGCCAGGACTGTAGAACATCACAGTGGAAGCATCTAACCAAAGAAGCACTATCCACTGTACTCAAAGACACAAAATGAAATGTGACCTTGGAATAAGTGTGTGTGTGTGTGTGTATGAGAAAGTGGCAATGAATCAAGACTGAGTCATGCTCCTAATTTGCAGGCATCTCCTTCGTAAAACATGTTTCAGCCAGCAATCCTGCATCATCCTTATCTTTTGAAGTGTGGGGTGTTTCCAAATGACCTGGAGGGGAGACCTCTGATCATACTTGCCTGGTAGTGACTGGGCTTTATCTAGTCTCCATGTTGAGGGGAAAGGGAACAACCTGTAACGTAGAGGTAGAACACCTGGTTTGCATGCAAATGGTCCCAGGTTCAATCCTTGCCATCTCCATAGAATCAAAGAATAGAAGAGTTGGAAGGGGCCTCTAAGGGCATTGAGTCCACCCCCTGCTCAATGCAGAAATCCACCTTAAAGTATCTCTGACAGATGGCGGTCCAGCTGCCTCTTGAAGGCCTCTGAGTTGTACATATTCCAAGACTGGTGGAGTTTTTTTTACTTTTTTTTTTTAAAAAAAATGTTTTTGGGGAAGGATTTAATCCCCACTTTGTGTGAATGTGTATTAGCACAAATTTCCCTCCGCTTGAACTCACACTTCCACTAATGTGCAGCTAAGAGCCCTGAGCTAACTGTAGAGTGAACGTTGGAGAGAAAAGATGGAGCTTCTAGACACTGATCTAAAGTGATTTCTGGGTTGACCCTGTTTTTTTTCCAAGTGCAGAAAAACCCCTCTCTTTAGAAGTCACTTCTGGGAGAAGATCAGTAGGCCACATCTGTCTGTCCCCATCTACTAATGTGAAGTTAGCACAAGATTGAATCAGCATCGATGTTCAAGTTGGAACAAAATTCTGGTACTGATCTGTCTGTCCCTATTTTCCCAAAAATCATTTTATTGACAGGTGTTCAGACGGGGTTCAGAGACTTGCCACTTTATCTCAGATGGTCTGTGTTTTAGCTCCTGCTGTGTTGTTGTTCAGCCATTTGTGGTTGGTTGTAATGACTGATTCCATTTAACTGAAAGAACAGCTCCAGTAATCCTGTCATTTTGAAACAGCCCCAAGGTTCTGTTGTGGTGAAATACAAGCAAGCAAGCAAACAAACAAACAAACAATGAATTCCAGAACGGCATTTAAAGGTTGAAACATCTGCAGTCTATGGCAAAGAACTGACCACGCAGGAAGATAAGAGCTTTGGAGGATCAGGGCAAAGGCCCAACTGGTTCTGAGAATTGTGGCTGACCAGGTGCTGATGGGAAGCTCCCAATCATGGCATCCTCCCATTCTTGACCTTCTCTAATAACCCTAAATTTCTTTCTGTGGTTATACCCTGACACATCCCTTCCTGTGTTACTTACTTGACCCTCTCTACCACCCTAAGCGAACCAAAGATTGACTTCTTACAATGGCACTGTTCCCTTGCTGCCCCTCATGCCTGGAGCAGTCCTCCACATGACCACCTTCCATGTGACCACCTCCTTTATTTTTGTTCAATGCATCCTCAAACCTTCACTTCTTCCAGGAAGTTTAGGGTTCACTCCCCCCTACACCATATAGCTTACCGTAACTAAAATATATACCTATTTTGAGGAGTGTTGAACGTCTTTGAGTCCATGGGGTGAAATCTATTTCAGAGAAGCACTCGCAGGGACTGCTTTCCAGTAGTGGACCGGAGGAAAGCAAAACCAAGGGGGATATGGCCAAAACACCCCAAACCCAAAATCCCAGCATATTTTAACTTAAAGTCCCGATTATTATTATTATTATTATTATTATTATTATTATTATTTATTTATTTATATAGCACCATCAATGTACATGGTGCTGTACAGAGTAAAACAGTAAATAGCAAGACCCTGCCACATAGGCTTACAATCTAATAAAATCATAGTAAAACAATAAGGAGGGGAAGAGAATGCAAACAGGTACAGGGTAGGGTAAGCAGGCACAGGGTAGGGAAAAACTAACAGTAGAAAGTAACAGTAGAAGTCTGCACAACATCAAGTTTTAAAAGCTTTAGGAAAAAGAAAAGTTTTTAGTTGAGCTATAAAAGCTGCGGTTGAACTTGTAGTTCTCAAATGTTCTGGAAGAGTGTTCCAGGCGTAAGGGGCAGCAGACGAAAATGGACGAAGCCGAGCAAGGAAAGTAGAGGCCCTTGGGCAGGCGAGAAACATGGCATCAGAGGAGCGAAGAGCACGAGCGGGGCAATAGTGTGAGATGAGAGAGGAGAGATAGGAAGGAGCTAGACCGTGAAAAGCTTTGAAGGTCAACAGGAGAAGTTTATATTGGATTCTGAAGTGAATTGGAAGCCAATGAAGAGATTTCAGAAGCGGAGTAACATGGTCGGAGCGGCGAGCTAAGAAGATGATCTTTGCGGCAGAGTGGTGAACAGAAACCAACGGACTGATGTGAGAAGAAGGAAGGCCAGAGAGAAGAAGGTTGCAGTAGTCCAACCGTGAAATAACCAGTGCATGAACAAGCGTCTTGGCAGAAGAGACAGACAAAAATGATCGAATCCTGGCAATATTATACAGGAAAAATCGACAAGATTATCTGTAACTAAGGCCTAATCTACACCAAGCAGGATATTGCAATATGAAAGCAGTATGAAAGTGGTATATAAAAAGCAGGAGCCACACTACTGCATTATAGTGGTACTGAAGTGCACTGACAACTGTTGGGGCCCATTGACACATACCATATATCGCTTCATATTTGGGAGAGGGTGAATGCCCTCCATACTGCGAAGAGCTGTCCATCTTAAAGTAGGGTGGTGCAGATGGGTAAGACTTTCACAAAAGTTCACAATATTTGTTAAAACCATTTAATAAAAAAACACTGTTTTTTTGAGGGATATTCCTCCCTTCATCCGATCTAGCAAAGGAAGGATATAAATTTTCCTAATGTCTGAATAGACTCTGCATTCTAAAATAAAGTAAGTGACATCTTCTAATGTAAAAAGGTTGCAAGGACAACCTCTGGCTTCCTTGGGGATACCCTGGAGGCACCCCATATAATCTGCCCAGGGGAGTACATTTAACCTTGCTCAGGAAAAGGCTGTTCTCATATTAACAGAGGGTAAATCAACCAGAGATTTCGGAAAGTTAAGGAAAGAAGGAACTAAATGCACAACTTGTAATTTCAGCCATCTGAGGCCAGAGCTAGACCTAAGGTTTATCCCTGGATTGTCCAGGGGTCAAACCTGTTCATCTAGGTGACACACAGGGGATCCAGTGCTCAGGCAGGGGCGAACCCTGGATGATCCCGGGATAAACCTTAGATCTAGATATGGCCTGAGACTACATTTCAATATCTTTAAAACATTGCAACAGTGCTGATATTGCTCCATTATAACCCAGTGATTATGACTGGTTAGTCATTGATAGCTTTACCTTCTATGACTTTTTTGGAACTCCCTTTGAAAGGCAATGAAATTGGCAGTGGAAGCCAGACTATGTGGTAGCAAATTCCACAGTTTCACTTTGCACTGTGGGGAGAAGTGTAGCTCCATAAAAAACAGTAACCTGCGGAATTCAAACTATGAACAGGTTATGATAAAAAGACCTAACCCATGTTCTAACACCTCCTCTAGAAGCCACCCAAGTTCAGAGACAGGTTCTGAAACCTTGATTTTAAAGGTCATTGGATAATTACTGTTGCTGGGCGAAAGTCCAAGGCATAATGATCATCCCTAGGTCAGAAGTCCTTGATGGCTTCACCTCTTTGGAATGGCCTCCTTAGGAAGTGTGTGTCACCCACTTATAGGACGATTTTAAAGACCAACATTTGGTGAATTTGAGTGTAATTTACGTTTAACTAAGGTTGTATCTGCTGCTGTTGTTTCCAATAAAAAATGTGAATTTTTCCTTATTGAAAATAATAACTAAAATGCTTTCCTTTGGAAATGGAAACAAGGTAGAAGACATTTCAAGAATTTTTTTGGAGAACCTCAGCTAATGGAGACATTGCATGTTTGCACATTCCTACTACTTTGGTCCACTCATTGATAATGCAAGGTTATATCTAATGTCAGTTCAACTACCATCCCATACATTTTAATGGGTATACTCTAAGTAGGACTAAGATTGGGTATAGCCCAGTTTCTTGATAACATGGAGAACCACCCAATGTGTATGTTGGCCCAATTCACAGGGCTAAGTCTATCTTCCCTGAGTTTATTTGCCTCATTGCAAGTCAACACAGTTGATTGGAAACCGTCAATGTACCTGTGATTTTCAGGAAATATAACACATACAATGTACATGGATGGTGTTCAGGGTTACTCGCTCTGATCAATATGGCTTACTCTCAAGTGCAGGGCATCAGTATCCCAGAAGCCTCCAAGTTCAAGGTCACGCAGCGAGGGCACAGTCCATAGAATACGCCCCCTTAGGTGCCAAAAGTTTTCAACACTATTCCATATCCCAACACTCTTCAACAAACATTTCACTCCCATCTTATCATCTCAGCATGGACTTTGGTTGGTTGGTTCCCCTTTAGTTGAACATCTATCTAAGCTTTGGAGGTGGGAATTGGAGGGACCAAACCCTTTGCAATTAATCCCCAATAATTATCAGTGAAGTTTTGAAAACATGCCCTGAGTTAATACCTTCTTCGCAAAGTTATTGAAAGGGACGACCACCACATCAACTTTATAGGCAAGAAACTTTTAATGGTTTTGCAAGAATGTCAAAGCAGGAAAGTTTGAAAATTAACATTTCCCCCCAATTTTGGGAAATCTTGGTTTGCAAGAAGAGAAGGAGAATCCCATGTGTGATGAGCATCGTGCATCAGTGCTTCAATCCTTCTTGAAGGCATCTACTTCAGGTTCTGAGGGTAGACCTTCTGTTGCTTCTGTTGGGATCTTCCACCACAGCACCCACCACTGCTGCCTCCGCAACATCCACCGCCACTGCTGCCGCCACAACATCCACTGCTGCCACCACTGCTGCGGCCACAACATCCACCGCCACTACTGCGGCCACCACAACATCCACCACTGCTCTGACTCTGTTGGGAAGAACCTAGACTGTGGCTACCACCACAACATCCACCACTACGGCTACCACCACAGCATCCACAGCCTCTTCCACCACAGCAACAGCAGCTTGCTCTCTGTTGTTGGCTCATGTTTTCTGTGGCTTCGGTAACCCTTGAGGGTAAGAGAGAGAGAGAGAGGGAGAGAGATTGACATTATTTTATATCTGGAGTTTCAAGGATTACAGTCTATTGAACATACTAATTAGACAGCTATTAGATCAAGGTTCCATCAAGACCAGCTCATACACTGGCCAACCTGCTAGTCACACAGTGGCCAACCAACTGCAACAAGCAGGACATGAGTGCAGCAGCACCCTCCCACCCATGTTCCCTAGCAACTGGTGCCTATGGGCATGCCACCTCTAATACTGGAGGTGGCACAGAGCCATCAGGATTAGTAGCCATTGATAGCCTTCTCCTCCATGAATTTGTCCAATTACCTTCTAAAGCCATCCAAATTGGTGGCCGTCACGGCATTTGTCAAAGTAAATTCCATAGGTTAACTCTGTGCTATTAAAGCAGGGATGTGGAACGTCTGGTCTGCGACCTGAATCCAGCCCACAGAGGTCCTGCATCCCACCTCTTTAGAAATCCCTATGCTGCGAAGAGTGACTTGACAAAGTGATTTGACCAAGGTGGCCATCCCGATGGGTTACTGGGCAAGCTCAGTGACAAAGCCCATGCTCTGCATGCAGAAGACCCTAGGTCCTATGCTTGGCTTCTCCCTGGTTGGACATTGCAGAATGCATCTATCTGCCAGATCCATTCATGCCAGAAGAAGAGAGGTCCTCATACTTACTCCTTGATCACTGAGAAGTCTCGTCAAGTCAAGAGTTGATGAGTGAATGAAAACACTTGAAGCAGAGGACCTTTTTATATCGTCTCCTGATGCCCCATTTCTGCAAAGGCCCATTGGCTCCCAAGGTATCCAATGCTTGTCCTCACCTACACCTCGATGTTGCATTAATTAGCCTGATTCATTCACTCACGAGGATTTTATCTTCAGTTACCGTGGAGAATGCATGCATGCCATGTGTGTGGGTTCCTTCATCCAGTAAGAACGTAATTGTTGTCTTAGTGGGTGGATTGAAGTCTTTCCTCAGGCAGATGCCATCTGATCTTCTTCAATCAGAGAATCCAGCACTGGGGAAGTAACGGTGTGGCCCATTCCTCCTTGAAACTTTCTCTGGAAAGAAATGTCTATAGGTACCACCTCATATAGGAATATTGATCCTTACCTCCTTTGCATGGCAGTCAATGCACATTGAAAATTTCTAGATTCAATCCCTCATTGGACTGTGTGAGACAGAGGTGTTGAACCTCAGGCCCAAACCAGCCCAAGTGAGACCCAGTTTGGTCTTCGGGGGTCTCCTGATGGCCCCATGCCATGCCCTACATCACCAGATGGTTGATTTTCTGTAGATCACCAGTGATTTCTGGCTCCCAATAGTTTAATAATAGCTAAGGAATGTGTGTGTGGTATACCGTAGATTTGTGCTAATCATTTAGGCCTTGTGTAAAATCATTAAGAATCTGGAATAAAAAGCAGGAATTCACACTATGGAAGTGATACATGGAATGGGGATTGGGCCCCTACAGTTATCAGTGAACTTCAATAGCGCTATAAAGCAGAAGTGCAGCTCTAGACATTGTCTTACTGTCCCTCACCTGTTTTAACTGGCAACCACTTAAAGATATCATCAGTTAACTATAGCCCACCCTGGACAAAGGCATTTGTCAGGTATGTCAGGTATGCTTTAAGGTGGATTCCTGCATTGAGCAGAGGGTTGGACTTGATGGCCTTATAGGACCCTTCCAACTCTACTATTCTATGATTTGCCTCCCACAAGCTTTGGATTTGTGCTCATCATTTAGGCCAGTTCTACGCCTTGTGTAAAATCATTAAGAATCTGGAAAAAATAGCTGGGAATCACACTATGGAAGTGATATATGGAATGTGGACTGTGCCCCAACTGTTATCAATGCACTTCAATACCGCTTTAAAGCAGTATGTAGCTCTAGCCATTGTCTCATTGGCTATGCAAAATGGGGCAGATGGAGGTTGAAACCCAAAATGTGTTGAGTGTACCAGGTTGAGAAAAGTGGGCCTAGACTGGGTGTGTGGACTGGCTGTATGTCTATATTTGGTAGACCGTGTGTTTAGATGAAAAAGATAACAGGTTCAGTCCACATCATTTCCACTCAAAAAAAGGAGGGGAAAGAAAAAGGTTCAGGGGTCAGGCGATTCTCTGCCTGGGACCCTGAAGGGCAACTTCCCATCCGTAGAGCCAATATCAACGAGATAAGAAAGTAACACCATAAGACTGAATGGAGATAAGAAAGTAACACCATAAGACTGAATGGAGATAAGAAAGTAACACCATAAGCCTGAAAGGCTTAAGTGCAAGGAAGATTTAATATGTTTACAGAGATGTCCAAGAGGAAATGGAAAGAATACATTTCACAAGCCAGGAGATCTGGATGGTGGCCTGGAGGAGACATCAACCAAAGCTGGTTTTCAAGACGAGAAGGGGTCTGCCGAAGGTGATGGCTGTTGTGCTTTGGACAGCTGACTCTTTTTGAAAACATCTGCTTGTGACTTTCAGCGTCTGCCACAACAGCCACCGCCACTGCTGCGACTGCCACCGCCGCACCCGCCACTGCTCTGGCTTTGTTGGGAAGATCCTCCACTGCCACCGCAACATCCTCCGCTGCTCCTTCTGCTGCGACTGCCTCCGCAACCTCCGCCACTGCTGCCACCGCAACATCCTCCGCTGCTCCGGCTTTGTTGAGAAGATCCTCCTCTGCCACCGCAACATCCTCCTCCTCCTCCTCCTCCACCACCACCACAGCATCCTCCACTTCTCTGAGAAGATCCTCCTCCACCGCAACATCCTCCACCTCTCTGGAGTTGAGAAGATCCACCACCTCCACAACAGCCGCCGCCGCCGCCGCCACCACCACCACCACCACAGCACCCTCCTCCCAGTTGTTGTCGTATTTGTTGTTGTTGGCTCATCTTTTCTGTAGCTTGGATAACTTTGAGAATGAGGGGGAGAGAGAGAGAGAGAGAGAGAGGCATCATTTCATGGCTGGATCTCACAAGTGATCTCTCCAGTTCTTGGCAGATGTTTTATGGATACAACAACACCTTTTATTCGGTCCTTTTTATTCTTACGAGGTAAGACAATTGGCGAGATCTGGGAAATGCATCCATGATTCCCATACTCATAAGGTCAACTGTTGGGCCAGCCCAGACAATACTTTAAACATGCATCCAGCAGACATGTGTGATCCAGGCTGGGGGTAGGAGGGCTTTTAATATCTGGATTGGAACCCCTATGCTTACACTAGAGTGAAAAGGGGCAATAAAACGTCACTGCTAGACACACATTGGAGTGCCTGTTTTGCCTCTTTGTCAAGCTTTGTGCAAAGGAGAAACAGATTTGTCCATTCTACCACAGATCCCTGTTAACTTGGAAAGTGGAAGCCACAAATAGGGACCTGTGCAGGTTGGGATGGGAAGAGGTTGGATATCATGTGATTCCAGTCCCTGCTGCCTGGTTGCTGAGTTGTATTATGAAGGAGCAGGTCCCACCTTGGAGGGAGGAAGGAGAGACCCACAACTGTTCCTCCAGCCCGGTAGCTCTGTATACAAAGCCTATGGCTTAGGCAGGATCTACACCACTGTTGCACTGACAACTGTTGGGGCCCATGACACATCTACACCAAGCAGGATACAACACTATGAAAGCAGGTTGAAAGCAATATTTGGCATGTGTCATGGGCTCCAACTGTCATCAGTGGATTTCAATACCACTGTAAAGAAGACATGCAGTTCCTGGCTCCATATTATTATTAATTATTATTATTATTATTATTATTATTATTATTATTATTATTATTATTTTATATAGCACCATCAATGTACATGGTGCTGTACAGATAACACAGTAAATAGCAAGGCCCTGCCGCATAGGCTTACAATCTTGATGTAGATCTGGCCTTACTCAGGGTTACCTACTCTTATGTATTCCTAGTAACAGGGCTTTGAAATTAGGAATTCCACATCTAAACTTAACCCTAGAGTAAAACCAATGTATCCTTGAGTCCCAGTACTGCAAAAAAGGTGAATATAATAATAATAATAATAATAATAATAATAATAATAATAATAATAATAATTCCATATGCATGAGCCCCCTGGGTTCAATAATCACTTGCATCTATAGGAAAAAGGATCATTAGGTAGGTGGCTGGGTACTACCTACTCCTAGAGGGCCACTGCTGGTCAGAGGAGGCACTCCTGGACTAGATGGACCATTGGTCTCACCAAGTATAAGGCGCCTTCTAAGATTACTGCAGATAGGAGCAGGCTAAGCTCCATGTCAGAGGGCACCCTATGGATGCAAGAAGTCACAAGAACATTCATCCCCAATTAAAAGACCTGCAATGCCAAGCTATCAGGTATACTTGGTTAGCTTTTGAAGAAGCTATCTTTCAAATCTGATCTACTGATTGACTGCCAAGAGGGAGAAGAGATGTCCCCAGACTTACCCAGTGGATCAATGAGAAGACTTCGTCAAGGCGAGTGTCGTCGAGTGAATGAGAAACCTCTAGAGATAAGGAGCATTTATACCATCTAACTATGGCCCGTTTCATAGAGGAGACACATTCTGATAATGCCAATTGTCCCACAACACACCCAAGACCTCAACTGTCCTTAACTTCCCACATCTTGCATTCATTCATTTTGACTCATTCATACATGAGATATTTATCTTCTGTTGTAGCAGACTATGCATCTGGTAATCGGGGTTTAAAATTAAAATATGCTGGGATTTTGGGTTTGGAGTGTTTTGGCCGTATCCCCCTTGGTATCGCTTTCCTCCGGTCCACTACTGGAAAGCAGTCCCTGCGAGTGCTTCTCTGAAATAGATTTCACCCCATGGCTCAAAGATGTTCAACACCCTTTGCTAGATCGGATGAAGGGAGGATCATCTCTCAAAAAAACAGTGTTTTTTTTATTAAATGGTTTTAACAAATATTGTGAACTTTTGTGAAAGTCTTACCCATCTGCACCACCCTACTTTAAGATGGACAGCTCTTCGCAGTATGGAGGGCATTCACCCTCTCCCAAATATGAAGCGATATATGGTATGTGTCAATGGGCCCCAACAGTTGTCAGTGCACTTCAGTACCACTATAATGCAGTAGTGTGGCTCCTGCTTTTTATATACCACTTTCATACTGCTTTCATAGTGCAATATCCTGCTTGGTGTAGATTAGGCCTTAGCTACAGATAATCGGGACTTTAAGTTAAAATATGCTGGGATTTTGGGTTTGGGGTGTTTTGGCCATATCCCCCTTGGTTTCGCTTTCCTCCGGTCCACTACTGGAAAGCAGCCCCTGCGAGTGCTTCTCTGAAATAGATTTCACCCCATGGGCTCAAAGATGTTCAACACTCCTCAAAATAGGTATATATTTTAGTTACGGTAAGCTATATGGTGTAGGGGGGAGTGAACCCTAAACTTCCTGGAAGAAGTGAAGGTTTGAGGATGCACTGAACAAAAATAAAGGAGGTGGTCACATGGAAGGCGGTCATGTGGGGGACTGCTCCAGGCATGAGGGGCAGCAAGGGAACGGTGCCATTGTAAGAAGTCAATCTTTGGTTCGCTTAGGGTGGTAGAGAGGGTCAAGTAAGTAACACAGGAAGGGATGTGTCAGGGTATAACCACAGAAAGAAATTTAGGGTTATGAGAGAAGGTCAAGAATGGGAGGATGCCATGATTGGGAGCTTCCCATCAGCACCTGGTCAGCCACAATTCTCAGAACCAGTTGGGCCTTTGCCCTGATCCTCCAAAGCAATTCTTATCTTCCTGCGAGGTCAATTCTTTGCCATAGACTGCAGATGTTTCAACCTTTAAATGCCGTTCTGGAATTCATTGTTTGTTTGCTTGCTTGCTTGTATTTCACCACAACAGAACCTTGGGGCTGTTTCACAATGACAGGATTACTGGAGCTGTTCTTTCAGTTAAATGGAATCAGTCATTACAACCAACCACAAATGGCTGTACAACAACACAGCAGGAGCTAAAACACAGACCATCCGAGATAAAGTGGCAAGTCTCTGAACCCCGTGTGAACACCTGTCAATAAAATGATTTTTGGGAAGATAGGGACAGACAGATCAGTACCAGAATTTTGTTCCAACTTGAACATCGGTGCTGATTTAATCTTGTGCTAACTGCACATTAGTAGATGGGGACAGACAGACTTGGCCTACTGATCTTCTCCCAGAAGATGCTTCTAAAGAGAGGGGTTTTTCTGCACTTGGAAAAAAACCCAGGGTCAACCCAGAAATCACTTTAGATCAGTGTCTAGAAGCTCCATCTTTCCTCTCCAACGTTCACTCTACATTTAGCTCAGGGCTCTTAGCTGCACATTAGTGGAAGTGTGAGTTCAAGCGGAGGGAAATTTGTGCTAATACACTTCACACAAAGTGGGGATTAAATCCTTCACAAAAGATTTTTTTTTTTTAAAAAAAAAAGTAAAAAAATGTCCACCAGTCTTGGAATATGTACAACTCAGAGGCCTTCAAGAGGCAGCTGGACCGCCATCTGTCAGGGATGCTTTAAGGTGGATTTCTGCATTGAGCAGGGGGTTGACTAGATGGCCTTGTAGACCCCTTCCAACTCTTCTATTCTTTGATTCTATGGACATGGCAAGGATTGAACCTGGGACCATTTGCATGCAAACCAAGTGTTCTACCTCTACGTTACAGGTCGTTCCCTTTCCCCTCAACATGGAGACTAGATAACGCCCAGTCACTACCAGTCTAGTATGGTCAGAGGTCTCCCCTCCAGGTCATTTGGAAACACCCCACACTTCAAAAGATAAGGATGATGCAGGATTGCTGGCTGAAACATGTTTTACGAAGGAGATGCTTGCAAATTAAGAGCATGACTCACTCAGTCCTGATTCATTGCCGCTTGGATTCCAAGGTCATATTTCATTTTGTGACTTCGAGTACAGTGGAAGGTGCTTCTTTTGTTAGGTGTTCCCAGTGTGATGTTCTACAATCCTGGCCACTTAATAAGTTTCTTCAGCTGTCACATGGATAAATTAAGCTGACTTGCATGGGGTCAGGACACTGGTATAGCTAGCCTTAGAGATAGGACAACCAGCAATTTTCACATAAATTTCTCAAAAGAAAAAAAATCCTTCCAAGCTCATTTGGAATTATCTTCTTTATCATCAATAATCCTCCTCCTCCTCCTCCTCCTCCTCCTCCTCCTCCTCCTCCTCCTCCTCCTTCTTCTTCTTCCAGGAAAAGTGCACATTTTGAAGAGAACCGAGTGCATTTCTGTACATATTTCCCCCCCAAAAAGTGTGAAATATAAAGTGTTCAAATGCATGTTTTGCAGGTGGGAATCTGCATTTAAAGTGCCTGTTTTTTTTTTAAAAAAAGGAAACATTTTATTACCCCAATCCATTTTCCAGTGTGTCCTGGGGTGGCAAAATGCCCCCACAGTATTTGTTTGTTTATTTATTAATTTATTAAAACATATGTATCCTGTCCTATGTCACTGGGATCTCTGGGTGGCGTACAGCTAAAATCATACAAAGTGTATAAAACAATAAATATGCACAGTGAAAACGAATGAAACCCATCAAGCGAAAACCAATATAGAATTTAAAAGCAGTAGGAACAAGTAAAACAATTAGAACTAACCATCAAATGCTTTCTTTAAAAGCTTTGCCATAACTTGGAGTTGAAATGGGTCCAGCTCAACACCAGTCAAGCCTCCAAGGAGAGGGCATTCCACAGCCGGGGTGCCCATCACCCAAAGCTTGTGGGAGGCAAATCATAGAATAGTAGAGTTGGAAGGGTCCTATAAAGCCATTGAGTCCAACCCCCTGCTCAATGCAGGAATCCGCCTTAAAGCATCCCTGACAGATGGTTGTCCACCTGCCTCTTGAAGGCCTCCAGTGTGGGAGAGCCCACAACCTCCCTAGATAACTGGTTCCATTGTCGTACTGCTCTAACAGTCAGGAAGTTTTTCCTGATTTCCAGCTGGAATCTGGCTTCCTGTAACTTGAGCCCATGATTCCGTGTCCTGCACTCTGGGAAGATCGAGAAGAGATCCTGGCCCTCCTCCAGTTGGGGCACAGTCCACATTCCATATATCACTTCCATAGTGTGATTTCCTGCTTTTTATTCCAGATTCTTAATGATTTTACACAAGGTGTAAAACTGGCCAAAACGATGAGCACAAATCCAAAGCTTGTGGGATGCAAATCATAGAATAGCAGAGTTGGAAGGGTCCTATAAGGCCATCAAGTCCAACCCTCTGCTCAATGCAGGAATCCACCTTAAAGCATACCTGACATACCTGACAAATGCCTTTGTCCAGGGTGGGCTACAGTTAACTGATGACATCTTTGAGTGGTTGCCAGTTAAAACAGGTGAAGGACAGTGAGACAATGTCTAGAGCTGCACTTCTGCTTTATAGCGCTATTGAAGTGCACAGATAACTGTAGGGGCCCAATCCCCATTCCATGTATCACTTCCATAGTGTGATTTCCTGCTTTTTATTCCAGATTCTTAATGATTTTACACAAGGCGTAGAACTGGCCTAAATGATTAGCACAAATCTAAGGTATATCACACACACACTCCTTAGCTATTATTAAACTATTATGAGTCAGAAACCACTGATAATCTACAGAAAATCAACCATCTAGTGATGTAGGGCATGGTGTGGGGCCATCAGGAAACCCCTGAAGACCAAACTGGGTCTCACATGGGCTGGTTTGGGCCTGAGGTTCAACACCTCTGTCTCACACAGTCCAATGAGGGATTGAATCTAGAAATTTTCAATGTGCATTGACTGCCATGCAAAGGAGGTAAGGATCAATATTCCTATATGAGGTGGTACCTATAGACATTTCTTTCCAAGGGGTCAGAGAAAGTTTCAAGGAGGAATGGGCCACACCGTTACTTCCCCAGTGCTGGATTCTCTGATTGAAGATCAGATGGCATCTGCCTAGACTCAAATCCACCCACTAAGACAACAATTACATTCTTACAGGGTGAAGGAACCCACTCACATGGCATGCATGCATTCTCCATGGTAACTGAAGGTAACATCCTCGTGAGTGAATGAATCAGGCTAATTAATGCAACGTCAAGATGTAAGTGAGGACAGGCATTAGATGCCTTGGGAGCCAATGGGCCTTTGCAGAAATGGGGCATCAGGAGACAATATATAAAGGGCCTTTGCTTCAAGTGTTATCATTCACTCGACAACTCTTGACTTGACGAGACTTCTCAGTGATCAAGGAGTAAGTATGAGGACCTCTCTTCTTCTGGCATGAATGGATCTGGTAGAGATAGATAGAGGCATTCTGCAATGTCCAACCAGGGAGAAGCCAAGCATGGGACCTTGTGAGCTTCTGAGAGGCATTTTGTTGGCCACCTTGGTCAAGTCAGTTGGTCAAGTCAGTCTTCACAGCATCATGATTTCTAAAGAGGCCGGATGCAAGACCTCTGTGGGCTGGATTAGGATCGCGGCCCAGAAGTTCCACATCCCTCCTTTA
Organism: Elgaria multicarinata webbii; assembly: GCF_023053635.1. Classification (NCBI taxonomy): domain Eukaryota; kingdom Metazoa; phylum Chordata; class Lepidosauria; order Squamata; family Anguidae; genus Elgaria; species Elgaria multicarinata. Next base: position 7,919,006 of record NC_086191.1, on the reverse strand, counting down.
ATAGCACAAAGTTAACCTACGGAATTTACTTCCACAAAATGTCGTGATGGCCACCAATTTGGATGGCTTTAGAAGGCGATTGGACTAAGTCATGGAGGAGAAGGCTATCAATGGCTACTAATCTGGATGGCTCTGTGCTACCTCCAGTATTAGAGGTGGTATGCCCATAGGCACCAGTTGCTAGGGAACATGGGTGGGAGGGTGCTGTTGCACTCATGCCCTGCTTGTTGCAGTTGGTTGGCCACTGTGTGACTAGCAGGTTGGCCACTGTGTGAGCTGGTGTAGATGAACCCTTCACCTAAAGTGTGTTTTATTAGTATGTTCAAGGGAGTGTAATCCTTGAAACTCCAGATATAAAATAATGTCAATCTCTCTCCCTCTCTCTCTCTCTCTCTCTCTCTCTCTCAAGGATTACCAAAGCCACAGAAAACATGAGCCAACAACAGAGAGGAAGCTGCTGTGGTGGTAGAAGTGGTGGATGCTGTGGTGGGGGCCACAGTGGTGGATGCTGCGGTGGTAGCCGCAGTCTGGGTTCTTCCCAACAGAGTCAGAGCAGTGGTGGGTGTTGTGGTGGCCACAGCAGTGGCGGTGGATGTGGTGGCCGCAGCAGTGGCCGCAGCAGTGGCGGTGGATGTTGTGGCGGCCGCAGCAGCGGCAGCAGTGGCGGTGGATGTTGCAGCGGCAGCAGTGGAAGTTCCCAACAGAAGATCTACTCCCAGAAGATGAAGTAGACGCCTTCAAGAAGGATCAAACCACTGATGCACGATGCTCATCACACATGGCATTCTCCTTCTCTTCTTGCAAACCAAGATTTCCCAACATGCGGGAAAAATGTGAACATTCAAACTTTCCTGCTTTGACATTCCTGAAAAACCATTAAAATTTTCTTGCATGTAAACAAGTTGATGTGGTGGTCATCTCTTTAAACAATTTTGCGAAGAAAGTCTTAACTCTGGGTAGGTTTTCAAAACTTCACTGATAATTACTGAGGATTAATTGCAAAGGGTTTGGTTTGAGGAGGAATTCTAAAATCAAACTTACAACAAACTGTAGTTGGGATGAATAAGATTAGAGCTCGTAATCCCCTAAATTAGACCCTGGCCAGTTAATCTCCTCTATTCTCCACCATCTTTACATGTGTCAACTCACCAAAGTCTCACCACCTTCTCAACCATCCTTCCATTCTTCCTTCATCTCCCCCTCCCTTTACTTTAGCGTTCTACAGTCGAAGCAATCTCCACCTCTTCCCTCCAATTTCCACCTCCGAAACATAGATAGATATTCCATCAAAGGAGAACCAACCAACCAAGAACTACTTGCAGAGCAGGGCTGTTAATTCTCTTTCACCCTATGGGCTGAATTCAGTTTCAGAGAAGCTCTTGTGGATGGAGACATTCCAGTGTTGGGTTAGTACAAAGGCAAAGAGGGCAGGACAAAATACCCACAATTCCAACATAACTTAGCTCAGAGCTCTCAATGAGCCTGTTCAGATGACACACTAACCCTTTTGCAGCAAATGGATAGTGGCCATGTTTAAACCATGGTTATGTAGCCAACATGGTTAGGAATGGTTCATACAGGGCCATTCAGAAGACACTTTAAACCATGGACAAGCCAGAAAGCCAGGCTATGTTCAGAAGAAACCTCTGCTATTGCTAAAGGTTTTTTGCTTTATTCATGTATGCGAGAGGGGGAAAAAGGCACCAAATAGTGTAGACGCAAAAGGGACGAGCTCAGGTGCTCAGGAAATTGTATAATTTTTAAAATAATTTTTATCCAGGAGTGCTCAACATGTCGGACTAGACGTCCTCCATCAGGAGCTATAACAATTTTAAAATAAGCAAGTTAAAATAGAAAAAATAGAGAAAAGGAACAACACCAAAAGTTTATGTTACATTCTTTTGAAAAAAAAACCCCAGCTGTTTTATGCATCATAGTGCTCCCTGTTTGTAACATTTGTCATCACCATAGGGAGTTACAAGACTTTATGTCTCATTAATCATACTTGGTAGGTATTATAGCTTGTTATTCAAGGTAGACAAATATTAAACAATTATTGCCTTTGAAAATCAAATTTGTTTGTTATCTACATCATTGAAGAGTGAAGTCTGCTTGTTTTCAACCACATTACTTTACCCATTGAAATAGCAAGTACCATTTCTTTGGAATTTATAACATGCAAAAGAGCCAAAAAAGGTTAATTCATAAAGAGCTCACACTGTGACATTGCAGACATATAGAAATCTAACCTGCTGTCAACGGGCTGCTATAGACTAAACTTTCTCTAATTGTAGTTTTGTTCTTGTAATCTTCAGGGTTCTGTGCTGGAACTGCATTCCTAAATTTTGATTAGCCCTCTTGGCAAGCCAAGGTCATGTGTATCCTATCTTACCTAATTAAATAGGAGCAGTTGTTTGAGGGAAACACAGTCAAAAGTGATTCTGACAGTACTCAGTTCGGTTGCCATAGGTTGCTTTATTCACCATGGTTAAAGATGTGGTTTAAGGTGTCTTCTGATCATGGTCTGGCTTTCAGGCTTATCCACCATGGTTAAAGCCATGGTTTAAGGTGTCTTAATGAATATTTAGCAAACATTTATAGAATCATAGAATAGTAGAGTTGGAAGGGGCCGACAAGGCCATCGAGTCCAGCCCCCTGCTCAATGCAGGAATCCACCCTAAAGCATCCCTGACAGATGGTTGTCCAGCTGCCTCTTGAAGGCCTCTAGTGTGGGAGAGCCCACAACCTCCCTAGGTAACTGATTCCATTGTCATACTGCTCTAACAGTCAGGAAGTTTTTCCTGATGTCCAGCCAGAATCTGGCTTCCTTTAACTTGAGCCCATTATTCCTTGTCCTGCACTCTGGGAGGATCGAGAAGAGATCCTGGCCCTCCTCTGTGTGACAATCTTTTAAATATTTGAAGAGTGCTCTCATGTCTCCCCTCCATCTTCTCTTCTCCAGGCTAAACATGCCCAGTTCTTTCAGTCTCTCTTCATAGAGCTTTGTTTCCAGACCCCTGTTCATCCTGGTTGCCCTCCTCTGAACACGCTCCAGCTCGTCTGCGTCCTTCTTGAATTGTGGCGTTAAATGAATTGAATAGTTAAATGAATAAATAGTTAAATTAAATAGTTAAATAGTTGAATTGAATAGTTAAATGATGATATGTTTGAGTAGTTTTAATGTATATAGAGTGATCAAAGCACACTACTAGACAACATACATGCAGTGATAGACAGTAATAATCAACCCCATTTATTTACAGATATATAAAAAACTGATGCATAACACCTGCATGTTCATCAACGGCAAACTGGTTGCCTAGCAAAACTGTGCGTGAAAAGTACTCTGATACAATAATTCTTTTTCAATAATAATTTCCAATGTATAATATACATAAACCACAATCACAGTTTTTGGACACAATACAGTGCTGGTAATGGCATCAGTACGGTACCTTTTTAGACATATATTTATAATAGAAAGTTATATTGATTATTTTCTAGTTTTTAATGTATTTATTATTTTCTAGTTCTCATCAGTGTTTTTAGGTTTTATTTATTGATGGGTCTCTGTGATTTATTTTCCTGTTTTCGCGAGAGCTTCATCGGAACAAATGCTGAAAGGATAAAGATAACATACTTTGTTGAAAAACTTACTCTATCACCACATAAAAATCTAAGAGCACATCGTTTCGACCAAGTTTGTAATCACTCACAACAGTTAAAACAGTTGAGGAAGAGTGAGACAATGGCTGGAGCTACACTGCTGTTTTGTAGCAATATTGCAGTGGACTGATAACTGTTGGGGCCCAATCCCCATTCCATATATCACTTCCATAGTGTGATTTCCTGCTTTTTATTCCGCATTCTTAATGGTTTTACGCAAGGTGTAGATCTAGCCCAAGTGATTAGCACAAATCTGTGGTATATCACACACACACCTTCACTATTAATAAACTATTGCAAGTCAGAAACCCTTGATGATCTACAGAAAATCACTCAGAGATTTACTCAAATGAGGGAACCATTCCTGCACTGCATCACGTTATCTCAAACCAGAACAAAATATATATACACACACACCAAAGCACCTAGCAATGACTCATGCAATGCTAGTCTTGGATTTTTTTTACAGTCACACATGGAAGTCCTCTTCCCAAACCAACATATCATTGTTCTACTGAATTGTTCTGTCATATGACCCATAAAGATGTATACATCCGGAAGTCAGCGGTCAAAGGCATCAGAGTTCTGCCGGAGATGAAACTATCTCAAATCTATCTCTAAATGTCAACCACAGTTGGGGAAATTACATCCTATGCAATTAACATGCCCACACACATTTCCCCGGATGTTGTCATCATTGCTAAGCCATTGCTGGAAGAATCCTGAGGACTTCGTTGGCAATCTGTCAACAACGGCATTTAACTCCAGGGTGATCCATTGGCCACCCATCCAAATGGCAACCTCCATGGTTTATGTAAGACAAGATTCAAGTGAGCCTTTTCATCTATGAGATGCATCACGTACTGTAAGCAGAGCATGAGATGATGACTAACTAGCATGTTGGACCATGGACCAAGGAGATTTCGACAAGTCATGATTCGAGACGGGGGTGGGGGTGGGCGGGGGCATATCTCTCTTTCTGCCTCTGACCATCTGGAGTGCTCCTGGGGGTGCTGTTTATCTGTTGGTGCCCACATTGCCAGACTTGGGCTACAACCTTGTCACTCTCTGGAGTTGACCCTGTGCCTGAGGTGGCCATAAAGAATAGTGAAAGAACAAGTCTTGAGTGGCACATATATGTTGGTTCCACCCTTTCTTTCTTCTCATGATGGTTTAGATCAGTTCTAGATGCTTTGGACTGCACCTCCCCAAATCCCTAACCATTACCTGGGGCTGATGGGGCCAGGAACCACTATAGAACAATGTAACTTCTGTGTTCAGACGAAGCCAATCTTTTGATCCTCTGAAACTTCTCACTATTCATATTTTGAGTGTGAAAACAGGTCTCTCAAAGAGGGGAACCATTTCATCTTTGGGGTGGAGTATAATAAATATAAGGAATGGTGGATATAAGGAAAGGTGGGTGGCTACCAGGCAGGTTTACATATGCTTAGGCTGATGTCATTTATGTGTCACTTCCCAAGGATTTTAGGCTGCAATACTAAGGCCCTCAGGAGGGTGTCCCACTCCCAGGGACCATAATACGAGAAGACCCACTTGCACAAACTTCTGTACTGCAGGCATGGCAACATCTGCTGTCCTCTGTGGAAATCTGATTAGGGAAGTTTGCTTGAATTTGTTTTAAGTTGTAATTCAATGGTTTTAATGGCTGCTTTTACAAGCTGTTGTAGTGTTGATCCCTGATCCTGTGCAGTATTGGGAGAGAAGTCTGAGGCTGGGAAGATCAGGAATGAAATTCCTGACTACCAGTGAACCCGGATAGACTTTGGAAAGAGACACTTTCTCTTATGTAGTAATTTTGTTTCAGTTAGGTTTTGATAACTATTCAATGCTAAATTCTTCATATTTGGGAGAGCATGAATGCCCTCCATACTGGGAAGTGCTGTCCAACTTGAAGTAGGGTGGTGCAGATGGGTAAGACTTTCAGTTTACCATTTGATCAAAAGTTCACAAAGTTCACATCTGGGTAGTGACAATTCTAATTAAGCACCCACATGTTTGAATACACAGGGATTCAAACCAGAGTTTGAAAAGCTAAGAACTCAAAGACCTTGGGTGAATTGGGGCCAGTTAAGATGACCCACTAAGCCATGGGTGGTCTGCTAACCCTTTTGCAGCAAATGGTTAGTGAGCATGTTTCAACTATGCTGATGTGGCCACCACGGTTAGGAATGGTTCACACAACACACTAAGGCATAATGTTAAGATCAAAATGCTTAAATACCATAGTTTAGCTTATCATCTGAACAGGGTCTCAGTCTGTTTTGGTTTCTCCCACATTTGACTTCTTTGAAGCTCAAGTTCTTTTTTGACCCAAATATGGGGAGCTTAGATAATTTTGGTGAATTTTCTTCACAACTGAAAAGAAAGTCTCATCCATCCCTTTGTGACAGTGTCCCATGTCTGCAATTTATTTTTTTCAAAACACCATTGACACAATTGCTGATACCATGAAGAACATCTCATCTAGTTTGGCCCTTAATCTTGCTTCAATCTGGAAGTGTGTGGGGGATGGGAAATATTAATATCTCCAGGGAACTTCGCAAATTATTACTTCTCTGGGTCCATTTCCAATTTCATCATGCTCTAAGGCCAAGAGAGCTGGAAGAGATTGACCACGTTGACCCTCTCAAGATGATTCAGTAAACTGAAGCAAAGCTCAAAAGATATGCCAAATGTTTTAGGAAAGATAAAGCCACCTGCTGCATTGTTCTGGAATGACAGATGGTACCCACATCCATGCAGGTGCATACTCTGCTATAACGGAAGATAAATATCTCATGTATGAATGAGTCAAAATGAATGAATGCAAGATGTGGGAAGTTAAGGACAATTGAGGTCCTGGGTGTGTTGTGAGACAATTGGCATTATCAGAATGTGTCTCCTCTCAGAAACGGGCCATAGTTAGATGGTATAAAAGCTCCTTATCTCTAGAGGTTTCTCATTCCCTCGACAACACTCGCCTTAACGAAGTCTTCTCATTGATCCACTGGGTAAGTCTAGGGAATATCTTCTCTCTCTTGGCTGTCAATCAATCGATCCGATTTGAAAGATATCTTCTTCAAAAACTAACCAAGTATGCCTGATAGCTTTCCAGACTTGCTATTGCAGGTCCTTTAATTGGGGATGAATGTTTTTGTGATTTCTTGCATCCATAGGGTGCCCTCTGACATTGAGCATAGCCTGCTCCCATCCCCAGTAATCTTAGAAGGCGCCTTATACTTGGTGAACCAATGGTCCACGTAGAGTGCCTCCTCTGGCCAGCAGTGGCCCTCCAGGAGTAGGTAGTAGGTCCCTAATGATCCTTTTTCCTATAGATGCAAGTGATTATTGAACCAGGGGGCTCACGCGTATTATTATTATTATTATTAGTAGTAGTATTAGTATTAGTATTAGTATTATATCCAGCCTTTTCCCCAGCCCATGACTCATGCCATATATTGCTTTCAACCTGCTTTCATAGTGTTGGTGTAGATGTGTCAAGGGCCCCAACAGTTGTCAGTGCACTTCAATGCTGCTATAAAGCAGTGGTGTAGATCCTGCCTAAGTCATACGCCTTGTACACAGAGCTACTCAATTCTCTTCCCAGGCTGGAGGAACAGGTGTGGGTCTCTCCTCCCTCCCTCCAAGGTGGGCCCTGCTCCTTCATTATACAACTCAGCGACCAGGCAGCAGGCACTAGAATCCCATGATATCCAATCTCTTCCCATCCCAACCTGCACAGGTCCCTATTTGTGGCTTCCACTTTCCAAGTTAACAAGGATATCTGGTAGAATGGATGTATTTGTTACTCTTCTGCACAAAGGTTGACAAAGAGGCAAAACAGGCATTCCAGAGTGTGTCTAGCAGTGATGTCTTATTTCCCCTTTTCACTCTAGTGTAGCCAAAGTGTTTCCAATCCAGATATTAAAAGCATTCCTACCCCCAGACTAGGGTCCAGCCTGGATCACCCATGTCTGCTGGATGCACGTTTAAAGTAATGTCTGGGTTGGCCCAACAGTTGACCGTATGAGTATCGGAATCAAGGCTGCATTTCCCCAATCTAGCCAATGGTCTTACCTTGTGAGAACAAAAAGCACCAAAGAAAACTGCTCCATAAAATAATTGTGGGTAAGGGAAGTGTTGTTGTATCCATAAAACATCTGCCAAGAACTGGAGAGATCAATTGTGAGATCCAGCCATGAACTGATGCCCCCCCCTCTCTCTCTCTCCCACATTCTCAAAGTTATCCAAGCTACAGAAAAGATGAGCCAACAACAACAACTACTACAACAACTGGTAGGAGGGTGCTGTGGCGGTGGCGGCCATGGATGCTGCGGTGGAGGTGGTGGATATTTTCAAGTCCAGAGAGGTGGAGGATGTTGCGGTGGAGGAGGATCTTCTCAGAGAAGTGGAGGATGCTGTGGTGGTGGTGGAGGAGGAGGAGGAGGATGTTGCGGTGGCAGAGGAGGATCTTCTCAACAAATCCAGAGCAGTGGGGGATGTTGCGGTGGCAGTCGCAGCAGTGGTAGCAGCGGAGGATGTTGCGGTGGCAGAGGAGGATCTTCCCAACAAAGCCAGAGCAGCGGAGGATGTTGCGGTGGCAGTCGCAGCAGTGGTAGCAGTGGAGGATGTTGCGGTGGCAGTGGAGGATCTTCTCAACAAAGCCGGAGCAGTGGCGGATGTTGTGGAGGCAGTCGCAGCAGTGGTAGCAGCGGAGGATGTTGCGGTGGCAGTGGAGGATCTTCTCAACAAAGCCGGAGCAGTGGAGGATGTTGCGGAGGTAGTCGCAGCAGTGGTAGCAGCGGAGGATGTTGCGGTGGCAGTGGAGGATATTCTCAACAAAGCCAGAGCAGTGGCGGGTGCGGTGGCGGCAGTCGCAGCAGTGGCGGTGGCTGTTGTGGCAGACGCTGAAAGTCACAAGCAGATGTTTTCAAAAAGAGTCAGCACTCCAAAGCACAACAGCCATCACCTTTGGCAGACCCCTTCTCGTCTTGAAAACCAGCTTTGGTTGATGTCTCCTCCAGGCCACCATCCAGATCTTCTGGATTGTGAAATGTATTATTTCCGTTTCCTCTTGGACATCTCTGCGAATGCATTAAACCTTCCTTGCACTTTAGCCATTCAGTCTTATGGTGTTGCTTTCCTATCTCTGTTGAGAAACACATGGACACTATGAATGAATTAAGTTGCCTCATAGCAATCCGATTTTTGGTCTACACTAGCCTAGTATTGGCTCTTCTGACTGGGTGTTGCCCTTCAGGGTCCCAGGCAGAGAATCACCTGACCCCTGATCCATTTTCTCCCCGCCCTTTTTTTTTGAGTGGAGATGATGTGGACTGAACCTGTTATCTTCTTCATCTAAACACTTGGGGCATGTCTACACCATACGGTGTAAAGGGAGGAAGGTGGGACAATCCCAGATTTACCTGCTTCTGGGATCATCACAGGGTATGTACACGAGGTGCATGATGTCCCGGGATGAAGAGGATGTTGCGTCTGCCATGTTTTTATATATATATAAAAATGAGCACAGGAGTGCTCTATCGCAAAAGTGATTTTTTTTTTAAAAAAAACTCCCGCTCACCCACCCCACGTCCGATGGGCACAGAGCTTCTGAGGAGCTCCATCCCCCATGCCCCACGTCTGGGTCCTCACGTTTACTTGCGAGGAGCTGGGACGAAACTGGGAAAGCAGTCCACACATCCCCCGGTCTCGAGATCATCCCAAGACCACGGAAAAAGTCAGGATAAAAGGGTATGCCCATATCCCAGGGAAATGCAGGTATCATCTCTCCCTCCCTCCCTGCTCCCAGGATCCCCTGTGTGTCATGTGGATGCACAGGGATGATCCCAGGATGATCCCTGGGATATTGCCCCATGTAGACATGCCCATGGTCTACCAAATATAGACATATAGCCAGTCCACACACCCAGTCTAGGCTGGCTTTTCCCAACCTGGTACCCTTGAGACATTTTGGACTTCAACTCCCATCTTCCCCAGTTAGCATAGCCAAGGAATCATAAGAGTCAAAGCAGCTGGAAGGGCACAAGGATAGGAAAGGCTGTTCCAGAGTCGAAACCAAGTCAACTTGTTGGGTAGCTATGCAACGTGAAACTCTTCTTTGCCATTATTATTTAATTTAGTTTGATAGATTCCCATCTTGCTTTTCTATAACTCCTATTCAAAGTAGCTAACAACTTCGTGAAATCAAATGAACCACAGCTTAAAAAGCCCAACACTATAAAATAACAACAGCAACAAGAAGACGCTATCATCATGAAAATATACAGACATTCCCCGTCAAACGAATGCAACCCGTTCTACCTAATTACCATCCAAGGAGATGAGTCAATCACACAGTTTGATTTAAAAATAATACTAATGAACATCCTCTTCGGGTTGGGTTCTGTTACTCCTTCTCACTAAGGCCTTATCTACAGCAAACAGGATATTGCACTATGAAAGCAGTTTGAAAACAGTATATAAGAGGCAGGAGCTACACTACTGCTTTATAGTGGTATTGAAGTGCACTGACAACTGTTGGGGCCCATTAACACAGACCATATACTGCTTTCATACCACTATATTATGCTTGGTGTGGCTACTGCCTTTTATATACTGCTTTCATACTGCTTTTATAGTGCAATACCCCAATAGGTGTAAGTTAGGCCTAAGACTTCCTTGCTATGGGTTTCTGGTGCTATGATTAGGGTGACCATATGAAAAAGAGGACAGGGTTCCTGTATCTTTAACAGTTGTATTGGAAAGGGAATTTCTGCAGGTGTCATTTGTATATATGGAGAACCTGGTGAAATTCCCTCTTCATCACAACAGTTAAAGCTGCAGGAGCCCTGTCCTCTTTTGTATCTGGTCACTCTAGTATAGCTCCTGCAGCTTTAACTGTTGTGATGAAGAGGGAATTTCATCAGGTTCTCCATATATACAAATGACACCTGCTGAAATTCCCTTTTCTATGCAACTGTTAAAGATACAGGAGCCCTGTCCTCCTTTTCATATGGTCACCCTAGATATGATGTAAGAGGCACGAGGACGGAGTGTAATACTTGACTACCATATGTATGATACCTTCAAAAGGGGATGTCCCCAAAATGTATGACCATGATTCACACCTAGAATGGTCAACAGGCCTGTCTTGGGCAGAGCATAGAGTCAGAAGGCTATCTCACTATGGTACGATCCACCCCCTTCTTTAAGAACATAAGAAGAGCCATGCCAAAGGTCTATCTAGTCTAGCATTTTGTCTGCACCATGGCCAACGAGATATCCCAATGGGAAGCAGGACGTGAATGTACTAGTACCTTCTCACTCATGTTTCCCAGGAAGTGGTATTGAGAAGCATACTACCTGTATAGTACTTGAGGGACTACATAATGATCATGACTAGTTAGCCATTGATGGCCTTACCTTCCAAGAATTTTTGGAATTCCCTTTGAAAGGCAATGAAATTGGCAGCAGGAGCCAAACCTTATGGTAGCAAATTCCACAGTTTCACTTTGCACTGTGGGGAGAAGTGTAGCTCCATAAAAAACAATAACCTGTGGAATTGGAACTATGAACAGGTTATGATAAAAAGTCCTAACCCATGTTCTAACACCTTCTCTAGAAGCCACCCAAGTTCGGAGACAGGTTCTGAAACCTTGATTTTAAAGGTCGTTGGATAATTACTGTTGCTGGGCAAAAGTCCAAGGCGTAGGTCAGAAGGTTCTCTGGCACTTTTTGGTGATTGACATAGCCGGAGGACCTGCTCCTCAGGGATATGAGGCTCACATGTCAGGATATGGTATGCCTTTGGAGACCCTCCTGCCTTCACCTACTTGCTGTCATGGTAGTGTGCAGGGGTGTCGTAGGGTGGTCTCCCCACACTTACAAAATGTCACATAACTAAGGAGCTGGATTTCCCGACTCCTTGCTTTGGAGAGTGTCTGACCCATAAGCCAGGCAAGTGGCCTGAGATAAGGACTTAATTCCCGCACTTTCACATGCAGATCCAGGGAGGGAGGAATCTATCTAATTATTAATAAAGAGGCCCTAGTTTAATCCAAGCTCTTGTGTCCGTGTCTTTATTCTATGCTTCCGCTTCTACTTGCAAATGTGAATTTTTTGAAATTGAAAATAATAATTAAAAATGCTTTCCTTTGGAAATGGAAGCAAGATAAAATGAGTTACAATACTTTTTTTGGGAGAACCTCAACTAACGGAGACATTGCATGTCTGCACATTCCTGCTACTTTGGTCCACTCATTGATAATGCAAGGTTATATCTAATGTCAGTCCAACTATCATCCCATTCATTTTAATGGGTATACTCTAAGTAGGACTAAGATTGGATACAGCCCAGTTTCTTGATAACATGGAGAACCACCCAATGTGTATGTTGGCCCCATTCACAAGTCTATCTTCCTCGAGTTGATTTGCTTAATTTCAAGTCAACACAGTTGATTGGAAGCCATCAATGTACCTGTGATTTTCAGGAAATATAACACATACAACTTATATTGATGGTGGTCATAGACCAAGGCTTGGGAGCAAATCAATGGCTCTTTGGATGATCTCACTTAAAATATAATAATGACTAAATAGAAATGCTTAATTTCAAGTGTTGACTTTATTATTATTAATAGAATCATAGAATAGTAGAGTCAGAAGGGGTGTATAAGGCCATCAGATCCATTATTATTATTATTATTATTATTATTATTATTATTATTATTGATGCATTCTTGCCTGTAAATGCACAACTGTTGTATGGCCAAAGTGGCAAACATTTGGATGTTATATTCTCAGAGGTGCAGAGCCCCTGTGGAGGGGAGAAGATGTGCTTGGTGATCTTCCATGGTGAGATGTTGGGCCATTTGGTGTTGGTGGGATTTGCAGCTGTAGACCCAACAGAAAGCATTCTGGGTGCATGGGAGTCGGGAGTGAAGCATCCTGGGTAAATTTTGCCTCTTCTAGGATTTCTCCTTGCTGTTACTTCCGCTTCTGGGATGGCACTTGGAAGACTTTCTGTTGCTGCTGTTGCTGCTGCTCCTCCTGAGGCTTCCCGCAAGAAGGCGTTTGGTTGCCGTGGCATCCTCCACTATTTCGCCGTCCGAGACAACAGGAACCTCTGTCCTCACTGCAGGAGGAGCGCCTGCTGCTGCCGCACGAACCTTCTTCTTTTTCCTGCTTGTAGCATTGGTCTTTGTCCTGGCGGGAACACATCTTTCTTGGTTGGCAAAGCAAGCCTGGGGGAGGAGAGAAGCAAGATCTGAGATCAACTGGAGGGATCTTACCCTTCCTCCGAAGGGGTTAGTGTAGCTTACACAGAGCGATCCAACTCTATTCTGACAACAACCCTGCGAGATAGGTTGGGAGAGAGGGAGAGATATGGAGGAAAGGAGGCTCTTTACAAAGTCTATCCGGGTTCACTGGTCGCCAGGAATTTGATTCCTGATCTTCCCAGCCTCAGTCCTCTGTCCAAACACTGCACAGGATCAGGGATCAACCCAACAACAGCTTGAATAAGCAGCCATTAAAACCATTGGATTACATTGGAAACAAATTCAAGCAAACTTCCCTAATTAGATTTCCACAGAGGACAGCAGAGGTTGCCATGCCTGCAGTAGGGAGGCTTGTGTGAATGGGTCTTCTTCTTCGTGGGTGGAGAGCAAGATGTGCATTGTCTTATGGCCCCTGGGACACCCTCCTAAGGGCCTTAGTATTGCAGAATAAAATGCTTGGGAAGTGACACATAAATGTCATCAGCCTAGGCATAGGTAAACCTGCCTGGTAGCCACCCACCTGTCCTCAGCATTGCACCGTTCCTTATATTTATTACACTCCACCCCAAAGCTGCAATGGTTCCCTTCTTGGAGAGACCCATTTTCACGTTCAAAATGTAAATGGTGAGAAATTTCAGAGGATCGAAAGATTGGCTGCCTCTGAACACAGAAGTTCCATTGTTCTATCATGGTTCCTGGCCATCACTGGTAGGTCAGTCCTCCAAGGGGAGGAAGCAAAACCTAAGCCAGTGTTGTCTTTCCCAGCTTGGGGCCCTCCAAATGTCTTGGACTCTAGCTCCCATCAGCCCAAGGGATTTTGGGATATGTGGTCCAAAAGCATCTGGAGCTGATCTAAATCATCATGAGAAGAATGAAAGTGGGGAACCACCATATATGTGCCACTCAAGACTTGTTCTTTCACTATTCATTATGGCCACCTCAGGCATAGGGTCAACTCCGGAGGGTGTCAAGGTTGTAGCCCAAGTCTGGCAATGTGGGCACCATCAGAGCAACAGCATCCCCAGGAGCACTCCAGATGGTCAGAAGCAGAAAGAGAGAATTCTTGCATGTCCGCCCTTCCGATTCAGGAGCCCACTTACAGAAGATTCAAAAGTTTTCTGAGACGTTTCTATTCAAAATTGAAAAATGTATGGGTGGAAGAGAGGGTGCCCCAAATTGTCCCACCCCAGTCTCCTCCTCCTGAATAGCACCACATAATGATGTAGCATTGTCCCAAGGGAGGTTTTGGGAGAAAATGGCAGCTAGTTGCCAACCATGGAAAGAAACACTGCCAATTGCACTGGTAAGAAGACCCATGCTTAAGAGTAGGGCAGCAAAATTGGAGGGTGGATGGGGCAGTTTAGCTCAAGAACAAACAAAGCTGCTTTATACCACATCAGACCTTTGGGCCATTCTAGTTCAATATTGACTACCCCAGAGGTGGACAATTTGTGACTCTCCAGATGTTTTGGCCTACAACTCCTAACATCCACTATCATTGGCTCTGATAGCTAGAATGGATGTGTGTTGTAAGCTAAAAAGATCTGGAGGGCTACATGTTACCCACCCCTAGTCTACATTGACTGATAGAGGCTCTCCAGGATGTCAGAAAGAGATCTTTTGCAGGCCTACCTAGAGATGTTGGGATTTGAACCCATGGAAAAGCAGATGTTTACTCACTGAGATATGGCTCTTAAGCTTTAGGCCCACTGAAGGTGCTCTGCCAAATGAGCCCCCAAATCAAGCACAGCCCATACACATTCCAGAAGGCCCACTCCTGATTTGGTTCTGGACCAGATATTTATTTATTTATTTATTTCATTTCATTTCTATACCGCCCAATAGCTGGAGCTCTCTTCCTCATTCAGGGGTCCCCTATGATGACTATCCCTCCATTAGAGCATGGGTCATCCTCCAAAAGTCATGAGCTACAATTCCCTCAATGGTCAGCCAACGGTCAGTAGTCTGAAACATCTGTAGGCCACCAAGTTGCCTACCCCTGCCTTAGACAGAGAAGGGGAAGGAGACAAAGCACGATCATCTAGAAGGATAGCCAAGAAAGGATCTTACCTGGCTCAATAAGAAGTCCTCTGGAAGAGAAGTGAAGCTGTTGTGAATGTCAAGCTCCCATCCAGGAGATCTTTTATACTGTTCCTTAGCCAATCTTCCTGGAGAATGAGACATGATCCAACTATCTCCATTTGTTCATTTTTTCCCTTTGTATTTCGTATGAAGACCATTCTTAATTAGCCTGAACTTTGCAACTTTTCTTGACTCATTGGATTGCCACAATATTGCAAGGCAATCGAGGCCTGTACTTCTGGTCTCACCTGTACAGTTCTTGTGTCATGGACACGATTGCTGGGCACAGTCCTAAGATTGGCCAAGAAAAGATGGCAGGGGACCTACGGTTGGTTTCCATCATGAGGTTGCTTTGTGGGTCCAGGTTGTTGGGTTTTTTTACATCCCTTATACAAGGTAAGTATGGGGAAATGAGCGATAAGAATACTAGGATTCTGTGAACATTGTCTCACCTCCTGCCTGTTTCCAGGGAGATTTGTTCAAAACGAACAATGAACGAAGGGGAGATCTTCACACATCTCCTAGGATTTGAGCAAATCTCCTGAAATGTACGCAAAGTTTTTCCATAAACTAAAGCAGGGGCTGTTTTAGTCTACTGAGGAATTTGTGCAAATTGGGGGATGTGCACAAATTGAACAGGAAATTGGGAATGAGCTGAAGGAGAAGGATGCAGACAAGCTGGAGCGTGTTCAGAGGAGGGCAACCAGGATGATTAGGGGTCTGGAAACAAAGTCCTATGAAGAGGGACTGAAAGAACTGGGCATGTTTAGCCTGGAGAAGAGAAGATTGAGGGGAGACATGATGGCACTCTTCAAATACTTAAAAGGTTGTCACACAGAGGAAGGCCAGGATCTCTTCTCGATCCTCCCAGAGTGCAGGACATGGAATAACAGGCTCAAGTTAAAGGAAGCCAGATTCCAGCTGGACATCAGGAAAAAACTTCCTGACTGTTAGAGCAGTATGGCAGTTGAACCAATGACCTAAGGAAGTTATGGGTTCTCCCACACTAGAGGCCTTCAAGAGGCAGCTGGACTGCCACCTGTCAGGGATGCTTTAAGGTTGATTCCTGCATTGAGCAGGGGGTTTGTCTTGATGGCCTTATAGGCCCCTTCCAACTATTCTATGATTCCATGACTTGGTTATTTAGAGCTGGCAGTGTCACACTGTTACTTTGGTAGGTATCACTGCCATTTTCTCCTTGGCTCCTGCCACTAAGTCTCAGAGTCTGAAGCAGGGGCAGACAATTTTGAGTGCCATTTTTGCCCACCTATGGGCCACATGGGTGCTCAAAATGGCAAGAAAATGTAAACTGATGTCTGTAGCTACTACGGAGTGCCCCAAAAGCTCAATGGCAGCTTGCAAACAAGTTAAGGTTGACCCTTCTGACATTCTGTAGTTACTATGGATGCTATTTCATTTGGAAATGTTTGCTTTGGGGGGTCGGTTGCTGCAGGGACTAGATCTCATTCATCTTTGGTCTATAGCACTGGGGATAACACTAATCATAGAATCATAGAATAGTAGAGTTGGAAGGGGCCTAGAAGGCCATCGAGTCCAACCCCCTGCTCAATGCAAGAATCCACCTTAAAGCCTCCCTGACTGATAGTTGCCCAGCTGCCTCTGAATGCCTCTAGTGTGGGAGAGCCCACAACCTCCCTAGGGAACTGGTTCCATTGTCATACTGTTCTAACAGTCAGGAAATCTTTCCTGATGTTCAGCTGGAATCTGGCTTCCTGCAACTTGAGCCCGTTATTCTGTGTCCTGCACTCTGGGATGATAGAGAAGAGATCCTGGCCCTCCTCTGTGTGACAACCTTTGAAGTATTTGAAGAGTGCTCTCATGTCTCCCCTCAATCTTCTCTTCTCCAGGCTAAACATGCCCAGTTCTTTCAGTCTCTCTTCATAGGGCTTTGTTTCCAGACCCCTGATCATCCTGGTGATCAGGTTGTCTGGAGACAACCTAAAATGGACTCAAAGAAGAAATTATAGGCATGTTCATGCTCATAGCAAGCAATTGGAGTGCTGTGTCTACCACCCCTAGCCCAAAAATGTGCCATAGAGACATCTGTCCTACAACATCTCACAACCTCCACCTCCTGAAAGAAGCACAATTTAGGATCTTCAGACGCTCTTGGTATTGAACTCAGTTCAGCCACCAGCAGCTACCCTTCAGCAGAGTTCACAAAACTCCATGTGGGATGCATAATCTTTGCTGAATGTAGAATTCGGACAATGTGTGTGTTCTCTCAGGAATGGAAGTCCAGCAGTAGCTGAACGATATTCCACTCTCC
Organism: Elgaria multicarinata webbii; assembly: GCF_023053635.1. Taxonomy (NCBI): domain Eukaryota; kingdom Metazoa; phylum Chordata; class Lepidosauria; order Squamata; family Anguidae; genus Elgaria; species Elgaria multicarinata. Next base: position 7,901,684 of record NC_086191.1, on the reverse strand, counting down.
TCTGTGGACACAGGATGAAGTAGATGCTCTCGGAGGCTGGTAGATTGGTTGAGTATACATTCCATGGTGATGAACAGGAGATGATGAACAACAGGATGACGAATGTAGGTGTTGACCCAACAGCAAATACGTGTGAGGCACAGGGGTGGAGAATCACGCAACAGTGTGGGAGGCTGATGACACGAAGCTAGTGCTGGAAAATATGGGCCACCACTATCCCTGCTGCTTCATACTGAGTCAGACCAGGGATCCATGCCACTCAGTATTGACTACACTCAGGCCGTAGCTAGACCTAAGGTTTATCCCAGGATTGTCCTGGGGTCAAACCTGTTCATCTAAGTGCCACACAGGGCATCCAGAGCTCAGGCAGGGGCGAACCCGGGATGATCCCAGGATAAACCTTAGGTCTAGCTGTGGCCTCAGTGTTGTAGTGACAAAGTTTTGAACGACAGGCACTCCTCATGAAAGTCCCCTTAGCCATGCCCCAAAGGAAGGTCCAAAGAGGCAGGAAGCCATGTTGATCCATATCAATAAAGCTGGTCTAGCTATTTTCATCTCTACCATGAGCTACGGGTCTCAACTGAGACCAGGCTAGCCTGAAATACTTTGCATTATAACAAGGAACAATATAAGAACATAAGAAGTATCATGCAGGGTCCATCGAGGGTCCATCTAGTCCAGCACTGTGTTCACACAGTGGCCAACCAGCTGTCGACCTGATCTAGTAAGGCTCTGCTTGGGTTGATTGTGATTGCTTTTAGAAAGGGAAACTCCATATTCAGAGACCTGCTATCTCTGAATGCTAGCCGCTGGGGTGTTGAACCTCAAGCTTGCAGGACAAAGCTGGCCTATTTGGAGTCCCAGTCTGGCACTCTGGGATTCACCAGATGGCCACACAGACAGCCATAGAACAGTGGACTGTGTGGTAGTGAGCATGTTGAACTTCAGTTGGAGACACCTGGGATTTGCCTGTGAAAGAGAAAGAGAGGGTCACAACATGTCCCAAACCTGTTCTCAAACACCATAAGACCATCAGCTCAAGATTTTTCTCTGGGTTTCTTCTCCAAGCACCAGGAAGAAGCAGTAGTCAATACACTGGTTCTAGTAGTTTCCACCTTTATCAGGAGTAGGTATTTTTTTAAAAGTATATGGGTCTTAATTACCCGTTCAAAACCAAGCCTGACAAGGGACAGGGCCTTCTCTGCTGTGGCACTCCGACTGTGGAACGCCCTCCCCTTGGAGGCCTGATTGGCGCCAACATTGTTTTCATTTCGACGCCAAGTAAAAACATGGCTTCATAACAAAGCCTTTGATGGTTAAACTCACTGGCACATTGCTTTAACTCTTTTAACTTCTTTACTGCTTTTAAATTATATATTGTTTTAACTTGGATCATGGTTTAATTTGTTTTTAACTGTGCATATTTATTGTTTTATACTGTTTGTTTTTATCTGTACACCGCTCTGAGATCTTGTTGATATAGGGCGGGATATAAATGTTTTAAATAAATAAATAAATAAATAAGCCATCTAAACCAGCGGCCTTCACCACATCTTGTGTGGCAGAGAATTGTAGACGTTATTGATTACATGTTGTGTGATGGAGGACTTTCTTTTTGACTGCCCGGAATCTTCTGCCAACTCCTGAGATGTTGTATCAGGACACCGAGCAACTAGCTGGCCTAGAAATTCCACTTCGGATAAACAACAGAAACAGGGCCAGCTGTTGAGCACTTGCTATTTGCATGTTCTGATCTTGGCAAATTGCATCGTGAACTAAGATGAACCACAACACCTGGAATCAGGTGTAGATCGGAATGTGCCTCAGCATTGGATCCTGTGCTTGCCTGAACTTTACAACACAGTTCTCATCTCCAGAAACAAAGCCACAAAAGCAAACACACAAAAAACATATGAGCACATTTTTAAAATGCACACTTCATATTTATTCATTTATATATTCCATCAAAAATGGCACTCAGGGTGGTTATTATTATTATTATTATTATTATTATTATTATTATTATTTGAGATGATATCCATTTAAAAATTATATTGTATTGTATAATTATCTTACATTGTATTTTTAGGGTTTTAATCTTTGTAAATGGCCCACAGAGTGTTGGCTGTTGGGTGGTATCTTATAATTCGATTGTGAAGGTGATTGGGCTACTATTTTGGGATGCATTAATAGAAGTTTAGCTTCCAAACTGCGCGAGGTACTGGTTCCCCTGTATTCGGCACCGGTTAGGCCTCATCTTGAGTACTGTGTCCAGTTCTGGGCACCACACTTCAAGAAGGGTGCAGACAAGCTTGAGTGTGTTCAGAGGAGGGCAACCAGGATGATCAAATGTCTGGAAACAAAGCCCTGTGAAGAGAGACTGAAAGAACTGGGCATGTTTAACCTGGAGAAGAGAAGATTGAGGGGAGACATGATAGCACTCTTCAAATACTTGAAAGGTTGTCACACAGAGGAGGGCCAGGATCTCTTCTTGATCCTCCCAGAGTGCAGGACACGGAATAATGGGCTCAAGTGACAGGAAGTCAGATTCTGGCTGGACATCAGAAAAAAACTTCCTGACTGTTAGAGCAGTACGACAATGGAATCAGTTACCAAGGGAGGTTGTGGGCTCTCCCACACTAGAGGCCTTCAAGAGGCAGCTGAACAACCATCTGTCAGATATGCTTTAAGAGGGGTTCCTTCATTGAGCAGGGGGTTGGACTTGATGGCCTTATAGGCCCCTTCCAACTCTACTATTCTATGATTCTAAGTATAATTAAACAAACATAATTAATGGCAAACATCTTTATTCCAGGAAGCCTTTCCTTAACATGCAGCCTTGCATCTCTGTATTTGCTTCTTTTAAAATTTGTTTTAACTGTTTTATTCTGTTTTTATTTAGTCAAAATTTAGTTAAACCTTTTGTTAGATTTGACTTTTCTCTGTGAACTGTTTTCACTGGTAGAAATATAATGAATGAATGAAGGAAATGCATCTGTTAAAGAGATAATATGTTCAAAAGCACATATTTTAATGTGATGACACTGCATATGATTGAAAGATTTATGAGTTGGTGACAGATTGATCCATCCATCTCTTCACATGCAATCATAAAACTAAACATCTAATGAAAGGAATGACTGAAAATGACGAACCGATCATTGTATTGTGAAATGCTAATTGAATGTCTTGGTTATAAATCAAGACACAGGATCTATGAGGAGGGATGCTTAAGTGAAGGGTGAGGAATAATTATACCCTTGACAACTGATGATGGACAAATGTGTAATTTCTTGGAACACGTGCAGGTGATGATAAACAAGGTGAAACTCAAATGAATCTTTATTGCCAAGAAGGAGAAAATATTTATATACCTTCTTTTACAGACAGGAAAGATAGTATTTCAAGGTGTTTACTTTTAACACAGTTGTGGGAGAGTAAAATATATTTCTTGACTTGAAGGGAGATATAGATGATATTTAAAGGCCTTCCAAAATATAATTAGATCCCAGAACAAGAGCAAACTGATCTCTACGAATAACCAGTTAATTCAGTATGGACGGAAATTCAAATGAGATTTCTGGGATTTTATTTTTTATTGTGTTAATCCTACTTCTTTTCTTTTTCTTTTTCAAAAACCCATTGCTGGGAATTAATTTCTTATTTATGTATGTATTTATTTACTTTATATCCCATTCAAGGCGGAGAACAATAAAACACAGATTAAAAGCAAATCTTTATTCAGGCATAAGATGCAAACAAATACATTTAAAAATACAATTAAAATGCAACGAGAATGAATCTGGAAATGGTAATGAAGAATAAACCGCTGCGTAAATTAATGGAGACTCCTGTGAATGTTAAGACCTGGATCTTAAACCCATCCCTACCCCTTCGCTAGGCTCCCGATCCAGATCAGGGGCCCTGAGCTTACTCCAGAGTAAAAATAATAATAAAAGATGTAGCTGCTAATAACATCTCTTTTGGTTCTCATAAAGTCAGCTGTTAAGGATCTTATTTTTCATCCAATTTGGCCCTCTCCTTCCTCGAAGGATGATGAACATTGTCCTCTCTGCGGCCATATTATTCTCACAACAACCTTATGAGGCGGGTTAGCAAGTGACCTAAGAGGTCTCCCGATACATTTCACAGCTAAGCAAGCAAGCAGGGCTTGGAACTCTGGTCTCTCCACCCCCTAGTCTGACATTCCAATCCAAGGTTGTTGAACCTGTTTTAGGCCAAGAACTGAACACCATAGAAGCTCTTGAGAGCCTCATTCCAGTGGCAGGCAGAGCCAAAGCCAAAAGTAGTGGGACCAAAATACCCCAAATCCTGGCATATTTTAGCTATTTTTGCCAGTAGGTAAGGAGAGGCATTTCAGCCCTTTTATAATGGTGAAAAAGCTAGGAAACCACCAATCCACTGGGGAGGGGGGAGGAGCAATGAGTAGGGGGAGTGGCCATTAGAGAATACTGAGGGCCATATTTGGCCCCAGGACCTAATGTTCCCCACTCCTGTTCTAGCCACAATACCAAAAGGGTCAGCTTGCTTCCCACAAGCAAGTTACCATGCAAGTTCCCACAGTGGTCAACCAGCTGCCCACAGGAAACCCACATTCTCCTGGCCATGTTCCCCAGCAACTCACGTACCTAGGCATACTTGCTCTGCTACTGGAGGTGGCATGTACTGTAGCCATTGGGACTAGTAGCCATGGATAGCCTTTGCCTCCAGGAATTTATCCAACCCCCTTTTCAAGCCCTCCAAATTGGTGGCCATCTTGTGGTAGTGAGTTCCATAATTTAACTCTGCGCTGTGTGAAGAAGTCCTTCCTTTTATTTGTCCTGGATCTCCCACCAATCAGTTTCATGGGATGACCCCATTGGGTTCTAGTATTTTGAGAGAGGGAGGAAAATGTCTCCCTCTCCACATTTTCTATACCATGCCTAATTTTGTACACCTCTATCCTGTCTCCCCTTACTTTTTTGAATGTAAAAAATCTACCAGTGAATTGGAAATTTCAGCAGTTTAGACTTGTGGACATCTCCTGATTGTTTCAGCAGTTATATCAGTATGATCTCAGTGTCCCGTAGCTTTCAAATACTGCTGAAAAGTATTAGGCAAGTAAGAAATACAGTCAAATGTCAGATGCTGATGTCTCATACTAGTGCATGCTAGTACAGGTATGAAATGCTACACGAATAGCTAGCAAGCATTCAAAACATATGGCAGTGACCATCCTCTGCTAGAAGCCATTCACTGTTTAAGAGCACTGATTGCCAACAAATGAGGAAAGGTTAACCATGCCATAAGCACCATGGACATTAGATGGCACTCATTTCCCACTTGTAGTTTCTAGTTGAGTTCCATAGGTTGCTTAGTGTGATTTATCTCAACGCACACAGACAAGCTGGAGAGTGTTCAGAGGAGGGCAACCAGGATGATCATGGGTCTGGAAACAAAGCCCTATGAAGAGAGACTCAGAGAACTGGGCATGTTTAGCCTGGAGAAGAGAAGATTGAGGGGAGACATGAGAGCACTCTTCAAATACTTAAAAGGTTGTCACACAGAGGAGGGCCAGGATCTCTTCTCGATCCTCCCAGAGTGCAGGACACGGAATAACGGGCTCAAGTGACAGGAAGCCAGATTTCGGCTGGACATCAGGAAAAACTTCCTGACTGTTAGAGCAGTACGACAATGGAATCAGTTACCTAGGGAGGTTGTGGGCTCTCCCACACTAGAGACCTTCAAGAGGCAGCTGGACAAGCATCTGTCAGGGATGCTTTAGGGTGGATTCCTGCATTGAGCAGGGGGCTGGACTCGATGGCCTTGTAGGCCCCTTCCAACTCTGCTATTCTATGATTCTATGCAATCCTTGCAGTAGCTGCAGTGGGCAAATGGATTCCCCCCAGCCAAGATATATATCGTTATGCCCTATCCCTGATGCAATGTCAAGGGTTGAAACGATCTTGCTTTTGAATGGGCAATCAAGCCCTATTTGCTTAACAAAAGACTTACTACTACTAGATGAAAACTGTCAGAACTGGTTTGTTGATAGGGATCAACCCAGCTGCCCTGCAATTTTGGATTCTTCTTGGGAGCGCGGCTGTGGGGACTCTCCTGATGAGTGTCTACACTACCAAAATTTACTACTCCACCACTGCATATACGCCAGCAGAGAGAAACGTGTGAATCTCCAGATGTTGCTGGACTGCTGTTCCCATCTGCCCTATCCAGCCTAACCAGTGATGGTGCATAATTGGCATTCCAGTCCAGCAACACCTGGAGGGCCGCATGTTCCCTATTCCTTGATACAAGCTGTTATGGAAGGCTTAGAGGACAGGACGCCAATCAGGAAACCAGACAAGGGATTGTTTGCCCCTCTCTGGCAAGTGCTGGTCTTTAACTGTCGGCTCTCTTGGTTTTGATTGTATTTGATGGGTTGCATCTGTTGTGCATTGATGCTCTGTTTATTTATTTGTTTGTGAATTTATTTGTGGACCCAGTTGGGTAAAACAAAAACAAAAACCCAAGATGAATATCATCATCATCTTCATCATCATCATCAATGAATGGGGATTGCAGTAATAGCTGATGATGTCGGATAGGCACTGATGTCTCTTTAAAACAGGGGGAAATAATACAATTTATTTATTTATTTATTTATTTTATTATTGCATTTTTATCCAAGGAACCCAAGGTGGTGTACATAATCCTCCTCCTCTCCATTTTATCCTCACAACAACAACCCTGTGAGGTAGGCTCGGCTGAGAGTCTGTGATTGGCCCAAAGTCACCCAGTGGGTTTCCATGGCCGAGTGGGGACTAGAACCCAGATCTCCTGACTCCCAATCCAACACTTTAGCCTCTACACCATTCAATTCCCCCAATGCCATTCTTTGGGTGAAGAGGCTAGGCTCTCTTCCCAGATCTGAGTTCTACATTCCTCCAATGGCTGTCCATTTCCCTCTTGCACTGTCAAAGGGGTTCAGAAAAGACAGAATTACTTGCAGGTGGTATGTGCTATTGTTAGAAAAAGAGAGCGCTATGTTAGGAACCTTTGTCTAACCCTATCATTCACTCTACTTCCAATATTTTGGCTGTGAGTGCCCTTGCTTGTGTTGCCAAAATGGCACCAGAAAACATCCTACCTCTCTCTCTCTCTCCCTCTCTCCCTCTCTTCCCCCCCTCTCTCTCTGTGTGTGTGTGTGCTCATAGAAATCTTACTGTTGTGCTGTGTGGGTGGGGTGGGGTGGGGGCGGCCAGGCCAGGACAAAAAACTGGGGGGGGGGAATGAAGAGGACTGGCTAGAATCCTGAACACTTCTCACTGATATTGTTATTATTATTACTATTTTTAGAAGTAGTACTATTATCACTTGGGAAAGGCTAATATTATGCCAATATCTGAAGGCAAAGAAAGAGCTAGTGTGTGTGGTGCATGCTGCTGAACCAGAAATCAAAAGAAGAATATGATTTTAGCCAAGAAAAACGTACAATTTTATTGTTGCAAAGAATGAGCAAAACGGGAAAGTAACTCAGCCAGTATCACAAGGCATATTGTTACAAAGCATTAAGGATGGTCTGGGTCTGGATGAGTAAGATGGGGTCACACTTCTTCAGTGGGCACAATCTTCGGATTTGGGGAACCACAAAGGGTCGATGGAAGGAGAAACAGCATTCTATGGAGATGGTATCCACTTGAAGGACAGAGCATTGGGAGGGTAGCGTCTGTGGTCTGATGGATGCACCATCAGCCAGACCCTAAGTCCATCTATGGCTTCTCTTGCCCTCTCCCTCTAGGGAGAAGAGCCCATAACTTGGACTCCGATGTCACAAACCCGCATGTTCCAGGAGAGACCACCATTACCACTGCCATGCTTTCCTAATGCATCTGTATACCTTTTCTTTTTTTTGAGGGGGGAAGAGGGTTGGCTTGCAATAGCAAGTCACTTTGGGGGCTGCAAAGCAGTACATAAAACGAACCAATCAATATAATCAATAAATAGGATCAAATTTAGTTGTTCTTGTAGCAGGTGGAGGGTCAGCATGTAGCCTGACAGCTTCTACTGCATGTCTTCCTTAAGATCTGCACCCTGGCTCAGAACATACCCCTCTACCCCCTCCGCATCCTCCGGAGGACCGATAACAAGGCTCAGAACATACTCCTCCTCCTGTTCGGCACCCTGGCTCAGAACATACCCCTCTACCGCCTCCGCATCCTCCTGAGGGCTCAGAACATACTCCTCTTCCTGATCTGCACCCTGGCTCAGAACATACCCCTCTACCCCCACCTCCACATCCTCCGGAGGACCGATAACAAGGCTCAGAACATACTCCTCCTCCTGATCTGCACCCTGGCTCGGAACAGACTCCTCTTCCCCCACCTCCGCATCCTCCTGACATGCCAGATGGCTGAGCACATGCTCCACCTCCTCCTCCTGCACCACATCCTCCTGAAGATCCGCAGCACGATGAATCGAACGACTCTTCATTGCTATAATGTCCTCCCGTACATCCATTGCAGGCATCGCCTATTGGGCGCCCCCAATAGTCTCGGGGACCTCCTGAGGGGTTGTGGACACAGCATGTAACTCTAGGGTTGCCCCCTGATCTGCACGTTGAGCGGCGATAGCCGTAGCATCGGTAATCATGGCCTCCTCTTCTCGGTACGTCATACCTGCGGTTGCAATTGGTCACACAGGAAGTGTTTACGACGTAGTGGAACGGTTTACGACGGGTGTCCAACCAGGATCCCGCTGGGTCATACCATGTTGAGTTCAAGTTGTAGTAGGGTTCCCTTCCAGAAGAGTAAATTCTTTCTTCGGGCATGGTTGATGAATCTGAAAGAGACCAAAAGATGAAATCAGGAATGAGTCTCAACTTCTCCACACCAAAATCACAGGTCCAATTTGGCTTTCCACCTCCAACACCCGACAGTTCTTGACTTGAAAGTTGTGAATGCAAGTAGAGAATTGAAAATAGTTTGGGGAATAAATTTCAAACACACAACAGCAAGCTTTACTCTTTGTCATTTGCTTATCTTAACGATGAGGAAAAAGGTCTGGATAATTTTTTCTCCAAAACAAAAAGAGTGAAATGATTTGTATAATTTATTTGTATTTATTTAAAACATTTATATCCCGCCCTATATCATTAAGATCTCAGGGCGGCATACAGATAAAAGCATGCAGTATAAAACAATAAATATACACAGCTAAAAACAAATTAATCCATGAACCAAGCTAAAACGGTATATAATTTAAAAGCAGTTAAAACAATGTGCCACCTTAGTTTAACCATCAAAGACTTTGTTAAAAAGCCATGTTTTTACTTGGCGTCGGAATGAAATCAGCGTTGGCGCCAATCGGGCCTCCAAAGGGAGGGCATTCCACAGTTGGGGTGCTACCACAGAGAAAGCCCTCTCCCTTGTCCCACCATAGCGTATATGTTGCGTTGGTGGGATGCGAAGAAGGGCTCCTCCAACAGATCTCAAGTCTCGGGCAAGCATATATAAGGAGAGGCACTCCCTCAAGTATCAAGGTCCCAAGTCGTTTAGGGCTTTAAACGTCATTACCAACACCTTGAATTCTGATCGGAAGCATATAGGCAGCCATTCCTTTAAGACTGGTGTTATGTGGTCTCTGTAAGATGTACCCACCAACAGTCTAGCTGCTGCATTTTGCACTAGCTGCAACTTCCGGGTCGTCTTCAAGGGCAGCCCCATGTAGAGTGCGTTGCAGTAGTCTAATCGAGAAGTTACCAGTGCATGCACTACTGTAGCTAGGTTATCCCTGTCCAGGAAAGGCCGTAGCTGGCGGATCAGCTGGAGCTGACCGGAGTTCCCCTGGGCCTCCAGTGACAAGGATGGATCTAGGAGTACTCCCAAGCTATGCACCTGCTCCTTCAGAGGGAGCACCACCTCATCCAGAACAGGTCGCTTACCCAATTCCCGGATTCGGGAACCACCAGTCCGCAGAGCTTCCGTCTTATTAGGATTCCGCTTCAGTTTACTGGCCCTTATCCAGCCCATTGCAGCCTCCAGGCACTGGTCCGGCACCTTCACAGTCCCAGCTGTCTCTGATGACAAGGAGAAGTAGAGCGGAGTATCATCAGCATACTATTCCAAGGACTCCTGAAGAATTCCGAAGAATTGTTCAGTGAACATTTAGTTTTGCTTGACTCACAATATATGGGAAATATCATTGATGGACCCCAGGGGTAGATATCCTTCGTTAGGAAGCAGAATGTCTGACTTGTGATATTTTCCTTATTGCTACTTCCCAGAAGGAAAGATTCCCTGCCTATCAAGTTGAATTAAATGAGAGTTGTGATTCTTGAACACCTGTTAAAATAACCAGCACTAGGGACCAGTTTGGTTCATATGCTTAGCGTTCCTACTCTCCCACCTTCCTGATCCTCAACCCCTTGTCTTTGAATTTACAACACCCAACTTTTTAAAGCCCTTTATCTTTAAACTGTCTGTCCCAACTGGCTGCGACCTCTCACTGTAGCACACTGATTGCCAAACACAGTTAATGACTAACGCTTCCTCCAGAAGTTGGAATATCTATAAACATTCTCTTATATCACTGCAACTCAGCCATTGTTCAGCGGCAGAAATAACCATTAAAACCAGGTCATGCCATATGCACAATGGTATCCAATAAAATTCAGACCTGTTAAAGCTGTTGTCAGGACCTGCCTCTTTTCAGTAAGTATGTCTTTTGCTGAGTTAACTGCCTATTGGCTGATGGGACAGGTTTAAGGTTTTGGTATTAGTGTACAAAGCCCTAAATAACTTGGGACCAGGATACCTGAGAGAGAGAGAGAACGCCCTCTCCCTTATCAACCCGCCCGGTCACTGAGGTCATCAGGGGGCATGTTCCAGGTGGTTCTACATGGACCTAGGCCCCAACTGGAGTCCACCAGGAGAAGAGCCTTTAGTGTGGTGGCCCCTTCCCTTTGGAATTCCCTGACCCCAGAGGCCAGGCAAGCACCAGCACTGTGCTGCTTCTGTCCAGGAAGCACTCCTCAGCTGACCACCCACCATTTTCAATTGGTATTCTGTTTTAAACTGAACAATTTTAATATTCTAACACATCTTTTTATCTTTTTACTGTTTTATTTCTATGTTCACTGATCCAGAATCTATTTTAGTTATGGATCGGTATATAAATATTGTAAATATTAACTAGTTTTATGTATTATATTGTATTCAATGCTGTTCCCCACCTCGATCCAGAGGGACAGGCAGGTAATAAATAAATAAAATTATTTATTATTATTATAAAATAAATAAAGACCAAGGTAAATAAATATATCTACGAGGCCTCTTTGAAGGCCTGTGATGATGAGGCTGGCTGACACCAATTGGAACAGAGATCTCTGTCTCTGTGAAATGAAGATTTGTAGAGCCTGACTTACCTTACTGAGCAGAGAAGGCAGCTGAGGAAAGATGGTCAGTGAATGAAGAGTCCTGGGTAGAGAGGCCCTTTATAAAGAGACCTCCTCCTGCAGATGATACAAAACCTTGGGAATGGTGGGTCAGGGCACAACCATGGGCCAAAAGCGACCATGTCTACTGCATCTGCCTCTTGACACATTATGTAATGGTGGTTGAGTAGATAGTGGCACATCTAATTAGTAGTCACGACTCTGTGATGTATCTGATAAGGCATGTTGATTATTGAAAGTTCAAAGGACTTTGTGGCAATGTTGATTGGTGCTGGATAGCAGAGTCCAGATGACTCAAGTATGAAGAAATTGATCTCTCTATATCAGCACCCGTGCCGGGCTCTCACCCAAGCTACTGTCACTGGCAAGGGAGTTATTCACCACAGCTCATGTGGATTGCCAATAGAACAGAACTTAAATGAGTCTATGCAACAGGCATTCTCTAAGATGGCTAACGTATGCATTGTCAGACGGACATAATATTCTCCTGAGTGGACTTCCAGATTGTGGGTCCCTCTAGACATTTTGGACTGCAATTCCTATCAACCCCAGTCATTGTGGTTAATGGGGGCTGAAGTTCCAAACAGCTGATGGACATGTCAGCATGGCCAATGATCAATGATGAAGGGTGTTGAAGTCTAAAACATCATGGAGCCATGGGGAGCCATTGTGGCGTAATAATAATAATAATAATAATAATAATAATAATAATAATAATAATAATAATTCTAACCCGCCTCTCCATCCTGATCGAGGTGGGGAACAACAAGTAGTGGTTCAAGTGCTGGACTGAGAGTTGAGAGATCTGTGTTCTGGTCTACACATGGCCATGGAAACTCACTGGGTGACATTGGGCCAGTCAATGACTCTCTGCCTAACCTACCTCACAGGGTTGTTGTAAGGATAAAATTGAGAGGAGGAAGACTGTGTAGACTGCTTTGGGTTCCTTGAGAGTGGAATAAAGGTGGGGTATAAACATGACAAACAAACAATGTTAATAAGAATCAACACCAATTTGATCCATGCTGGGGTAGGTTCCAAAGGAAGTTCACTGTAACGTGTTCTGCTTTCACAATGTAATATTTGAGGATAGAGGTTCTATGCCTTGTTCAAAATTGCCCCATCTAAAATAGGGTGGCCAACTTGTGGCCCTCTACATGTTTTCGCCTACCACTCCCATGATCCCTCACCATTGTTTATGCTGGCTAGAAATGATGGGGTTTGCAGGCCCAAACATCTGGAAGGCCACAAGTTGTCCACTCCTGAGCTAAAACAAAACAAAACAAGACCCTCCGTATGTGAACCACAAGGAGAACATGAGGAATTTTTAAGAAATCTGCAAAAGTTTCAAATGAGTTTGCATTTCTTTGAGTCCAACCTGTGAATTCTGCAGCGGAGCAGTCAAGTCACTCAGATTCTGTAGACTTGCAGACTGGTCTTCCCCCCTCCCTTTTAACTTTTGCAAATTCACACATGCACCATTGCAGATTAATGCTAGTGAACACTTGTACTAATAAGTATTAGCTCTTATGCCAATTAGTGCAAGTAGAAAAATGATCCTCCTGTCCAATGCTCTACCATTGGAGGAGATTTGCTGCTCTAGCATTCTGGACAAGTAGTCATCCAATCTCTGTTTAAACAACTTCTAATGAAGAGGAGTCCACCACCACACCCTGTGTTCAGTTCTGGACACCAAAGTTTAAGATAGTTTGGAATTATTTCAGAGAAGGGCAGCAAAGATGGTCAGGTTAGCCTTGAGAAGAAAAGGTTGAGGGGAAATATGATACCACTTTTCAAGTACCTAAAGGGTTGTCACACAAAATTGGTTTGCTCTATGTTCTCTATTATCTAAGACAGCCAGACATGAACAATGAACTTAAGGTACAGGAAGGCTGATTTCACTTGAACATCAGGAAAAACTTCCTAACAGTCTCAGAACACAGGCAATGGAACCAACTGTCCAGGGAGGTGGTGGGCTCTCCTTCCATGGAGGTATTCAAACAGAGACCGGACAGCTACCTGTAAGGGATGCTTTAATTTGGATTCCTGCACTGAGCAGGGGGTTGGAGTCAATGGCCTAAATGGCCAGTTCTCTTTGATTCTATGACCTTCAAAGGCAACCTGTCCCAGTGTCAGAGAACTCATCGTAGATCAGGATGTTCTTCCTAATCTTTCTTGGGTTTTGAACCTGTTGGCTCATGGGATCAAAATCCTTTCCTCCACCAGAAAATAACTTTCCTCCATCATTTATGTGACCAGCCAGCCAATCCTTCCCAACTCCACCTGCAAAGCCAGGAGAATCCTATAGGACCTGGAGGACTGCCACACATGGTCCATACATTGCACTCCATTTGGTTGGTCACAGACCATGAAGGCATGTCACTGGCCTACCAGATGAGTCACCTGAAGCAGCAGGAGGTGCTAACCATGTGTGTGTCACTCCTTAGCCATTGAATCACTACCAATTGCTCTAGATGTCACTGTTGCAAATTATGGATTGGGTAATGAATACTTTGGAAGCATCAAAGCAATTAGTGGTACAGATAGAACTGATAGGAAACACTCTCATGAGTGAAGTGCATACATCACATCACATACTGGAATGGCGTCATCTGGTGCGTGGATACTATTAGCCACACTTAACAGATGGAAATTTCGGGTACTTCTGATACACTTCAGTGAAATCGGAGCAGCCATATTCTCCTCCTCATGACCGTTCCAGGACATGTAAAGGAGGCAAACTCCATGTTAGGGATGATAAGAAAAGGAATTGTGAACAAAACTACCAACATCACACTGCCTTTAAACAAATCTATGATGCGACCACACTTGGAATACTGTGTACAGTTCTGGTCACGACACCTAAAAAAAGAAGAAGTTATTATAGAGCTGGAAAAAGTACAGAAAAAGGCAACTCAAATTATTAAGGGGCTGGAGCATCTCCCCTATGAGGGACGGTGACATCAACTGGGATTGTTTAGCCTGGAAAAAAGGAGGCTAAGGGGAGACATGATAGAGGAGTACAAAATTAGGCCTGGCGTGGAGAATGTGGACAGGGAGACCTTTTTCTCCCTCTCTCAAAATACTAGAACCCAAAGGGGTCGTCCCATGAAGCTGATGGGTGGGAGATCCAGGACAAATAAAAGGAAGGACTTCTTCACGCAGCGTATAGTTGAATTGTGGAATTCACTACTACAAGATGGCCACCAATTTGGAGGGCTTGAAAAGGGGGTTGGATAAATTCCTGGAGGCGAAGGCTATCAATGGTTACTAGCCTTGATGTTTATGTGCTACCTCCAGTAGCTGAGGCAGTAAGCCTGTGTGAACCAGTTGCTGGGGAACATGGGTGGGTGGGTGCTGTTGCACCATAACTTCCTTTATTGGTCTCTGGACAACAGCTGGTTGGCCACCGTGTGAACACCGTGCTGGACTAGATGGACCCTCAGTCTGATCCAGCACGACACTTCTTATGTTCTTAGGACATCCTGTCTCTAGGGAAACCGCTCCTGTGGGCACCCAAGCCCCATTTGAAGTGGCAGGAAGGCTTGTGTTCATTTGAGAAGAAAGCAAGAAGTATGCATTTCAAAAAATATATATGCACAGAACCTTGCAATCTGATACAGACTCGAGTTGGATTGAGCTTCAAGATGGAATTTGGGGAGCATGAGGGAGCTCGAGGTTTTCTGATTCCTAGAATTAGGTCTAGCGATGGGAATGGTAGTTGGGGAAACTCATCTAAAGCAAGAATCATAGAACAGTAGAGTTGGAAGGGGCCTATAAGGCCATCGAATCCAACCCCCTGCTCAATGCAGGAATCCACCTTAAAGCATCCCTAACAGATGGTGGAACTTTTAGTTGGACAGGTTGGTTATTGTTTTTTGTATAGCAGGGACAGGGACAGATGGTCCTCTAGATATTGTTGGACTGCAACTTTTATCAGTCGTAGCCTAGTTGTGGTCTAGAAACATCTTGATAGTTGCAGATTACTCATCCCTGTTGTACAGGGATAGAGTATACTAGGCCTTATTTGGCTGGAGGACATTTCTTTTTTGGCTGGAGGACATTTCTCCTGAGGACGTTTCAGTTCCCTAAGTTATCTCTTTTCTTCTTTTGCTGTTGGATTGATTTCGGCTAGTGATTTTATTAGTCTGTCTATTAATATGAACCACTGAATAGATTCCTTAAGGCATATCTAACGCTGATGCTAATGGTATTGCATTCAAGAGGCAGCTGGACAACCATCTTTCAGGGATGCTTTAAGGTGGATTCCTGCAGAATATGGAAACAGTTTTTAGAATTTGTACTATTAAAGGGAGAGGGAAAACACCTCCAGAAGTAATGAGATTTTGGAAATATGAATAAGATCCCGTGATTGGAGGGAGCACACTTATGTTATTTATTTATTTATTTATTTTTTACACCGCCCAATAGCCGGAGCTCTCTGGGCGGTTCACAAAAATTATGTTAATTATGATTGTTAATGAAATTAAGTTAGAACATATGTTTATTAAATTGTTTTCTTTATAATGTGTATTATGGGGTATTGTTTTATATTGTATTGTTGTATTGTTTGGATGTATTAAAAAATAAAAAATTATAAATAAAAAAATACTCTGCACATGAAAAAAAAAGGTGGATTCCTGCATTGAGCAGGCGGTTTGACTTGATGGCCTTAAGAGACCCCTTCCAACTCTCTGATTCTATGAATCTAATTGAACAATTGACATGATTTATACGCATTTAAACTTCTATATGCTTTAGTGAACTGTTTACTCCAATGTTATACTTCAGCATTATACTTTTACGTATCTATTTGTGTTATTACTTAAAAGTGTCTATTTCCTGTGAACTATTTTGAGTGCAATGCATTAATGGGAAAATGTGGTATATAAATCAACTGACTATGCCTATCACGTACGTCTTTGCAAAGTTCCATCCATATCATATCCCAGGAGCAAAAGTGTCCAAAGGTATACATTTCCAGTCTAAATCCAGACATGGCACCAAAGGTTAAAGTTGTGTATGCAACGTTGTTTCATCCCTGGTCGGAAAGACCCTTCATGCCAAGTCAGAATGGCTAGTAGCCATAGCGCCACTGTCTCAGACGTGGTCCTGACTGTGATTTATGACACCCCCTTCTGCAAAGCCGGCCCTACTGTTAAGCAGAGTGAGGCTTCCTGAGGCAATTGATTTGGGATGTCACGAAAGGGAACGGCTAGTTGTATAATTAATAAATGTTTTTTTGTTACCTGCAAGGGAGATGGGGGGGGGGGGACCTGTGCAAAAGATGTGAGCTCAGTTGGTAAAATAATTTTACCAGTCTTGAGCACTATTCAGCTTGATTGGTGTTGGTGGAATATCATTATTTGCTCTTCTGCCTCAGGCAGCAAAATGTGTTGGGGCTATTGCTGCCCCTCTGATATAATGGGGTTTGCTTTTGACCCCTCTCTCTCTCTCTCTCTCTCTCTCTCTCTCTCTCTCTCTCTCTCTCTCTCTCTCTCTCTCTCTCTCTCTCTCTCACACACACACACACACACACACACACACACACACACTCTCTCTCTCTCACACACACACACACACACACACACACACACACACACACACACACACGTATGAGGCCCGTGAAGTGTAGATATGGGTGGCTGAGACCCCACTGACAAGAGCCATCTGGACTTCCTCCTCCCCTGAGATTGCTGAGAGAGTTACTGGAAATAAGGTCAACCAGACCTTCCTGAATCCAGCTTCCATCACCTTGACTCTGGACAGCTTCTTGGATTCCTTGGCATGAGTAATTTTGGACTGAACTCAGCCCGCTCTTTGCCTGCTGTGTTGCTTTGGGACTTTGCATTGGGACCTTGTTGCTTAACCTGGGCCTAATCTACACCAAGCAGCATATTGCACTACGAAAGCGATATGAAAGCGGTATATAAAAGGCAGGAGCCACACCAAGCAGGATATATCGGTATGCAAGTGGTATATGGCATGTGTCAATGGGCCCCAACAGTTGTCAGTGCACTTCAATACCACTATAAAGCAGTAGTGTGGCTCCTGCCTTCTATATACTGCTTTCATACCGCTTTCATAGTGCAATATCCTTCTTGGTGTCGATTAGGCCCTGGACTGTTGAAAGCTTGTCCGTCAGAAAGTCTTGGATCAGGCACAAAGGAATTTATAACTAATCCTCTTGAAGAGGGAAGCACAATCCTTAAACTAGGGCTGGAGTGTAGATCCAGCCTTGTTCTTCCTAACATGCCATCAGGTCAACATAACAACATTCAGATAAAAAGGAATAACAGGCGATTGTGGAGAAAAATTGAGGTCCTGGAAGGATCACTTTGTAAGGTTTATTGTGTTGCATGGATACTTATTTGGGCCATAGCTAGACCTAACGTTTACCCCTGGATCGTCCAGGGGTCAAACCTGTTCATCTAGGTGACACACAGGGGATCCAGTGCTCAGGCAGGGGCGAACCCTGGATGATCCCAGGATAAACCTTAGGTCTAGCTGTGGCCTCAAAGGAGAGGAATAGTAGGAATTAAATATGTTTACACATAAAATAGCCAATAAATACAAGCTTGAAAGAAATAATGAACACAGATGTTTTAAAAAAGGTTCTTTTGGTATAGGCACACTAGCTTAGATACTAGAAATCACATGATTGACTGTTTCCAATAGTTTACAGACTATGAATCTTATGCTTGGGTGATCTTCAGCAAATACCATCATACTGGCAAAATCCAAGTGGATAAAAAAATAAACTGAATCAAAAGGATTTCCAATATTTCTGAAAGGCATTCAGGCTTGAAAATGACCAATTTCTGAGGGGTGTGTGTGGGGATGGAGTTGAACAGTTGCAGTTCAGCCACAACGACTTGTTTCCTTGGTGCATAGAAAGCATTAAAGGTCACTTGGGAATGAACTTGAACAGTGAGATGAAAACTTTGCATGTCTGAATGATTAACATCAGCAAGAACGAGAGATGTCCATCGTTTGCAAATCTGGCCCTTTTGGGCCATGATCAGTTCCTGTTGCCTGCCCGGCCTGGCTTGCATGCACAATGTTCTCTGGATTTTTGTTTTTCTGGGAATATTTTCTGGATTTTTCGTAAATAATGTGTGCAAGTTACGTCTGCAATTAGTATAATTTGAGCAAATCGTAATTGTAATTTGCATGATTGGCCCAAATCACAGCGGGCAAGTCATGGCTGGTGTTTGTGTAATTTGTGCAAATCATGGCCGGAATTCATGTAATTTGTGGAAATTCTGGTTGGAATTTATTAATTTATTATTTTATTTATTTAAAATGTTTATATCCCACCCTATATCATTAAGATCTCAGGGTGGCTTACAGATAAAAGCATATAGTATAAAACAGTAAATATACACAGCTAAAAACAAATTAAACCATGAACCAAGTTAAAACAATATCTAATTTAAAAACACTAAAACAATTAAAACAGTTAAAACAATGTGCCACCTTAGTAAATTTGTGCTAATCCCCCAAGTTGCAGCTGGAATTTCCACAAATTATGCAAATTATGGCTGAAATTTGTTCAAATTCTGGACATCCCAGAACGAATTCGCACAAATTAAGCAAATTATATTTGCGATTTGCACAACTTCCTATTTGCAGAAAAAAGAAACAAACTACTGGAAAATCCATAAACTGACTGGACTCAATGCAGATCAATTCAGGACAGTTCATGAGGAAGCAAGCTGAAGTTCATGGGGTCTAGCTGCTGAAACGTCAGTGACCCCCAAATTCCCCTGGATGGATTCATCCCTACGAAGAAAACACAACATTTCAATCATGTTCTTCTTAGGATTCTTAGTATTACTTGTTGGGCCTAAGGTTTATCCCTGGATCGTCCAGGGGTCAAAACTGTTCATCTAGGTGACACACAGGGGATCCAGTGCTCAGGCAGGGGCGAACCCTGGATGATCCCAGGAGAAACCTTAGGTCTAGCTGTGGCCTTGAACTAAAACTGGAGCGGTTTAAGTAGTCAGATTCTACCACTTAATGGGCTGGAGACATTGGTGGAGCCTTGAAAAGAAGAAAGACGGCAAATGAGATTTCAAGACCGATTCAGATGTGCTCATCGGCGCATTTTCTTTCATCTCATTAGCTAATTCTTCAGAAGGTGGGGAGGTGCTTCGCACACTTGCTGTGTCTGGCAGATGTCTGGCACTCCGCACGTTTGCTGAAGTGGTGGGCAGTATTGTTGAGCTGGTGGGCAGCACTGTTGAGCAGGCACATAGCACGGAGGGCATGGCTGCACTGGGATGCAGGTCTGTTGGATTGGTGGGCTGCACTGTTGAACCGGGGGGCAGTATTTCTGCACTGGGGTGCAGCACTGCTGAACTGGAGGACAGTATTTCTGCACTGGAGGACAATATTTTTGCACTGGCGGGCAGCACTGTTGAACTGGAGGACAGTATTTCTGCACTGGAGGACAATATTTCTGTACTGGTGGGCAGCACTGTTGAACTGGAGGATAGCATTTCTGCACTGGAGGATAATATTTTTGTACTGGTGGGCAGCACTGTTGAACTGGAGGACAGTATTTCTGCACTGGAGGACAATATTTCTGTACTGGTGGGCAGCACCTTTGAACTGGAGGGCAGTATTTCTGCACTGGAGGACAATATTTTTGTACTGGTGGGCAGCACTTTTGAACTGGAGGGCAGTATTTCTGCACTGGAGGACAATACTTCTGCACCGGAGGACAGCAGTACTTTTGCCTTGGCGGGCAATACTTTTGCACGGGGGGGCAGTACTGCTGTGGAGGTGTGCCGCAGCATCCCACCTCAGGCAGCGGCCTCACCGAGCTGCAGGATGTGCCACATGAGGGTTCAGAACAGACTGACCCTCTCCCACAGGGTTCGGAACAAACAGATCGTCCATAATCGTTGCATGAGCCCTGACAACCACCACATCCAGAAGAAGACATCTCTTGAGAGCCTGGACTGGACCTTCAAAAAAACAGTGTACAGAAAGAATGTTAAGAACAGGATGTGATTCATCGTAGGCAGAAGAAAGGAGGACAAATTTGGGGAGCCAGGGGGCGTACTGTTTCCCATTGGTTTGTGACCAAGAAACAAAGATGGCTGTTTTGATTGATTGATTGATTGGTTGGAATACTAAGAGTCTGCCACACACATGAAACTGGCTGGAGCATCTCCAGGTGGGGCAGGAAATCTCCTGCCTGAAACCCTGGGGAGCTTCTGCCAGTCAGCGATGACAACACTGGGCTAGATGGACCAATGGTCTGACTCAGTATGAGGCAGTTTCCTATGTTCCCATAGACTTGGCAGGGGACATCAAGGCCATTGTGTCCAACCCTTTGCTCTGTGAAGAATCTCATCTAAAGTATCCCTGATTGATGGCTGCCCAGTTGTTGCTTGAAGACCTCCAGCGATGGAGAGCCCACCACCTCCCTAGGCAGTTGGGACCAAAGTGACTGATGTTTCAAGCCAGCTGGTATTTTTCAGGTCCAGTCATGATCAGTTCAATTCCTGTCCCTTCCTTTCTCCAAATTGCTCAAGGCGCAACATGTGAGGTCCTCCCCTTCTCCTCATTTATCCTCACAACCTCACTTTTCTCCAGACTTAAAGAGTCACCCATGAGTTCCATAACTGAGTGGAGCTAGTTGGTTGAACTAGTTGGTTCTAGTCTGAACTAGTTGGTTCTAGTCTGGCACTCTAGCCACTACACCAGCCTTCCCCAAGCTGAAGCCCTTTTGAGGTTTTGGACATCAACTCTCATCAGCCCCAGGCAGCATGGTTGTGAATGCTGGGAGTTGCAGTCCAGAACATGTGGAGGAGGGTTGGATAAGGCTGTGCTGTTCCATCCTGTTTCTCTCCAGATTAACCATTATTAAATCTAGGTAGGATCATCTGAATTCTGCCAAGATCCACTTTTCCATTTTGGCTCCACTTCTAATGGATCAATTTCTATGCAGGCTTCACCCCTGATCTGCCAGGTTCCACCCAAGAGCCAGACCTAATCCACCAAGATCATATGGGACCTCTTATTAATAGGTCAGTGTTTTTGATATTAAAACATCACTCTTCAAAATAAAAGGAAAGCAATGCCTTTGCTCCCAAATCCTTCATCCTGTCTATATGGAATAATATGATGGGCTGTTTGGAGCATATGGGATTGGGTGGGGTGTGAGCTTAATTAACCCAGTAGAGAGTGTTCCTATTAAATATGCTAATGTTCTGTGATTATAAGGTAGCCCAAGGAAGGACTGGAAGAATATAGTCAGCATGTGCCTTCAAAGAATACATTCTGCTAAATATAGCCATTTGACTCAAGCAAGTGAGTCATGTTTCAGACATTACTGGAGAAGATGACTCTTCCGAGTTTCTAGTTCAGTTACATCTGTATCATTTCACCAGCTGCAAAAAAACCCCAGACCACGTGGACTTATCTGAACCAGAAGAACACCTTTTGACCAGAAATATCAAACCACACATCTAGAAACCGCCCGCACACTATACAACCAGGTGACATGATTCTTTTGATGAGGCTGTAGCACTTCAGAATGGCAGGTGGTGGGTTTTCAGGACTGAATTCCAACCCAGCCATTTCCAGGGAACTTGTTAAAACATCACGCCTTCCTCACCTTGCATTCTGAAATGGTGCATTCCCAAAGAACGTACCATGTTCTTTTTGGGAGTGTGTAGATAATAATAATGATAATACTAATTGTAATAATTTCTATCCCACACAAGACACCTGTCTAATATATTCCCCACTGCCGTGTTTCTCAAAACCTCCCGCCTTCTTGGGAGACAATAATGAGGCCTGCTAAGTAATCCACAAAGCTTTATTCAAGCAATAAACATCTCTTCCTACCTGAAGAGAGTCTAATCTCTAGGATCTTTCTCCGTAGGCAAAACTATGGAAACTAAGCGAGACAACTGTCCTTTCAAGAAGAATGGAAAGCCTTTCCCCAAAGACGTGTTTCAGAACTTCAGAAAGACTAGTTCTGATGCAGCTTCTGATTGAATGCCAGCCAGGCCAACTTTCTCTCACCTTCCTTTAGCTCCGCCCATTTTAGTCTGCAGAGTATTCTAGGATTGGCTAACCTAAGGTGACCATATGAAAAGGAGAACAGGGCTCCTGTATCTTTAACAGTTCCATAGAAAAGGGAAATTCAACAGGTGTCATTTGTATATATGGAGAACCTGGTGAAATTCCCTCTTCATCACCACAGCTAAAGCTGCAGGAGCTATACTAGAGTGACCAGATTTAAAAGAGGGCAGGGCACCTGCAGCTTTAACTGTTGTGATGAAGAGGAAATTTCACCAGTTTCCCCATATATACAAATGACACCTGCTGAAATTCCCTTTACAATACAACTGTTAAAGATACAGGAGCCCTGTCCTCCTTTTCATATGGTCACCCTAGCTAACCTTTCTGTGCTCTCCCCCTTAGAAGAATGCTGGCTTCTCACTGAGATAAGCTCCCAGCTGATGAAGAGCCCTTATAGAATCATAGACTAGCAGAGTTGGAAGGGGCCTACAAGGCCATCGAGTCCAACCCCCTGAGAGCTTTCTCCCCCACTTGTACAGGCTGGCCTGTGTCTGGCATCGACTCCTCTACTTCAGAGTCAGAGGCCTTTGCTAGACCTACCGGAAAGTCTGCGACAGAAGAGGGGAGATCCCGCAATGCAAGTATCGTGGGCTGTCACCCTAGTATAGACATCATGCGAGGCAACTTAAGGAGAGAGCCATTCCATCCAGCTTTTTTTTTTCTTAAAGGGACAATGCGCACAAATGCTTGTGCGCACAGGTAAGTTTTTTTTAAAAAAAAACTTAAATTCATTTCCCCATTCCCCCCCACCCTGCGCCCCATGTGCGGCTCCTGGTTCCTCATGAGTAATCACACGCGGAGCCGGGAAAACCCGCTTACACGGGCCACATGCTTGCAGTCTTGGGCTCAGCCCGAGACTGTGGGAAATACTGGGCCAAAAGTGGTGCCCATGGGTTAATCCCTGCCTGAGCCCGGGATCCCCTCATTTAGCTAAGGTCAGATTCTGATTGATCACCTGAAACACCTTCTTCCGACCCAGGGGTAGCAGGGCTAGACATGACACCCACGGACACCGAAGCCAGTTAGTTGGAGTTGACTTACCTGATGTCCTGATGATACTGAGAGGCGTTCTTCAGTTTAAGGTAGTGATCAAAGGTGAGATGAGGGCTTTTATAGCATCTTGAGGCAGCCCTTGTCACTGGATGCCTCACTACTTCTCGATGTCCCAGAGATGACTTAAAAAACAAAAAACTTACACTGTCAGCCTTCTTGCCTGGTGCCTCGATTTGTCACCTGTGCTTTGCTCTAATGGCTTTCTAGCTATTTTGCATATCAAAACAGATTATTCAGCTGGAGGCAATTAGGACATCCACACACCTGCCTTATGATGTTACCATTGAGGAAGAGAGAAGGGAGATGAGGTAAGAGAGTTGCCAGCAGGTACAAAGTGCCGTCGGTGGCAGATATATGATTAAAGGAGGGGAGAAAATGTCCTCTGGTTCTCAGACTCATGTTTAAGTTGCCATCTTGGAGGAAAATGAGGAGTACATGAGCTGGACAGATGAGTTTCATCAGAACACGTCATCAAACTACGTATCACGGGCTTAATAATGGGCATTATCATTTTTCAGTGGAGGTGGCACATACTGATTGCAGATTTCATGCCAGCTATGGCGATGTTCTACAACAGCAGGGACTATCTTCAATAACCTCAGGAGCCATTCTGTAAGGCACACCAGGGATCCCCAAAGTTTTTGAGTCAGTGGGCGCTGCTGGAATTTTGAGAGTGTTGTGGCACACTCACAGAAATAGCCACCATGGAGGTTTTTCCTTATTCACAAATGGCTGACAAGGTGGCCATGGATGGTCACCAAACACTCATTTTCTTGAATACGAAGAAAAGCAAGTTGCCAAAGAATTTATGGACAAGGCAAAGGTGAGATCTCTGTTCCAAACCATGGAACTCTTACTTTTAACTGAAAGGAAGGCAATGCTACTCAGTTTAATTTTAAAAAAGTCAAAAATTTAAATTAATGGTAATCAGGATCTGCGGGATGTGTGTTCAATATGCACTCTGGTAGGCCCTCTCCACCAAAAACACCATATTGGAAACACCATCTCCAGACACTGGTCTTTCTTGCCACCTGTTCTGAGTCCCTCCAATGGGTACTCCTCATATTCCTTATCTATAGACACTCCTTTGCTCACAAACAAGACACCATTTCCTACTTCAGGGGTAGGCCACCTGCTACCCTCCAGATGTTTTGGACCGTAATCTTTGACTCTGGGTTGACCTACTTCCTTTTCTGCTGCCATTCCTTAGAGCCCCATCTGTCCTTAGGCTGTCCATGCTGAGCAGTTGGAACGTTCATAAACATTCCATAACCTCACAACATTTAAGCCAAAGGCTAGGGTGGGCTCATTTTAATCCCTGGGGGACAGAGCTCTCCCTGCCAATAATTATGGAGTTTCATACAACACCTGGATTTACTAGGCCTCATCCTGCCCTCTGTCTTGGTCCAAAGTGGGGGCAATCATGCCCAATAGTGGTTCCCAGCCCCTGTTCAACCCTCTGTTTACATATAACATGATAAGTCTTCTGATAGACCTTTAGATCTATAGATGTTCACATTGTTGTCTTCTAGAGTTTTTAGGATTGGAAACATTTTTCTTTTCTTTTTGTTTTATTTGAATGACGATATTTGAGTATAGCTTTAAAAAATACACCCTTGTATTCATCACAGTTTTCATTCTGTGCCAAGCTAAATTGATGTGTGCATATTTTGTATACACCTAAATTCTCTCTCTCTCTCTCTCTCTCTCTCTCTCTCTCTCTCTCTCTCCCTATTTATCTAATGCCCCTTCTTCTATGACTCCTTGGCCATAGCTAGACCTAAGGTTTATCCCTGGATCGCCCAGGGGTCAAACCTGTTCATCTAGGTGACACACAGGAGATCCAGTGCTCAGGCAGTGGCGAACCCTGGATGATCCCAGGATAATCCTTAGGTCTAGCTGTGGCCCCCATCTCCATACAGAAAGCAAGAGATTTTGGTGGGACGTAGTTATGAGTAAGAAGTAAGGATTGGCCTGTGTATTATGTGAACTTTCTCAAATAAGGGCAAGTTGAGGACAATAGCCTTGAATAATTTGTGGATTGAGCTGGAAGAGTTTGATGGTTAGGTTTGGTTTTTAAAAAGGGAGACTTCTAAGTCACGGAAGGGAAGGAAGGAGAATTAGCCCAGACCGCAGAAGCAAAGGTGAGAGCTTGGAGGTGTGTTTTTGAGGTGTGTGGCTTACCGCCTGACACTGCCAGATGACACATGGGTAGTTGGCTTAATTACAGGGTGCTTTGATCTTCCTTCGTCCCATGAGCAGGACTCTGAATGCAACGTCTGCTGGAATTGCTTAGCAAGGGGAAACTGCCTGTCACTGCTGAGTAGAGATGCTACTTTGGGGAATGCAGAATGCAATACGAACAGTATGGACTAGTGCTTACAGTCTCCTATGCACTGTGTCAAAAAGTCCTGTCTTTTATCCTATCTGTTTTATTGGTTATTTAAAATCATGTTTTATTGATAATTTGGAAGTAACATCTGGCTTAGATGCAGGAATAAAGGAAGGAAAGGTTATGTGTGTGTGTGTGTGTGTGTGTGTTGGGGGAATGATAAAGTGTTTTTAAATCCAAAGCATGTGGGAGACATACCCACAAATAAATCAATAAACAGATGCCTTTCTCATTCACTTGTGTGGCCTCAGGGAAGTTCATAGGTTGCAGCCTTAATAATCCCATCTGTAAAATGGGATACCAACAGCCTCCTTAGGACATTATTGTTGTGAAGCAGCGGATGAGGAGGAGACTCATTCACCACAATTATAATGTGGTTATGTGAATGAAAATTAATAATAGCCATTCACTTTGCCTTGTTGCCAGAAAGACACGCGCGGTGAATGTGTAACTTATGACCATTCATAAATGGATGGCTTCTGTGGGATACCTCAAGGCCATTTTCAACCAAGATTGTCACTTGGGATACATCAATGGCTCAATTGTCATTTCCCTGTTTCTCATTTTCTTTAGTTAATTCCACTCTATTTCTACATCAGCGTGCACTAAACCATGCCAAAATTTTGGGTGTGTTTCTGTGCAAATTCCTCCAGATATGTACATTGTCACATGCAATCTTGCCTAATAGATACCTTTCTTTTGCAATCCATTTCACCTTATATAATGCTTTTACAAATGTTTTATCCCATGAATATGCTCCTTTTATATGCACTTTTCCTTATCAAACACATTTCAACATTCCTGTTTTATATGTCTACTCATAAGCAAGTCGCATTGAATGCAATGGATCTTGCTTTCAGGTGAAAAGGAGTGGGACAGAAGCCTCATAGAGTTGTGACTCTCACAACGCTTATACTTTCGATGGGAGGCAAATGACAGGCCTGCTAAGTAATCCACAAAGAAGAGAAGGTCCTGCATCTGGGTTTGGAATCATGTGAAGCCTCTATCTGTATCTGTAGGTTTTTGTTTTTTAAAATGTAAGTCATCACTCAACAATACAAGCTATTATATATTAAAAAAATCACTTACGCACTTTAAAAAGAGTTGCCTTTTTGAGTCTAGATTAGTTGGTGGAGCTCTTGACCTCTATTGAATTTGTCTGAATGTCTTTAAGGGGAAACAAGACATCTACATAAGTGACCCTTGGTGTTCCCTGTGTCACTTGGTTCCATAAGTTGACTCCTTTGTGACGTGAACCAGAACTTGATTTGGTTTGTGCCAAATTTGCTGCCCATTGGTATCGTTGAGTGACACCGAGTTCTAGTGTGATGAAAGATGGAGGAAAATTCCCCAGGGAGATCTCTGTGGACCTTCCTTGTTCATGTCCAAGATCAGGGAAATAGTGTCACAGAATTATAGAATCGTAGTGCTGGAAGGGGCCCATAAGGCCATCGAGTCCAACCGCCTGCTCAGTGCAGGAATCTGCAAGACTAGCGCAAGCAGAGCTGTGCGAATGAAGCTTTCTGAGGCAGGAGATCTTTTATACCATCCTGACATGTGATTCTCCGGAAATGTGATGCCGTTCTAGGAATGCCAAAGGATGAGCCCAATTTTACACTTGCCTACATCATCCCATTCTAGGGTGTTTTGTGGTGACACCCTAGTGACAGAATTTGTCCTGTAGGGGTAACTGTTTTGCAAATCAACCTAAGAGAATAAATAAATAAATAAATCATGACACTTCATCACAAACAGCCCAAAGCGTGAGAAAACTCTTGTGTGTGTTTGCCCTCATTAAATAGTGGAAGAATTTGGAGCACTTAATGTGCAGGAAATTCCTATGCATAAGCTGGCTCTCAGTTGCTTAGAACTGAATTGGTTGTAGAGATGCTATCTGTGCCTTGGGTTACCTGACTTCCTGGTCCTGTGCATGGTCCACATAACCCAAGCTTTAACCTGCAACCATTTCATAATCCACAAGTTAAGGGAAGTTGCCCCCTCCTATTAATTCATTTTGAGTTCCTTCCTATTCATTAATCTCAGATTTAAGAATGAAGAAGGACATTTTGGTGATTTACAATCATAGAATCATAGAATAATAGAGTTGGAAGGGGCCTACAAGGGCATCGAGTCTAACCCCCTGCTCAATGCAGGAATCCGCCTCAAAGCATCCCTGACAGATGGTTGCCCAGCTGCCTCTTGAAGGCCTCTAGTGTAGGAGAGCCCACAACCTCTTTAGGTAGTTGGTTCCATTGTCATACCACTCTAACAGTCAGGAGTTTTCTTCCTGATGTCCAGCCGGAATCTGACTTCCTGTAACTTGAGCCCATGATTCCGTGTCCTGCACTCTGGGAGGATCGAGAAGAGATCCTGGCCCTCCTCTGTGTGACAATCTTTTAAGTATTTGAAGAGTGCTATCATGTCTCCCCTCAATCTTCTCTTCTCCAGGCTAAACATGCCCAGTTCTTTCAGGTTTTGTTTCGAGACCCCTGTTCATTCTCGTTGCCCTCCTCTGAACACGCTCCAGCTTGTCTGCATCCTATTGTTCCCCAGGAAACAATAATTCCTTTGATCCTCCTGTTCTGCAATAAAATACAGTATTGGGCAAACAACCTGTCATTGGCCAAGAGCATGGAACACTGAAGTAGAGATTTTTGAGGAATTTACTCTTTGTGAATGAAGGTACAGACACACCAGGTCTGGGTTTCCTGGACTGATGTGAAGATTAGAACCTAGTTCTCTGCCAGCTTTTGCTTTTCCATAATGTTGTAACACAATTGGCAAATGGTCTGCATTTCTTGAATGCTCCATGGTCCTGAAGGGTCTGATCATGGAATCATAGAGCTGGAAGAGACCTTGGAGGTCTAGTTCAGCCCTCACTGGAGGATCTAAAACATGGGATACAACTATGACAAATGGCCATCCGGTCTCTGCAGAAAGACCTCAAGTAAAAGCAAACATAAGAACATGAGAAGAGCCCTGTTAGATCAGACCAAGGGTCCATCTAGTCCAGCACTCTGTTCACACAGTGGCCAATCCACTGTCGGCCAGGGACCAACAAAGCAGGACACGGTGCAACAGCACTCTCCTGCCCATGTTCCCCAGCAACTGGTGCATATAGGCTGACTGCCTCGGATACTGGAGGTAGCACATAGCCATCAGGGCTAGTAGCTATGGATACCTTTCTCCTCCAGGAGTTTGTCCAACCCCCTTTTCAAGCCATCCAAATTGGTGGCCGTCTCCACATCTTGTGGTAGTGAATTCCATAGTTTAACCATGCACTGTGGGAAGAAGTACACCTGTTGAGTTATTCTGCACATTACCAAACAGCTCTTAGCATTGGGTAGTTTTGCCTCTTGATGTTTAATTGAAATCTGCTCACATGCAATACCCACACTTTGGTTTTAATCCTGCACTCTGGAGCAACAGAGGACAACTCCGTTCTATCTTTTCATGGTGGCCCTTCAGACAGCCATACCTCCCCTTAACCTTCTCTTCTCCAGAACTGAACATATCCACCTCTTCCCGTCATTCCTCATAGGAATTGGTTACCAGAGCCCTCAACATCCTGGTCACCATTCCTCTGGGCATGCTGCGGTTTGTCAATTTATTTATAAATAAATAAACATGTCCTTGTTCAAATGTGGCATCTAGAACTGGGCCCTGTAGTCCATATGCAGCCTCATCAGTGCATAATAGAGTGGGGCTACTCATGATCTTAATGAGACATATGAGGAAATTGCGCATTAGATGTACAAGGTTGTCACCACCAGCTATCACACAGAGATCTACAAATGAGACATCTCCTTTGTCTCATTAATGCATTAAATTATGCCTCCAAGCAAACCCAATGAGCCAGGCATATTTTCATGATATTTTCATCTTGGTTCCAGCTTCAACTTCTTGACAGTTGCCATTCATTACTTTTTTTTTTATAAAGCCAAATGACAAAAATTAAAGGAGGTGGCATCAACAGCTAATTGGCTGATCGGATCGCCACTGATTTTAATCATTAGCCTTTAGCTAGATACTTAATGAGGAATGTCCTTTGAATGGCATTCAGATACCCTCAAATATTGCCTTCTGGGTCCTACTTTACAGCTTAGTACAAGATTTTCTGGATTGTTGTTTATCAAATTCTTTTCACACTCTGGGCTTGGCAGTTTTATTTTTGTTTTTTAAATAAGTGTGGATCTCAACGCTGAGTCAAGGAGTTCCAACCTGAAGACAGCAGATAGGTGGAAAGAAAGAAGGAATTCTCTATCCTTGGGCTGTGTCTCATTTCTTGGTGTTGGATTGTTCACAGCAGTATAAAAAGGCCATCTCGGGTCCGGAGATCACCATTCCTCTGCCTTTGCAAATCTTCATTTGATTTCCAGTTCATGCACAGGGTAAGTTGGATTTTTCTTGTCTTCATGTCATGACTGGGAAGCGACAAATGTGACAACGATTTCGCACTGTGGTACGCGTACCATAATTTAAGTCAATAAACATAGTTTAGGCAGGCAAGATGCATGTTGATCCTCATCCAAGCTATCATTGGACCAACAGAGATCCAAGCGATTTCTTGGATGAACTCTGAAGATTGGAAGGTTTTGAATTTACAGAATTTAGGAGATGGATCTGATACAGCAGTTTCCTTCTTTATGAACATCAACAGTTCAATCTCATGCATGTCTACTCAGAAGTAAGCTTCTATTGAGTTCAATGAGGGTTACTTCAGAGTAAGTGTGCAGAGAATTGCAGCCTAAGTGGTTCCTTCCTGGATCAGCTTAAGGGTTCAGCTAATTCAGCATTCAGCTTCCAGGAGTGCTCATGGATGCCTCTGGAAGGTCACAGGTAGAGCATGAGGTCCAAACCAGCTGCTATCACCCTCTTGTGTTTGGGTGCTGCTGTTTTGGATATATAAGTAATGGTACTCACAGACAAAACATCAGAAACTAGAGGCAATGACTTAAAAGGTTGTTACACAGAGGAGGGCCAGGGTCTCTTCTCAATCCTCCCAGAGTGCAGGACACGGAATAATGGGCTCAAGTTACAGGAAGCCAGATTCTGGCTGGATACCAGGAAAAACTTCCTGATGGTTACAGCAGTATGACAATGGAACCAGTTACCTAGGGAGGTTGTGGGCTCTCCCACACAAGAGGCCTTCAAGAGGCAGCTGGACAACCATCTGTCAGGGATGTTTTAGGGTGGATTCCTGCATTGAGCAGGGGGTTGGACTCGATGGCCTTGTAGGTCCCTTCCAACTCTACTATTCTATGATTCTATGTATATCTACATGCTTGGGCAGAGGGGGCTGGCTAGTTCTCAGAGAGGGTGGGCTAGTTCTCTAGTCCCGCTTCTCCATAAATGCTATTTTAAAAGTGTGTGGGAAATGGAAAGCAATACAAAATCACGCCTGGTGTGGAGAAAGTGCACAGAGAGACATTTTTCTCCCCATCTCACAATATTAGAACCCAATGGGGTCATCCCATGAAGCTGATTGGTGGGAGATACAAGACAGAGAAAACATCCAGGAGTTCTTCACAAAGTACATAGTCAAACTACCGAAAGGTGTAGTGATGGCCACCACTTTGGATGGCTTCAAAGCTGGGTTGGAGGACAGAGTTCTCAGTGGCTACTAGTCCTGATGGCTATGTGCTACCTCCAGTATTAGAGGCCATATGCCTATGTTTCTGGGGAACGTGGGTGGGAGGGTCTTGTTGCACTCATGTCTTGTTTGTAAGCTTCCCTTTGGGCAGGGGGTTGGCCACTGTGTGAATGGAATGCTGGACTAGATGGACCCTTGGTCCGATCCAGCATGGCTCTTTTTCTGTTCTTCTATTCTCAAAGGCCTATCTTTCTCTTTGCTTTTCAGTTCAACCTTTCCCTTCCAACAAGATGAGTTGCTGTGGACGTTCCCACTGTAGGAGCAGTGGGCAAGCGAACAAGCAGATAGTATGTCATCCTGGGCAGTACGTCCAGAGTTCCGGATCCTCATGCTGTGGATCCTCTTCTGGCCACAGCTGTCATCACTCTTCTGATGACAGCTGTGCTAGCTCTTGTGGCAGCAGCCATGGATCATCTGGACACACCTGCAGAATAGTGTATATCCGGCCAGTGCGATGCTGTTGCAGTCATGTGGTCCATTACTGTCCGCTGATGCAGTCTGCTCAGAACTGCTGTTCACCCAAGAAGAGGTGTTGCTAGAGAGATCTGGCGAGCCGTCTGATGCCCAAGCCCAACAAGTGCAGCTCGCTGTGGGAGATCCTGTTGGACTACTCATGTGTCTCCTCCTCCTGAGTTTCCTGCTCAAAGCTATGCTTCCTCTTCCATTGACCTACTCAGCTTGTACTATATCAGCTTGCTCTGCATCAAAATATTTAAGAGCTGGTGTGTGAACCTTCTGGGGATCTAGGATTGTATCGCTTTCTGGAGCTGCTTTTCTTAGTGTACCAAGCCTTTGCTCAGCCTCCCATTGGGAACAATAAACCTTATAAACATGGATCTCTGTTCTAGAGCCTGTTTGTTCATTGCATGAAATAAACAAATGAGCAATGGGATAGTCAGTTAGTCAGTAATGGTGGTTGGAAGAGAAAGGAAACATACCCGCTAGACTTTCACAGTTGAATATAGGAGTAATTGCTACAGCTGTGCGGATTTTGTAATATCTGTTCCATTGCTGGTTGGCCACTGTGTGAACAGAATACAAGACAAGGTGGATCCTTGGTCTATCCATCATGACTCTTCTAATGTTCTTAGATGTTCTTCAGGGTGGACTATTTGTGGCTAAATGTAGCCCTGGAACAATGGGAGGAAGGGACAACATAAATTCAAATGGCCATTATTCTCTCTGAAAAGTCCAGTCTCTCTGGGATGAGGAGGGGCTGTGGTCATCCATCTAGGAGTGGAAGCAACAGAGAAATTGGGACCGAAAAGACAACTCTGGGCTCATCTATACCAAGCAGATATTCCACTTTGAAAGCGGTATGAAAGTGGTATATAAAATGCAGGAGCCACAGTGCTGCTTTATAGTGGGATTGAAGTGCACTGACAACCATTGAGGCCCATTGACACATAACATATACTGCTTTCATAGCACTTCCATAGTGCTATATCCTGCTTGGTGTAGATGTGGGCCCCAACAGTTGTCAGTGCACTTCAGTACCACTCTAAAGCAGTAGCGTAGATCCTGCAGTGCACTTCAATATCACTATAAAACAGTAGTGTGGCTCCTGCCTTTTATATACCGCTTTCATACCGTTTTCATAGTGGAATATCCTGCTTGGTGTAGAAGAGCCCTCTCTTGAGCAAGAAAGAGCAGAAAGTTAGGTTGATGATATCTATACCAGGACTGGGCAATCCTCGAAAGGATTTCATTTTGCCTGCCAATGATTTGATCTCATGTTTCCTTCCTGCTCTTTAGCCAAAACGGCTCCCAGAGTGGCTTAGAAGTGATCAACATGGTGCCATGGGCTTGCGGTCTGATTCACATGGCACACAAGGAAGCAGGGATGGGGAGGGAAGAAAAGTGGAGCAAACTCAGGCACACATTCTTCAAGTTAATCAGAGTTCTTATAATGAATAGCTAGGAACAGCCCCGGGAGAAGAGGAGCGTGATGGAGATGGTTTTTCTTGGGGGCAATAGAAACTCCCTCTGTGTCACCCTGATGCAATGTTTGTTTTCTGATTCCATTTGCCAACCTAAAATGGACCTGAGACTATTCTAGGGTAGCTCAAAATTGAGGCTGGAGGCTCAAGCTATGGAGATTCCCTGATGAATATTCCAGATATTCTGGCAACCCGCCCCCCTCCCCCATGGGACAGGCAATAGGCAGTGGTCCAATGGGTTCCAGGAGGCAGGACTTGCACCAGGGATGCAGAGTTGGGGGAAGAGGTGTTAAACGTGGAGGTTGAACCAGGAACCAGGGCTGAGGGATGGAGCCAGGCGTCACTATCAAAGAACAGATCAAAGCCCCGTCCGCCGCTTTTCCTGGCTACTTGCGAGTAATTGCGGTAGCTGAGAAAATTGGCAGAACGGGCTACACGCTCGCAGGCCAAAAGTGGTGCCCGTTATCCTGGTGCCAGGGAGGGTTGACCCCTGCGTGAACCCGGGATCCCCTGTGCATCATCTGGACACACAGGGGTGAGCCCAGGGTTCACCCTGGGCTAACCCATGGTCTAGCAAAGGGCTTTCCATGGCCGAGTGGGGACTAGAACCCGGATCTCCTGACTCCTGATCCAACATTTTAGCCACTGCACCACACCTCACCACACTATGGAGGAGAAGACTTTTCATCCCCTTGTGGGGAACTCCGTAGCTCCGGCTATTGGGCGGTATAGAAATGTAATAAATAAAAAATAAATAAAACACCAGGAAGACATTACAACTCACAGCTCTGGGGTCTGTACAGAGAGCTGAGGAATTCCCAGTTCAAGGCCTGGTGGCTCCTGGCAGATGTCAGTGCCATTTGGCTTCACACACCTCAGAAAATTAGTTTCTGGTGCCTCCCTCTCTAGCTTTAATCTGGCCCTAGGCTTTCACATCCACCATTGCAATGACTCCAGCCTTTCCATCTGAGCCTGCAATTCCTGTAAATTCCTGTAATTTAAGCCACTTCCAGACTCAGCGAGCTCAAAGGCATAAACCAAAACTGCAATCCCACAGTGTGATAAAATAGGTCAAAAATGCCTTTGAGGCCATCTGGCTAATTAGCGGGTTGTAGTCTGAGAGTGCCAATCATACACAGAACCTTATTATATGGAGATGGGAGTGGATGGAGGAACAAGAGTTAAGAACAGCAATCGGAAATTCTCAGCGATGAGCAGCGCTGGCAATTCAAAAGTTTTCCCTCTGTGACGGAGGCCTCATTTGCCGGGGAGGAAGGGGATTTGGAGTGGCAGAAAATGTTTCCAATAAATAAACACAGTAACTGGTTACAATGTAAAACATTGATTTCTCCCTTTTATTATTGGGATGATAATTTAATGCATTAATGAGACAAAGGAAAGGTTGTGTGACTTCCACTGTAGATCTCTGGTGGTGACAACCTTGTACACCTAATACACAGTTTCCTCATATGTCTCATTATGATCATGAGGAACCCCACTCTATTATGCGCTGATGAGGCTGCATCTGGACTACAGGGCCCAGTTCTGGATGCCACATTTGAACAAGGACATTGACAAACCGCAGCGTGCCCAGAGGAACGGTGACCAGGATGTTGAGGGCTCTGGTCACCAATTCCTATGAGAAACGACGGGAAGAGGTGGATATGTTCAGTTCTGGAGAAGAGAAGGTTAAGGGGAGGTATGGCTGTCTGAAGGGCCACCATGAAAAGATAGAACAGAGTTGTCCTCTGTTGCTCCAGAGTGCAGGATTAAAACCAAAGTGTGGATATTCCATGTAAGCAGATTTCAACTAAACATTAGGAGGAGAAACTACCCAATGCTAAGAGCTGTTTGGTAATGCGCAGAACAACTCAACAGGTGTACTTCTTCACACAGTGCATGGTGAAACCATGGAATTCACTACCACAAGATGTGGTGACGGCCACCAATTTGGATGGCTTCAAACTCCTGGAGGAGAAGGCTAGCCATAGCTACTAGCCCTGATGGCTATGTGCTACCTCCAGTATTCGAGACAGTAAGCTTGTGTGCACCAGTTGCTGGGGAACATGGGTGGGAAGGTGCTGTTGCACCATGTCCTCCTTTATTGGTCTCTGGTCAACAGCTGGTTGGCCACTGTGTGAACAGAGTGCTGGACTAGATGGACCCTCGGTCTGATCCAGCATCAGGGCTCTTCTTATGTTCTTATGCTCTTATTCCCAGCAGGGAGAGGATCATGATGCATTTGCCTGCCATAGAGTAGTTAGAGAAAAGGAGACTGTTGGGAAAAGAGGTGGCAACAGTAATTCAGGACTAACCTGGTTGAATATGCAGGGAGTTTTAACAGCAAAGACTCAAAGCCCTCCATCCCCCAAAGCCTGGATGGATGAATTTGTTGTCAGTTTCAGTTCCCACAATCTTAAGTTAGAGCTACAATATTGCTATATAGTGGCATTGAAGTGCACTGACAACTATTTGGGTGCGCACAAGTTGTAGATCT
The DNA here is from genome assembly GCF_023053635.1 of Elgaria multicarinata webbii. Lineage (NCBI taxonomy): Eukaryota > Metazoa > Chordata > Lepidosauria > Squamata > Anguidae > Elgaria > Elgaria multicarinata. The sequence continues at coordinate 7,865,591 of NC_086191.1, read as the reverse complement.
GGCCTCAGAACAGAACACTATAGAATAGAATGTATAAGTTCTTTTTGTCCTGAATAGAAGAACGTTGTGAGTATTGATACCTAAACTGAACTGAAATGAACTGACAGCCACTATGATATGGTGGTAAGAGTGTTGGACTGGGACTTGGGAGATCTGGGTTCTAGTCTCCACTCAGCTATGAGGCTGACTTTGGGCCACACACTGACCCTCAGCCTAACCCAGGGTTGTTGTGAGGATAAAATGCAGAGGAGGATGACCATGAAAGTTGTCTTGGGTTCCTTCCAAGAGGAAAAATAAAGGGAGATATAAATATCATCATCATCATCATCATCATCATCATCATCATCATCATCATCTTCTGAAATTCTCACCCATCTCCAAAGAAGTGTGTGTCCTATATTTAATGGGATCTAAGCAGGGATGGAGAGGACATTTAACCCCTTCCTTCTTTATGGTGGTCCTAGGGAAAATCCTTCTTGAAGCGAATGCGTGCTTGGGTTGGATAGCTCCCATTGGTGCCTGCTAACAGCCTCCCAAAGCAAATGCCAGCTTCAGAAGAGGGATGTTCCTGAGGAGAGCAGCAGAGGAGGAAAAGGCTGAATTTCCTCTGCATGCCTGCTTTGATCCCATTAATTATCACCTTCCCTCCAAGCTTATGTTATTTACCTTCTAAAAACCAAGATGGCCTGCCCATTAAATTATTAAATGTGAAGGCCCATTTAACCAGGTTGGCCCTAAATGTTTGTGGGGGCAGGATCCAGACTTTCAGTTCCAGGGGTCAAATCCAGCCACTCTTAGGTCCTAAACCAGCTGTCCAGGATTCCTGGGTAGCTGCACCATCTTCACCTGACTGCATCCTGACTGCCTCTCATTTGTTATTTGACAAGTTTTTGTACAGTTCCCCCCTCCCGCCCTCTGTTCTAAAAGGCTGAAGTGCTGATGGCTAAAGGCAAAGGCAAAGGGCATGTCTACAGGGGAGGAGAGGGGGAGGATCTTGCAATGCACTGATCACGAGATCCTCCCCCTCAGTCAACATAGGCCATGTGACATCCTGGGCATTGCACCTGTTGCAGCGGCCATTTTTTTTAAACAGACATAAGAGCTGGAGCGCATAAGGTATCCCAATGAGTTTCAATACCCCTGGTGCAGGCTATGGGTGGAGATGGTCCTTACGATATCCTGCTCCCTGATTGTTTAGGACCAGCTTACTCAAAAGACAAATGCTGAGGTTCTATCAAAGGGCTACTACAGAAGCCTGGCTGTTTTCAGGGCAGTTCAAGTGACTCTAAAATACAACTCAATGCAGGTAGGCAACCTGGTGTCCTCTAGATGCTTTGGGCTACAACTCCCAGCCGCCCCCACCAGTAAGATGAGTGGTCAGGGATGTTGGGAACTGTAGTCCTAAATACAGGGCTGCCTCCCCCTGATTAAAACTTTGGACCTGATCTTTTGTCTCTGATCTCTTTTTAGCCCAGAATGGTAGAATGTGGGATAGCAGGTTAGCTTTAATAATGCTAGAGTAGGGAGGTCTAAGGGGAGGTTTGCAGGAAAGATACATCAATGAAATGTCTTCTGATGCAGCCCAGTATATCAATCAAAACACCTCTTTGGTGGTGGTGGGCGGCGGAACGGAGGCACACAACGGACTTTTTGTACAGTTGTATTTTATTATCATAGAGAAAGGAAGTGACAGGTGGGCACTTTTTTTTTAACAGCATATCAGCCTCTAGGCCTCAAGAACACAAATGATGCATCATGGGCAAACCTGATGTTGCCTTTCAGAAGCTCCATTGAAATGATTGTTGTTCAAAGTACGCGGACGTAAATAAAGAGGGCAATAGCCAACGTTGTCATTCTGCAAACTCAAATAGCATTAGCGGAGCTGCACTGGGTTTTCCCATCGTGCAAGTGGTTGTCCATTATGCCTGCACAACCAGTTGTGTAAGCAGTTGTGCAGCTTGTTGCACAACCGGTTGCCTGAGCGGGCAAGCATAATGCAGAACTGCTTGCACAACCACACTTCTGCAAAGGTAACGTCAGTTTGGGTTCTTCTCCTGTGCACAGATCAGAACCTAGTGGAGTGTCGTTTGTGCCAGCGGAATGAGACAATTGGATACTGCTCTGAATGCCCTGCCCCAAGGAGCTTACATACTCAATTTCAACAGGAGGAGGGGAGGCAAGCGAAGACAGTGGAAAGCCATGGGTGGGTGCATGGGAAAAACCAATGCTGTGAATTTTGCAATGAAGGTCTCCCATAAAAAATGCATGCATTAGGGAAAATAGCATGCAAAAAACAAATATCTCAGGGGACAGTGCACGCATGAATGCAAAAAAGGTGCATTTTTTGTGGGGTAATTACATACAAAAAAGTGTGCAATTCCTCCAGTGTATGAAAAGATGCACAAAAATGCTTGCAACTTTTAGATGTGGGTTTTAAATAAAAATTGCAAACTGATGTGAAGATGGGACCTGCACTTGGAAAACAAATGTGGATGTTGTAGAAAACAAAGCAGACAGATTTGTAGGTCTACTGCTTAGAGGCAATGGTACAGTTCTCATCAGAGTATGCAGCATAGCTTTTAATCAGTGGGTATCTGCACATCCCGGTCATTCACACGTCTTGCTATTGTAATTAGGAACATATTTCAAAACACATTAATCAAATGTGCAACGCATTCAAACTGGATGCAAGGCCAGAATGAAGGAAGGCAAAAGTTATCCTTGGGAATAAAAGGAGAGAGGCTGATATTATTAAACATCCTGCATCGGCCATTGATTTTTATAGGATTATGGCAAATGATGTTCCCAGTAGATCCTGAAGGATACTTACAGGTTGCATTGCTCAGTATGACATATTTATGGCCTTTAGACCAAGGAATCTCATTGTGCGCGGTATCTTTGGAAATTGCTACACGCGTTTAGCGGTTAAAGATTTTGCATTGGTTGCCATTTCATAGTGGTACTCCATTCGACGTTAACACAGACATATGGCTCCACGACCCATTTCTTCTGGCTTGCAGTATTTCAGCATGGGTGAAAAGCGGTACTCCACTGTGTAGTGTTCCACAACAGGGTGTATCAGAATTAGATCGCTGTCGTCATTGCATAATGCTTCTCCGGAGGCATCGGGTAGTGATTCAGTAGAAGGAGATGATATTTCATTTCCACCGTGGTCGCAGGCTGACCTAAAGTTCTCCCCAGTTCCTTGCTGACCAGAGGATGGAGAGGTGGCATTGTCACCATTTGGATCTTGAATGTCATCAGGCTGCTCCGTTGCAAGATTTTCATTTTCATTAGACAAGAAATTGTGAGCATCACCATCCGTTTCACTTGAAGGTTGTCCTTCAGCACCAACGAGGTTCACATCTCCATGATGTTCAGAGGATGGGCAGGCGTCACCATCATGTCTCGCCTCCCCTGAATCTTTCCCTTGAATTAAGACTATCTTCTCAGGTCCACAAATTAAGTTCACAGTTCCGTGGTGTTCGGTGCTTGGAGAGGTGGCAATTTCCCAGTTCGCTCCCTGTGAAGGGTGCCCTTGGATGCAAACTAGATTCATTGTTACAAGGGGTGCAGTTTGATGATTTGGGCAGTTACTGCTTTCCATATTTCTCAAATGCTGAGGTTCTATCTATAGCAAACGAAGTATATACCTGAAAGGGGGAAAATGGAACAGGATTCCAGGACAGAAAAGAGAATCACTTTATTTATTTATTTATTTATTTATTTATTTATTACATAGTGCTGGTACTAACATTCAAAGCCCTAAACGGCTTGGGGCCTCGTTATTTGAAGGATTGCCTCCTCCCATATATACCTGCCCAGACCTTAAGATCATCCACAGAGGTCCATCTCCATGAGCCCCTGCCAAAGGAAGTGAGGCAAGTGGCCACCAGGAGGAGGGCCTTCTCTGCTGTGGCACCCTGGTTGTGGAATGAGCTTCACAGAGAGGTTCGCCTGACGCCTACACTGTACTCCTTCCATCGCCAGCTGAAGACCTTTTTGTTTTCTCAGTATTTTAATCCCTAATTTAACTTAAATTTAAACTTTGGTGTTTTAATTCCGTATTTTAATCTCCATCAATTTCTGCTGTGTGGTTTTATCCTGGTTGTGCTTTTTATATGGTATTTTGTATTTGTGTTTTTAGACTGTTGGTTGTTTTGCTGTGCTTTTCAGGGTTTTAATTTTTGTGTACCACCCAGAGAGCTTCGGCTATTGGGCAGTATAAAAATGTAATAAATAAATAAATAAATTATACTGCTCAACAGCCTAAGCTCTCTGGGCAGTTTACAACTAAGTAATCACCTTGATTACTTTGTATATCACTCAATTGTCAGAAGCCCTCGGGACAGTTAACAATCACAAAAAACTCTCAGAACAACAATACGACGACAGCCAAACAATACATATTACGATTTGAAAAATCAAAATATGGAACTATTAAAACTTTAAACCTATTTAAAAAAATAACCAGGAGCCGCCAGTGAAGTTAATAAGCAAAGCAGGAAGTAGATCGAATGTTAAATGCCTGCTGGCATGTAGTTTGCAAACAAATTAAAAGCTGGTGCTGTACCCGAGTTTTGGGCGTGCATGATATGCATTCCCCCAAACAGGGAAGCAATTTGGAAAGAGGGCGTTCTTTGGATGTTTACCGTTTGTGTGAATAAGCAGTCGTTTCCCACACAACTACCCAGAGGGGAAGTAACAGGGGGAAGCAAAATACAGTTTACATTGAAGCGATGGAGTTGGGAGCAGGGAGGGACCATCGGAGCCTTCTTCAGTTGGAAAACCCACCCCCAACAGGGCTAACTGTCATCTTCACCCTGTGGGGAAGAAGAAGGAGCTGTTGGTCTGCCCCTCCATTGGGAGATGAGAGGGCGGAGCAGGGCCTTCCCAACAGCCTGAACAGTCTCCTTAATTTCTTTTTATTTTCTTCCTCTTCCCTCCCCATCCCCTGTTCCTTGTGTGTCATGTCTTTTTTTTAGAATGTAAGCTTGAAGGCAGGGACTGTCTTCTTTACTGATCAATTGTAAAGCCGCTCCGGGAGCCTTTTTGGCTGACGTGCGGGATAAAAATACTCTAAATAAATAAATAAAAAAATATTTTACTCTCCCCCCCCCCATTATTTTCTCCTGGATGGCACTAGAACAGAGGTGGGAAACCTCTGCCCCTGGAGCCAAATCTCTCTCTGGGCCTTGCTAGACCTACCAGAAAATCCATCTGGGAAGAGGGGCGACGGGGTGCTACAGCTAGTGCGTGCCGTCACTCTTTTCCAGACGTAAACACGCGACGGGGCAAGGGAAAGCCCTGTTGCGTGCTCCGGGTTTTCGCCCCTTAAAGGGCCATGTGCGCAGGAGCGCACCGCTGGAAAAGGTAGGTTTTTTTTAAAAAAATAAAGGGTCCCCCGCTCCCCCTGCCCCTGATTTCCCCCCCACAATGTCTGATGCCCCCCTGCCCGCTTGCTCGCTCGCCCGTCCTCCCCCCATCCGCCAGGCCTGTCTCCGTCCCTGTCCTTCTCCCCCCTCCGTCTGCCATGGCTGTCCTGCCATGGCTGCCTGTTCGCCTTCTCCCACCCCCCATCCCTGATGCCTGTGCCCGTTCTTCTTTCCCCACCCCCGTCCCCGATGCCCATGCCTGTTCTTCTCCCCCCTCTCTCCTGCCGGGTTGGTCTTTCCCCCGGCCCCCATCTCCCTGCCGTGATCCCCCCCCGGCCTGATGGGCACAGCGCCGGGAAAAGCCATGGAAGTAGCTAGACTTTCCGCAGCCCCGGCTGCAGAAAAGCTGGGCCATAAGTGAATCTGCTTATCCCGGGTTAAGGGAGGTCTTAGCCCGGCCTGACCCTGAAATCCCCTGTGCGTCATCTGGATGCACAGGAGGAAGACCGAGCCTCACACCGTGCTAACGCCTCATCTAGCAACGGCCTCAGTGCGTGTGTGTGTGTGTATGTTCCCTACCTATTGTGGTTTCCTGATTTTAGTGCAGGTTCCACCCATTCTAAAATCTTGAAATGCTTCTCCTAAGGCTGAATCACGAAGGGCTTTAAGCTAAAATATACTGAGTCCCCCCTGCCTATTACTGGTCCCAACCCTTTTGCCCTTAGCCACACCTATATGGGACCTGGCCCCAAACATTAACGTTTGAGACCTGGACGAGAAATGGTCTGTAATTCAGATCGCAAAGTATTTGTGCGATGCAATGATATTGGACACTCCCTGTTAACCATCTCGCTGCCCTCTTTTGAGCCTGCTGAAGTTCCCGGGCCATTTTCAAAAGCCGCCCCAGACATCACGCATTGCATGGCTGCAAATTTCCCACCGGTGATGGCAAGTCCTCATTTGAATGGAAAGACGGATGGACCAAACCCACCGTATGGCTTACTGAACAAACAAACAAAAATTCCTGCATTGAGCAGGGGGTTGGACTCGATGGCCTTGTAGGTCCATTCCAACTCTGCTATTCTATGATTCTATGAAAGCAAAGAAAAACCAACTTACCCTTGTCAACAGGGGCAGCTTGTGGAGAGTAGCAAGGTCAAGTAAAGTGACCAAGTAAGGGATCTCCAGCCTGGATGGAGCCTTAAAAACCTCCCTGCCCACCCCCACCAGAGGAAATGAGACACCACGGGAGAATGGCAAAGGGGTATGATTTATGACAAAATGTGTTTTGGGCTGTTGTTCCACCATCCGTTCTCTGTTATTGTAAGCCTTGACTCAGTCTGGGTATTTCCACCCTTTATGATCAAAAGGAATAGTTCAGTAGCTCCCGTAGACAATTAAACTTCTCACTGCAGTTTAATGACATGGTTGTCTATGGATAAGACGGCTGCATCACAGGGCTGAGAACTCCTTCTTTGTGTTAGCCCAGAAGGCATTCTGAACCCATATTTCACAGGAAGGATTACTGAGGCACATGGTCTTTTCTGGCTTGCTCACTGGAATTATCTCTCCCCTCCCCCCCACAACTAACTATTGCCCAGTTCACATCCATGCCATGTGGTGTCTTCCTGTGGATGGAATATTGTATGAAAAGTAACTTTTGGTCCAGTATAACTGGACGTTTTATTGTTTTAATTGTGGTGAACCACCCAGAGAATCATAGAATAGCAGAGTTGGAAGGGGCCTACAAGGCCATCGAGTCCAACCCCCTGCTCAATGCAGGAATCCACCCTAAAGCATCTCTGACAGATGGTTGTCCAGCTGCCTCTTGAAGGCCTCTAGTGTGGGAGAGCCCACAACCTCCCTAGGTAACTGATTCCATTGTTGTACTGCTCTAACAGTCAGGAAGTTTTTCCTGATGTCCAGCTGGAATCTGGCTTCCTTTAACTTGAGCCCGTTATTCCGTGTCCTGCACTCTGGGAGGATCGAGAAGAGATCCTGGCCCTCCTCTGTGTGACAACCTTTTAAGTATTTGAAGAGTGCTATCATGTCTCCCCTCAATCTTCTCTTCTCCAGGCTAAACTTCAACTATTAGGCGTATAGATATGAGATAAATAAAGAAAAGAAATAAAACCATGCCCTTTCTGACTGTGTAACAGGACTATAGCTTTGGCTATTGGGTGGTATAGAAATATAGAAAGATATAGATAGATAGATAGAGCTTTATGATTATTAATGCTGCTCCCAGACTGTGGAATGGCCTGCCAGAGGAGACTCATCAACTTAACTGTATTTTAGCGTTTAAGAAAGCTATAAAGACTGATCTATTCCAGCAGGTCTATCCAGTGGAATTTTAGGAAGTTTTTAGGATGTTTGTAGGATGTTTTAATAATGTATACTATGTTTTTAATTCAGTTTTATGTATTTTATACTTATTGTCGTCCCCTGCCTCGATCCAAATGGAGAGGCGGTTTAGAAATAATAATAATAGTAATAATAATAATAATAATAATAATAATAATAATAATAATAATAATAGTTTCAACCAGTGGTTACAACAAGCATAGTAAAAACAATGGTAGGGCAAATCATACATTCTGCAAGGTCAGAAATTTTGCTCTATACTTAATTGAATAAATAAAGTGTGAGCGTGACTTCACTCATGAAAGAGAGGACAGGAGTTGTGAATCAGACTTTGAGACGAATTTGGATCTTTGTATGCTAGACTTCTATGAACCTGCATGTGTGTATGGATCTCTATCTATATCTATCTATCAAGAAAGAGCAAGGGGACAGGAGCAGGCAGAAGAAACATCACGGCCTGCTCCTGTTGGACTCTTCCCCCACCCCCACAGGGCAAACTGTCATCTTGGCCCTGTGGGGAAGAAGAAAGAGCAAGGGGACAGGAGAAGGCAGAAGAAACATCATGGCCTTCTCCTGTTGGACTCTCTCTCTCTCCTCCCCCCCTCCCTCCCTCCTGAACTCCTGTTCCTTGTGTGTCATGTCTTTATTAGACTGTAAGCCTGAGGGCAGGGACTGTCTTTTTTGCTAAGTGTAAGCCGCTCTGAGAGCCTTTTTTGGCTGAGGAATGGGGTATAAATATGATAAATAAATAAATAAATAAATAAATCTATACTGCACTGGCTGCCTATACACTTCCGGTCAGAATTCAAGGTGTTGGTAATGCTGTTTAAAGCCCTAAACAGCTTGGGACTTCAATATTTGAGAGAGCGCCTCTCCCTATATATGCCTGCCCGAGCTTTTGAGGTCTGTTGGAGGAGACCTCCTCTGCGTCCCACCAATATGCTACGGTGGGATGTGGCAGAGGGCCTTCTCTGTTGTGGCACCCTGGCTGTGGAATGCCCTCCCCTTGGAGGCCCGACTGGCGCCAACGCTGATTTTATTCCAGCGCTAAGTTAAGACATGGCTTTTTAACAAAGCCTTTGGTGGCTAATATTCAACAAGCCTATATATAGTTTTCATTGGTTTTACGGTTTTTAATTTTTGTACTGGTTTTAGCTTATTAATGGTTTAATTTGTTTTTATCTGTGTATATTTATTGTTTTACATTGGCTGTATGTTTTTATCTGTATGCCGCCCTCAGATTCTTGTGATATAGGGTGGGATACAAATGTCTTAAATAAATAAATAATATATTAATATCTTCATAGGTACAGGTCTTAGTGTTCTGTGAAGGACCCTGAATAGTGGTGCAGTTAGCCAATTTTAGACTCTGGACTTAATCACTTTAAGCCACCACCAATTTTGAGATGGCAATGTGTATTTTGGTGGGAGGGGGGCCACTTTCAGCCTGAGAGAAGCATTCCATGTTGGACAACCCTTGGAGGGTATATTCCAGTGATGGATATGGCTGAAGACAAAGGGTAGCAGGTCCAAAGGCAAAAAGGATTGGGCCAAAAGACCAGCATACATTAGCTTGAGAGCTTGTATTGCCATAATACAGTGCGGTGTAGTGGTTAAGGTGTTGAAACTGGTAAGCTCTCCCATTCAGCCAGGCAGATTTGAGTTCTTAGCTCTTAGAAGACTGGCATTGAATCCCGGTCTACTCAGTCATGTTTATGAAGCCGGTGTAGTGAAGTGGCTGTCCCTGTGCAGTTACAGAGTTCCCCACAAGGGGCTGAAAAGTCTTCTCCTCCATAGTGTGGTGTAGTGTGGTGTAGTGGCTAAAGTGTTGGACCAGGAGTCAGGAGATCCGGGTTCTAGTCCCCACTCGGCCATGGAAAGCCACTGGGTGACTTTGGACCAGTCACAGACTCTCAGCCCAACCTACCTCACAGGGTTGTTGTTGTGAGGATAAAATGGAGAGGAGGAGGATTATGTACACTGCCTTGTGTTCCTTGGAGGAAAAAAGGTGGGATATAAATGCAATAATAAATAAATAATAAATAAATAAATAATGCAGCCTAAGGAGAGGCATTTCAACATTGTTTGAGGCCTGGCGGGTCTCCTTTGGCTTCATTGAAGGGAATTGGGTTCAGCTTCCGAAAGTCAGCTGATTCTATCCAAGCTAATACTTCAGTCTAGGAGGCACAGTGGATGTACAGAACCTAGTCTGTCTGTCTGGCCAAGGGGTCCCACCCCTTTTGCCCTTGGACACACTGATTTGTCTTTTGCTCCACCCACGAATGAAGTGCTTCTGGAACAGGAGGTAAGGTGCTGAAGGTAGGTTGCTTTGAGATTTTCCTTAATGCCTTACAGGAACCCATATTCAAAGGAAGCCCATAGTCTATTACAAAGTTTGCTGTGGACTTTGACTTCATGATCAGGTGTCAGCACCAGGAGCTAGGAACCGGAATCAGGAGGACGGGATCAGAAGTCGGAAGCCAGGAAATATGAGCCAAGTGTCAGAAAGCCAGGCACCAAGGCAGGAATTATGAGCCTGGAGTCAGAACGGCAGGAATCATGAGCTAGGAATTGTGAATTAGAGTCTCACGAGCCAGAAGTAAAAATAAATAAAGGCATGAATCATGAAAGATGAGTCAGTAAGCGAGGAATCTTAATCCAGAGCCAGGAGTTAGAAAGCTTAAAATCATGACTGGTGTATCAGTTGCCAGGAATCATGACCCAAGAGTCACATGCTAAGAGCCAGGCACAACGCTGACCTGCTCTAACCCCTGACAGCTCCTAAACCAGCAGATGGATTTTAAGTCTGATATTGCTGAAGAGAGCCTCCAACAGCATCTCATCTTTGCCCATTGCCACCAGCCACATTCAAGAGGTCCAGCTATTCCCAGCCTGGAAGTACCATGTTGAACCTGCCTGTCATATAAGTGGTAAAGTTGAGGAGCCCATCAGGAGGAAGAGGAGGAGATGGAGGAGAAGGAGAAGGAGAAGGAGGAAAAGAAGAAGAAGGAGGAGAAGGAAGAGGAGGAGAAGAAGAAGAAGGAGGAGGAGGAGGAGGAGGAGAAGGAGGAGGAGGAGGAGGAGGAGGAGGAGGAGAAGGAGGAGGAGAAGGAGGAGGAGGAGAAGGAGAAGAAGAAGAAGAAGAAGAAGAAGAAGAAGAAGAAGAAGAAGAAGAAGAAGAAGAAGAAGAGTTGGCAACTCTAATTCACCACCATAAATATGGTTGAATATTTGAACCCAGACATCTAAAAGTTGCACACTCAAATCTGTCAGTTTGTTTCTCCCATGTTCATTTAAAAATAATAATTATCAAGTTCTTTTTGTCCCCCAGTATGGAGAACTTTGTGAATTTGGGTAAACGAGTAATGTTCAAAATTGCCAGGATTCTCCAAACATGTATTTATTTATTGCATTTCTAAATTGCCTGATGGCCGAAGGTCTCTGGACAGTTCACAAAAATCAAAACCATCAAGTAAAATTCAAAGTATAAAACAAACCAGAGCATTAAAAAACAAAATAAAAGTACACTTTAAAAGCACAACTGGGATAAAACCGAGCAGCAAAGCAGAGGTTTATACAGATTTAAAATACAGATTTAAAGCATCAAAGTTAAAAGACTAGGTTGATAAATTGTTAAAATACTGGGAAAATGTAAAAGGTCTTCACCTGGCATCGAAAAGAGTATCATATAGGTGCCAGGTGAACTTTTCTAGGGAACTCCTTTCACAGCCGGGACGCCACAGCAAAGAAGGCCCTCCTCCTGGTAGCCACATGGTATTGCCATTTGTCTCATGTCTGATTCCTAATTAAGAACATAAGAAGAGCCCTAATGCTGGATCAGACCAAGGGTCCATCTAGTCCAGCACTCTGTTCACACAGTGGCCGACCAGCCATCGGCCAGGGATGAAGAAGCAGGACATGGTGCAACAGCACCCTCCCGCCCACGTTCCCCAGAATTCATGATTGCTGTTTGCTCTGCACAAAAGGGAAATTTGTACAAATTGAGCAGTGATGGAATGGGTGATTTGTTCAAATTTCCTGTACAAAACAGAGGGCAAGCACTGGTAGGTCACCTCCTTAGGGAAGGGGGAGAAAATTGTTTTAGCTAGTTTGGGATAAGAATTCTCCCGAATTTGCAAATGACTTCCAGATGGAAAGAGCTTGAGGTTGAAAACATAAAACATGAGAATGAGAAAAACCAGAACTGAAACATGGATCCATCCAAAACCAGGGCTTAGAGTGCTTAACTTTTAAAAGTCTGGGTTTAAACCACATGTATCTCAGTAGGCTCATCATCTTCACCAGCTGGATGGCAGGCAGGCATACTTGTCATGGTCCTCTCCATGCTGGAAAATAGCTGCCTGTCTTGGATTTGGCCCATGCAAATAGGTGACAGTGCAGGAGAAAATGACGCTGACAAATTTGTCCATCCTTCACCCCCTCTCTTTGGATTTAAGAACATAAGAAGTGAATATGAGCCAACAGTGTGATGTGGCTGCGAAAAAAGCAAATGCTATTTTGGGCTGCATTAATAGAAGTATACCTTCCAAATCACGGGAGGTACTGGTTCCTCTCTATTCGGCCCTGGTTAGGCCTCATCTTGAGTATTGCGTCCAGTTCTGGGCACCACAATTCAAGAAGGATGCAGACAAGCTGGAGCGGGTTCAGAGGAGGGCAACCAGGATGATCAGGGGTCTGGAAACAAAGTCCTATGAGGAGAGACTAGAACTGGGCATGTTTAGCGTTGAGAAGAGGAGACTGAGGGGAAACATGATGTCACTCTTCAGATACTTGAAAGGTTGTCACACAGCAGAGGGCCAGGATCTCTTCTCGATCCTCCCAGAGTGCAGGACATGGAATAACGGGCTCAAGCTAAAGGAATCCAGATTCCAGCTGGAAATCAGAAAAAACTTCCTGACTGTTAGAGCAGTATGACAATGGAACCAATTACGTAGGGAGGTTGTGGTCTAGAGGCATTCAAGAGGCAGCTGGACAGTCAACTGTCAGGTATGCTTTAAGGTAGTTTCCTGCAATGGGCAAAGGGTTGGACTCTATGGCCTCATAGGCCCCTTCCAACTCTACTATTCTATGATTCTATGAAGTGCCATGCTGTGTCAGTCCATGGGTCCATCTAGTCCAGCACTCTGTTCACACAGTGGTGAACTAGCCATCGGGCAGGGACCAACAAGTAGGACATGGTGCAACATGGCAGCCTGCCACCCATGTTCCCCAGCAACTGGTGCACACAGGCTTACTGCCTCAGATACTCGAAGTAGCACACAACCATCAGGGCTAGTAGCCATTGATAGTAACATGGCAGGGCTCCCAAAACCACCTAAACTGGGGGCTATCACAAATCTTTGTAACAACCAATTCCATGTTGGTTACATGCTGTACAAAAACTCTCTCTCTCTTGTTTCTCCCAGGTCTACTTCCCACCAATGTTATTCGGCTATCTAAGAGTTCTTGTCTCATGAGAGGGATAGAAAAAAACGATATGCACCCAGTTTTCTGTCCACAACATGCGAAATCCATCCTGTCAATTCACAAGCAGGCTATGAGATCAACAACTCCCTATCACTATCACTATATATCCCCAGAAACTGGTAGTTGTAGATATCCACTAAAGGACCACCTCATAGAAACTAAGTGCTATGGAGAATGGCGGAAAGAGCTGCATATATTTAGCCTGGAGAAGAGGAGATCAAATATCAGCCTTCAAATATCTCAAAATAGCTGTTGCTCTGGAGAGCAGGCCTAGAACCGGTGAGTGGAAATGACATGGAAGCAGTTTTGGGTAAATATTAGGAGAAACATCCTAAAGGCAAGAACTATTGGACAGTGGAACAAATGGCCTCATAGGTGGATGCCCATTTGTCAGTTGCAGTACTTGCAAAATTTCTGCATTTAGCAAGAAGTTGGATCAGATGATCACCTGGGTCCCACGCAACTCTAAAATGTTGTGGTTTCTTCGACAGGTAGGTTCCTCCAGTCTCAGAGTAGCATCAGAGGTATTCTTCCATCCATATTTCCCCACCATCTGAGGACAGGGCCTTTTAGGTCTTGGCACCTTCACTGCCTGGTGAAAATGTCACTATTCTGAATGGTTTAAACTGGGGGTGTTGAACCTTAGCCCCATGGGCCAAATCTGGCCAGCCTAGCATCCCAGTCTGGCTGTCTGGACCCTACATGGTCCTGTGCCCACCCCTGACCCACCCCTTTCCCCCAACAACCAGTCATTATGGTTATTTCCCAACTTTTGCAGGGCTTTCCCCCCAGTTCTAAAAGAGTGAAATACTTCTTCTAAGGCTTATTTACTGGCAGTAAGTGCTTTAAGCTAAAAGTATTTTACTTTTACTTTACAAAAGTATCTTGGTATTTTTGGTATTTTGGCTCTAATGTTTTATTTTCCACTGGAATGCAGCCTGGATTTCGACTCTCAGGCTGAATTAAGCCCTCTGCTATTTAATTTCAACATAATTTCAACATTTTGATCCCAGGTTACATACTGGAAACCATCATTGAACCAGTCTGGCAGGTATAGAAATTCTGCTTTTACTCTATGTAGATGACACTGTCCTATTTTCGCAAACGCACATGGGTCTTAAAAGACCCTTGACAGTACTCACTTTCTTTTAAGAAAGATTGGTGATTAACAATGAAAAGAAAAACACCCCAAAGTAATGATTTTCTCAGAGAAACAGAAACAATGTTGATGGATTTTGGGGCAAAGAAGAATTTGTCCAAAAACAGAGTGCTGGACTAGGACCCTTGGTCTGATCCAGCAGGGCACCTCTTATGTTCTTATGAATTGAACATGCACATTCTTTTAAGTACCTGAGGGTGGGGTAAGTTTTCCAACAATGCTATCATAGGGCTCATCTACACCAAGCAGGATATTCCACTATGAACACAGTATGAAAGTGGTATATAAAAGGCAGGAGCCACACTACTGCTTTATAACATTATTGAAGTGCACTGACAACTGTTGGGGCCCATACCGCTTTCATACCACTTTCATAGTGTTATATCCTGCTTGGTGTAGCTGTGTCGATGGGCCCCAACAGTTGTCCGTGCACTTCAGTACCGCTCTAAAGCAGTAGTGTAGATCCTGCAGTGCACTTCAGTAGTACTATAAAGCAGTAGTGTGGCTCCTGCCTTTTATATACTGCTTTCACAGTGGAATATCCTGTTTGGTGTAGATGAGCCCATGGTCACATTAAATACGGTGTGTGACCTTGAGGGCCTCAAATATAATTATGGTAGTATACGTATATACTTCTCATAAACAGAAATCTGTGCCAATTGGCCTACCATCAGGTAGTAGTAGCCTCCTTGGCTCTTGAAATATTTTCAGATGCAGGAGAGCATTTACTCTGGCTAGCCTAAACGTCTCCCTAGCACCATTGATGGAAGGACAGGTTAGGAGCTTTTTGAGACATCTGAGATGTTATCCTTGTGAAAATGGCCAAGTCAAAACAGTAGCCCATTTGAATCCTGTAGAGATTTGAAAGCCCATTTCGTTTTCCCAACCCTTTTACCATGTCTGGGAAATACTGATGGCTTTTATATTTCTTTTCTGCTGGCAGCTGTTAAACCTGGTACCATTGTTTTAGTCACAGCCATGAAAACTAGACTTAACTACTAATGCAGAGATATGCTAAGGGAGCACTATTTTATTGATGGATGGCCATGGATTTTACTTGTGTATGAACTTTTAGGTAGTCTTAGTATTTATTTGACCATGAATTTTATTTGCGTATACTTTTTAATTTTTTTTTTAACAATTCTTCATTTGTAATCAGGTAATACCCTGTTTTGTTAGACTCACTGCAATATCAATTCAATGTATTGTGTTTGTATAGATTTGTATTTTCTATATTGCGTGTTATAGTCTGTAGACCAAAATAAACCAATTGACTGCTTGATTGTGGGTGTTTTTGGAACGTTGCCTTTTTGTGTGTCAGAGAATGGCAGGAAAGCATTGAATCGTAGATTTAGGGCTCATCTACACCAAACAGGATATTCCACTATGAAAGCAGTATGAAAGTGGTATATAAAAGGCAGGAGCCACACCACTGCTTTATAGTGATATTGAAGTGCATTGCAGGATCTACACTACTGCTTTATAGTGTTACTGAAGTGCACTGACAACTGTTGGGGCCCATTGACACATCTACACCAAGCAGGATATAATACTATGAAAGTAGTATATGGTATGTGTCATGGGTCCTAACAGTTGTCAGTGCACTTCAGTAACACTATAAAGCAGTCATGTGGCTCCTGCCTTTTATATACTGCTTTCATACCACTTTCATAGTGGAATATCTGCTTGGTGTAGATGAGCCCTTAGAAGCTACTTTGGAGGTTCGACTCTCCAACTTCCTGTTCTGTACTGCAGGAATCTTGCAAGTGATAAATGGATATCCATCTTCTGCTTAAATGCCACCCATGAAGGAGAGCCCACTATGACATGGTCCATTGTCCAACACCTCCACTTTCATAGTGAAATATCTGCTTGGTGTAGATGAGCCCTTAGAAGCTGCTTTGGAGGTCCGACTCTCCAACTTCCTGTTCTGTACTGCAGGAATCTTGCAATTGATAAATGGACATCCATCTTCTGCTTAAATACCACCCATGAAGGAGAGCCCACTATGACATGGTCCATTGTCCAACACCTCTTGCCCTTAGGATGGTCATCATCCTTAGTAGGTGGTGACCCAGCTTCTGCTCCAATACCTCAAGCCAAGGAGAACATTCAGCCTCTTGAAAGAGTCTGCTCCACTGCTAACAGCTCTTACCCTTCAGACATTTCTCCTACTGTTTCATGAAAAGCTGCTTCCCTGCCATTTCCAAGCAATAAATCTACATTAAAAAAATCAACTAAGCTTCTGGTTGAATTTTCCTTCAATTAAGCCAAAGTACATGTAAGTGCAGCAATCTCATATTCTGCCTGTTTACCTTCTGCTTCCACATCCCTTCCTTTCTGCTATTGCTTCCCCTGTGTTCAATTTTAGGTTGTAAGTCCATCCCTCTTGTACTCTGACAAGTACATAATAATAATAATAATAATAATAATAATAATAATAATAATAATAATAATAATATCATCCTCAGGCACAGGTGCTTCTGGGTGTTCTGTGTCTACCGAGAGCTTACTTGTTTCAAGAACCAGTTAATCATGCCTTCAATGGAAGTAATAATATACAGTGCTTTACTTTGATCTCATGTTGTATTGTTTTGCATGTCTACCATTTCCAGATCTTAAGCAAGCTGCTAAGCTGCTGACCATTGACCCCTTTTCGATAGAAAAGTGAGGGCTGGCAAATGTCAGTGCGCGTGGTGCTACATAATCGTTGATTCATCAAGGCAGACCGAAAAAAGCTCCAGGAAACAAGGAAGTGCAATGATTTGAGAATTTTATTTTAGATATGCCATTATGGAAGAAGAAGAAGAAGAAGAAGAAGAAGAAGAAGAAGAAGAAGAAGAAGAAGAAGAAGAAGAAGAAGAAATTGTTATTGGACAAGAAAGGACCCTACTACACAAACAAGAGGAGAAGTACCAACTCTAAAATACTATATGAATGGATTAAGGGAAAGAAGAGTCAAGAATCTATGAGTGAACAAAGAGAAGCAGGTTGGAAAAGCCTCAAGGATCTTTGAGTTCTCGAACTGAAGTCCAACAGCAGGCCTTCGAATGAGCAGATGGTGATGTTCTTCTTTTAGTGCTTAGACTGGTGGGTCACAGCCGTGTTTGTTCTTCCTGATTTAAGAGCACCCATAGCAGCTGCAGCTGCTGGAGCCATTGCCATTGCTGGATCCTGAAGGAATGCAGATTGCTGTCACAGATGGCGAGCCGCAGTAGGAGGGATAGCAAGACTTCTGTGGGGAGCAGTACTGCGCACAGGGAGAGTAGCAACGCGGAACACAGCAGGGGGAATAGTAACCCTGGCCCCCGCCACAGGGGACACAACAGATGATTGTGTTCCTATTGGAGGAAGAGTGGTAGTCACAGTCACAGTCACAAGTCATCTTGATGGAGGTGTAGGCAAGGCTGAAAGATAGGAAAAGAATAACACATATATATCTCCATTGGTGAGAGGACCACTTTTTTGTGTCCCCTGTACACAAGGCTTTCAACTGGAAGGATCATAACTCAAGGAAAAGGAAAGGAACCTCTCGTGCAAGCACTGAGTCATTACTGACTCTCGGAGGGACACCAGCTTTCGCGGACGTTTTCTTGGCAGGCCTTATAGTGGGGTGGTTTGCCGTTGCCTTCCCCGGCTGTGATTAACGTTCTCCCAGCTAACTGGGTACTCATTTTACCAACCTCGGGAGGATGGAAGGCTGAGTCGACCCGAGCCGGCTGCCTGAAACCAGCTTCTGCTGGGATCGAACTCAGGCCGTGGGGAGAGTTTCAGCTGCAGAAACTGCTGCTTTACCGCTCTGCGCCACACGAGGCTCTTATAACTCAAGAGGGGGGAGAAATCCATTCATTTCTAGGGATTTCATTCATTTGGAAATCTGGCCCTTTGGGGGCTCGATGGATTTCTGCTACTAGCCCAGCACCAGGTTGCATTTGCGAGCTGAGCCATGAGCGATCCCTGGACTTTTTTTTGGGGGGGGGCAGCTTTTCTTTTGGTAAAGCTTGCAATTTGGGCAAACAGATTTGGGCAAACTGCAGCTGCAGTTTTCCCCAACTTACTCAAATTACGGTGGCTGGGTGGGCAATTTGAACAAACGATACGAAATTGTGCAAAAATGCAGAAATTGAAGGGGGGGGGAAAGAATACAGAAAATTCGCTAACTGGTCTGACTTCCTGCAGGCCAAGTCGGGGGACTTAGAGGAAAATGAAATGAATTCTGGAGGGGGACGATGACGAACGCTCATGGTCCTCCATCCCCAAAACAGATTCCTGCAACATCCTTATTCAGTTCGCAGTTTTAATACAAACATAGCTAATTTTGCACATTTTCACTACTGCAATACCAATCCAATACTCAGTTATCCTTTGAAACTTGCACTACTCCAGGTTTTGCAGTGAAGCTCCCCAATCAAAAGATGCATACAAAAAAGTGAATATTAGGGTAAATAATTGCAAAATGCATCGCATTAAGAATATTGTTTGTAAAAATGGGTCTATTAGGCAAACATGCAAACAATTATGCAGGTATTAGGAAACGTTTATGAATTTTAATGCAGTTTTTAACGTCTATACATTCAGGAAGAATGGAATTTAAGGCTGGAGAAATCCTCCAAATGAGGAACTGAAAAAAAAATCTAACTGAATTATTTCTTTGGGATAGTTGTTGGTCTTGATTTTGACAATTTACATGCAATATTCTATTAATTATAGATCTACTCCAACCTTTCTCTGTCGCATTCTTTATCTCAAATTGTGCATGAATTCAGAAAAGCATCACCTAGCTCATCTGAAGTGTATCTATTTCCAACAGACTGTATTCTATGGATGCTACTGAGTTGCTCACAAGCAGAGTATGATGGATGAGGGTCTTCCCATAGAGGGAGCCTCCAGCACCTGGATTTCAGGGTTAGACTGCTTCTGAACATGGAAGTTCCATTTAGCCAAGATGGAGATATCGACCATGAATTTGTCTATTTCTTAATAGGGGTCCATCTAGTACAGAATTCAATCCCCAATATTGGTCAGACAGATCTCACTGGGAAGCTCAGAAGGAGAAACTGCTGTTGGTCTCAGTTGTTACCTGTCACCTCTATACACACCTGTGTGCTATCACGACTTACCTGGTTCAGCTGTGGAAACGGGTGAGAAGAAGACAACAATCCAGGTGAGACGATGAAGAATTCTACAGATGCTGGATCTTTTTATACTGTATACAACCTTCCCCCTTTGAAGCAAGTCATTTCCGAAGGAGGGTTACCCCTAAATTAACCATCAAAGTCCACACTTCCACAGGATGTGCCCATTTCTGGTATGTGCTAATGGACTATTATTTAAGCCTTTCATTAAAAGTGTTTATTTATATATTACCTTTTTCCTTAGTTATTGTAGGATTAAAACCACCTACTACTGGGAACACTGTAATTCTCTGTTCTGACCAAGAGGCCTTGGGGAAGTGAACAGAAGAAGAGGAATGCTGATATTCACAGACGTAAAGGCAGTTGATCATAGGGATGTGGGATTACAGGGTGATCCAACTCTGCTTGGTTTACACAAATGACCCTTGACTGGTAGACCTAAACATCACTCTGAAATGCACCAGCCAGTCAGAAAAATTGGCCTGCAGAGATATCCCAAAGGCCCAAGGAAAAAGGAAGGTTGTAGAGAACTTACAGAATGCATGCCAAGAGGAACCATTCCTTAGACCCAGGCCATAGGTTTATCCCTGGATCGTCCAGGGGTCAAACCTGTTCATCTAGGTGACACACAGGGGATCCAGTGCTCAGGCAGAGGCGAACCCTGGATGATCCCAGGATAAACCTTAGGTCTAGCTGTGGCCCCAGAAGGCCCTTCCATAGCCTTGGGGCTACAGCGTTACTATCTGAAGTTCGAGTGGAAGATCTTTGAAATGGTATGGTTAAATGTCAATTGTGGAAGCAGGGGCTGGTTTGTCTTTTTCTTGTATATTTTCCCAACCATTCAAATCAGTTGTGAACATTGTCTAAGGCCATAGCTAGACCTAAAGTGTATCCCTGGATCATCCAGGGGTCAAACCTGTTCATCTAGGTGACACACAGGGGATCCAGTGCTCAGGCAGAGGCGAACCCTGGATGATCCCAGGATAAACCTTAGGTCTAGCTGTGGCCCGATCGGTCTCATGTTTCGGGTTGGGAGTCTGAGATGGGCCTCGGGACTGGACCAGTTGAAGACCACTGGATTAAAGTGTACTTGTGTGCATTTTTGATGGTTTTGCAATTTTCCATGCACAGTTTTCAAAATGATTATTTTTATCATCTCTTTCTTGCTCATGGGTTTTTTTTCTAGATGGACATGACGGGCCTTTCAGGAATTTCCTGACAATTGAGCATGTTTTCATAGAATCATAGAATCATAGAATAGCAGAGTTGGAAGGGGCCTTTTAAGTATGACTGCTTTCTGGATGTTGGCGTGGATGTATTTTAGTAGGCCCAGTTTCTGAAGGTTTTCTGTATAGTTTTGTTGTTGTGATGCCAGTGGCTGATTTGACTAACAGAGTAATTGCAACCTATTCCTGCTACCATAGTTCTTTGGCTTCCATGGCCAGTGGCTTATTGTTGTTGTTGTTGTTGTTGTTGTTGTTGTTATTATTATTATAATTAAGAACTGCAACACATGCAATATATGCATATAACAACTTTTTTTAAAAATGATGAGCCTAAAAAAACAGACCCAGACTCGTCATATATCGCAAAATGTCTGGGAGAAGAGAAAAGTCCTTACCTGGCACTGAAAAGATAACAATGTTGGTGCCAGGCAGGCTTCATCAGGGAAATCGTTCCACAGTTGGGGGACCACCACAGAGAAGGCCCTCTCCCTTGTTGCCATCCTCCAACCTTCCCTTGGAGTAGGCGCTCGAAGGAGGACACATACTGTTGAACACATTTTTTGGGGTCCACAAATAACATTGCAAGCTCAGAAATGTATGGATTTCAATTGCATATTGTGTCCTGGTCTGCGTTCTGTTTGGAAGATGGAAACTGGGGAAATCTGGATCTGAAATGAATTTAAAGAAATCACTCATACATTTTTTACTCAAATCAACTAACTGGAAGAACCCAAATGGGTCATTCTGATCTGTAGGGTAACCTGTTATTTGTCCCTGTCTATGTAGAACTTTATAAATTACAATTAGCACCTTGAATTGGGGCCTGACACACTTGACTAAGCATTAAAATATTTTAATTAAAAGAGTGCCGGCATATTTACTTATGGTAGATCATTATAGTTCTGTGTTTAGCTAGAAGTGTGTGAGTGCTCAGAAAAAAATCTCAGTAGAAATGAGCTTGGCAGCTTCACACCCATTTCACAGATGACAATTGGGGTACTTTGGTGTACCTCTATTCCCTGATCCTCACATTCAGGGTCATTTCCTGGTTGTTCAATCCATGGTGTGTTCCTGCTTATGCGTGCATAGTTATAACCCCGTGCTGCAGTCTAAAGGAGGAAAGATACGTTAACTTTCCTCCGAGCAGTTTAATGTTAGAAGGAGTGAAGGTGGAACATGAAGGACAGTAAGGGGCTGTCCAGAAGACATCTTAAACCATTGTTTTAACCATGGTGGTTAAGCCAGAAAGCCCAGCCGTGTTCAGAAGACATGGTAAACCATGGCTTTAACCACAGTGAATAAGGTGTTTTGCCTTATTCACCATGGTTAAAGCCAAAGTTTAAGGTGTCTTCTGAACACAGCCCAGCTTTCTGGCTTAACCACCATGGTTAAAGCCATGGTCTAAGGTGTCTTCTGAATTGGGCCTGTTTCTGTAACTTGGGAGATACTTCTGGCCCTGCCATTTCTCCAGGAATGTCCAGTTAGTGGCTGTGGCCAGGAGCACCTTTGCCCAGGTTTGGCTGGTGTGCCAGTTATGCTCTTCCCTGGAGAAGAAGGATCCAAACAAAGTGTAACCTGCCTTAATCATGTTCCAGTTGGACTACTGCAACACATTTGATTTGGGGCTGCCCTTGATGTGTGTTCAGGAACTTCTTCACGTGCAAAACGCTGCAGCCAGATTGTTGCCTGCTGCCAGTTGCTTACCTCTGGGTTCAGGCCCTATACAAAGCACCCTCTGATCGCCAGCTACAGAGAGCAGCACCAAGCTTTGGGACCTAGAAACCATTTTAATTTTCCACAATGCCCCTGATGTTGTATTCCCCTGGGGCATTGTGGGACATTAACATGACACTAGGCACTGATCAGAACACCTTGGGACGAATAAAGGGGGGGGAGAGGTAGGAATTAGTACTGTACCTTGCCAGGGGGGTGGGCTCTTAGCAGAAGCCCTATCATTCTGACTCCAGACCTCTGTGCTAGACTGCCAGATCTCTGTGTAAGGCCTTTGCAAGATACCTTTCGATTTTAAATAATCCTATACTGTGCCAAGGCAGATCGCAATACGATAATTTATTTATTTATTTATTTATTTATTTATTTATTACATTTCTATACCACCCAATAGCTGGAGCTCCCAGAGATTGACTGAAGAGGTCTTGAATGGTGGATCTTTTTTTTTTTTGAATGGTGGATCTTTGATGTACTGTTTCCATCAAGATGATGCCCTCCACATTAGCCATCAATATCCACTCTGTGTAGATGATGAACCATCTTTTGGTGCAGATGCCTTGATCTGGGCCATGATTGTTATTAAGACACTGAGGGCTTTGCTAGACCTGCCGGGATAAGCCGGCAGGGAGGCGGGGCGACGGCGCGCTAACTTTAAAGCACGCTGCCCAGCCTCCTAGACGGCCGACGCGTAGGGACAACGCAAGCCCTGCAGTGTCTGCCATTTTTTTTTTTGGTTAAAGGGGCCACGTGCGGCCCGAAGCCGAAGGCAAGGTAAAGGTTTTTTTACAAAAAATTAAGGCCCCCTGCCCGGCCCATCTCCCCCCTCCCAATGCCTGATGACCCCCTCCCCCCTCGCTCACCCATCCTCCCCCCGTGCCCGATGCGTGGCCTCCCCTCGCCCCTGTGCCAGCCCCGTGTGCCCGGCTGCTTTTCCCTCGCTCCCTGTGCCATGCCCGGCTGCCTTTCCCTCGCTCCCTGTGCCGTGCCTGGCTGCCTTTCCCTCGCCCCCTGTGCTGTGCCCGGCTGCCTTTCCCTCGCCCCCTGTGCCAGCCCTCCATCCTCCTCCATCGTCGCCCTGTGCCAGCCCCCGTCGTCTCCCATGCCGCCCTCCACCCTCCTCCGTCGTTGCCCTGTGCCAGCCCCATCGTCTCCCCCGGGATCCTCCCTCCTGGCCCGATGGCGCTTTGCCCAATCCATGGCTTTTTGCGGCTACTGGTGAGTAAGCGAGTAGCCGCAAAAAGCCACGGAAGTCTCTAGACTTTCCGCAGCTCTGGCCTAAGGCGACTTCGCTTATGGCGCATTAGAGGAGGCCTCAGTGCAGCCTGGAGCCGGATTCCCCTGTGCGTCATGTGGAAGCACAGCAAGGAAACCGGCTCTCAAGGCGCGCTAAGGCCTTGTCTAGGAACGCCCCCAGTCACAAAATGAATTATTAAAATTAATAACAATGTTGATTCTCAGCTACGACTTGAGGTTACTTAGGAAATTATGGATAAGAATGTTTACATCTGTGGAACAGTTTACCAGAATCCATTTAGTCACGGCCATGTCTGTTACTCCAAAAACATCTGATTCATGGTGTGCTCAATTAAGTTTCATTGCATGGTGTATGTGTTTTTAATCCCAAAGTACATCTCCAGTGTAGCTTTTAATGCCAATTATATTCATCAAGCTACATTTGGCAGCAGAGCAACTGTGTAATCCATCTATATGGATGGATTAAACTTTCGCAAGAGTTCCTATCAGATTTCAACAAACCAGAAATCCGGAACAAGTTTGGGCAAAGGTTTCTAATGTAAAAATCATCATCATCTGAGGAATGTTTGCTGTACGGGAGCCTAATTTTGAAGGTGCTTTGGAAATTTCAGTTGATTAAAAATAAGGAATGGGCACATCATAAAACTATTGATCCCCTCAAGATTCTTTGAATTCC
Source organism: Elgaria multicarinata webbii (assembly GCF_023053635.1). Classification (NCBI taxonomy): domain Eukaryota; kingdom Metazoa; phylum Chordata; class Lepidosauria; order Squamata; family Anguidae; genus Elgaria; species Elgaria multicarinata. Next base: position 7,841,184 of record NC_086191.1, on the reverse strand, counting down.
ACCTTGAAGCTTATTCTAACTCATATTTGTATCAATGAATACCTTTATTGAATAAGTCTTCTGACCATTTCAAAAAATCACATAATCATTAAAAACAAACAGACATTACTTATGATTTATGATTTATGATGATTTCAGATCACAAGCTTTTGTTGTTTTTGTTCACGTAATGTGCATTTTTCAAAATGGATGTGGCAACCGTGTGCATTTATTTTTGAAATATATGTATTTCCCAGAACTTGACTCAAATGAACAACAAAATAGTAACCAAGTAAGCAGCAACCCAATGCCATGGTTTGAGCCAGACCTCATATTCTAATATAGAAAAAAAGGCAGTTTGGTTCATAAATAACATTTACAGTATTAATATAAATTATCATCAGTGCAAAAAAAAATCATAGTATATGCTGCTTATTGAGCTAGATAAGAAAACTCAGATGTTCCAGGCCTGACTAAGTTAAAAACTTAATTTCAGCAGTAGCGTTTGACTAATAGGTAGGGTGACCCTATGAAAAGGAGGACAGGGCTCCTGTATCTTTAACAGTTACATAGAAAAGGGAATTTCAGCAGGTGTCATTTGTATATATGAAGAAATTCCCTCTTCTTCACAACAGTTAAAGCTGCAGGAGCAATACTAGAGTGACCAGATTTAAAAGAGGGCAGGGCTCCTGCAGCTTGAGCTGTTGTGATGAAGAGGAGATTTCACCAGGTGCTGCATGCATACAAAGGACACCTGCTGAAATCCCCTTTTCGATGCAACTATGAAATATACAGGAGCCCTGTCCTCCTTTTCATAGGGTAACCCTAACCCAACATTCCTATTTGAAACACAGCTCTTTAAGTACCTCCTGGTTTGGCATGTGAATTTGATCATTATTAGCAGAAGGTCACTCTTACCATGCTTAATAGGATTTTTAAGAGATTGGACCAACACCTGACTGTTAGAGCAGTGCGACAATGGAGCCAGTTACCTAGGGAGGTTGTGGGCTCTCCCACCCTAGAGGCCTTCGAGAGGCAGCTGGACGACCACCTGCCAGGGTTGCTTTAAGGTAGATTCCTGCAATGATTAGGGGGCTGGACTCAATGGCCTTGTAGACCCCATCCAACTCTACTATTCTATGATTCTATGATCAGGAAAAACTTCCTGACTGGCAGTACAACAGAACCAGTTACCTAGGGAGGTTGTGGGCTCTCCCACACTAGAGGCCTTCAAGAGGCAGCTGGACAACCATCTGCCAGGGATGCTTTAGGGTGCATTCCTGCATTGAGCAGGGGGTTGGACTTGATGGCCTTGTAGGCCCCTTCCAACTCTGCTGTTCTATGATTCTATGATTCTATGTAGCTTTCTTAATTAACAAAAAATTAGCCATTCTTTGCAGGTGCCTTGTTTCCAAAGCCAAAGGTCATGGAGGTGTATAGAAAGATCCCTCTCTGCCAGCCCCTTGATAACATTCAGTTGATTGTTCTTAGTTGTTTCAGTTGCTCAACATGGTAAGACCAATTGGGCTGGGCGTTGCCAATTGAAAAGGCAACGTCAAGAACTTGAACAGAAGCAGATTTCTTGCAGTAAGCAAACACTTTGTGTTTGTTGTTTTGCTAGCTAAGATTCGGGATATCTACCTTGGGATAGGGATGTACAGATTTTGTTAAATCTATTTCATCATCTGACCATTGACTGAATTGGATTTGGTTTTTTTTTTTTTAGCAGAATTCAGGGAGGTTTAACAACTGCTTAAGATGGTTTCACGTGTGTGTGTGTATGTGTGTGTGTATGTATGTATGTATTCAAGACACAGTGACCAATCACACCTCCCGTATAGCATCTTGTATGAGTTCCCACAGCATTTTCTTGTGGCAAAAAGCTTTGGGTGTCTGAAAATGTCCTACATAAGGGTGGGTGACTATGTTCACTTCTCCTGCATTCAGATTTTTAACGTATCAAGTTCTTTTTCTCCAAAACATGGAAGAATGTTTGTAAATTCTTAAAAACAAAAACATGAACAGAACTGAAATTCTTAACCATTGGCACCAGCTCAATCCAGTAGATACAGTTATTCCCCTGTTTGCCATGCCACTGTTAAAGATGAGCCTTTTAAAAAGAGGTCGCAATCGTAATCCAGAATCTACATGGTTGAATGAACTCAGATTTAAACTTTTAAGGATGAAGCACTCAAAGTCCTCATACTTGATGGATGATTCTATAGGTTTTGATTTCTTCCATATTTGATTTTTCGTCTTTAAAAACTCTTACATCCATTTTGTCCTGGATATGGAGAAATTTGCTAAGTTTGGTAAATTCTGATTAAAACTGAACTGAACCAAAATTCTCATCCATTCGTAGTTTAGGTTTGATCCCTGGAAGAGTAGTAAAAAATAAGTCAAAGGCAAGGGCGGAGCCAAGGAATCTTCTACAATAATATTATTAGTAAAAGGTTTATTAAAGTGCCAGGGTTTTATCTTTTCGCACTAGGTTTATCTTTTCGCACTAAGTTTTATCCCTGCATGTCCATGTCATTTTTTTTTTTTTAAAAAAGCCAAAGTTCATGACTAGTGTTTTGTCTCAGCACTGAAACAGTTGAATCACTCAACAACCCATTGTCCTGGAATTTTGTTCCTCCCTCATTATTCCATTATTTTTCCAGACCTCTTTTATGACTTTTCCCAGTAATTGCAGTTTGCTGTTGACTCAGGTGTGTTCCAGTCTATTATAGCTTCAAAGCTGTTGAATATGTTTTTGCATCTCTCTGTTCACCTTTGACTTCAGGTGCAAGAGAAGGGATTTTCAGGCTTGTCCACCATTTCCTTACCTTTGACAAAGGGTTGTTGCTGTTATTAGGCTGACTTTATTTATTTATTTATTTATTTATTTATTACATTTTTATACCGCCCAATAGCCGAAGACTTTCAACACACAGCTACCCAACTGTGAATGACTACACTAACTTTTTATTTATTTATTTAGAATATTTATATACTGCTCCCCATTGAAAAATTTCGGAGCGGTGTACAAGGTAAAATGAAAATAAAAACAGAATAAAACAGTTAAAACAAAATTTAAAAAGAAGCAAAAAGCAACAACACAGTAATCCAAGGCTGCATGTTAAAGAAAGGCTTCTTGGAATAAAGATGTTTTCAGGAGGCGCTGAAAGGAGGACAAGGTTGGCGCCTGCCTGACCTCCAGAGGCAAGGAGTTCCACAGGAGGGGGGCCACCATGCTGAAGGCTCTTCCCCTGGTGGATTCCAATCGGAGGATGGATCTAGGTGGAACCACCAGGAGCAGGCCCTCGGATGACCTCAGTGACCGGGCAGGTGGGTAAGGGAGAAGGCAGCGCTCTCTCAGGTATCCTGGTCCCAAGTTGTTTAGGGCTTTGTACACAAGTGCAAGAACCTTAAACCTGGCCCGGTAGCGAATAGGCAGCCAGTGCAGTTCCCTCAGCAGAGGAGTTACATGCTGGAAAGGGGCAGCTCCATAGTGGTGAAGCAGCATATGTGTCCTCCTCCTCCTCCTTCTAACCTATAACAGAACCACGAGCTTCTATGGCCACAGCTAGACCTAAGGTTTATCCTGGGATCATCCAGGGTTTGCCCCTGCCTGAGCACTGGAACCCCTGTGTGTCACCAAGATGAACAGGTTTGACCCCTGGGCAATCCAGGGATAAACCTTAGGTCTAGCTATGGCCTTTGTCTCCCATCATTGCAACACCTTACTCTGGTGTAAGGCATATGCTGCACAATAAACACAAAAGACAAAGCACATGTGACCTTTCAATCTCTTCTTACTTCTCCCACAATTACAACACTATGTATTGATGAGTAGCGCTCCATTACATTACAAATACAAGGGATACTGCATTGTATTCATTAGCATGTGACTACAGCGGAGCAATGAGGTGTGAAATTAAACAAAATTAAATACTCTGGTGTCTTGGAAATGAAAGGGGCTCTAGTGTAGATCCTACCTAGGTCAAAAATCCTGAGTGAACTACTCAGCTATTAGTCACCTGGCAAAATTCAACCCATTCTCTCAGCTCTGTAAAGACATTGTGGTGTTACCCTACAATTGAGTATCTTGTATATGTCTACATTAGTATGTCTGGTATGTGAGAAATGAGTGGGTGTGGTTTGTGATGTAATAGGTGGGAGAGCATATAAGGAGAGTGTTGGGAGTTTGGGAAGGAGTATGGGTGTGTGAGTTTGAGTAAGAAGAGTTTGGCTTCTAGGGATTTATGATTGGCATGAAGAGAGTGAGTTGGTTGGTGTATGGAGAGTTTAGATCAGGCAGGATTGAAAGTACTATATTTTGATTTAAAGCTTTTAAATAACAAAACACTTATTATTATTTTGTTAGCTACCAAATATCACGTGTCAGCTTGGCATTATTTATCTGCCTTACAGTTGTTAAACACCCCCACCAGAGCATTCCCACAGTATATTTTGAGTGGTCCTATATTAAACCTGTTTCCCTCATAGCTAGGGGATAGGTTTTATTTAACCCTCCTTCAGGTTTTCAGGTGGTGGTGCTTGGCCTGAGAAGGGTTTATGCAGCAAGACTAGTCTAAGGGTCTGTTATGTCGCAGACATCTTAACTGATTAATGCTGCAAACTTATACTCACCACTGAGCTCAGTGGTATTTACTTCTGCGAAGGCACACACAGGATTGTACTGAATGAATGAATGTATTTTATTACGGTCATTGACCAATACCAGCAATACATTTAACAGACAAACACACTATACAAAATATGTTACCGCATTACATCCACCTACATCTAAAGAGTCAGAGTTCATAACAGTTATATCAGCAAATCCATCTAAAATCGCAAGATACACTCAGGGGCTAAAAAGGTACGGCATGTTATTGCAATTGTCCCAAATTTAGCTACTTTATTGGTAATATAAGAAACCTTATCCGAGAGTAATAAGGAAATACAAACTTTTGCAGTTCTACCCAGATATTTATATAAAATAGGTAGAATAAGATCATTCCGTTTCAACATCCCCGTTATTACAGGGGCATAGACAGTCTTGGAATGGTATTCCCTGAAATCTCCCCTCCAAAAACCTGGAGGGCAGAACATCGAATCTGGCCAAAGTAAAAGCTTTTCTATAATTAGGGATTATAGAAAACACACCCCTGTTTAACTCCATTAAATGTAGGGACAGGTCTTGATAAAACCCCTTCCGTGTTGCAATTTACTCAAAGCCTGGTATTTTCATGCAGGTGCTGCATAAGCAGCAATAATCTTCTGTCAATATTGGTATTCTCAAATTTGGCCCATAATTTATCTCTAGGAATAGAGTCAAATGCTGACTTAAAGTCAATAAATACAGAGAAAAGGGCACCAGCTTTAGGAGAGGCATATTTATCAACTAAATGTTGAAGGACAAAACCTTGATCCGTGGATCTCCCTGTTCTAAATCCTGCTTGTTCTTCTTCAATAATATTTTCTGCATGTACCCAATCCAATAATTTGTCAAGCAGATGTCGAGCATATAGTTTGCTAATTATACTCAGCAAACTAATAGGTCTATAATTGGCTGGGTCAGATCTATGCCCTTTTTTTTATAAACTGGAATGATAATAGCTAATCCCCAATCATCTGGGATACATGCTGTATGATCTATCCATGTGAATAAGGAAGCTAAAACAGGTGCCCACCAGTCAAGGTTGGCCTTTAATAGTTCTGCAGGAATATTATCAGGACCTGGCACCTTACCTAATTTTAGCTGTTGTACCAGATTTGTGATTTCAGAGATAGATACGGGTGCCCAATCCACCGTACCTTCTAGACTCCCCTGAGATCCCTGGAGATTTCCATTATTCTTTGCAAAGATACTCATGAAGTGACTCCCATACAGTGGGAAGAATACAAGAGTCAAGTTTGACTGTGTTGCTATGCATGCCGCCAGCAATTCTTCTCCAGAAAGCATAGGATTGTACTGTATTGTTTTCATCTGGATTTTTCACTCTCTCTCATTATCTAGCTGGTTGAATTGCATTTTTGATGGTTTTCTATCTTTCCTTCCATAAACCGAGGAAGTATTTATATATACATGGATATATACATAGACACACACATTTTATATATGCTGATAGCAAACTCATTCTCTGGGTGTGGGTCCCAATGTAGATATCCATGCTCCAGAGGGTGGTAGCAGCAGGGTTGGGGAACCCCAAGTTTTGCAGGCATTTGAAACATCTTTAGAAAAAGCCCCAAAGGGGTTGGACCCCCAAACACCCCAATGAGGGCCATATTGGCTGAAGAGGGGGGATAGGAATGGGATGGCATGGAGGACGATGAAAAGAAAAGGAAGGAAATAAATTTTTCATAACCAGAACAAGATGATGAGCTATAACTGGGCAGTTGAACACAGTTGATCCAGGTTGCTCTTCCGTTGCTGGTGTTCTTGCTTGAGTGAGGCCAATAGATGGGGCCAGAGCACTTTTCTTTCTCCTTCCATAGTCCCAGGGGAACTCCTCTTTGATGAGCTCTTGGGTCGATTCCTCCTCGACTCCTGGATAGTCTTGGAAAAACCCCTCTCCCGCTTCCTACCTCGGCTGGTCTTTTCTACTTCAGCCTCCAAGTCCAATTCAGAATACACACTAAGGAGGTTGGGCCTGATCCTGAGAAGGGGCTCACAAGCTTTTGGCATCAGGGGGCCAGGGGGTGGACACCTACCCACCCACCTACCTTGGATTTCTCTCGCTAGCAGTAATGCTAGCAAATGAAACCATTTCCTATCCCTGATCCAAGACTGGAGATAAAGCAAGTAAAGCCTGGAGTTTCTCTTGCTACTGCAATCCTTCCCTTCTCTCTGATCTCTGAGAGAGATAGAGGAACTACTGCTAGTATGGTGTAGTGGCTAAGGTGTTGGACTGGGAGTCGGGAGATCCAGGTTCTAATTCCCATTCGGCCATGAAAACCCACTGGGTGACTTTGGGCCAGTCACCAACTCTCAGCCCAACCTACGTCACAGGGTCGTTGTTGTGAAGATAACATGGAGAGGAGGAGGGTTATGTACACCGCTTTTGGTTCCTTGGAGGAAAAAAGGTGGGATATAAATGTAATAAATAAATAGTTAGTGAAACCTGTCCCTGATCTTTGCTTTCTCATCAGAGGTAAGAAAGAGATTCCCTTGCTAGCATTGGTGGAGGAGGCCACAGGCCTTTCCACCACATTTATTTTTCTCACAGACGCAAAGGCACACATGCCTGGCTAGCCACCAGAAATGGGTTGGCAAGCTGCGTGTGGTGCATGGGCTTCCATTTTTGCCCCCCCCCCACGTTCACATTCTCTGAAGGAGATTGTTTGCACTCATCAGTAGTGTCAAGGCAAGACGATTAAATAGCATCTCTTTGTGAAAATTCATATGACTCATCGAGGAACAGATCCTGGAATTCTCAAATATTGCAAGCCCTTCTTTATGTAGGTCAGTTTCCCAAGTCTGGCTCAAATTCTCCCTCTTTTATGAAGCCTTTGGCCTTCAGCCCAACCCCAAATGGAAATTAGGCCTAATAGCAGAATTATAGGAAAGAAGTACATGTGTTCAGATTTTATGACTGATTATTTATTACATTTGTATACTCTACATTAATGGAAGCCCTCTGGGTAGGTCACTTAACAAAACTTAAACCCATAAAACACAATAACATATTAAAACATAATACAACAATACATATGATTAAAACAGAATAAAATCAAGATAAAAGCAGGCAGCAGTGCAAAGTGTAGAAATGCATTTTTTGTTTTACATAGGCCATAGCTAGACCTAAGGTTTATCCCTGGATCATTCAGGGGTCAAACCTGTTCATCTAGGTGACACACAGGGGATCCAGTGCTCAGGCAGGGGCGAACCCTGGATGATCCCAGGAGAAACCTTAGGTCTAGCTGTGGCCATAGTATTTATTATTTATTTATTTATTTATTACATTTCTATACCGCCCAATAGCCAAAGCTCTCTGGGTGGTTCACAAAAGTTAAAACCATAATAAAACAACCAACATATTAAAAGCACAATTACAAAATACAGTATAAAAAGCACAACCAGGATAAAACCATGCAACAAAATTGATATAAGATTAAAATACAGAGTTAGAACAGTAAAATTTAAATTTAAGTTAAAATTAAGTGTTAAAATACTGAGAGAATAAAAAGGCCTTTAGCTGGCGACGAAAGCAGTACAGTGTAGGCGCCAGGCGGACCTCTCTGGGGAGGTCATTCCACCACCGGGGTGCCACAGCAGAGAAGGCCCTCCTCCTAGTAGCCACCTGCCTCACTTCCTTTGGCAGGGGCTCACGGAGAAGGGCCCCTGTAGATGATCTTAAGGTCTGGGCAGGTACATATGGGAGGAGGCGTTCCTTCAAATAACCTGGCCCCAAACCGTTTAGGGCTTTAAATGTCAATACCAGCACTTTGAATCAGGCCCGGACCTGGACTGGCAGCCAATGAAGCTGGAAAAAGACTGGCGTAATGTGATCTCGCTGGCCAGTCCCTGTTAGTTCTATTCAATTCCTTTTATTACAGTCAACAGACCAATAAAACATATAAAAACACATAATAAATATTTTAAATACATGAAATTAAAACAGAGTATGATTACATGAGCCTCCTTAAAGTTCTGTGCTAGAAGCAAAGGAAAATCCTGCCACCATAACTGATCTGGTAAGGATTACGTGATTAAGAAATTTAGCAACTTCAGTCCCTGTTAGTAAACGGGCTGCCCATTTTTTTAAACTGAGGGACTACAAAACTTTGGAAAATAAAGTCCAGTGAACCTCTTTGGGGAGGTCATTCTCCTTTTCAGGGGCCATTACTGAAAAGGCTCTTCCTCATTTCATTTGGCAGGGGCAAAATGCTTCCTAAATGCCACAAACACTTACATGATGCATGACAAGCATCAAGTTACAATGGATCCAGCAGCATTCAAGTCATATACAAAGTTCTTCAGCTGTTACATCCTATTGAGCAACCCGCTTGTTGCGTATAATGGCATTATCTCTTTTGAAATCCCTCTCTAGATGCCTTCAGCTTTGATTTCAAAATAAATTGTGTGTTCCGCCAGGTTATTATTAATCACCCACAATTAATAAATGCTTATTTCATGAGAGATATGGATTAAGCCAATCATTGGATTCGACTGGAGCAAAGCAGGATGTTAGCATTCGGATAGGAATCAGCCACTCTTTAGAGGTGCCTCACGTGCTCTGGAAAGGGTGCACGGTGCGGTATAAAAAGTTCCGGATCAGGAATCTCTTCATACATTCATTGGTGCCACCTATTCTGAAGAGCTTCCACCGTTGAACAAGGTAAGGTGCATTTTTCTGTTTGTTATTGATTCAAGGAAGGAAAAAAAAGAGAATTTGGACGTTAATTTGTTTCTGCTAATTTGGGAATTGTTGATGGAACATCAGTGACCACAGTAAAATTAGGAGACCCATTCTGAACCAAACTTGGTTCCACTTGGTCCATCCCTGGTCCAGAGGAACCTGGGAGAAACAAGAGAGAGTTAGGCTTTCAGTTGAGGGAACAGTGCACCAAAAATAAATGGCTGTTCTCTAGGGTAAGGACAGTTCTCTAGGGTAAAGGAAGCATCCACAAACATATCTTGCATCTTCTGGGAAAGGAGAGATGACCGGATCTTTTTGAGCTTGCAAGGGTCCATCTAGTCCAGCACTCCACACCATACATGATTTTGCACACCTCCAACATGTCTCTCCCCACAAGCTAAACAGTCCCAGCAATAACCTTCTCCATAGGGGAGATGCCCCAGCCCCTTGATCATTTTAATCACCCCCTAGATGTATCTCCCTGCTCCCATATTTGCACTCCATATTAAATAGCAAACACAGACATTTCAGGAGCTCACAACCATGGGTGGAGGGCAGCTTTCAACTTGGGCAGACCTGACCTAAATTTCGTATATGTGAATTTTTGTTCCTTCTTTAAAATGCCCTTCTCTTATCTTTGGACAGGCTTGCTTCTTACTCTCCGAAGATGGGCAGCTGCTGTTGCAGAGGTCGTGGTTGCTGCTGTCGTGACAGGCCCAGTCCACAAGAGGGCCGCTATTCAGGAGACAGGTGCCAGGTGCGCCCTCCTGTGGCTTCCGCCAGTGTTCCTACATACCCTGGGGAGCCTCTGGGCAAAGGTGTTGCGTCCCCAGGCCTTGGCCCCCACACCCAGCCGTGTGGCAGCCATGTGAAGAAATACTAAAGAAACTCCAGCAAGATCAAGGAAACCTGCAGTTCTTCACCTTGGCAACTGGGAGGAGAAGAGGGCATCTTTAACCACTTCAATTCGAAGGCTTCCTAGCTTATCCCTCGTCCTCATCATGCCAAGTTAATTACCCTTTCTTTACCTCCTTGCCTATGTCACACAACGCCCTTTCTTGGCTGTATTCCTTGAAACAGGCTTGAATCTTTCCTAATAACTGAAGGGCACGGCAGCTCTTTGGGGATTCCATTGTTCGGGCGTATCTACGGTGCAGATAGAAAGTATTTTTAACCATCGTTTGTACACTCCAGAAGAAATGCAGGCCTGTGACATTTATCTAGCTGCCGTGAATGAAAAAAAAACCCTCAGCACTCCCGTGGAACTACAATTCCCATAATCCTTCAGGGAAAGCAATCTTATAAAAGCAAGATAAGGACTATTGAATCTGAGGTTCAGGAGCCAAATCTCTCCCACCTGGAGTCTCAAACTGACCTTTATTTTCCCCAGGAGGCCCCGCCCCCTTTCCCCTTGGCCCCGCCCCCTTCTCTAACCATTTGCTGATTAGTCAGTGTTTTCTTTCCTTCTTTCGTCCATTTTGAAAAGTTGAAAAGCCTCAGTTGTGAGCCGTAAGAGCTTTCAAGCGAAGACAGCCTGGTATTTTCAGTATTTTGGTTTTGCCTCATTTGCCTTAGACCTGCCCACCACTGGAACGCAGCCTGCAAGAGTGATACAAATGTTGAATTTGGCCCTTGGGGGATGGAAGAGGTATAACACTCCTGCTGTAGATACACCTGGATTTTCAGCCTCCTAATATGTACTCAGTAAAGAATAAAATTGTGAAAAATCTGGACGTTCCCATTGTCTTGGTGTAATATTCTCCTGGAATCCGTCATCCTCTGCTCAATTCATAGATACCGCAATATACATAGACCCTTGGCCTTTGCCATACTTATTTAACGTCTTAAAATTTTATTATGCCGCCTTTTGCAATCTTTTGGTGCAAATGTGCTATTTAGGATGGTTACAGTCAGCTTTTCCTATCACTAATCTTATTATCATCTTCAATCTACGTTTTAATCTGTTTTTAATCAGTTTTATGCATTTTATTGTGGTTTTGTATTTAATGTTCCCTGCCTTGATCCAGAGGCAGGTAAGAAATAAATTATTCTATTCTATTCTATTCTATTCTATTCTATTCTATTCTATTCTATTCTATTCTATTCTATTCTATTCTATAGTTAGTATGCAGCTGCCTCTAGAAAGCTGAGCCTAGATTTCTGCACATTACACAGAAAATTATATTTTACAATATTTATATACATCTCCCCATTCAGAATTGTGGAGGGGTGGACAAAATAAAATAGAATAAAAACAGAATAAGAACACATTCAAAGTACATTTTTAAAAGAAACAAAGTGCAAAATAAACCACAGCTGATCATTAAAGGAAGGCTTCCTGGAACGATGACGTTTTCAGGAGGTGCCAGAAGGAAGACAAGGTTGGCGCCTGCCTGACCTCTAGAGGCAGGGAATTCCATAGGAGGGGGGCCACCACGTTGAAGGCTCTTCCCCTGGTGGACTCAAATAGGGTGATAGGTCTATGCGGAAACAAGAGGAGCATGCCCTTGGGTGACCTCAGTGATTGGGCAGGATGATAGGGGAGAAGGCACTCTCTCAGGTAACCTGGGGCATGTCTACATGGGTCAATATCTCAGGGATCATCCCTGTGCATCCACATGATGCACAGGGGATCCCACGAGCAGGGAGGGAAGATCCCTGCATTTCCCCAGAATATTGCCCTACACTTTACCCCCGGCTTTTCCCGCAGTCCTGGGATGATCCTGAGACTGCAGGACGTGTGGGCAGCCATCCCAGTTTGTCTTGGCTCCTCGTGACTAAACACAAAGAGCTGGGAACTGGGCATGGAGCTCTTCAGGAGCTCCATGCTCATTGTGGGTGTGGTGGGGTGAGCAGGATTTTTTTAAAACAACAACAACACTCACTGTTCAATGGAGTGCTCATGCGCTCATTTTCAATAAACAAACAAACAAACAAAATGGCGGGCATGACGTCCTCTTCCTCCCAGGATGTCACAAACTGCATGTGGACTGAAGGGGAGGATCTCACGATCATAAAATGGTGAGATCCTCCCCCCTTCCTCCAGGAACACAAGGAGGTTTAGGCATACCCCTGGTCCCATTATATAGCAATAGACTCTGAACTGTCATTAAGCCAATTTCAGTAGGAATCCATAACCAACTCTATTTGTCTATGGTCCCAGTCTAGCCGCCACATTTCCCCAGATGGCCCACCTTCTTTCCCCTGTCGACCAAATGCTTAGTGTTCCCCCAGCTTTTCTGCAGATTTAAATATCTCTCTTATGGCTTAGTCAGCAGCAGTAAGAGCTTGAAGTTGAAATATGCCGGTGTTCCTGCCCCACCTCTGCTGGAATGCAGAACGTCACCAAACTGGAATTTGACCCGGGGGCTGAACAAGGTTGAAACACCCCTCCTCTAGACTTTGAAGACAGTGCAGAGAGATTAACAGACAATGAAGACCTAATTACAGTTTCACGATTTATTATTGTTTACATGCATGGTTACAGAAAGCAATCAGAAGAAGTAAGGCCGTAGACACCAATGGGAAAAGAGGAACACCGTCTACCCTAAGCACAGCAGCCTTGGTTCCTCCGGTTACAGAGACAGCTGTTCATGGAGCAAAGGGGAGAAAAAGCGAAAAAGAAGAAGAAAAGTCAAAGGAGTGATCAAAGGAGCCAGGTGAGAAGCTTCAGGCAATTCTTTTGGTAGAATGAAATAACTTGACAGCCTTGATGACAGGTGTTGTCAGCAGCGATGTTATTCCGGCTGTCCCGTTGGAAGCTTTTGGAGTTGCTTACAATCTGGATGGTTCCTTTAGCATTTCGTGGCGCTGCAGCCCGTGGTTTGGCCACACAGCACTGGAGGGCAGCAGGGGGCGCAGAGAGTCTGGCTGCAGCAGGGGGCGCAGGTGGATTTGGAAGTGCTGCACGGGGAGCAGCAGGCTGTGCTACTTCCACAGGATTGAGTGCTGCAGGGGGAGCAGGTAGATTTGGAAGTGCTGCAGGGGGAGCAGCAGGCTGTGCTACTTCCACAGGATTGAGTGCTGCAGGGGGAGCAGGTAGATTTGGAAGTGCCACAAGGGGAGCAGGTAGATTTGGCACTGCCACAGGATTGAGTGCAGCAGGGTGAGCAGGAAGATTTGCAAGTGCCACAGGGGGAGCAGGTAGATTTGGAAGTGCCACAGGGGGAGCAGGAAGATTTGGCACTGCCACAGGATTGAGTGCAGCAGGGTGAGCAGGAAGATTTGGCACTGCCACAGGATTGAGTGCAGCAGGGTGAGCAGGAAGATTTGCAAGTGCCGCAGGGGGAGCAGCAAACTGGGATGCAACAGGGGGAGCAGGCGGACTGAGTACAACAGGGGGAGCAGGCGGACTGAGTGCAACAGGGGGAGCAGCAAGATTGGCTGCAGCTGGGGGAGCAGCACACTGGGATGCAGCAGGGGGAGCAACAGGACTGGCCACCACAGCAAGGCGAGCCACAGGACTGGCCACAACAGCAAGGCGAGCAACACAGGAGCAATGTCCCGCAGGACGGAGAGCTTCCACCACAACTATTGCAGCAGGCCATGTTTGTGGAGTGAAGGCAAAGCTGAAAGAGAACCAAGACACATTATGTATATTGGGGCTGAGCCCATCATTTGCGGGTGAACATTTCCGGGAAAAGGACATTTTACAGAGGGTGGAGATATCCCCCAAAACGCACACACAGAGGCACACTCAAGCTTTTTATACTGTATTTTGTATTTGTGTTTTAAGACTGTTGGTTGTTTTATTATAGTTTTAATTTTTGTGAACCGCCCAGAGAGCTTCGGCTATTGGGCGGTATAAAAATATAATAAATAAATAAATAAATAAATAACCACATATGCACACAACTTTTTTCACTCCTTTTCACTGCTCCCTTTTTGGCAGGTATTTTGGTACTATGGCGGTGGATTCTTCATGCTAGTAGTTAGATCATCCAGGCAATCAGGGATCCCATAGTGAGCATGGTGACATCACACACACACACACACACACACTTTTAGATCATCCAGGCAGTCAGTGATCTCATAGTGAGCATGGTGACATCACACACACACACACACACACACTTTTAGATTATCCAGGTATTTTGGTACTATGGCTGTGGATTCTTCATGCTAGTAGTTAGATCATCCAGGCAATCAGGGATCCCAGTGTGAGCATGGTGACAACACACACACACACTGACACTTTTAGATTATCCAGGCAATCAGGGATCCCAGTGTGAGCATGGTGACATCACACACACTTTGCATGTATGATGCATTAGCAGGCAAGATGCCAGCTATTGTTTAGAAGCTGCATAACCCCCGTTTTCAAAAGTGGGAGATTGCATAAGATATAAACCATCTGAAATATCTGCTTTAACTTTTGGAGTGTGACCCTTCCTCCTGAGCATCCTAGACTATCGAAAGCACGATAAAAACCTAGCATCCAGAGCCAGTTACAGAAAGCATGCGACAAGATTGGATTCCACGTATGATTGAGCTAGGATCTGTCATGTTGCAATACACCACCTGCAATATCTCCCTGCATACTGCAGGCCACTGCATGTCTTCAGGTCCTCTGCTCAACAGGACATTGATCATGATACCTGTCATTTATACTGCACTTTTTGAATGCTCAAAGTGATTTGCATACATGATTTCAATGATAAGTAAAATCCTCACTGGATCATACCAGAGATTCATCTAGGCCAGGAGGCTGTTTGCCACAGTTTGCCAGACAAATGGTCCCAGGAAGCACATTAACAAAACATGAAAGAAAAAGACTTCACCTGTTCCCAGTATTTGATATCTCAAGGTAGTCTGCCTCTGAAAATGGAGGCTCCATGGCTACTCATGATGGATAGACCTCTTCTCCATGATTTTTTATTAGCAGGAGGTAAACATCAACAAAACTACATGCTGAGCATCAATGTGGTTTTATCCTTTTCTTTGCTGATGTGCAGCATCAGTGCAGTAAAGGATAAAACCTCCCTCCATAAATGTGCAGGGGTGAATTAATGCAGAATCAGGTGTGGGTTTGAGGGGGATTTTTTTTAAAAAAAAAAATCCTAAAAATCACAGAATGAAAGGATCTGCTTCAATCTTGGCACGCCTAAATAAGAGCTATCATCACGCCATGTTTCATTTCTTTATATTTAAAAATCACAGAGATGTAAGCATTTTGTTCATTGCCATAGGCTAGTGGAACAGCTGACCATCAAACTTTGGACAGCTGAGCTGTCAAACTTTAAAAAAAACCTTAAAAATCAAGGGATGAAGGGATATGCTTCAAACATGGTACATCTAAAGCCCCCTTAATAGCTATCATCGTGCCAAGTTTCTTCTCTTTATCTTTAAAAGTGACGGAGACGTATGCAGTTTTGCTCATTCCCATTGTTCATTCTCATCAAGAAACGGAGTGGTTTCCTGATGAGTAATCTGGCGGTGCAGAATGATGGACCCCCTCCAAAAATTGGAGCAGGGAACCTGCTTAATGGAGCCCCACTGAATTTTCCGGGCAGAGAAGGCCACCTCTGCACACCCCGAGTCAGAATCATTGCACTGACATAAAAGTTACATGAAAAGGTTGAAGGTCTACAAAACATTCCTTTGCCTTTTACCTCTCTGTAGGGATGAACGGAATATGTCTTACCTTAGTTCTTCGTAGCAGATGTTAAGGATGATGAAGTGAAGTGAATGAAGCATTAAGGGATGGACTTCTTTTTATATAGGTCCATGCACCGTTCCCCAAGGAAATGAGGCAGCGCCAAAGCACGACCAATTCACCCTTGGCCCTCAAAGCGCATTTTCAGCCTCTGCGCCATCACCTGCTCCATGACCCTCTTTAGCTCTTCTTGTATTCTTGATGAAGAGAGTCTATCTCTGTGGTCTGTTATTAAGACGAGTTAGTTTCATCTAATAGCACTGTAATTTGCTGATGTGCCTAAGAAGCAGTCAAAGGATTTACTTTAATAAGATGAATATTTAGGGTGGTGGTGACAAAGGACCCTGATTTATGAGCAAAAATGCCTCACAATTTCCTCATCCCAATGGACATGTGCCGGTTTAACGTCACGGTGTTTCCTCCATCCCAACAGGCAATCCGCGTGATATCGGGGCTAATTGTACTTATTACGGGAGAAACGTGGCACCCAGCAAAGTCAAGTTGGCTAAATAAGGCACCATTGAGAAGTTAGTGGCAACTATTTTAGTTTCAGAGTAATCTGTAGACGTGCAAATACCGAAAGACGTTTGAGGCGCTGATTGATTTAGGAAACACGCGTTCGGAAAGTTCACATCCCTTTGCCAACTGAGCAAAAATTCTCTCCCTTTCCTCCTCCCAGTAAGAAACACCAAATGTCACCACTATACAGTTACCAAACGTAGGCCATAATGTGATTAATGGGATTGAAGGGCCAGTTTATTGATTTTATTTATTTTTTAAAAAATATTTTTGTATCCCGCTTGAGCAAGGGGTTGGACTCGATGGCCTTATAGGCCCCTTCCAACTCTACTATTCTGTGATTCTATGAGCCTCAGTGTAAAAGGCTCTCAGAGTGGCTTATGACCAATCAGTAAACAGGGTTGTCCCTGCCTGCAGGCTTACATTGATTATTGATTGATTGATTGATTGATTTTTAATGTCATAGTATGCAAGGAATTGGGGTTGGGGAGGGCTGAGGAAAAGAAAAATAATTCAGCAGGGCTGGTGGAATAGCTCTGCTTACCCTATCATCTGAATTTTGAATTTTACTGACTCCCCCCCACCCCGGCAATGTGAATAAATGGTCTGTCTTAGATGAATTTGTGAAGGATGGTTCTTTTGATGGCTGTTACCAATGATTAAATGGAACTGCATTGTTCAGATGGAGAATTTTACTAAATATATGTTTCTAGGAAGGGACATCACTATTGAGTCCTGTTTATGGGTTCCCTGAAGGCCTATGGTTGGTATATATCTATATCTCCATGTAACTATATATAGTTATATATAGATATGGCAGGCTTAGATCTGGGGGTGTTGAACATAGTTCAACATAGTTAAATTATGGAATTCATGACCACAAGATGTAGTGATGGCCACTAATTTGGATGGCTTTAAAAGGGGGTTGGAGAAATTCCTGAAGGAGAAGGCTATCCATGGCTACTAGCCCTGATGGCTATGGGCTACCTCCAGTATTGAAGGCAGTAAGCCTGTGTGCACCAGTTGCTGCTGGAGAACATGGGTGGGAGGGTGCTGTTGCACCATGTCCTGCTTGTCAACGGCTGGTTGGCCACTGTGCGAACAGAGTGCTGGACTAGGTGGTCCCTTGGTCTGATCCAGCATCAGGGCACTTCTGATGTTCTTATGCTCTTATTCCCAGCAGGGAGAGGATCATGATGCATTTGCCTGCCATAGAGCCATTAGAGGAAAGGAGACTGTTGGGAAAAGAGGTGGCAACAGTAATTCAGGACCAATCTGGTTGAATATTCAGGGATTCAAACCCACAGTTTTAACAGCAAAGACTCAAAGCCCCCCGTCCCCCAAAGCCTGGATGGATGAATTTGTTGTCAGTTTCAGTTCCCACCCTCTTAGGTTAGATCTACACTATTGCATTGAAGTGCACTGATAACTGTTGGGGTGCAATCCACATTCAGTTGCTGGGGAACATGGGTGGGAGGGTGCTGTTGCACCATGTCCTGCTTTGTTGGTCCCTGGTCGACAGCTGGTTGGCCACTGTGTGAACAGAGTGCTGGACTAGATGGACCCTCAGTCTGATCCAGCATAGGACTTCTTATGTTCTTATGTTCTGGTCTTCTGGGGTTCTACAGATGGCCAAGCCCCCTTCTGTTTGCCCCATTCCTTCCCCCTGACCATTTTTTTTACAGTCCCCCCTCCATTTTGAAACATTGACATGCCTCTCCCAAGGCATCTAGCTACTAACAGTAAGAACTCATACCAAAAATCTGCTGTTGTCAGGAATTTCTTCCCATGACACCACTGGTAACTCCCGAAAGTAATGCTGCTTCTCTTTTTGACCCTAATGATCCTGCATTCCTGCATAAAGACCAATTGTATACAGCTGCAAAGTTATGTATAGCATGCAACTGGAATTCTCCAAAGCAACCGACTCAGGAGCAGTGGATCGATAAAATTTGGGAGATGATGAGTATATGTCATCTAATAGCGCTGTGATTTGCTGATGTGTCTAAGAAGTGGTCAAAGGATTTGCTTTCATAAGATGAATGTTTCAGGTGGCGGTGACGAAAGACCCTGATTTACGAGCAAAAATGTTTCACCGTTTGTTCATCCCACCAGACATGTGCTGGTTTAAAGTCAGGGTGATCTGGGAATCTGTGTGATAACAGTTTTAATCGTACTTATTAGGGAAGAAATATAGCACCCAGCAAAGTCAAGTTGGCTAACTGAGGCTCTTTCTACACCTACAGCCCTTTTGCAAGGGAGGGGGGTAATTGTGTGTTTTCCTGCTTCTACTATCAGTACTGACGGGGCAAACGAAGTTTCCTGCAGGAGTGCCATTGCAGGAGGACGTGTACCTTGGCAGAAGTGCGTGGGGCTATGCAGATGACACAGCTATGGGGCTGGGGTTTTTTATGACTCCGAGGGATGCTCGTGAACGTAAATGCAAAGCAAATTGCAAATTGGGTGGGATAGCTAATACCCTGGAAGACAGAAACAAACTTCAAAGTGGTTATTTGAAGGAACGCCTCATCCCATATGTACCTGCCCGGACCTTAAGATCATCTTCAGGGCCCTTCTCCGTGAGCCCCTGCCAAAGGAAGTGAGGCAGGTGGCTACTAGGAGCAGGGCCTTCTCCGCTGTGGCACCCCGGTTGTGGAATGAGCTCCCCAGAGAGGTCCGCCTGGCACCTACACTGTACTCCTTTCGTCGCCAGCTGAAGACCTTTTTATTCTCCCAGTATTTTAACACTTAATTTTAACTTAAATTTAAATTTTACTGTTTTAACTCTGTATTTTAATTTTATATCAATTTTGCTGCGTGGTTTTTATTCTGGTTGTGCTTTTTATATTGTATTGTGCATTTGTGCTTTTAACCTGTTGATTGTCTTACTATGATTTTAATTTTTGTGAACCGCCCAGAGAGCTTCGGCTATTGGGCGGTATAGAAATGTAATAAATAAAATAAATAAATAATATAAATAAATGATCTTGATAGGCTGGGCTGTCTATCAAGATCACAGCACTTGATGCAGGAATCCACCCTAAAGCATCCCTGACCGATGGTTGTTCAGCTGCCTCTTGAATGCCTCTAGTGTGGGAGAGCCCACCACCTCCCTAGGTAACTGGTTCCATTGTTGTACTGCTCTAACAGTCAGGAGGTTTTTCCTGATGTCCAGCAAGAATCTGGCTTCCTGTCACTTGAGCGCATTATTCCGTGTCCTGCACTTTGGGATGATTGAGAAGAGATCCTGGCCCTCCTCTGGGTGACAACCTTTCAAGTATTTGAAGAGTGCTCTCATGTCTCCCCTCAATCTTCTCTTCTCCAGGCTAAACATGCCCAGTTCTTTCAGTCTCTCTTCATAGGGCTTTGTTTCCAGACACCTGATCATCCTGGTGATGCTGAACTCAGGATTATAGAGAATCTTCGACAGGTGTGTCTGATTCTTTGTTGCTCCAGAGAGAGCCAAAGAAAACTTGATGAAAGCAGTCAACGATATTCTGGAATAACTGAGAGGTGGAGTTGAGATCACTGTGGGAGCAGGTGAATGTCATGTGCCCATTAGTGATGACTGTGATACAATTCTGCATTAAATGGCTGGTGTAAACACCCCCGGAGGCACCATTGAGGAGTCAGTAGCAACACCATGAGTAATCCTTGGCTTTGGTTATGATGTAGTAAGGAAGTACGACAATGGAACCAGTGACCTAGGGAGGTGGTGGGCTCTCCCACACTAGAGGCCTTCAAGAGGCAGCTGGACAAGCATCTGTCAGGGATGCTTTAGGGTGGATTGCTGCATTGAGCAGGGGGTTGGACTCGATGGCCTTGTAGGCCCCTTCTAACTCTGCTATTCTATGATTCTATGTCCTATAAGGCAGAGCTGGCCAACTAGGGACTGGATGTATTTTCACCATCATATTCATTAAATATTTTCCATTAAATATTGGGTACATGTATACTTTAGCTCCTGCTAGATTTATTCAATGGGAATTTATTGAAATCCCTGTTCAGGCAAGGAATGAATGAGAAATTTGCAAATCAGAAAAAGTCAAATGCACTGAAGTTCTCCAACTGCCCATTCTGAATCAATTGAGCATTGAGCAGGGGGTTGGACTTGATGGCCTTGTAGGCCCCTTCCAACTCTGCTATTCTATGATTCTATGATTCTAAGTCCATACGAGATTGAGAGCTTTGGGGCTTTGTTTTGCATGAAAATCCATGCCTATTTCCATGCCTATTTTTCCAATTATAAGCATCGATTCTGCGCATCTTTGAAGTGTGTGCATTCTCTTCACTTTGATTAATGTGTATTTGTACACATTTCCCAAAAGTATGCATTATTCGTGCACATGTTGAACATATTTTTTTTTTTGCGGGGGGGGGGGAAAGGATCTGCGAATCACACTGTAAGATGGGAAATGTATGGGGTTCAACCACAGATTGGGCCTGTTCAGACAACACACTAAGCCATAGTTAGGCCACTTTTGCAGTGAGTGGTTAGTGAGTGTGTTTAAACCATAGTTATGTAGCCACCGTGGTTAGGAATGGTTCACATAACACACGTCATGCTAACCCATAATGTTTAGCTCAAAACACTTAACTATCATGGTTTAGAGAGTTGTTCAGTCCAAAAGGTGTAAAATCAGTGAATGCGGATGAAAAATGAACTGAAACTATTTTCTCGTACACCCCTAAGTTGACCGTGTAGCTTTGCATCAGGATGTCCCAGATTCAAGCCATAGCTTCTCTCTGTAGGGCATGGAAAATTCCCTGCCTGAAAAAACTGGAGGGCTACTGCCAATCAATATCAACTATACTGGACTAGATGGACCAATCATCTGATTCAATATAAGGCAGCTTCCCATATTCCTATGTACTTCCTATGTCATTTCCTGGGAAGTGAAGCAGCATCAAGCAATGACAAATGCACTATTTAAGTACTACATCCTTCTGGTGTTCCGCATTCCACTCATCCCTCTTTGTGGACGGATGTGAACTCAGATTCACTCCTTTCATTATAAGGCAATTGTCTCTCATTATAAGACAAATGTCTTGTGGCATACGATTAAAGTCTCTGGGCCATCTACACTCTCACAGATAAGCTGTTGGGAAGATTCATCCTTGACTCCTGAAAAGTCTTGGAGAATCTCCTCCCCCTCTCAACTTTCTGTGTTGGCTGGTAAATCTTCTTCTTCTTCTTCTTCTTCTTCTTCTTCTTCTTCTTCTTCTTCTTCTTCTTCTTCTTCTTCTTCTTCCTCTTCCTCTTCCTCTTCCTCTTCCTCTTCCTCTTCCTCTTCCTCTTCAGATTCTGAGTCTGATTAACCCCACACACTATGGAAGACAGTCCTGATCCTGACACAATCCTGCATTGACTTCAATAATCTACTTCATGGTTGAAGCTACATCTAGAATACTGTTGTGTTTCTCAGAAAACTCCTGCTTTCGACGGGAGGCAAATGAGGAGGCTTGCTAAGTAATCTGCAAAGCTTTTATTAAGCAACAAATGTCTCTTCTACCTGAAGAGAGTCTAATCTCTTGGAAACATCCCCCTAGGCAAAACTATGCAAACTAAGCAAGACAATTGTCCGCCCAAGAAGAATAGGAAGCATCTTCCCAAATGCCCTTAACTTCAGAGAGCCTGGTGCAGAGGCAGGTTCTTGCGCAATCCTAGTCGGACCAACTTTCTCACGCCTTCCATTCGCTCTGTGCATTTTAGCTTCCGGTGGACCCTAGCATCAGCTAGTTTGTTGAGATGCTCTCCTCTGGAAGAAAGCTCACTTCCCACTGAGTGTGTAGAATTTGACCTTGAGGAGATAAGCTCTGGAGAGGGCTCTCATCCCCTGTGAGAGCTTCCTCCCCAACTGGTACAGGCTGGCTGGTGTCTGGTGCCTCCTCCTCTATTTCCAAATTTGATTCTGATTGGTTACCTGAAACATCTTCTCCCAAAACAGGGGCAGTAGGGTTAGACATGAGAAATACTGAGCCTTGATTGCTGCTAATTTCGCAGCACATTATGGGGCAACAGACCTGGATTTGTCATCAAGTGCACACTCCATAGAGATCCACAACTATCACTCGGGGTCACAAGGTGGCTCTCCAGGTATTTCCACATGTCCCTGAATCTTTTCCCTTGCCCAGCAGTTGTTAACTGGTTTCCTATCATTTGTGCAGCTTTCCTCCCGACCCCTACGTTCTGCATAATTGAAATTCCTCTCTCCTTTGGCTTAGTTAGTGGCAGTAAGAGCCAGAAGCTAAAATATGCTGGTGTTTTTGCCCCACCTCCCTTGGAAGGCCCCACCTCAAGAACTTCACCAAAGTGAAGTGGGACTGAAAGAGCTTCTACACCCCCGCTTTTAGACATTTTATTTATTTCATTTTATTCATTTATTAAATTTATATACCGCCCCATAGCCGAAGCTCTCTGGGCGGTCTATAAGTGCAGTGCAGCGCGCTTGAAGACAGTGCAGTGAGATTAATGGACAACGAAGACCCGATTGCAGTTTCATGATTTTTATTGTTGTCTACATATTGAGTTGGAGGTGAAGCTATGAATAAGTAAGGATCCCAGACACCAAGAAGAAAAGGAGGACACCATCTAGCCTAGGCACAGTGAGCTTGGCTCCTTCGCTTAAGGCCGTTTACAGAACAAAGGAAAAAGAAAGAAAATAAGAAAAATCAACAAAGTAATTGAAGGAGCCAGGTGAGAAGCTTCAGGCAATTCTTTTAGGAGCATGAAGTCATCTGGCAAGCTTGATGACGTTGTTCCAGCGGTCGTGTTGGCAGCGTTGAGACTTGCTCATAGCCCAGTTGGCTCCTTCAGCATTTCTTGCCACAACAGCCCTTGGTCTGGCCACAGGAGATCACTGCGGGGCAGCAGGGGGTGCAGACAGTCTGGCTGCAGCAGGGGGAGCAGCAGGGGGAGCAGCAGGGGGAGCAGCAGGAAGATTTGCCACAGGGGGAGCAGCAGGAAGATTTGCTGCAGGGGGAGCAGCAAGAAGATTTGCTGCAGGGGGAGCAGCAAGAAGATTTGCTGCAGGGGGAGCAGCAGGAAGATTTGCCGCAAGATTTGGTACTGACACAGGATTGAGTGCAACAGGGGGAGCAGCAGGACTGACCACAGCAGGGGGAGCAGCAGGACTGACAACAGCAGGGGGAGCAGCAGGACTGACCACAGCAGGGGGAGCAGCAGGACTGACCACAGCAGGGGGAGCAGCAGCACTGAACACAACAAGGGGTGCAGCAAACTGGGATGCAGCAGGGGGAGCAGCAGGATGAACCACCACAACAACTCATCTTTGCGGAATGAAGGAGGAGCTGAAAGGCAAGGAAAAGATATGGTAAATATATTACAGACGGGCCCTTCTTTCGTTGGAGCATTTCTGTGAAAGGGGACATCTTTCAGAGGAGGACATCGTCTCCAAAAGAAACATACACTGAGACACGGACGAAGACACACACACTGCCTTTTCCGCTCCTTTTCAGCATTTAGTTGGCCCTGGAGATGAGGGTTCATCTAGGGTGACCATATGAAAAGGAGGACTGGGCTCCTGTATCTTCAACAGTTGCATAGAAAAGGTGTCATTTGTATATATGGAGAACCTGGTGAAATTCCCTCTTCATCACAACAGTTAAAGGTGCAGGAGCTATACTAGAGCGGCCAGATTTAAAAGAGGGCAGCTTTAACGGTTGTGATGAAGAGGGAATTTCACCAGGTTCTCCAAATATACAAATAACACCTGCAGAAATTCCCTTTTCAGTACAACTGTCCTCCTTTTCATATGGTCAGCCTATTCTAGTTACCTAAAGCCAACAGGGTGACATCACTTACACACACACACTTTTAACAGCCATGGATTTGCATGTATGCTATATTAGCAGGCAGGATGCAAGCAATTGTTTAGAACCAGCATAACCACAATTTTCAATACTCCAATTTTCTATTCGGAATAATACACCTTTAAGTCTTGCTTAATTCCCTGTGACACGACCCTTCCCCTGAACTAGAAGGAAAGCAGTATAAAAGCCCTGTATTGAGAAACAAGATTACATAGGATCATAGAATAGTAGAGTTGGAAGGGGCCTATAAGGCCATTGAATCCAACCCCCTGCTCAATGCAGGAATCCACCTTAAAGCATCCCTGACATTCTATATATGGTTGAAATTAAGAGCTGAAATAATGGCTATCAGTTGCAGCTACCTAGATTTTGATTAAATATAAGGAAAAACTTCCTGGCGGTAAGATCTGTACAATAGTGTAACAGTCTGCCTACGGAGGTTGTGGGTTCTCCATCTCTGGAGGTTTTCAAGGAGAGGCTGGATGGCCACCTCCCATGGATGGTTGAATTGGTTTTCCTGCACATTGCAGAGGGTTGGAGTAGATGGTTCTTATGGTCCCTTCCAGCTCCATAATTCTATGATTCTAGGATATGTCACCTGCAATACCACCTCCTGCTGCATTACCTCCTAGATGTCATTGCAAGTCTCAGATCCTCTGCTCAACAGGTCATTGCTAATGATAGCCGTCATTTGCCACGTGCTTTTCAACTGCTGGGTTAACTTTGCATACATTATCTCAATGACAACAAAAGCCCTGCTGGATCAGACTAGTCTAGGAGCACGTTTGCCACCAGAACAAGGCAAATGGTCTCAGGAAATCAATATGAAAGACATGAAAGAACGAGTCTTCCTCTGCTGTCTGTACCCAACGTTGGATATTTTGAAGTTGTCTCGCTTTGAAGATGGAGGTTCCATGGCTACTCATGGTAGATAGACCTCTCCTGCATTATTATTTTTTATTAGCGGGAGCTAAACATCATCAGCAAAACTACCATGTACATTGATGGTGCTATATAAATAAATAAATAATAATAATAATACATGCTGAGCATCAATGTATCAATCATTGCACTGACATAAAAGTTACATAAAAGGTCTAAGTTTTACCAAGAATACCTTTGCCCTTTACCTCTCTGTAGGGATGAATGGAGTACCTCTTACCTTAGTTCTTCGTGGTAGATGTTAAGGACGATGAAGTGAAGTGAATGAAGCATTAAGGGATGGATGTCTTTATATATAGGTCCATGCACCGTTCCCCAAGGAAATGAGGCAGCGCCAAAGCATGGCCAATTCACCCTTGGCCCTCAAAGCGCATTTTCAACCTCTGCGCCATCACCTGCTCCATGATCCTCCTTGACACTTCTTGTATTCTTGATGAAGAGAGTCTATCTCTGTGGTCTGTTATTAAGACGAGTTAGTTTCATCTAATAGCACTGTAATTTGCTGATGTGCCTAAGAAGCAGTCAAAGGATTTACTTTAATAAGATGAATATTTAGGGTGGTGGTGACAAAAGACCCTGATTTACGAGCAAAGATGCCTCCCCATTTGTTTATCCCACCAGACACGTGCTGGTTTAAAGTCAGTATGATCAGGCGATCCACGTGATCTCAGGGCTAATTGTACTTATTATGGAAGAAATATGGCGCCCAGCAAAGTCAAGTTGACCAACTAAGGAACCAGTGGCAACCCCAAGAGCAATGTTTGGATGGAGCAAGGAAGTGCATTTCTCCCCTCATTATTATTATTATTATTATTTATTTATATAGCACCATCAATGTACATGGTGCTGTACAGATTACACAGTAAATAGCAGACCCTGCCGCATAGGCTTACAATCTAATAATTATATCTCTGCATTACTCTGCGAATTTAAGGAGTGAATGTATATTATATTATATTATATTATATTATATTTATTTATTTATTTATTGCATTTCTATACCGCCCAATAGCCAGAGCTCTCTGGGTGGTTCACAAAAATTAAAAACATTCAAAGTATAAAACAACAGTATAAAACCATAATATAAAATACAATATAAAAGCTCAACCAGATCAAAACAGCAGCAATGCAAAATTACAAATTTAAAACACCAAGTTAAAATTTATTTATAGACTGTTAAAATGCTGGGAGAATAAAAAGGTCTTCACCTGGCGTCTAAAGGCATATAATGTAGGTGCCAAGCGAACCTCCTTAGGGAGCTCATTCCACAGCCGGGGTGCCACAGCAGAGAAGGCCCTCCTCCTGGTAGCCACCTGCCTCACTTCCTTTAGCAGGGGCTCACGGAGAAGGACCCCTGAGGATGACCTTAGGGTCCAGGCAGGTACACATGGGAGGAGGCATTCCCATAGGATGCATTTAATTATTCTTCATTATATCTCCAACTGTTTGAGTAAACATTTATATTTAAACATTTCCAGTTATGAAATGTCGTTCTCAGTTTCTCTCCATTTCTCATTTTTGCAACCCCCAGTTCTTTCTACCCCATAACTACATCATTTGTGATTTTATTTTCATAGGAAATTCACATAGAACTTTTTGAATGGATTTCTTATGCATTTCTCTTCCTACACACATAAGGTACGTTTACCCAAAATACACATTCAGGCTAAGCAGTTTTCCACTCCATTATGAAACATTGAAATTAGGGGTGTGCACGGACCCCCCGCTCCGCCCTGCGGTCCGATCCGAAAATTTCGGATTGGACCGCTCCACTCCGCGCCGCTCCGCCCATACTCCGCTCCTCTTCGCCGCGGAGCTCCGGCTCCGAATCGGAGCTCCGCAGTGGAGGGGAGTGGCGCCAGGTAAGGCCGGGAGAGGTGGGCGGGTTTTTTTTACAGGCCCTGCCGCCGTTGCCGCCCATGCGGCGATGGTGGCAGAGCCCGGTAAGGGACCAAGGGGGAGGGGGGCCTTACCTGCCTCCGTCTGCGGTCCGTCGGCGTCTTCAATTGAGCCCGCGGTTCAACCAGGAAGTCTGGGCCGCACGGCCCAGACTTCCTGGTTGAATCGCGGGCTCAATTGAAGAAGCCGAGGGACCGCGGACGGAGGCAGGTAAGGGAGAGGAGAGCGGGGGTGTTACCGGGTCCTGCCGCCGTCGCTGCATGGGCGACAGCGACAGCGGCAGGGCCCGGTAAACCCCACTTACCTTTCTGGCAGAGTTCCGGATCGAGGCAAAGGATCTGCCTTCACCTCAATCCTCTTCGCCATGCTCCGCCAGCCCCCCAATCCTCTTCGCCTCTGCCTTAAGGGCAGGCGAAGCCCCCCGCTCCGCTTCTAATTCGCCGGTCCGATTAGAAGCGGAGCACATATGTACATACATGATCATAAAACTATATAAAGCTAAGGATGTGTGAATCAGCAAAATTTGGGCTTGCTGACATTCTTCAGATTTTCTGACTCAAAGTCTTTATCAGATTGAGATCTTTCCCCCTATTTCTTTTTGCACGTATTCTCCAAATGTACACCTCTCTTATGTTCGTCTTTGAATGTTCACATTGTTCTCCCATTGATCAAACTGTATTTCAAAGGTACGTTTTTAATGTACGTTTTCCAATGTACGTGTGCTGTTGAACATTTTTTTAAAAAATTCCCAAATCACATTGCAACCTTGGTAGTGTATGGACTTTGACCATGGATTGGGTCCCTGTTCTATCAAGCAGAGTGGATTGACCCAAAGCACTTCGGATCTTTATGGACCAGTCTGGATTATAGCAAACCACTGCTCCCACCAATGACCCTGTCCGCTCATGCCTGTCAGCCTACCGTCCTCCATGTTATCCGCCATTTTTATGGAAGATGGGAGCCCTGTATTTTCATAGGTCTTGTGTTGTGTGCAATGGGGTCCATTTCCATATTCTGATGTCTGAGTTTTGATTCAGATCCAGATCCAAAGCAGGTCAGATCGGGTCTGAATCAGACCGAGTCTCCAGAATGGGTTGGAGGGGTTGGTCTGTGCACAGTCCTAGTTAAAAGCAGTCCAGTGCTTTTGGCTTAGATAGACCTTTGGGTGTGGTCTGAGCAAATTTTGTATAATGAGATGATACATTGAGTGGAACAATAGGCTATCAAACATGGATGCTGGAGAGATTTGTTTGGTCTGAATTTTATTCATTTATTTATTTATTGCATTTCTATACCGCCCAATAGCCGGAGCTCTCTGGGCGGTTTTTAAGTGAATCAATTGAATTCACACTAATTCGAATCTCATCCTTCAAATTCCACACTTCCTCACATTTGGCACTTCTGCAGTCTTGGCTTCAAAATTGCATACAAAAATGCATGTATTGAGGAAAGTTGTATATGGAAAATACCGTATTATGGAAAGAAGAGTACAAAATGTGTAAGTTTAGGAAATTTGCATATGGAAATAAATTCAAACTCCTGTTTGAATTCAAACATCTGTACATCATCATTATTATTATTATTATTATTATTATCGTCATCATCATCATCTAACATGTGCTAGATGCTGTAGTACTGCTACTATTGGCAGCGGAAGTACTAATTGCAGCTCAATGACCACAGATTCAAAACTTAGAAAAATAAAATCCTTAGATACTAGATCACAGTGAGAAACTCTGTCTAATTATTTCTCATGCAATCCTCTAAGTGTCCCTTTGGTCCATGGTGAGAATTAAAGCATTATTAACTGAAAAATGCTTTAATCATAGACTTTAAAGATGAAAGAAGTCAACACAGTCAAGGATCACGCACCACATGGGAGTGTAGAGGAGCCCAACACTGTGCACAAATGGAGACGTCATCATTCCTGAGTAGTGCGTCATTGCTCACGGACGGTGTATAAAAAGGTCCACCATCCTGCAATTCTTTACTCACTCACTGGATCCTACATCCACACCAATTCATACTACTCAACAAGGTAAGTTGTGTTCCAGTGTTGGTTAATACTTGAAGATAGAAAGAACATCTGAGAGCATTGTGTGGGTCAATGAAAGGGTTTTTCTTGAGACAGGGCAAATTCTAATCCAAACTTTCGATATCTTCTCTGGCCATGAATTTAAATATAGCTTCTGCTATAGCTTCTCTTCATGTGCAATGAAGCTCTGGTCTTGTCATGAGATCTGGATACGTATAACGTTGCATGCTTCATAAGGGAATGGAGCATTGCCAGGTTCAGTTCTAGAGACTCCTTGAAGGTCTGAAGTGCTTTTCTTGAAGCAGAAAAATGTATCTTACCCTGTTATGCAAAATAGGATCAAGCATCATCTTAGGATGGCCCACATGGGACTATCTAAAGGCGCTCTCTAGATGATTTGGACTACGACCCCCAGCATTGCTGGCCATTGGCCATGCTCCCTGGGGATCACGGGAGCTGAAGTCCAAAACATCTGGAGGGCAGCTGTTGTCAGATGAAAAGTCAGACTTACACAAGAGTAAAGGAAAACTAAAAGACACCACACACATTAAAAGTAAGTTATGGATGTCACCAATCCATACATCATACCTACACATGCCTGAGAATCAGGATAGGATGTGGATCTCTATTGATCTCATGCTTGGTGACGCATGCAGGTCTCCTGCCTTGCCATGACCAGAATGACAGTGGGCTTCATAGCTAAGCAGACATCAACACTGGTTCTCCTAACACAGAACGTCCGTATGCCTTGTACGTCTCTGGATTATATCGTGGCTGGCACTCAACAAATCTTTGGGTTTCTTTCAGCTCCACCTCCTCTCTCCATTGTAACCATGGCCTGCTGTTCCAGTTGTGGCTGCTCCCCCTGCTGCTGTGGCAAATCTTGCTGCTCCCCCTGCTGCGGCGGCAAGTCCTGCTGCTCCCCCTGCTGCTGCTCCCCCTGCTGCTGCAGCCCCTGCTGCTGCTCCCCCTGCTGCTGCTGCACCCCCTGCTGCTGCTGCACCCCCTGCTGCTGCTGCTCCAGTTCCTGCGGCTCTTCATGCTGCGGGTCCGGATGCTGTTATCCCAAACAGTGTAAGTGCTAAAGGATTCCAAGCGAAAATCCCAATGCGACCACCATCAACATTCGCTTCGCAACCTGCTGTCCGACTCGTCCTCCTCGTCTCGCCAAGCTGAACACCTGAAGCTTGGCACCTGCCTCCTTCAATTCTAATTTTCTCTTTCTTCACTCTGTTTCGCCAAGGAGGTATACCCAACCTGTATCCATAACTGTGTTCTCATTATCGTCTCGGTGACCGGGACGGGCTCTCCTCTCTTCTTTGAAAAATGCCTCTTGACGCAGAATGTATGCATTGGAAATAATAAAATCACAACAATGAATAACTTTCTTGGATTTATTTTCCTAACTATGTATGTCTTGTTAGAGGGTGGGTGTGCCAAAATTAAAAAAAGAAGAAGCTTAGCACCTGCTTTACATGCAGGAGATACAAGCCACACTCCCAGCATTCCCGGCTGTAGAATCTTAGGCAGAGATGGGCAGAAATTCCCTCCAGCTGCAAGCCCTTGGGTGATTTCCAAACTTTCTTAGGCCACAGCTAGACCTAAGGTTTATCCTGGGATCATCCAGGGTTTGCCCCTGCCTGAGCACTGGATCCCCTGTTCACCTAGAAGAACAGGTTTGCCCCCTGGATGATCCAGGGATAAACCTTAGGTCTAGCTATGGCCCTAGTCTCCAGGAAAAAAAAATTGGTACACATATACTTTAGCTTCTACCGGGAATTTATTGAATCTTAAAGAAATAAATTTATTTATTTGATTTATTTATTACACTTACATACCGCCCCCATAGCCAGGGCTCTCTGAGAGGTTTACAGAAATTCTAAAATTAAGATAAAAATGAATATACAAAATTTAAAATTCTAAAACATAGAACATACATACGTAAAGCATTAAAAACTGTTAAAAAAACACTAAACATGCGGGTGATTATGTTGTGCCGCCATATGCCTGGGCAGAGAGGGAAGTCTTAACCTGGTGCCGGAAAGATAGCAGCGTTGGTGCCAGGTGAGCCTTGTCAGGGAGATCGTTCCATGGTCTGGGGGCCACCACCGAAAAGGCCCTGTCCCTCATTGCCACACTCCGAGCCTCTCTCAGAGTAGGCACCCAGAGGAGGACCTTAGATGTTGAACATAGTGACCGGGTATATTCACATCGGGAGAGGCGTTCTGTTAGGTATTGTGGTCCCAAGCCACATAAGGCTTTATAGGTCAAAACCAGCACCTTGAATTGGGCTCGGAAACGTACAGGCAGCCAGTGCAAGCGGACCAGAGCAGGTGTTATATTGTAGAACCTTCTGGTTCCCGAAATCAATCTGGCTGCTGCATTTTGCATGAGCTGCAGCTTCTGAACCATCTTCAAAGGCAGCTCAATGTAGAGTGCATTGCAGAAATCTAACTTGGAGGTTACCAGAGCATGGTCAACTGAAGCCAGGCTATCCCTGTCCTGATAGGGGTGTAGCTGGGCCACCAACCAGAGTTTGTAAAAGGCACTCCATGCCACTGAGGTCACCTGAGAAAGAAGAACCCCAAGCTATGAACCTGCTCCTTCGGGGTGCAGGGTGCAGGGTGCAGAATCAATGAGAATCAACAGAGTCACACACTCCCTGTCTTTCTCCTGACATAGGTCATCATACCAAGGCTGATGGTATAACAACCAAGGCTGTTTCCGTGCCAACACCAGGCATGAAACCTGACTGAAATGGATCCAGATAATCAGTCTCATCCAAGAGTGTCTGGAGCTGGCCCACAACCACCTGCTCAAGGACCTTGCCCAGGAATGGAACATTTGCCTATAGTTGCTAAGATTTTCTGGGTCCAAGGAAGGTTTCTTCGGGATTGGTCTCACTGCTGTTTCTTTCAGATGGCCTGGGACCACTCCATCTCGCAGGGAGGCATTAATCACTTCCTTGGCCCAGCCGGCTGTTCCATCCCTGCTAGCTTTTATTAGCCAAGAGGGGAAAGGAGCCAATATGGAAGTGGTTGAACAAACCATAGTTATGTAGCCACCATGGTTAGGAATGGTTCACATGACACACAGCATGCTAACCTCAAAACACTTAAACAACGTGGTTTAGAGTGTTGTTCAGTCCAAAAGGTGTGAAATCAGTAAATCCGGATGAAAAATGAACGGAAACTATTTTCTCGTACACCCCTAAGTAGACCACGTAGCTTTGCAGCAGGATGTCCCAGGCCACAGCTAGACCTAAGGTTTATCCTGGGATCATCCAGGGTTCACCCCTGCCTGAGCACTGGATCCCTTGTGTGTCACCTAGATGAACAGGTTTGATCCCTGGATGATCCAGGGATAAACCTTAGGTCTAGCTATGGCCCCAGATTCAAGCCATAGCTTCTCTGTGTAGGGCTTGGAAAATTCCCTACCTGAAAAAACTGGAGGGCTACGGCCAATCAATATCAACTATAATGGATTAGATGGACCAATAATCTGATTCAATATAAGGCAACTTCCCATATCTCTATGTACTTCCTATGTCATTTCCTGGGAAGTGAATCACCATCAAGAAATGACAAATGCATTATTTAAGTATTACATCCTTCTGGTGTGCCATATTCCACTCATCCATCTTTGTGAAAGGATGTGAACACAGATTGATTCCTTTCATGGTAAGACAATTGTCTTGTGGCATATGATTAAAGACAACATTTACAATGTAGAGTTTTCAGAATCAATGTTCTAATAACTCTACAAAGCATTTGCATTGCCCATCTGAGGTGCTGCCCTTTTCTTTGACGGGTGGAATAATTTCAAATACTCCAGGTCATGATGACAACATTTCCATCCTAACTAACCACTGGAGAATTTGGGGAGAGCGCTGTTCTGGAAATCACAGAGGGCTATCTTATCTTGATGCATTTCATGGCTCTCTTTGTTCCATATTATCTGGATTTTCACAAGGGGGAGCATGACTAAGAACATGGAAACAATCTTTCTATTCTGAAACATTTAAACCAAAATCAAAAATGGGATGTCCTCTAGCATCCAATTTTAACCAAATTGCAGCCCATCCATAACTTAAAAATGAAAAGTGGGTTGGAAGGACATCAAAGAATTAGGGGCTCATTCCAGTTGGCCACCTGACTCTAACTAGCTGAGAATTTCTTTTAAACTCAATGAAATCCATGTACACTTTTGTATTGATTCACATGTTCCCCAGATGTGCAGTCAGTTATGCATCCATGCCTCCTGTAGGTTGTGCTGCTGCTTGCCTACAGAGATGAAGAGGAGTCATCCTGTGCTGATAATTCCATCTATCTCTGCATTTTGTGTGCTGCGCCTCCATGTGGTGATCCCCTGAACTCCAGGTGGCAGTACACACATGTCTCCTTTGGCCCCACCCATGACTGAAACCCAGCCCCAAAAGCTTTTCCAGAATTGAATTTGGCTCTCATGCTGAAAGCAGTTTGCTGCTCCTGAACTTGTGAAGCCAGGGATCAGGACTGACATCTCCAGACAGGCTGGAGCATCTTCAAAGAATGGCAACAAGGATGATCAGGGGTCTGGAAACAAAGACCTATGAAGAGAGACTGAAACAACTGGGCATGTTTAGCCTGGAGAAGAGAAGATTTTGGGGAGACATGACAGCACTCTTCAAATACTTGAAATGTTGTCACACAGAGGAGGGCCAGGATCTCTTCTCGATCATCCCAGAGTGCAGGACACAGAATAATGGGTTCAAGTTACATGAAGCCAGGTTCTGGCTGGACATTAGGAAAACTTTCTGATGGTTAGAGCAGTACAACAATGGAACCAGTTACCTAGGGAGGTTGTGGGCTCTCCCACGTTAGAGGATTTCAACAGGCAGCTGGACAACCACCTGTCAATTATGCTTTAAGGTGGATTCCTGCATTGTGGATTCCTGCATTGTGCAGGGGGTTGGACTCGATGGCCTTATAGGCACCTTGTGAACCTTTTTGTGAACCGCCCAGAGAGCTCCGGCTATTGGGCGGTATAGAAATGTAATAAATAAATAAAATAAATAAATAAATACTGTTCTAGGAATACAAACAGATGTTCTGCTTTATGAGTTATGGAGGTTCCCATCACCCCTTTCAAAGAAAAGAAATCCAACAAGATCATTCAGAATGCTTTGCACTTTTATTATTTTCCGCCATTTATACATTAGGATTTTGGGTCAGCACAGGTGTTTCTCAAATACAATAGAAGAGAGAACACCCCACCCACATAAGGGTAAAGGAGGCAGATGGAACTTGGAATTGGAGTGGTGCAAGGAGTCATCCAGAAGATCATGAAACCAGCCATGGATGGTGGTGCTGGTGATGGCTTGGGGGTTGTTGGGTCGCAGACTCCCAGCTTGAACCCAAAGCTTCCGTTGCATTTCTTTAACATGAACATTGCTTAGGATAGCAACAGCCACAGCAACCACCACAGGAAGAACCGCAACCCCCAGAGCTGCAGCACGGGGAACAGCAACATGGACGGCAGCAGCAGCATGGGCAGCAGCAGCAACATGGGCTGCAGCAGCAGCGGTTGCAGCAGCAGGAGTTGCCACAGCAGCAGGGGGAGCAGCAACACGGGGAACAGCACGACATCTTTGCAATGGAGAGGGAAGGAGGAGCTGCAAGAAACCAACAGAAATGCTGTGAACCAACCACAATGCCACACATATTAACAAGTGTCCATAAATCCATGGCATTGGCCAGAGATTTCACATAGGGATGTCCATCGCAGGATAAACTTCACAGGGTTATCGTGAGGACAGAACAGGATAATCCTGGGTAAGCCACCTTGGGTTTCCAATGGTGGAACAAAAATGTTCATCTTACTATGTTGTGAATGGGCCTTAGAACAACATCCCTCAACCTGGTGCCCTCTAGAATGTTGGGGTTAATGGGAGTTGATGTTTAAAATCTCTGGAGGACACCAGGTTGGGGAAAAACTGCTTAGACCCTCTTCATTTTTCTGCCATTGTATGTGAAATGCACAAATGATCCGGACCTCAGGAGAGTATCCTCGCTTCTCTGTTCATGAATTAAGAAATGTTTTGTAAAACAAGAGTTGTGGGTCGAACGCTCAAGACCTCAGCTGTATCCAATACAAATGAAAAGCTGGCTTTACCTTTTCATCCATTCATATCACCCCATCTTCAAGCGTTAACACACATTAGAATGCAACTCACCTTGTTCAGGAGAAAGAACTGGTGTGGGTCTTGTATCCAGTGAGTGAGTGAAGAAATGCAGGATGGTGGACCTTTTTATACAGCTGTCTCCAATCTTTCCCAGTGAATGAGGCACTACCCAAGAATGAAGAGAGCTCTTCATTCAGGATTGGCCGACATCACATTGTCATCCAGTGCGTGATCCTCAAACTCTGTTCATATCCTTCATTATGGGAAAGGTCTATTATTAAAGCTATTGCAATATATTAACCGTGTAATTCTCACCCTTGACAAACAGGGCACTTACAGGATTTTATGGGAGAAATAATTAAGTTTAAGAATATTCATCCTATGATATATAACCCCTTGATTGCCCACCAAAACAATACACCAGGCATTCTTCGTTCCCATGTTCCCGAATGCAATTATTGCTAAACACGTGTGAAATGTATGTTTCAGTATTAAAGACTGAGGCCTTCTGGTGCTGTAAAGGAGGTTGAATGACTGAGATGTCACCTGTTTGATTTATTATGTGTGTTTCAAAATAATAATTAGAGGAACCTCAAGGTATAGAGTACAGTTACATGGTGGACATGGCTTGTATTTCATGACTCCAGTTGGGCCGTCACGCTGTATGTTGAGCTATCTTTGATTACCTTCAGTATCAGAGACACTATGCTTCTGTATACCAGTTGTTGGGGAACATGGGTGGGAGGGTGCTATTGTATTCATGTCAGATTTGTGGGCTTTTCATAGGCAGCTGGTTGGCCACTGTGTGATCAGAATGGTGGAAAAGATAAGCCTTGGGCATGATCTAGGATGAGTCTTCTTGTATTCTCATAACTGTGTAGAACAGCTTTCACCAAGTGGGGACCACCAGATCTTGTAAACTCCAAATGCTGTCATCCCTGACGTTGGCCACACATTGGAATTCCATGTTGGCGGTGAAATCTCAATGGCTATTTCCAAGTTGACCCTGATGGAGTCCATTTCCTCCCGCTAGCAATGACTTGATCAGTGACGAGTTAATCCAATCTATGGCTGGCTCTTTTATGTTTTCAAGTTGGCAATTTGTGCAAATCGGATCACCAATGGAATTGTTCTTGTTGTTTTAATTGGCAATCTTGCACAAGTGTGCATGATCACAAGTCCACCTGTCCTCTATTTACCCCTGCAGAGACAGATTCCCCTCTTGTGAATGTACTTGTCAGTTTCATATTCTCTGCACACAACTTCGTTTAGCTCCACAGAACCATATTCCATCCTTTTCAAATAACTTGGCAATTTCATCCTCCTCTTTGGCACTTCCCAAACAAATATACAAATTGCAAAACCTTCCATCTCGGCACATCCAAATTTTCTGATGCAGTTCTTTGATTTTAAAAAAATGCATACAAAATTTGTATATTAGGGGAGGGTGGACACAAATTGCACATATTGGTGAAAATAGCGTATGGGGAACTTGCTAATGTATATCTTAGTTAAAATTGTGTGCAAAAATGCATGTACCGTATTTCATCGATTGTAAGACGCCATCGATTGTAAGACGCACACTAATTTCAGTACCACCAACAGAAAAAAAACCCTAAGACACACCCGCGATTCTAAGACGCAACCCGTTTTTAGAGATGTTTATATGGGGAAAAAAGTGCATCTTAGAATTGAAGAAATAGAGTATTAGCAGAAATGCTAATGAAAAAGATTATGAAAGTTTGGACAGGCTTTTTTTTCTTTTCTTTTCTTTTCTATTCATCTCACACTGATGTGGAACTGGGACAAAATAAATTTAAGATTTGGGATGTATGATCCATTCGCTTCAGTTCCATTTTTACCAGGATTTACCCGGTTTGCACTTTCTGGGCCGAACACAGACTCAGATACAATCTGTGGTTCAAGCCTGTACATTACAAACTTTCAATGGGATGCACGGAACAGTAAAATCGTGTCTGATAGCATGTGAATGTTTGAGAAGAATGCATAAATTTCAACAATGTGAACAGTTAATGCATAGATTTGGGAAAACGTGGACGTAAATATTGTAAACCGCCCAGGGAACTTCAGCTATTAAATAAATAAATAAATAAATAAATAAATAAATAAAATAATTATGCATGAGAAAAGAATGGGGGCTGCCAGAACTATGTTTGATTGGCAAAAGGAAGTAGGAAAGAAGATAAACTTTCTTTGGATTGGTATCAGTTTATGATGTATGATGGTAACAGTCCGCTTCATAACCCACTGCCTGTAGCAAAACAAAATCTAGACAGTTGGATACTGGAGGTAATCAAAGATAGCACAACATACAGCATGATGACCCAACCGGAGTCATAAAATACAGGCGATCTTAACCCATGTAATACCTTGAGGTTACTCTAATGATTATTTTGAAAACCACATAATAAATCAAACAGGTGACATCTCAGTTGCTCATCCTCTTTACAGCACCAGAAGGCCTCAGTCTTTAATACTGAAACATACATTTCACACGTGTGTAGCAATAATTGCATTTGTACTGACGGGATGGGAAATGACCTCTGGGAACAAATAATATCAGGTGTACTGTATTTGGTGGGGAATCAAGGGGTTATATATCATAGGATGTATATTCTTAAACTTAATTATTTCTCCCGTACAATCCTGGAAGTGCCCTGTTCGTCAAGAGTGAGAATTAAAGGGTTAATACTTGACAATAGCTTTAATCATAGACCTTTCCCATAATGAAGGATATGAACAGAGTTGGGGATCACGCACTGCATGACGATATGATGTAGGCCAATGCTGAGGATTATAGAAGACCTCTTCATTCTTGGGTTGTGCCTCATTCACTGGGAAAGAATGGAGACAGCTGTATAAAAAGGTCCACCATCCTGTGTTTCTTCACTCACTCACTGGATACAAAACCCACACCAGTTCTTTCTGCTGAACAAGGTGAGTTGCATTCTAATGTGTGTTAACACTTGAAGATGGGGTGATGTGTATGGATGAAAAGGTAAAGCCAGCTTATCATTTGTATTGGATACAGCTGAGGTCTTGAGCGATCGACCCACAACTCTTGTTTTACAAAATCATTTGTGCATTTCACATACAGGGGCAGAAAAATGAAGAGGGTCATTTCCCCCCCAAACCGGGTGTCCTCCAGAGATTTCAAACATCAACTCCCATTAACCCCAACATTCTAGAGGGCACCAGGTTGAGGGATGTTGTTCTAAGGCCCATTCGCAACATAGTAAGATGAACATTTTTGTTCCACCACTGGAAACCCAAGGTGGCTTACCCAGGATTATCCTGTTCTGTCCTCACGATAGCCCTGTGAAGTTTATCCTGCGATGGACATCCCTATGTGAAATCTCTGGCCAATGCCATGGATTTATGGACACTTGTTAATATGTGTGGCGTTGTGGTTGGTTCACAGCATTTCTGTTGGTTTCTTGCAGCTCCTCCTTCCCTCTCCGTTGCAAAGATGTCGTGCTGTTCCCGGTGTTGCTGCTCCCCCTGTTGCTGCTCCCCCTGTTGCTGCTCCCCCTGCTGCTGTGGCAACTCCTGCTGCTGCAACCGCTGCTGCTGCAGCCCATGTTGCTGCTGCTGCCCATGCTGCTGCTGCTGCCCATGTTGCTGCTCCCCCTGCTGCAGCTCTGGTTGTTCCGGTTCTTCCTGTGGTGGTTGCTGTGGCTGCTGCTATCCTAAGCAATGTTCATGTTAAAGAAATGCAACGGAAGCTTTGGGTTCAAGCGTGGAGTCTGCGACCCAACGACCGTCAAACCGTCACCAGCACCACCAGCCGTGGCTGGTTTCATGATCTTCTGGATGACTCCTTGCACCACTCCAATTCCAAGTTCCATCTGCCTCCATTACCCTTATGTGGGTGGGGTGTTCCCTCTTGTATTCTCTTTGAGGAACACCTTTGCTGACCCAAAATCCTAATGTATAAATGGGGGGAAAATAATAAAATTGCAAAGCATTCTGAATGATCTTGTTGGATTTCTTTTCTTTGAAATGGTGATGGAGACCTCCATAACTCATAAAGCAGAACATCTGCTTTGGATTCAGAAGATGCCGGTCCCAATCCCCGGCTTCCCAGGTTCACGATCAGCAAATTGCTTTCAGCATGAGAGCAAAATTCAATTCTGGAAAAGCTATTGGGATGGAATTTGTGCAAATTCGGAAATATGAGCAAATTTTGGAAGACTTAGGCAAAGCGCCCCTTTGATGGCTGCTCAATTTGTACAGCCTTACGATTTGCACAGAGCGTTTGCCAATCACAAACAGGAACAGGAATTGAACATGAGATGAGTAGGAGGGTTATGTTCAGAGGATACTAGAAATCTCCAACTTCCCCCATTCACCCACCCTAATTTAATTCAGAAGGATGAGCAGAGGTCTTCTAAAGATGCTGGTAACATCATTCCAACAGCTGGACCACCCAGCTGTTCTTCTCTAAGGGCTCCTCCTTGCTCTTACCATTTCAGTTGCATAATAATCCCTTGATTGCTGAGAAGCACAGCAGCAGTGGTAGGGATGGGCAAAATAATGAGTTCCATCATTTTTATTTTTATTTTTAAATGGATTTACCCACTTTGCATTTCCTGGAACTGAATGAAATTTGTGGTCAGAAATCTGTACGATCCTGTACAATCCCAGTTGATGCAACCTTCCCTCATTGCAAAGATGCTCCAGCCCCTTAATCATTTGAGTTGCCCTTTTCTGCACTTTTTCCAGCTCTACAATATCTAGTTTTAGGTGAGGTGACCAGAACTGTACACATTATTCAAAGTGTGATCGCCACACAGATTTGTATAAAGGCAGTATGATACTGGCTGTTTTATTCTCAATTCCTTTTCTTTTCATGCCTAACATGGAGTTTGCCTTCTTTACAGCGGCCACACACTGGGTGGACATTTTCATCAAGCTGTCCACCACAATCGCAAGATCCCTTTCTTGTTTGGTCACCACCAGCTTCAATCCCATTAAGTTATACTTGAAGTTGTAGTCTTTTTGCCCCAACATGTATCACCGTACACTTGCTTACATTGAACCACGTCTGCCATTTGGATGCCCACTCTCCCAAGTTGGAGAGATCCCTTTGTGTTTTAACAACCTAAAATAATTTGGTGTCTTCATCAAACTTGGCCACTTCACTACTCACTCCTAATTCCAGATCATTTATGAACAAGTTGAAAAGAATCAGACTCAAAGAGTACTTATCAATGGTACCTTCTCAAACTGGGGGGAGGTAACAAGTGGGGTACTGCAGGACTTAGTCCTGGGCCCAATGCTCTTCAACATTGTTATTAACGATTTGGATGAGGAGGTGCAGGGAATGCATGGTTTTATCCTGGTTGTGCTTTTTATACTATATTTTGTGTTTTTAGACAATTGGGCCATAGCTAGATCGAAGGTTTATCCCAAGATTGTCCTGGGGTCAAACCTGTTTATCTAGGTGCCACACAGGGCATCCAGCATTCAGGCAGGGACAAACCTGGGATGATCGTGGGATAAACGTTAGGTCTAGCTATGGCCTTGGTTGTTTTATTATGGTTTTAATTTTTGTGAACCACCCAGAGAGCTTCAGCTATTGCGCAGCATAAAAATGTAATAAATAAAAATAAAATTGATATTAATAGCGATGTGCTCTTCAAAATGCTCTTTTTTTGCATCTCCTATTGTTTGCACTGTAAAATGTCTTTGCATTGCCCATCTTAAATGTAATAAAATAAATATTCTCTCAGGCACTAAACAACATATGCTGAATTTTTAATTGACCCCAGAATGGTTATTTTAAATCGATATTGTTTTTGAATTGATATTGTTTTATGGTTTTGATGGTTTTAAATTTTTATATATCTGTTATATATTTATATATAATATTTATATATCTGTTTTTAATATTCATTGTTTTTAACTTTTTTAAAAAGTTTCAGCTATGGATTGGTAAAGAAATGTAATAAAATAAAAAATAAATAAAATAAAATAAAATAAAAATAAATAAATAAATAAACAAATAAAATAAAAATAAATAAATAAATAAATCTTAGGTGCTGGCTTTTTCCTTGATGGGTGGAATAATTTCAAACGCTCCAGGTCATGATGACAGCATTTCCATCCTAACTATCCACTGGAAAATTTGGGGAGAACACTGTTTTGGAAATCACAGAGAGCTGTCTTATCTTGATGTATTTCATGGCTCTCTTCGTTCAGCATCATCTGGATTTTCACAAGGGGGAGCAAAGTTAAGAACATAGAATCTGTCTTTCTATTCTGAAACTTTTAAACTAATACCAAAAAAGTCCTATACCATTGAATTTTAACCAAATTGCAGCCCATCCATAACTTTACACACAAAAACCTACAGGTGGCAGCACAGACATGTTTCCTTTGGCCCCACCCACCACTGAAACTCAGCACAAAAACTTTTCTAGAATTGAATTTGGCTCTCATCCTGCAAGCAGTTTGCTGCTCCTGAACTTGTGAAGACAGGGATCAGGACTGACATCTCCAGACAACCTGGAGGGTGTTCAAAGGAGGGCAAAGGGGATGATCTGGTGTATGGAAACAAAGACCTATGAAGAGATTCTGAAAGAACTGGGCATGGTTAGCCTGGAGAGGAGAAAAGGGAAGACTTGATAGCACTCTTCAAATACTGGAAAGGTTATCACACAGAGGAGGGCCAAGATCTCTTCTCGATCATCCCAGAGTGCAGGATATGGAATAATGTGCTCAAGTGACAGGAAGCCAGATTCCGGCTGGACATCAGGAAAAACTTCCTGACTGTTAGAGCAGTATGACAATGGAACCAGTTACCTAGGGAGGTTGTGGGCTCTCCCACACTAGAGGCCTTCAAGAGGCAGCTGGACAACCACCTGTCAGGTATGTTTAAGGTGGATTCCTACACTGACTAGGGGGTTGGACTCGATGACCCTATAGGCCCCTTCTGACTCTACTATCCTAGGAATACAAACAGATGTTCTGCTTTATGAGTTATGGAGGACCCCATCACCCCTTTCAAAGAAAAGAAATCCAACAAGATCATTCAGAATGCTTTGCAATTTTATTATTTTCCCCCCATTTATACATTAGGATTTTGGGTCAGCAAAGGTGTTCCTCAAACAGAATAGAAGAGAGAACACCCCACCCACATAAAGGTAAAGGAGGCAGATGGAACTTGGAATTGGAGTGGTGCAAGGAGTCATCCAGAAGATCATGAAACCAGCCATGGATGGTGGTGCTGGTGATGGCTTGGGGGTCGTTGGGTCGCAGACTCCCAGCTTGAACCCAAAGCTTCCGTTGTATTTCTTT
This sequence comes from Elgaria multicarinata webbii, assembly GCF_023053635.1. Classification (NCBI taxonomy): domain Eukaryota; kingdom Metazoa; phylum Chordata; class Lepidosauria; order Squamata; family Anguidae; genus Elgaria; species Elgaria multicarinata. The sequence continues at coordinate 7,798,486 of NC_086191.1, read as the reverse complement.
AACATGAACATTGCTTAGGATAGCAGCAGCCGCAGCAACCACCACAGGAAGAACCGGAACAACCAGAGCTGCAGCAGGGGGAACAGCAACATGGGCGGCAGCAGCAGCATGGGCAGCAGCAGCAACATGGGCTGCAGCAGCAGCGGTTGCAGCAGCAGGAGTTGCCACAGCAGCAGGGGGAGCAGCAACAGGGGGAGCAGCAACAGGGGGAGCAGCACGACATCTTTGCAATGGAGAGGGAAGGAGGAGCTGCAAGAAACCAACAGAAATGCTGTGAACCAACCACAACGCCACACATATTAACAAGTTTCCATAAATCCATGGCATTGGCCAGAGATTTCACATAGGGATGTCCATCGCAGGATAAACTTCACAGGGCTATCGTGAGGACAGAACAGGATAATCCTGGGTAAGCCACCTTGGGTTTCCAGTGGTGGAACAAAAATGTTCATCTTACTATGTTGCGAATGGGCCTTAGAACAACATCCCTCAACCTGGTGCCCTCTAGAATGTTGGGGTTAATGGGAGTTGATGTTTAAAATCTCTGGAGGACACCCGGTTGGGGGAAAACTGCTTTGACCCTCTTCATTTTTCTGCCATTGTATGTGAAATGCACAAATGATCCGGACCTCAGGAGAGTATCCTCGCTTCTCTGTTCATGAATTAAGAAATGTTTTGTAAAACAAGAGTTGTGGGTCGATTGCTCAAGACCTCAGCTGTATCCAATACAAATGTAAAGCTGGCTTTACCTTTTCTTCCATTCACATCACCCCATCTTCAACCGTTAACACACATTAGAATGCAACTCACCTTGTTCAGGAGAAAGAACTGGTGTGGGTCTTGTATCCAGTGAGTGAGTGAAGAAACACAGGATGGTGGACCTTTTTATACAGCTGTCTCCATTCTTTCCCAGTGAATGAGGCACAACCCAAGAATGAAGAGGTCTTCTATAATCCTCAGCATTGGCCTACATCATATTGTCATGCAGTGCGTGTTCCCCAACTCTGTTCATATCCTTCATTATGGGAAAGATCTATGATTAAAGCTATTGTTAAGTATTAACCCTGTAATTCTCACTCGTGACGAACAAGGCACTTCCAGGATTGTATGGGAGAATTAATTAAGTTTAAGAATATACATCCTATGATATATAACCCCTTGATTCTGCACCAAATACAGTACACCTGATATTATTTGTTCCCAGAGGTCATTTCCCATCCCGTCAGTACAAATGCAATTATTGCTACACACGTGTGAAATGTATGTTTCAGTATTAAAGACTGAGGCCTTCTGGTGCTGTAAAGAGGATGAGCAACTGAGATGTCACCTGTTTGATTTATTATGTGGGTTTCAAAATAATAATTAGAGTAACCTCAAGGTATAGAGTTTTTTGTATAATGGGTTAAGGCCATCTTAACCCATTATACGGGCCATCTATGACATGGGTTAAGATGGCCTGTATTTTATGACTCCGGTTGGGTCATCATGCTGTATGTTGAGCTATCTTTGATTACCTCCAGTATCCAACTGTCTAGATTTTGTTGAATGACCCAGAGTGACTGATTTGCTACAGGCAGTGGATTATGAAGTGGACTGTTACCATCATACATCATAAACTGATACCAATCCAAAGAAAGTGTATCATGTTTCCTACTTCCTTTTGCCAATCAAACATAGTTCTGGCATAGTTCCCCCATTCTTTTCTCATGCATAATTATTTTATTTATTTATTTATTTATTTAATGTACCGCCCCATAGCTGAAGTTCCCTGGGCGGTTTACAATATTTACGTCCACGTTTTCCCAAATTTTTGCATTAACTGTTCACATTGTTGAAATTTATGCATTCTTCTCAAACATTCACATGCTATCAGACACGATTTTACTGTTCCGTGCATCCCATTGAGAGTTTGTAAGTGTACAGGCTTGAACCACAGATTGTATCTGAGTCTGTGTTCGGCCCAGAAACTGCAAACTGGGTAAATCCTGATAAAAATGGAACTGAAGCGAATGGCTCATACATCCCTAATCTTAAATTTATTCTGTCCCAGTTCCACATCAGTGTGAGATTTAAAAGAAAAGAAAAGAAAGCCTGCCAAACTTTCATAATCTTTTTCATTAGCATTTCTGCTAATACCCTATTTCTACAATTCTCAGACGCACTTTTTTCCCCATATAAACATCTCTAAAAATGGTGTGCGTCATAGAATCGTGAGTTTGTCTTAGGCATTTTTTTTCTGTTGGTGGTACTGAAATTAGTGTGCGTCCTACAATCGATGGCTCCTTACAATCAAAGAAATACGGTACATGCATTTTTGCACACATTTTTAACTAAGATATACATTAGCAAGTTCCCCTAACGCTATTTTCACCAATATGTGCAATTTGTGTCCACCCTCCCCTAATATACAAATTTTGTATGCATTTTTTTAAAATCAAAGAACTGCATCAGAAAATTTGGATACCCCGAGATGGAAGGTTTTGCAATGTGTATATTTGTTTGGGAAGTGCCAAAGAGGAGGATGAAATTGCCAAGTTATTTGAAAAGGATGGAATATGGTTCTGTGGCTAAACGAAGTTGTGTGTGGACAATATGAAACTGACGAGTACATTCACAAGAGGGGAATCTGTCTCTGCAGGGGTACATAGAGGACAGGTGGACTTGTGATCATGCACACTTTTGCAAGATTGCCAATTAAAACAACAAGAACAATTCCATTGGTGATCCGATTTGCACAAATTGCCAACCTGAAAACATAAAAGAGCCAGCCATAGATTGGATTAACTCGTCACTGATCAAGTCATTGCTAGCAGGAGGAAATGGACTCCATCAGGGTCAACTTGAAATAGCCATTGAGATTTCACCCCCAACATGGAATTCCAATGTGTGGCCAACGTCAGGGATGACAGCATTTGGAGTTTACAAGATCTGGTGGTCCCCACTTGGTGAAAGCTGTTCTACACAGTTATGAGAATACAAGAAGACTCATCCTAGATCATGCCCAAGGCTTATCTTTTCCACCATTCTGATCACACAGTGGCCAACCAGCTGCCTATGAAAAGCCCACAAATATGACATGAATACAATAGCGCCCTCCCACCCATGTTCCCCAAATACTGGTATACAGAAGCATACTGTCTCTGATACTGAAGGTAATCAAAGATAGCTCGACATACAGCATGACGGCCCAACTGGAGTCATGAAATATAAGCCATGTCCACCATGTAACTGTACTCTATACCTTGAGGTTCCTCTAATTATTATTTTGAAACACACATAATAAATCAAACAGGTGACATCTCAGTCATTCATCCTCCTTTACAGCACCAGAAGGCCTCAGTCTTTAATACTGAAACATACATTTCACACGTGTTTAGCAATAATTGCATTCGGGAACATGGGAACGAAGAATGTCTGGTGTATTCTTTTGGTGGGGAATCAAGGGGTTATATCTCATAGGATGAATATTCTTAAACTTAATTATTTCTCCCATAAAATCCTGTAAGTGCCCTGTTCGTCAAGGGTGAGAATTACACGGTTAATATATTGCAATAGCTTTAATAATAGACCTTTCCCGTAATGAAGGATATGAACAGAGTTTGAGGATCACGCACTGGATGACGATGTGATGTCGGCCAATCCTGAATGAAGAGCTCTCTTCATTCTTGGGTAGTGCCTCATTCACTGGGAAAGAATGGAGACAGCTGTATAAAAAGGTCCACCATCCTATGTTTCTTCACTCACTCACTGGATACAAGACCCACACCAGTTCTTTCTCCTGAACAAGGTGAGTTGCATTCTAATGTGTTTTAACCCTTGAAGATGGGGTGATGTGAACGGATGAAAAGGTAAAGCCAGCTTTACATTTGTATTGGATACAGCTGAGGTCTTGAGTGATCGACCCACAACTCTTGTTTTACAAAACATTTCTTAATTGATGAACAGAGAAGCTAGGATACTCTCCTGAGGTCCAGATCATTTGTGCATTTCACATACAGTGGCAGAAAAATGAAGAGGGTCTAAGCAGTTTTTCCCCAACCGGGTGTCCTCCAGAGATTTTAAACATCAACTCCCATTAACCCCAACGTTCTAGAGGGCACCAGGTTGAGGGATGTTGTTCTAAGGCCCATTCGCAACATAGTAAGATGAACATTCTTGTTCTACCACTGGAAACCCAAGGTGGCTTACCCAGGATTATCCTAGTCTGTCCTCACGATTTATGGACACTTGTTAATATGTGTGGCGTTGTGGTTGGTTCACAGAATTTCTGTTGGTTTCTTGCAGCTCCTCCTTCCCTCTCCGTTGAAAGGATGTCGTGCTGTTCCCCGTGTTGCTGCTCCCCCTGCTGCTGTGGCAACTCCTCCTGCTGCAACCGCTGCTGCTGCAGCCCATGTTGCTGCTGCAGCCCATGTTGCTGCTGCTGCCCATGCTGCTGCTGCCGTCCATGTTGCTGTTCCCCGTGCTGCAGCTCTGGTTGTTCCGGTTCTTCCTGTGGTGGTTGCTGTGGCTGCTGCTATCCTAGGCAAGGTTCATGTTAAAGAAATGCAATGGAAGCTTTGGGTTCAAGCAGGGAGTCTGCGACCCAACGACCCCCAAGCCATCACCAGCACCACCATCCATGGCTGGTTTCATGATCTGCTGGATGACTCCTTGCACCACTCCAATTCCAAGTTCCATCTGCCTCCTTTACCTTTATGTGGGTGGGATGTTCTCTCTTCTATTCTGTTTGAGGAACACTTTTGCTGACCCAAAATCCTAATGTATAAATGGGGGAAAAATAATAAAATTGCAACGCATTCTGAATGATCTTGTTGGATTTCTTTTCTTTGAAAGGGGTGATGGGGTCCTCCATAACTCATAAAGCAGAACATCTGTTTGTATTCCTAGGATAGTAGAGTCAGAAGGGGCCTATAGGGTCATCGAGTCCAACCCCCTAGTCAGTGTAGGAATCCACCTTAAACATACCTGACAGATGGTTGTCCAGCTGCCTCTTGAAGGCCTCTAGTGTGGGAGAGCCCACAACCTCCCTAGGTAACTGGTTCCATTGTCATACTGCTCTAACAGTCAGGAAGGTTTTCCTGATGTCCAGCCGGAATCTGGCTTCCTGTCACTTGAGCGCATTATTCCATATCCTGCACTCTGGGATGATCGAGAAGAGATCTTGGCCCTCCTCTGTGTGATAACCTTTCTAGTATTTGAAGAGTGCTATCAAGACCCCAGATCATCCTCGTTGCACTCCTTTGAACACCCTCCAGGTTGTCTGGAGATGTCAGTTCTGATCCCTGTCTTCACAAGTTCAGGAACAGGAAACTGCTTGCAGGATGAGAGCCAAATTCAATTCTAGAAAAGTTTTGGGGCTGAGTTTCAGTGGTGGGTGGGGCCAAAGAAAGCATGTCTGTGCTGCCACCTGTAGGTTTTTGTGTGTAAAGTTATGGATGGGCTGCAATTTGGTTAAAATTGGATGCTAGAGGACCTTTGTGGTATTAGTTTAAATGTTTCAGAATAGAAAGATAGATTCCACGTTCTTAGCTTTGTTCCCCGTTGTGAAAATCCAGATAATGTTGAACAAAGCCATAAAGTACATCAAGGTAAGACAGCTCTCTATGATTTCCAGAACAGCGCTCTCCCCAAATTCTCCAGTGGATAGTTAGGAAGGAAATGTTGTACTCATGACCTGGACCATTTGAAATTATTCCACCCATCAAGGAAAAAGCCAGCACCTTAGATTCATTTATTTATTTTTATTTTATTACATTTATTTACCACCCCATAGCTGAAGCTCTCTGGGTGGTTTACAAGAGTTAAAAACAATGAGTATTAAAAACAGATATATAAAAATTTAAAACCATCAAAACCATAAAATAATATCAATTCAAAAACAATATCGATTTAAAATAACCATTCTGGGGTCAATTGAAAATTCGGCATATGTAGTTAAGTGCCTGAGAGAATATTTATTTTATTACATTTAAGATGGGAAATGCAAAGGCTTTGTACAGTGCACAGAAACAATAAGAGAAGCAAAAAAAGAGCATTTTGAAGAGCACATCACTATTAATATCAATTTTTATTTATTTTATTTTTATTTATTACATTTTTATGTCACCTAATAGCTGAAGCTCTCTGGGTGGTTTACAAAAATTAAAACCATAATAAAACGACCAATAGTCTAAAAACACAAATACAAAATACAGTATAAAAAGCACATCCAGGATCAAAGCACGCAGCAGAAATTGATATAAGACTTAAATACAGAATTAGAACAGTAAAATTTAAATTTAAGTTAAAATTAAGTGTTAAAATACTGAGAGAATAAAAAGGTCTTCAGCTGGCGACGAAAGGAGTACAGTGTAGGTGCCAGGCAGACCTCTCTGGGGAGCTCATTCCACAGCCAGGGTGCAACAGCAGAGAAAGTCCTCCTCACTTCCTTTGGCAGGGGCTCACGGAGAAGGACCCCTGTGGATGATCTTAAGGTCTGTGCAGGTACATATGGGAGGAGGCGTTCCTTCAAATAACCTGGCCCCAAACCGTTTATCAAGTCCAACAGTAGAATTATAGAATCATAGAATAGCAGAGTTGGAAGGGGCCTACAAGGCCATCGAGTCCAACCCCCTGCTCAATTCTTTAAATATATCAGAAGCAGGAAACCTGCTAGGGAAGCAGTTGGACCGCTGGATGACAATGGAGTTAAGGGAGTACTAAAGGAGGATAGGGATATTGCAGAGAAGCTGAATGAATTCTTTGTATCAGTGTTCACTGCAGAGGATACAGGACAGATGCCTGTGCTTGAACTGAAGTTTTCAGGAAGGGAGTCTGAGGAACTGAGGCAAATAGTGGTGACAAAAGATGAAGTTCGCAACCTTATTGATAAACCGAAAGCAAATAAATCACCAGGCCCAGATGGCATCCATCCTAGAGTTCTCAAAGAACTCAAATATGAAATTGCAGACCTCCTCACAAAAATATGCCCCATGTCCCTCGACTCAGCCTCTGTACCAGAGAACTGGAAGATGGCAAATGAAACACCAATTTTCTAAAAAGGGATCCAAGGGGGATCTAGGAAATTACAGGACGGTTAGCTTGACATCTGTTCCAAGTAAATTGGTTGAAAGCACTATTAAAGACAAAATTAGTAAGCATATAGAAGGGCAGGTCCTGCTGAAGAAGAATCAGTATGGCTTCCGCAAAGGCAAGTCCTGTTTCACTAATCTACTAGAATTCTTTGAGCGTGTCAAGAAACATGTAGAGAGGGGTGATCCGGTGGACATTGTTTACTTGGAATTTTAAAAGGCGTTTGATAAAGTCCCCCACCAAAGACTCCTGAATAAACCTAGTAGACATGGAAAAAGAGGAGAGGTCCTCTTATGAATCAGTAACTGGTTAAAGAACAGAAAGCAGAGAGTAGGAATAAATTGTCAATTCCCCTGATGGAAGGAAGTAAATAGTGGGGTCCCACACAGATAGGGAATTGGGACCAATTCATAGAATCATAGAATCATGACCTAAAAGGCCATCGAGTCCAACCCCCTGCTCAATGCAGGAATCCACCCTAAAACATCCCTGACAGATTGTTGTCCAGCTGCCTCTTGAAGGCCTCTAGTGTGGGAGAGCTCACAACCTCCCTAGGTCACTGGTTCCATTGATGTACTGCTCTAACAGTCAGGAAGTTTTTCCTGATGTCCAGCTGGAATCTGGCTTCCTATAACTTGAGCCCGTTATTCCGTGTCCTGCACTCTGGGATGATCGAGAAGAGATCCTGGCCCTCCTCTGTGTGACAACTTTTCAGGTATTTGAAGAGTGCTATCATGTCTCCCCTCAATCTTCTCTTCTCCAGGCTAAACATGCCCAGCTGTTTCAGTCTCTCTTCATAGGGCCTTGTTTCCAGACCCCAGATCATCCTGGTTGCCATTCTCTGAACACACTCCAGTTTGTCTGCATCCTTCTTGAATTGTGGATCCCAGAACTGGACGCAGCACTCTAGATGAGGCCTAACTAGGGCCGAATAGAGAGGAACCAGTACCTCACGAGATTTGGAAGCTATACTTCTATTAATGCAGCCCAAAATAACATTTGCCTGTCTTGCAGCCATATCGCACTGCTGGCTCATGTACAGCTTGCGATCTACAACAATTCCAAGATCCTTCTCATTTGTAGTATTGCTGTGCCAAGTATCCCCCATCTAGTACCTGTGCATTTGGTTTCTATTTCCTAGATGTAGAACTTGGCATTTATCCCTATTAAATTTCATTCTGTTGTTTTCAGCCCAGCACTCCAGCCTATCAAGATCACTTTGAAGTTTGTATCTGTCTTCCAGGGTATTAGCTATCCCACCCAATTTTGTGTCATCTGCAAATTTGTTAAGCATTCCCTGCACCTCCTCATCCAAATCGTTAATAGCAATGTTGAAGAGCATTGGGCCCAGGACTAAGTCCTGCAGTACCCCACTTGTTACCTCCCCCCAGTTTGAGAAGGTACCGTTGATAAGTATTCTTTGAGTCTGATTCTTTTCAACTTGTTCATAAATGATCTGGAATTAGGAGTGAGCAGTGAAGTGGCCAAGTTTGATGAAGACACCAAATTATTTAAGGTTGTTAAAACACAAAGGGATCTCTCCAACTTGGGAGAGTGGGCATCCAAATGGCAGACGTGGTTCAATGTAAGCAAGTGTACGGTGATACATGTTGGGGCAAAAAGACCACAACTTCAAGTATAACTTAATGGGATTTAAGCTGGCGGTGCCGAACAAGAAAGGGATCTTGCGATTGTGGTGGACAGCTCGATGAAAATGTCCACCCAGTGTGCGGCCGCTGTAAAGAAGGCAAACTCCATGTTAGGCATGAAAAGAAAAGGAATTGAGAATAAAACAGCCAGTATCATACTGCCTTTATGAAAACCTGTGTTGCGACCACACTTTGAATAATGTGTACGATTCTGGTCACCTCACCTAAAACTAGATATTGTAGAGCTGGAAAAAGTGCAGAAAAGGGCAACTCAAATGATTAAGGGGCTGGAGCATCTTTGCAATGAGGGAAGGTTGCATCAACTGGGATTGTACAGGATCGTACAGAATTCTGACGACAAATTTCATTCGGTTCCAGGAAATGCAAAGTGGGTAAATCCATTTAAAAATAAAAATGATGGAACTCATTATTTTGCCCATCCCTACCACTGCTGCTGTGCTTCTCAGCCATCAAGGGGTTATTATGCAACTGAAATGGTAAGAGCAAGGAGGAGCCCTTAGAGAAGGACAGCTGGGTGGTCCAGCTGTTGGAATGATGTTACCAGCATCTTTAGAAGACCTCTGCTCATCCTTCTGAATTAAATCAGGGTGGGTGAATGGGAGAAGTTGGAGATTTCTGGTATCCTCTGAACATAACCTTCCTACTCATCTCATGTTCAACTCCCGTTCCTGTTTGTGATTGGCGATCTCTCTGTGCAAATGGTAAAGCTGTGCAAATTGAGCAGCGATCAAAGGGGCGCTTTGCCTAAGTCTTCCAAAGTTTGCTCACATTTCCTAATTTGCACAAATTCCATCCCAATAGCTTTTCCAGAATTGAATTTTGCTCTCATGCTGAAAGCAATTTGCTGATCGTGAACCTGTGAAGCCGGGGATTGGGACCGGCATCTTCTGAATCCAAAGCAGATGTTCTGCTTTATGAGTTATGGAGGTCTCCATCACCCTTTCAAAGAAAAGAAATCCAACGAGATCATTCAGAATGCTTTGCAATTTTATTATTTTTCCCCCATTTATACATTAGGATTTTGGGTCAGCAAAGGTGTTCCTCAAACAGAATAGAAGAGAGAACATCCCACCCACATAAGGGTAAAGGAGGCAGATGGAACTTGGAATTGGAGTGGTGCAAGGAGTCATCCAGCAGATCATGAAACCAGCCATGGATGGTGGTGCTGGTGACGGTTTGGGGGTCGTTGGGTCGCAGACTCCCTGCTTGAACCCAAAGCTTCCATTGCATTTCTTTAACATGAACATTGCTTAGGATAGCAGCAGCCACAGCAACCACCACAGGAAGAACCGGAACAACCAGAGCTGCAGCAGGGGGAACAGCAACATGGGCGGCAGCAGCAACATGGGCAGCAGCAGCAACATGGGCTGCAGCAGCAGGAGTTGCCACAGCAGCAGGAGTTGCCACAGCAGCAGGGGGAGCAGCAGCAGGGGGAGCAGCAACAGGGGGAGCAGCACGACATCTTTGCAATGGAGAGGGAAGGAGGAGCTGCAAGAAACCAGCAAAAATACTGTGAACCAACCACAACACCAGACATATTAATAAGTGTCCAAAAATCCATGGCATTGGCCAGAGTTTTCACATAGGGATGTCCGTCACAGGATAAACCAGCCTTTTGGGGGCCTCGCTAGACTTCCATGGCATGTAATTGGACTGCATTTGTGAGCCAACCTGTGCATTTTCTCCGAATTCAAGGGAATTTGGGAGGAGCAGAATCTCAGCTGTAATTTGCGCAAATAGAGATTGACCCAAATTGCAGCTGCATATTGGACAAATTATGCACCAAACGTGTGTCATTTGCACAAATCGCACCTGGATGTTTCGCCATTTGCAAATGTGCATGAATTGCACTGGCAGTCTTTGCAAATTAAAAACCACTGAAAAATCTACCAGCTGGCCCAACTCACTGCAGGCCAGGTTGGCCCAGTTAAGAGGAGGCTGAATCAACTCTCATTGAGTTCAACCTCCCCTCCAAAGGGTATTCTCCAACATAACTAGTTTCAAATGTTTCTCCAGTCACCAATGATTTCCATGTGATTTTTTATTAGCTACAACCTTCTGCTTCATACCTAGTGTATAACCATATCTAGAATTTTGAACAACAGAGCTAGCTTTCTCACCAACTCTACACCCCATACCGAACTATAGCCAAACCTGTTTCTCTTATAAGAATTCCTTCATAAAGGATGAAATATATTACAAAGTTTGATGTCTAAGATGACCCCAAAATAATCTTAGATACACAACCAAAAATGCAATATGTCCAGTAGCTCTACATGGTCATCCATCGGCTATTCACTACATTTCAATCTATTCTACTTCACAGGATTGTCGTTAGGAGAGAATATGATAATCCTGGGTAAGGAATCTTGGGTTTCCAATGGTGGAACAAAAATGATCATCTTACTATGTTGCGAATGGGCCTTAGAACAACATCTCTCAACCTGGTGCCCTCCAGAAGGTTGGAGTTCATGGGAGTTGCTGTTTAAAATCTCTGGAGGACACCCGGTTGGGGGAAAACTGCTTAGACCCTCTTCATTCTTCTGCCATTGTATGTGAAATGCACAAATGATCCGCCTCAGGAGAGTATCCTAGCTTCTCTGTTCATGAATTAAGAAACGTTTTGTAAAACAAGACTTGTGGATAGATCGCTCAAGACCTCAGCTGCATCCAATACAAATGTAAAACTGGCTTTACCTTTTCATCCATTCACATCACCCCATCTTCAAGCGTTAACACACTTTAGAATGCAACTCACCTTGTTCAGGAGAAAGAACTGGCGTGGGTCTTGTATCTAGTGAGTGAGTGAAGAAACACAGGATGGTGGACCTTTTTATACAGCTGTCTCCATTCTTTCCCAGTGAATGAGGCACAACCCAAGAATGAAGAGGTCTTCTATAATCCTCAGCATTGGCCTACATCATATCGTCATGCAGTGCGTGATCCCCAACTCTGTTCATATCCTTCATTATGGGAAAGGTCTATGATTAAAGCTATTGTCAAGTATTAACCCTGTAATTCTCACTCTTGACGAACAGGGCACTTCCAGGATTGTATGGGAGAACTAATTAAGTTTAAGAATATACATCCTATGATATATAACCCCTTGATTCCCCACCAAATACAGTACACCTGATATTATTTGTTCCCAGAGGTCATTTGCCATCCCCTCATAGGCAATTATTGCTAAACACGTGTGAGATGTATGTTGGAGTATTAAAGACTGAGGCCATCTGGTGCTGTAAAGGAGGATGAACTGAGATGTCACCTGTTTATTTATTATGTGGGTTTCAAAATAATTATTAGAGTAACCTCAAGGTATAGAGTATAGTTACGTGGGGGAACATGGCCTGTATTTCATGACTTCCATAATGAAATAGTTGGGCCGTCATGCTGTATCAGAGACAGTATGCTTCTGTATACCAGTTGTTGGGGAACATGGGTGTGAGGGTGCTATTGTGTTCATGTCATATTTGTGGGCTTGTCATAGGGAGCTGATTGGCCACTGTGTGATCAGAATGCTGGACAAGATAAGCCTTGGGCATGATCTAGGATGAATCTTCGTGTATTCTCATAACTGTCTAGAACAGCTTTCTCCAATGTGGGGACCACCAGATCTGCTCAAAATGCTCTCATCCCTGACATTGGCCATACTCACTAGGGATGTATTGGAATTCCATGTTGGGGGTGAAATCTCAATGGATATTTCCAGGTTGACCCTGATGGAGTCCATTTCCTCTTGTTGGCATTGACTTGATCAGTGACAATTTAATCCAATCTACGACTTAATCTTTTTTGTTTTCAAGGTGGCAATTTGTGCAAATCAGATCAGCAATGGAGTTGCTGCTCTAGTTGGCAATCCTGCACAAGTGTGCATGATCACAAGACCACCTGTCCTCTGTGTAGCCCTGCAGGGACAGATGCCCCTCTTGTGAATGTACATGTCAGTTTCATTTTCTCCACGCACTACTTCATTTAGCTCCACAGAACCGTACTCCATCCTTTTCAAATAACTTCACAATTTCATCCTCCTCTTCGGCACTTCCCAAACAAATATGCAAATTGCAAAACCTTCCATCTCGGCACATCCAAATTTTCTGATGCAGTTCTGATTAAAAAAAAAAAAGGATACATAATTTGTATGTTAGGGGAGGGTGGACACAAATTGCATATATTGGTGAAAATAATGTTAGGGAAATAATGTTAGGGAAAATTGCTAATGTTTATCTTAGCTAAAATTGTGCACAAAAACACATGTATTAGGAGAAATGATAATGAAGAAGCTTATGCAAGTTTGGACAGGTTTTTTGCCCTTTTATTCTTTTAAATCTCAAACTGAGGTGGAAATGGAAAAGAATAAATTTAAGATTAGGGATGTATGAGCAATTCGCTTCAGTTCAATTTTTATCAGGATTTACCCAGTTTGCACTTTCTGGACCGAACACAGACTCAGACACAATCTGTGGTTGAAGCTCATACACTTCCAAACTTTCAATGGGATGCACGGAACAGTAAAATTGTTCCCAATAGCATGTGAACATTTGAGAAGAATGCATAAATTTCAACGATGTGAACAATTAATGCATGCATTTGGGGAAATGTAGATGGAAATAAGCATGAGAAAATAATGGGGGCATCCAGAAATATGTTTGATTGGCAAAAGGAAGCAGGAAATTTGTATCAGTTTATGATGTATGTTGGTAGCAGTCAGCTTCATAAGCCTCCGCCTGAAGCAAACTGGTCTCTCTGGGACATTCAACAAAATCCAAAAATCCCAATTAATTATTATTATTATTATTATTATTATTATTATTATTATTACCTTATATATGCTAGATGATGTAGTATTGGTACTTTTGACAGCGGAAGTACTAAATGCAGCTCAATGACCCCAGGTTCAAAACTTAGAAAAATAAAATCCTTAGATACTAGATCACAGTGAGAAACTCTGTCTAATTATTTCTCATGCGATCCTCTAAGTGCCCCTTTGGCCCATGGTGAGAATTACAGCATTATTAACTGAAAACTGCTTTAATCACAGACTTTAAAGATGAAAGACATCAACACAGTCAAGGATCACGTACCACATGGGAGTGTAGAGGAGGCCAACACCGGGCATGAATGGAGACTTCATCATTCTTGAGTAGCACGTCATTGCTCACAGACGGATGCACCGAGGTGTATAAAAAGGTCCACCATCCTGCAATTCTTTACTCACTCACTGGATCCTACATCCACACCAATTCATACTACTCAACAAGGTAAGTTGTGTTCCAGTGTTGGTTAATACTTGAAAATAGAAAGAACATCTGAGAGCATTGTGTGGGTCAATGAAAGGCTTTTTTCTTGAGACAGGGCAAATTCTAATCCAAACTTTCGATATCTTCTGGCCATGAATTTAAATATAGCTTCTGCTATAGCTTCTCTTCATGTGCAATGAAGCTCTGGTCTTGCCATGATGCCTCTATATGTATAACGTTGCATGCTTCATAAGGGAATTCAGTTCTATAGACTCTGTGAAGGTCTGAAGTGCTTTTCTAGTAGTAGAAAATGTTATCTTACCTTGTTATGCAAAGTAGGATCAAGCATCATCTTAGGATGGCCTACCGTGGACTATCTAATGGTGCTCTCTAGACAATTTGGACTATGACCACCAGCATTGCTGGCCATTAGCCATGCTCCCTAAGGATCATAGGAGCTGAGGTCCAAAACATCTAGATGACAGCCATTGTAAGATGAAAAGTCATGACTTACTCAAGAGTAAAGGTAAACTAAAGGACACTACACATATTACAAGTAAGTTATGGATGTCACCAATCCATACATGATACCAACACACTCCTGAGAATCCAGATAGGATGTGGAACTCTATAATACACAAGTTGGCTCACAAATGCAAGCCAATTACATGCCATGGAAGTCTAGGGAGGCCCCAAAAGGGACATCCTTTTGTGAAATCTTTGGCCAATGCCATGGATTTATGGACACTTGTTAATATGTGTGGTGTTGTGGTTGGTTCACAGCATTTCTGTTGGTTTCTTGCAGCTCCTCCTTCCCTCTCCATTGCAGAGATGTCGTGCTGCTCCCCCTGTTGCTGCTCCCCCTGTTGCTGCTCCCCCTGCTGCTGTGGCAACTCCTGCTGTTGCAGCCCATGTTGCTGTTGCAGCCCATGTTGCTGCTGCTACCCATGTAGCTGCTGCCGCCCATGTTGCTGCTCCCCCTGCTGCAGCTCTGGTTGTTCCGGTTCTTCCTGTGGCAGTTGCTGTGGCTGCTGCTATCCTAAGCAATGTTCATGTTAAAGAAATGCAATGGAAGCTTTGGGGTTCAAGCGTGGAGTCTGCGACCCAACAACCCCCAAGCCATCACCAGCACCACCATCCGTGGCTGGTTTCATGATCTTCTGGATGACTCCTTGCACCACTCCAATTCCAAGTTCCATCTGCCTCCTTTACCCTTATGTGGGTGGGGTGTTCCCTCTTGTATTCTGTTTGAGGAACACCTTTGCTGACCCCAAATCCTAATGTATAAATGGGGGGGGAATAATAAAATTGCAAAGCATTCTGAATGATCTTGTTGGATTTCTTTTCTTTGAAAGGGGTGAAGGGGACCTCCATAACTCATAAAGCAGAACATCTGCTTTGGATTCAGAAGATGCCGGTCCCAATCCCCGGCTTCACAGGTTCATGATCCGCAAATTGCTTTCAGCATGAGAGCAAAATTCAATTCTGGAAAAGCTGTTGGGGCTGGGTTTAAGTGGTGGGTGGGGCCAAAGGAAACATGTGTGTACTACCACCTGGAGTTCAGGGGATCACCACATGGAGGCGCTGCACACAAAATGCAGAGAGAGATGAAATTATCAGCACAGGATGACTCCTCTTCATCTCTGTAGGGAAGCAGCAGCACACCCTACAGGAGGCATGGAGGCATAACTGAGAGCAGCTCTGGGGAACATGTGAATCGATGCAAACGTATACATGGATTTCATGGAGTTTAAAAGAATTTCTCAGCTAGTTAGAGTCAGGTGGCAAAATGGAATGAGCCCCTAATTCTGTGATGTCCTTCTTATCCACTTTTCATTTTTAAGTTATGGATGGTCTGCAATTTGGTTAAAACTGGATGCTAGAGGACATCCCATTTTTATATTAGTTTAAATATTTCAGAATAGAAAGACAGATTCCATATTCTTAGCTTTGCTCTGCCTTGTGAAAATCCAGATAATACTGATCAAAGAGAGCCATGAAATGCATCAAGGTAAGACAGCTGCCCGTGATTTCCAGGACAGCACTCTCCCCAAATTATCCAGTGGATAGTTAGGAAGGAAACGTTGTAATCACAACCTTGAGCTTTTGAAATTATTCTACCCAACAAGGAAAAAGCCAGCACCTAAGATGGTCAATGCAAAGGCTTCGCAGAGTTACTAGAACATTGATTCTGAAACCTCTATATTGTAAATGTTTATTTGTTGTTTCAACCATCATGGTCCTATCAACATTACAAATGCATACAGCAAAAATGCAGATAGGCATACAAAATCTCTATCACACAAAAGAGTTAAATGCAAAAATGATACTAGCAAAGGGAAACTCTACCTGAAGTAATGGAAAGGAGAGAAAACAAGAATCAGATGTTTAAGGGAAAGGGGTAGGTGTAAAGCTTTGGGCATTTAAATTAGGGATTTATGAGAAATTTTGTTTTTGCTCAAAATACTTGTGAGAACACCCAATTCAAAGCCTTGAACATGTTTTAAAAATTTCAGTGGGCGGTCAGCTCATTCCCAATTCCCAATTTGTTTTGCGCAAATTTCCTCAGTAGACTGTATCAGCTCTACTTCAATCTAGGGATGGAATTGGTGCAAATTCGGAAATGTGATCAAATTTTGGAAGACTTAGACAAAGCTCCCTTTTGATACCTGCTCGATTTGCACAGCTTTACTACTTGTGCAGAGTAATCGCCAATCACAAACAGGAATGGGAATTGAACATGAGATGAGTGGGAAGGTTATGTTCAGAGGATACTAGAAATCTCCAACTTCCCCCATTCACCCACCCTAATTTAATTCAGAAGGATGAGCAGAGGTCTTCTAAAGATGCTGGTAACATCATTCCAACAGCTGGACCACCAGCTGTCCTTCTCTAAGGGCTCCTCCTTGCTCTTACCATTTCAGTTGTATAATAACCCCTTGATTGCTGAGAAGCACAGCAGCAGTGGTAGGGATGGGCAAAAAAATGAGTTCCATCATTTTTATTTTTAAATTGATTTACCCACTTTGCATTTCCTGGAACTGAATGAAATTTGTGGACAGAAATCTGTATGATCCTGGTTTTGTGATGCATCCCAGGAGCATCCCTGGCTGGGGTATGCTGGGAGTTGTCAGACTGCTTTCTGTCCATCCATGTGTATCAGGATCATGCTCTGAAATGCTCTGGGATAGTGGGTCATTTTATACAGTTCCGTGTGCAGCCTTCCCCAAACGGTGAGCCACTCCGAAAGAATGATGATGTCTTCGTTAAACCTCAGTGTTGGCCTCCACAATATGATCATGACCCTTGATTGTCTTGACTTCCTTCCTTTTAAAAAGGATATGATTAAAGCTGTTTTCAGGTAGCAACACTCTAATTTTCACTCGTAGCCAAAGGGGCACTTAAGGGATTTCTTCCAAAAGGCATCACATCAAGAGACTGATCATCATATGAGTTCTCCCTGTGACCTATTGCCTGAGGATTTTCTTTGTTTTTATATTGTGAACCTGTGGATGGGACGTTCTGTGTTGCTGTTGCTGTTGATGTTGTTCTGCTGCCTACCACATTCAGCAGAGACTGGACTAGACAATAAATGATGGCAATTTAAGGACTATCACATAGGCTCTAGGTTTTGGATCAAAATTTGGATTGGTGGAGTTGAAAGGGATTTCTTGCGGTGATTTTGGGTTTTGATTAGTAGTGATGATAGCAGTATGGTTGGTTCCCCCCAGCAAGTGGAAATACACACGCACACACACGCACACGCACACACACACACACACAAATCTCCTATATGTTTCACCGCAATGTATGTAATATTCATTAGTACGTAATGTTTATTATATTTCTCCCCATTTTGTTCCATTCTCATGAGCAGAGGACAGAGAACTAGAATGCTGCATGGAGTCTGAAGGGACGTAGGAGGTTTATTAAACTCTTTTTAAGTATATACTTATTTTTAAAATAATAATAGTATATATATTTCTGTAGCATATGCATCAGAGGAAATGCCCATAATTTCCAATCTACATCCATTTTGGGAAAGTAAAGCAAATGGTCCGTAAATCTACGGCCTTAGCTAGACCTAAGGTTTATCCCAGGATCGTCCAGGGGTCGTCCCTGCCTGCTCCCGGGATATCCTGTGTGTCATTTACATGAACAGAGATGACCCTAGGATGATCCCGGGATAAACCTTAGGTCTAACTAAGGCCTATGACTCCACATGGCCTGAGGATGCTTCATCTGCCACAGAATCGATGGGTCAAATTAATAGAAATACAGCCTTATTTTAATTAATCTCAGATGCCTTCAGCATTCCTATTACGGAGACATGCAATTCATATGGCTGTTTTTGTTTGTTGTTATGGTTAAGGGTGCATGTTTGGACAGAAAATAGCCGTACAACTCACAGAATCCCTCCAGCCAGGAATGCTGGCTGGGAATTGCAGGGCATTTTCTGTCCAAAGCTGCATGGAATTGCATACTAATTTCATTTATAATGGTGGAGAGCGGAGACATGACTCCTTGAAACAAATATGAGATGTTCGGTGTCTGGTGGGGAGTCATGAGGTCTACGAGTCAAGGAGGTGAGACAATAAAGAGATGACACAACCATATGGATTGAAAATCGGGACACTTTTATTAAATTTGATCTGCAGAGGGGGATTCCTGGGCAGCGACTCCACTATGCCGGCACGAGCCAGTCAATGTAATCAGGTGAAACATACTTTGCCTTTGGGATGTCCATTATAGGGTGGGCACTCCCTGGGATATCCCCATTTGGGGAAAGGGGACACATCCCTTGTCACATCCCCCTGGGCTGTGAAACACTGGGTGTGCAAGGGAAGATGGCCCCACAGGCACCCCCCACACACACACACTGGGGCCACAAAACCTTTAGCTGGAAGGCATCAATTATCTCTGGACATGTCTATGTCTTAAGGGTGTAGAGGGAGGGAGGGGAGAGGATCATGGACTCACCCTGCTTCCGTGATCCTCCTCCCCAGCATCTCGATGGCCGTGCGACATCCCGGAAGCAAGGAGGGACATCACAGCAGCCATTAAAACAAAAATAGGAGAAAAGAGCACAATTGTGCTCCACTGAAAAAGTGAGTGGAAACAGCAACAATCTGAATCCACTCCACCCCGCCCACTCCTGAGGGGCACGGACTGCCCCATGCAGCTCCGTGCCCATTGTAAGAGCCCCACTATTCGTGGGGAGGAAGATCAGCCACATGGCCTGCTGTCCTCAGGATGGTCCTGGGATTGCAGAAAACTCAGGTTTTCCATGGTCCCAGATATCCCAGGGGAAGTCCCTGGTCATCCTGGGTTGTCCCAGGGATTTCCTGAACATCATTTGGATGCACAGGGATGATCCAAGGACTACCCCGGGACATAGGGCTGGTGGAGACATGCCCTCTGCCAATGATGTCTAAGAATGATCACCATCTCTATCCAAACATAGAATCATAGAATAGCAGAGTTGGAAGGGGCCTACAAGGCCATCGAGTCCAACCCCCTGCTCAATGCAGGAATCCACCCTAAAGCATCCCCAACAGATGGCTGTCCAGCTGCCTCTTGAAGGCCTCTAGTGTGGGAGAGCCCACAACCTCCCTAGGTCAACTGGTTCCATTGTCGCACTGCTCTAACAGTCAGGAAGTTCACCCAAACCAGCATACCAGGGGAATGTGACCAACTGGACCAAAAGAAAACCCATCAAGTCCACCTAAGATGCTCCCACCCCACTTACAGTGTGAAACAAGGAAAACAGCAAGACAATTGGTCAGTACGGCAAAGTTCCTGGTCGGCCCACAAAAAAGTGGCCAGTTAAACCCCCGCACTGCATGCAGGGAGGATAGAGGAAGCTGTGTTTCATAGAGGATGGGAGGAAGGCTGATATCGCTGTGTAAGTCCCTCCTCCGGCCAGTGACAACCTCAAGACCTGCCAATCCCGGGGGTTGCTGGCACATCCTCTAATCCCCTGCCCCCCCCCCCATGCAACAGCCTCCTCACAGTCAGGCAAACCAAAGCAACACTCCATTCCTTGGGTTCAATCAAATGAGAAACGAACATGTTCCCCATTCATCTCAACATTGTTTTTAAACTGATTGTTTAAGTCCCCTTTGGCCAATGGTGAGAATTATAGTGTGACTTCTTGAAGATGACTTTAATCACATACTTTTTTTTTTTCTTTTTCAAAAATTAAGCGTGATGTGAGTACAGTCAGGAATTACGCACTGGATGATGGTGTGATGGAGGCCAAAACAGATGGTTAAGGAAGACCTTGTCATTTTTGGGTAGTTCCCCATTGATTGGGGATTGATGCTCAGAACTGTATAAATAGCTCCACTGTCCTGAATGGCTTCATTCACTTATTTGCACTGGAACTAACAACCACACCAATTCTTACTACTGAACTAGGTAAGTTCTATTCCAGTGTTTGCTAATTTTTGAAGATGGGAAGAAAACTCATTATGTTATGTTATGCTGCTCTCTCTCTCTCTCTTTCTCTCTCTCTCTCTCTCTCTCTCTCTCTTTCTCTCTTACATTTCTATGCCATCCAATCATTAGTATTTGGGTAACTCTGAACAAATTCAGAGACCTTTGTATATGGGTGGTTGGATGCATAATTTTTGAGACAGTGCCCGTTTGAATCCAAATTAATATGCAGAGAAGCTAAGCTCTTTCACACGGATCTTAATTCTTCTAGGATTTCATGTTTCATAACCTTATATTCATTTATTTTATTTATTTGCGATGTTTAAATGCCACTAAATCAAATAAAACCGCTAAGCGGTTCACAGATAAATATTAAAATCACGTTCATAATTCAATATTGAAAAGGCAACATTAAAAACAGTTCCAAAGACAATAAAAGCAGTTCAAGGAGCAGTGTGATTAATTTAATTACAGCCCAGCAAAAGCCTGGGTGAACAAGTGTGTTTTCGGGAGGCATTTGGAAGATGCCACATCTTCTACCTCTTTACAAGGGTTTCATATGTCCTATCCTGGTTCAGAGAAATTGAAGTGGTATGAAGTGCTATTAAAATAAGTCTACATGGTTATCTTATTCAGCAGAGTAATAAAAACATGGTAATACAGTAGGGGCTAGGTTTATCCCACAAGGGATTATCTAATTCTTTCCTCACAACAATCCTGTGAGGTATGTTGCTCTGGGATGTAGTAAATGCTCAAGGATATATCCTGAGGGCTCCCTCACGAATTGCATTTTCAGATATATGTTTATGATTTTTTAAGTGTACCTCAAAAAATTGTAAGTATGGGATGGGACCACACCATGAATCATATGGTTCCTGAGGAATCTGGGGCTGTAGCTAGACCTAAGGTTTATCCCTGGATCGTGCAGGAGTCAAACCTGTTCATCTAGGTGACACACAGAGGATCCAGTGCTCAGGCAGGGGCAAACCCTGGATAATCCCAGGATAAACCTTAGGTCTAGCAGTGGCCCGGGTCTCTTGCCCTGTCATGTCAAAAAAAAAATGGCCCAAGGCAGAAACTGGAATCCATATTCTGAGCTCTTGAAACTGTTCCATACTTGCTCCCAATAAGAATGGCCAAGATGACTAGCCATTGAGATATCAGATGTAAACCTTGAAGCATCCTCCCAAAAGGTAAGATTGCTAGGAGGTAGGATTTCTGGGAGGTAGGACTGCAGTCTGGAGAAACATCTTGAGAACATCCGAGCTGGTCTCCCTAATGAAGAACATTTGTACACGATCCATGTTATTGTTCTGAAGATGCTGTGGCTTGTTCACAGGAAATCTCTTGATTCCTTTCAGCTCTGCCTTTCCTCCCGGTCGCAAAGATGTCATGCTGTCCCAAGAATAATTGCTGCTCCGGCTGTGGCAAGCAGTCCTCAGGCTCCTCCTGTAGTAGCAACCAATCCTCTGGCCAGTGTGGCTGCAATCACTGCTGCTGCGGCCACTCGTGCTGTTGCTGCGACCACTCGTGCTGTTGCTGCTGCCACCCACATTGCTGCTGCTGCTGCCCGTGTTGCTGCTGCTGCCCAGGTTACTGCTGCTGCCCAGGTTGCTGCTGCTGTGGTTCTGGTTCCTCTGGTGGTTCCTCCTCTGGTTCTGGTTCCTGCAGTTGTTCCTCCTCTGGTTCTAGTTCCAAAGGATGTCCTAAGCAATCCAGGTCCTGAAAAAATCCAAGGGCAGCTTGAATGCAAGCAAAGTGTCTTCAACAGGATGGCCCAAGAAATAATGCCACCACCATCAACATCCACAGTGATTTCGACCTGTTGAATGCCTGACACTTCTCTCCTGCCTCCTTTAATTCATGGATTCTTTTTAATATTCTCCATCCTTATTCTTTGCTTTGTAAAGGAGGCATGCCTACTGCACATCTGGAATACCTTTCTGATCTTTTTCTTGGTGAATCGGGTGCTCTCCCTTCTGTCTTGGCTCTTTGAATTATTTCTCTGTTGACACAGAATCTGACTGTACATGTGGGAAATAATAAACTCCATTCTACCGTACATAGACTCATTTGATTACTTTTAAGGGTGGATGGATCAGTCCATTTCCAGACTGGGTCAGTTTTGCATGTACCCACCTTAAGACTGTTCCACCGAGTTTCTGCATCATTCCTCAGATTTGCTTAAAAGAGAGCTAAAAAGAAAGAAAGGCATGAAGAATTACATTTATTTCTGCAAGCAACTAATTCTAATCAATGTTGAAGCTGAGAAACTCACAGCAAAATCCAGAGAAGTGTAGAGTCTGAAAGCAGTTTTCCAATCTGGATATTAATCTGGGAAGGGCAAATAGGATCGGTTTGCTTAAAAATGCAGAACATACTGAAATCTCTGCTATTCCTAATTTCTTTCCCCTTAAACTGGGGTGGGGATATCACTCAATCAGTAGAGCACCTGCTTTCCTTGCAAGTAGAAAATAGGAAAAGAAGATCCATGCCACATCAAACTAAGGTTCCATCTAGTCCAGCATTCTGTTCAGACACTGGCCAACGAAACAGCTGTCTGTGGGAAGCCCCCAAGCAATATTAAGTATAAAATTAGTAGGCATGTAGAAGGACAAGCCATGCTGAAAAAGAATCAGCATGGCTTCTGCAGAGGTAAGCCATGTCTCATGAATCTTTTTAGAGTTCTTTAAGAGTGTCAATAAACAGGTGGACAGGGATGATTTACTTGGACTTCCAAAAGCCTTTTGACACAATCACTTACCAAACACTATTGAGAAATGTGGTGGTCATGGAATTAGAGGAGAGGTCTTCTTATGGATCAATAGCTGCTTAAAGACATACAGCAAGGAGTTTTGTTGTTGTTTATTCGTTCAGTTGCTTCCAACTCTTCGTGACTTCATGGACCAGCCCACGCCAGAGCTTTCTGTCGGCCGTCGCCACCCCTAGCTCCCCCAAGGTCAAGTCTGTCACCTCCAGAATATCATCCATCCATCCTGCCCTTGGTCGGCCCCTCTTCCCTTTGCCTTCCACTTTCACTAGCATCAGCCTCTTCTCCAGGGTGTCCTGTCTTCTCATTATGTGGCCAAAGTACTTAAGTTTTGCCTTTAATACCATTCCCTCAAGTGAGCAGTCTGATTTTCCCAATGGAGGAACATAAATAGTGTGCCTCAAAGGAATCTATTTTGGGACTAATGCTTTTCAACTTGTTCACAAATTATCTGGAATCAGGAGTGATCAGTGAGGTGACCAGATAATTAAGGGTGGGTAAAACGAAAAGGGATTGTGGAGAACACCAAAAGTAGGGTGACCATATGAAAAGGAGGACAGGGCTCCTGTATCTTTAACAGTTGTATTGAAAAGGAAGTTTCAGCAGGTGTCCTTTGTATATATGGGGAACCTGGTGAAATGTCCTCTTCATCACAACAGTTAAAGATGCCCTCTTTTAAATCTGGTCACTGGAGTATAGCTCCTGCAACTTTAACTGTTGTGATGAAGAGGGAATTTCACCAGGTTCTCCATATATACAAATGACACCTGCAGAAATTCCCTTTTCTTTGCAACTGTTAAAGATACAGGAGCCCTGCCCTCCTTTTCATATGGTCACCCTACCAAAAGGGCCTCTCCAGACTGGGAGAAAGGCCATCAAAATGGCGAATGTGTTTGGAGTAAAACAACAACAACCCAACTAGCAGATTTGAAATCTTGGGGTTGTGGTGGGCAGCTTCATGAAAATGTGTGGCTGCTTAGAAAAGGCAAACTCCATGGTGCACAAAGGGAACACAGCACATAGTTAAACTATGGGATTAAAGGTGACCAATTTGGATGGCTTTAAAAGGGGGGTTGGATAAATTCCTGGAGGAGAAGGCTAGCAATGGCCACTAGTCCTGATGGTTATGTGCTACCTCCGGTATCAGAGGCAGTAAGCCTGTGTGCACCAGTTGCTGGGGAACATGGGTGGGAGGGTGCTGTTGCACCATGTCCTGCTTTGTTGGTCCCTGGTCAACAGCTGGTTGGCCACTGTGTGAACAGAGTGCTGGACAAAATGGGCCATGTTCTGATCCAGCACAGCTTATATTACATTTTTCTGACATTAGTTCAGTAGCACCCTCCCAGGCATGTCCCTAGCAATGGAGAGGCATCCTGCCTCTGGTCCTGTAGGTAATACTGTATATAGTAATGATGACTATTAGGCATTGGTAAGAACATTAGGAAAGCAGTGCTGGATCACAGCAAAGACCTGGCTAGTCCAGGATTTTTCTGCCACAGTGGGCAACCTGATGCCCCCACCTGATGTCTGAACTGATGGCACCTAGAGGGCTGTGGCCATCTGGAATGAGGATGGCAGCCACAGTTTGTCTATGCCTTACCTCGAGGATCAGGAAGAGGAGAGGGAGACCCAGCACAACAGGCCCCAGCTAGAGCCAGGTGGGGATCTGGAAGCTTTGGCTGATAGCACTCCCCTGGGACCACTGGTAGAGTGTCCTGGCACCTCTAGTGACATACCTGGACTCCTCCAAATGCAGAAGGCTCTTCAATTTCTCACTTTCATTCTTTGGACTATAGAGATCTCTGGATCCTTGGCAACCCATCTTGACCACCCTCCTGGGCAATCCCTGACTGGCTTCAACATTTGGATCAAGTATCTTCTGTCAACTGACTGCTGGGCTGTTTTTGACCTCACCCTGCCTTCTACTGCACTATTTGAAATCCTGTAAATGACCTCAGTTTGGCCTGGCTTCTTACTTTCTTTACCCTTGGAACTATCTGGACCTTGACCAGAGCACTTGCTAGCTTTAAAACAGGACAGCCTACCTATAAGACCAGTGATCTTTCCTCTGACTAACAGTGGCTTGCTGGGATCACAAATTCCTAGATCTCTGTTCATGCCCGATGGATGCCAGGAATTGAACCTGAGATCTTCTGCATGCGGAAACGCAATCTTCAACCAGAGAACATGATCTTCAACCTTGAAAAAACCAAGGAATGGGACTACTGCCTTCCAAAAAGCAAATGGCATATCCACTGAGCTATATTGTTTCAGGCTGTTTTAAGGAGAAATCAATCCAAGGAGACAATGTACTGTGTTTTGGTATTTTATTATCCACCACATATACAGTGCGATTCAGTGTCGACAGAGGAGTTATTAAAAGAAATGAAATAGAAGGAGGAGAATCCCCACCACAAAGGCGCAATGTTTCAGATCTGCAACAGGCATGCCCCCTTTGCCAAAGGAAGTCAAGGGAAGAAGATGTCCACAGAAAATGAAAGGAGGCAGGTGCAAAGCTTCAGGCACAGAACTCAGCAAATTCATGGATGCAAGGAGCCAACTTGGGTTCAGCGGTGGAGCAGGAGTTGGTGCTGCTTCTTGGACGGTCAGGTTCTTCAGAACTCAGCTTGCATTCAGAGGTTGTCCTGGAATTTTTCAGCACTTACATTGCTTAGGGCAGCAGCAGGAAGACCCACAGCCGCAGGAACCACAGCAGGGGGAGCAGCAGGACTTGCCACAGCAGCCACAACCACAGGAGCCACAGCAGGGGGAGCAGCAAGACTTGCCACAGCAGCAGGGGGAGCAGCAGGACTGGCCACAGCTGCTACAACCACAGGAACCACAGCAGGGGGAGCAGCAGGACTGGCCACAGCTGCCGCAACCACAGGAACCACAGCAGGGGGAGCAGCAGGACTTGCCACAGCAGCAGGGGGAGCAGCAGGACTGGCCACAGCAGCCACAACCACAGGAACCACAGCAGGGGGAGCAGCAGGACTTGCCACAGCAGCAGGGGGAGCAGCAGGACTGGCCACAGCAGCAGGGGGAGCAGCCACAACTGGAACAGCACACCATCTTTGCAATGGAGAGGGAAAGTGGAGCTGAAAGAAATCAAGAGATGTCCTGTGAACCAACTACATCTTATAAGGATGAAAGGCATTGTGTATAAAATGACCAGAATTAGGGAGACTGATGTACACCCGTATTTCAAATGATGTTCCTCTAGTGTTTGATCCTACCTATGGCTACCAAGATTCAAGGTTTCTAAAGGATGTCTCACAGTCTACGCAGCTAGAACATTCTTCGTGAGGGCTAATGTGGGGTGTCTCTTCTGTCTATGGATTGTTCTACAGACCAGGGGTGGGGGAAAAGTAGATGTTTGTGACTTCTTCTCCCAGCGTGCCTGGCCATTGCCAATGCATGCAGATGTCGCTTGGAGTCGAAGTCCAGAATATCTGGAGATAGACCTTGTGCACAGCTGTGCAACCAACCAGAGTGTCTGAATTTCAGCTTCTATAAAAAGCTTGAGCCATGTTACACATTACGTTGCAAGAGAACCAGCTTTCTCAGCAAAGTGCAAAATATCTTGTCCACCAAAGCTAATTCTATAGCTTTGGTGTACACGGTCTTTCGCATAATTGGGAATGTTATTCCTGTTGAAGATCTGAGTTCTCTTGCCTTCAAAATAACTACCAGGATGTAAATTCTTGGATTAGAATTTATCCAATCGACAAAAACTGTTCTCTCTCCCTCTCTCTCTCTCTCTCTCGCATGCACGCACACACACACACACACACACACACACACACACACACACACACACCAAATCCACAATACAAGAATAATTTGCTTCTGCTTTCTGTGGATGGTGCCATAGAACAGAGTTGGGCATTAGAATTTACCCAATGCACAAAAACGCTGCTTGCTCCCTGACACACAGATAGAACACAAGAATAACTTGGTTCACTGAAGGGTCCAAATGCTAACAAAGACAATTTAGCTCCCAGTCTTTAAGAATGAACAAACATGGGACTCAGAACTCACCTTATTCAGTAGAAGGAATTGATGTAGATGTTGGATCCAGTGAGTGAGTGGAGAACTTCACCAAGGGGGACCATTTTATAGAGCTCTCCGCATCCTTCCATGAGCAATGATGCACTACCCAAGAATGACGACGTCTTCATTATCCTTCCACATTGGTCTCCACCAAAACCTCATCTGGCGCATGATCCTTCACTGTGTCCACGTCTTCAATTTGTTAAAAAAAAAGTGTATGATTAAAACTATGCACTTGTAATAACAGTGTAATTCTCATCCCTGACCAAAGGGGGCACTTAAAGGATTTTACTTAAAATTAATTATTTTTAGATGAATGGGCATCCTATGAGTTTCTTGTTGTGATCCAGAACCTATTAGTTTAAGTACCAGAAAGCCTCATGATTCCCCACCAGACTAAGCACATGTGCCATTTGTTTCTGGGGGGCAGATGTTTCCACGTAATGAATACACTAAACACAATTCAATTTAGGCGCCAATGGACCGGCTCCTTGTAAGGTTTCTTTCTGGGTAAGCCCACCAGCAGGGCATGAAGGTAAGAATACCCCATTCTGTCCCAGCCTACCGACTCTGGCCCATGGATCAAATCCATCCCTTCTGGGTTCCCCAGCAGACCACATATCATTCCTCAAACCCTCAATCATTGGATGGTTTCCAAACATTCTTGACTAGTCCTGCACTGAGCAGGGGGTTGGACTCGATGGCCTTATAGGCCCCTTCCAACTCTACTATTCTATGATATGAGTCTATGATGCTTTCTCATATTGTAAAGATTCTCCAAAGGGTTATTTACTGGGAGTAAAAGCTTTACACTAAAATATGCTGTTATTTTGAGTGGACAGATTTTGTCTTTTGCCTCACTGGAATTGAGCCACTGACAGCTTCTCTGAAATGGAATTCAACTCACAGGCTGAAAGAGATACTGCTCTTGAAGAACACCATCTCTGGATCTTGAAGGCCCATGATGGAAAAACCTTCCTAAGCTATGGGTGTGGTCTTTGCCTTGATGGGACACTGCCTGAGGGCCATTTGTACACTACTATGAATTCCATGCTGGGCAAAGGGTGGAATGTAAATGAAATGAATAAGTGAATATCTAAAAGTTTGCACTGAAACTTCTCGTACTATATCCAAAATCCCCCCCCCCCCAAAAAAAGATGCAGCATGGACTATATCTGTTACGACTTGAAAACACATAGACTTTTCTTTATGAATACAACTAGGCAAATGTTTTATCTGACATTTTCATATGGAAAAGTGGGGTTCAAATCATATCGCCTCGGGAGAGCAAGTTGCCACTCCGAATTGACCATTTCTTTAGTGCATAAACACTGTAAACAAGGTGTTTGTCTTATGGTTGCTTCTAACTCCCCAACAGCTTCACTTTAATAAATGCATTTATCTTCCTTAACAATTTCCTTTTGGGTTAACCTATTAGGAAAAGGAAAAACAATTAGTTATATCAGAGCCACACATCTCTAGTGGGATTCCTAGTTGGCTAGCCCTGCTTCAGACCGTTTCCTTGATTCTTCATTACTATAACCAAGGATTATTCTTACTATTGCCAGATTCTACATTGGTGCCTCTCTTCGCCAACTTGACATGGCTGGGTCCCATGTTTCTCTCTTAATCTGTACCATTTCATTGATATCATGTTAGTTTCACTGATACCATCAAGTTTCTCTGTTAGGATGGAGGTAAAAATAGTGACATTAGTCCTGCATGTGTCTGGTGGGATAACAAATAATGAGATGGTTTGTGTCACCAGTTCCTCGAGAACAGCTCAGTACCCTGTCCTCAATCTTAAAATCCATCTGATTCAAGTAATCCTTTGAACGCCTCTTAGACACACAGGAAAATTACAGTGCTATTAGACATAGGCATGCCTAATAACAGACCATTGAAATATACTCTGTTCTTCACAAGTACAGCAAGAATTCCGAAGGATCATGAAACCGGATGATGGCGCAGAGGTTGGAAATGTGTTTGTTGGCCGAGGAAGCACTGGTCATGTTTTGACACTGCGTCACTGCATTGAGGAAGGGAGCATGGACCTATATATAAATACGGCCATCCTTCACTGCTTCACTCATTGTACTTCGTTGACGTTGAAATCTACTACTTCTGCTAAGTTTGGTGTGATATATTCCGTCGATCCTTATTCACCAGCATTAGGGCAAAAATGGTTTTAGTTGCAGTTTATGGGCTTTGCATTATGTCTGATTTAGACAAATTGGTGGCTAGTAGACTAATATCACTGTCCAGTTTTCAAGACCTGGAATCTCATTTAAAATAGTTAGGTAGGAGGTGATGGCAAAGCCTTTGCCTGAGAATAAGTATGACCACCAGCAACCAGAGCAGACAAGGATAGGAAAGATGTCCCAGTGGTCAGATAATATAAGACAACCTTTTCTGCTCTTAGCAGCCTCCACCTGAGTTTAGGGGAATTTACCCAAATTTGTTGCTTTCCAGATGGTTGAAATTTAATCACCAGCAGAGTTAATGGTCAGAAATTGCAGTCCAAAACATTGTTAAGTTACCAGGTTGGAGAACACTCCCTTAGAGCATGTCTGAAAATTGCCATTTTGGTCATATATTGAATAGCATGCATTATAAGGGTGATTCTCTCAATTATAAACTCTGTCACTATGGTGTTTGGTGTTGGTAGGTGGGAGAAGAAAACACTGCAAGGATCCTCCTTAATGATAAAATGCCTAAGTGTCGTTTTCTTTGTATAGTATAATACTACCAATTTTGCAAAACCACAGTCCCCACATGCTACTAGACCTCAAGCACACATGGACATTTACACAATTTCCCCTGTCTCATCACCAGAAGGGGGCTATAGCCATCAGAGGAAGCAAATTTTACATGCCTGAGGTAAAACAGGGTGGGGGGTATATTCAACCACCTCCTAGAAACTTCTTTCCCTTTTGGTGATAGCATGGGAGCTTCAACAATGTGGGGAAAATGTTATCCAGTTTGGGGTGCCATGAGGAAGCATTCATCTCTCATTGATTTGGCTTAATGATATGATTATGGTGGTTATAGGATCCCTGATTGCCTGGATCATGTAACTAGCAGGAAGTACGCACATAAGAATTGCCGAAGTAAGTGCCAAAAGGAGCATTGCAAAGGAGCAGAAAGGCAGTCTCTCTCTCTCTCTCTCCCTCTCTCTCTCTCTCTCTCTCTCTCTCTCTCTCTCTCTCTCTCTCTCTCTCCTCTTCTACCCTTTGAAAAATTATATATTCATATAGATATTAACCCCCCCAAAAGTTATGCTCATCCATAATATACAATGTATATGTATTTTATTTCAGCTTGTCCTTTACTCTGCAAAGGTGAGCTGTTGTGGTTTATAGAATCATAGAATAGCAGAGCCGGAAGGGGCCTACGAGGCCATCGAGTCCAACCCCCTGCTCAATGCAGGAATCCACCGTAAAGCATCCCTGACAGAGGGTTGTCCAGCTGCCTCTTGAAGGCCTCTAGTGTCATGCTGTTCTCTTTGCTGTGTTGGGCTGTTATGCTGCTCCTCCTGTTGTGCTCAATCCTGCTGCTCCCAGGCTAAGGGGTGCTGTGCCACAAATTGCTAAGGAGCCACCCAGAGCACAACCAAGATTAGAAGTCTGCCAATGCAACACCCCGAATAACATCGCTGCTGACAGCACTGCTCTTGAAGGCGGCCAAGTTACTTCACGAAAATCAATTCCCTAAAGCTTCCTGGCTCCTCAGATATTTCATAGATCCTCCTTCTCCTCACAAGCTCCTTGTCCTCCCCAACCTGCTCCTTCTCCTGCTTCCACCCCCCTATACCAGCACAACAACCAGCAACCTTTTTATTTGATTCTGGAACAATTTATAGTGGTATTGTGAGTGTCACAGCATCATTTTGTGAGGTTGTTTATTGTGAGGTAATTTGTAGTAGGATTGTCTCAGCGTGAGGTAATTTATTGTGAGGTAATTTATAGTGTCTCAGAGCTAGCCCAGGAATTTGGCTGGCTGAGGGGGCAGTCAAGATGGCATCCCCGTCCCATTTCATATACAGAAGGACACATGGGTCATTGAGCTCCCAGAGGCTCCCAAAAGGCAAATGGGGATTCTTGAGTTTTGCCAGCCAGTGCTGTGGGACTCAGAGGAAAGGCAATGAACCCAAGTGCGTCCCTCGCTTAGAGTTGCTGAACTTGCACTGTCTTGGGGAGGCATTCCCCAACACCTAAAGAGGTATCTGGATAGATGGAGACAGTGCTACACTGTCTCCAGGTTTGGGGGTTAAGAACCTCAGCCCCCTGGGCCAAATCAGGTCAAGTTCAGGGTCCCACTATAGTCCTCTGGAGTTAACTTGATTGTTGTACGTCCGTTCTTCTAACTGCCTAAAAGTTGGTGACTTCCTGGCTTATAATAATAATAATAATAATAATAATAATAATAATAATAATAATAATAATTTTACTTATTTATTTATTACTCGCAACTCCCTTTTTACACCCCCTATATTATGTGTGGAAATGCAAGTATGCAGGCTTATTAGATTGAATGAGATGATTGACATTTATACTTCTAGACCTGGGCCAGATCTACACCTTGTATCAAAGCTACAAATGTGGAATAAAAAAGCAGGATATAACACCACGGAAGTGTTATGTGGAATGTGAATTGTGCCCCAACAGTTATCAGTGCACTTCAACACTGCTATAAAGAAGTAGGGTAGATCTAAGCCTTGGAATGGGCATCCTTTTTTCCATGCAAGTGAGGGCCATGTTCCCTCCTGGGTGAAACCAATGGTGGACTCAAAGTGGGTTTATTTCCCACTTTCCGTTCATGCCATTCTTTTCTCTCTCTGCCTCTCTCCCCACATTTCCTCTCTCTACATTCCCAACAAGGAAGAAATAGACTGCTCTTGCCAGAGGTATAAACCAATTGAACATAGAAAGCTGTGGGCCATGTGAATGAGGCAGAGGGCTGCAGACTTTTACCCCTTCCTCTGCCTGGCAATACCTTTCCCGGGTTTCAGGTCACTAGTGGTCTTTCCCTATGTCAACAGATACCTATTCACATGAATTTCCAGGACCTTCAGTATTCCAAGGTCAAGATCTAATGGCCCTGGGGTTCTTCAACCTTGAAATTCCAAGGAATGAGACTATTGCCTTCCGAAAGGCAAATGGCATATCCACGGTGCTATATTGTTTCAAACTGTTTTAGGGAGGAAGCAATCCAAGGAGACAATGTACTGTGCTTTGGTATTTTATTATCCACCAGATATACAGTGCAATTCAGTGTCGACAGAGGAGTTATTCAAAGAAATGAAAGAGAAGGAGGAGTATCCCCACTACAAAGGCGCAATGTTTCAGATCTGCAACAGGCATGCCCCCTTTGCCAAAGGAAGTCAAGAGAAGAAGATGTCCACTGAAAATGAAAGGAGGCAGGTGCAAAGCTTCAGGCACAGAACTCAGCAAGTTCATGGATGCAAGGAGCCAACTTGGGTTCAACGGTGGAGCAGGAGTTGGTGCTACTTCTTGGACGGTCAGGTTCTGCAGAACTCAGCTTGCATTCAGAGGTTCTCCTGGAATTTTTCAGCACTTACATTGCTTAGGGTAGCAGCAGGAAGACCCACAACCACAGGAACCACAGCAGGGGGAGCAGCAGGACTGGCCACAGCAGCCACAACCACAGGAACCACAGCAGGGGGAGCAGCAGGACTTGCCACAGCAGCAGGGGGAGCAGCAGGACTGGCGACAGCAGCCACAACCACAGGAACCACAGCAGGGGGAGCAGCAGGACTTTCCCCCACAGCAGGGGGAGCAGCAGGACTGGCCACAGCTGCCGCAACCACAGGAACCACAGCAGGGGGAGCAGCAGGACTTTCCCCCGCAGCAGGGGGAGCAGCAAGACTGGCCACAGCAGCAGGGGGAGCAGCCACAACTGGAACAGCACACCATCTTTGCAATGTGGAGGGAAGGTGGAGCTGAAAGAAATCAAGAGATGTCCTGTGAACCAACTACATCTTATTATGATGAAAGGCATTGTATATAAAATAATCTGAATTAGGGAGACTGATGTACATCCATATTTCAATGATGTTCCTCCAGTGTGTGATCCTACCTATGGCTACCAAGATTCAAGGTTTCTAAAGGATGTCTCACAGTCTATGCAACTAGAACATTCATCTTGAGAGCTAATGTGGGGTGTCTGTCCTGTCTATGGATTGTTCTACAGACCAGGGGTGGGGAAAAAGTAGACATTTGCAATTTCTGCTCCCAGTATTCCTGGGCCAGATCTACACTACTGCTTTAAAGTGCTTTATAACAGTTTTGGCAACTGTATATGGAGTGTGTCCTGGGCCCCAACACTAGGTAAAACTGTTTTAAAGCTCTTTAAAGCAGCTGAGTAGCTCCTGCCTTGGTGTCTGGGTTTCTGTCTGAATTGTTTCTTCTAGGCCATGTTACATATCATGTGGCAAGAGAACCACTGCGTCTCTATGACACATGGGCAGTCACATCCATATCTTACATTTTAGGCCAATTCTTTAAGACTCTTGCTTCGGTGGACAAGAACTAATACATATTTTGCAAAATTAGAGTTGTTATTCCTGTTGAAGACCTGAGTTCTCTTGCCTTCAAAACAACAACCAGGATGTAAATTCTTGGATTAGAATTTACCCAATTGACTAAAAGGGTGCTCTCTCTCTCTCTCTCTCTCTCTCTCTCACACACACACACACACACACACACACACACACATCAAATCCACAATACAAGAATAATTTGGTTCTGCTTTCTGTGGATGGTGCCATAGACCAGAGGTGGGCAAGAAGTAGACGCTTGCAATTTTGGCTCCCAGCATTCCTGGTGTCTGGGTTTCTGTCTGCATTGTTTCTTCTATATAAAGCCTATATAAGGCCATGTTACATAAAATGTTGCAAGGGAAACACACTTCTTAGCGAAGTACAAAATCGTCTGAGCTAGTTGTGTCTCTTCCAAGTGCGTCTCCATGACACATGGGTGGTCACATCCATATCTTACATTTTAGGCCAATTCTTTAAGACCCTTTCTTCGGTACATAAATTCTTGGATTAGAATTTACCCAATGCAGAAAAAGGCTGCTCCCTCCACACAGACACAACACAAGAATAATTTGGTTCACTGAAGTGTCCAAATGCTAACAAAGACAATTTACCTCCCTATCTTTAAGAATGAACAAACATGGTACACAGAGCTCACCTTATTCAGTAGAAGGAATTGACGTGGATGTTGGTTCCAGTGAGTGAGTGAAGAACTTCCCAGAGGTGGACCATTTTATAGAGCTCTCTGCGTCCTTCCACGAGCAATGATGCACTACCCAAGAATGACGACATCTTCATTATGCTTCTACATTGGTCTCCACCAAGTCCTCATCTGGCGCATGATCCTTAGCTGTGTCCTCATCTTCAATTTGTCAGAAAAATTAGTATATGATTAAAACTATACTCTTGTAATAACAGTGTAATTCTCATCCCTGACCAAAGGGGGCACTTAAAGGATTTTACTTTAAAATAATTATTTTTAGATGAATGGGCATCCTCTGAGTTTCTTGCCTGTGATCCAGAATCTATTAGTTTAAGTACCAGAAAATCTCATGATTCCCCACCAGACTAAGCACATGTGCCATTTGTTTCTGGGGGGCAGATGTTTCCACGTAATGAATACACGTAACACTTGTAAAGGCACATGAATTGTGTGGCTAAATGTACCAATAGATTGGCTCCTTGTAAAGCTTCTTTCTGGGTAAGCCCACGAGCAGGGCATGAAGGCAAGAATACCCCGTCCTGTCCCAGCCACCCCACCTCTGGCCCATGTATCAAATTCATCCTTTCTGGGTTCCCCAGCAGACCACATATCATTCCTCAAAACCCCAATCATTGGATGGTTTCCAAACATTCTTGACTAGGATCATAGAATCATAGAATAGAAGAGTTGGAAGGTGCCTAAAATGCCATCGAGTCCAACACCCTGCTCAATGCAGGAATCTTCCCTAAAGCATATCTGACAGATGGTTGTCCTGCTGCATCTTGAAGGCCTCTAGTGTGGGAGAGCCCACAATCTCCCTAGGTAACTAGTTCCATTGTCGTACTGCTCTAACAGTCAAGAAGTTTTTCCTGATGTCCAGCCGGACTACTACTGCACTGAGCAGGGGATTGGACTCGATGTCCTTATCGGCCCCTACCAACTCTACTATTCTATGATATGATTCTATGATACTTTCACATACTTGTAAAGATTCTCCAAAGGGTTATTTACTGGGAGTAAAAGCTTTGCAGTAAAATATGCTGGTATTGTGAGGGGACCGATTTTGTCTTCTGCCTCACTGGAATTGAGCCCCTGACAGCTTCTCTGAAATGGAATTCAACTCACAGGCTGAAAGAGATACTGCTCTTGAAGAACACCATCTCTGGATCTTGAAGGCCCATGATGGAAAAACCTTCCTAAGCTATGGGTGTGGTCTTTGCCTTGATGGGACACTGCCTGAGGACCCTTTGTACACTACTATGAATTCCATGCTGGGCAAAGGGTGGGATGTAAATGAAATAAATAAATGAATACCTAAAAGTTTGCAGTGAAACATCTGGGACTATATCCAAAATCCCCCCCCCCCAAACAGATGCAACATGGAGGTATGGACTATATCTCTTACGACTTGAAAGCACAGAAACTTTTCTTTATGAATACAGCTAGGCAAATGTTTTATCTGACATTTTAGTATGGAAAAGTGGGGTTCAAATCATATCGCCTTGGGGGAGCAGGTTGAAAGTCCTAATTGACCATTTCTTTAGTGCTTAATCAACCTAAACAAGGGCTCATCTACACCAAGCAGGATATTCTACTATGAAAACGGTTTGAAAGCAGTATATAAAAGGAAGGAGCCACACTACTGCTTGATAGTGGTATTGAAGTCCATTGCAGGATCTACGCCACTGCTTTATAGTGGTAGTGGAGTGCACTGACAACTATTGAGGCCTGTGACACATTTAAACCAAGCTGGATATAACACCATGAAAGTGGTATGAAAGTGGTGTATGGTATGTGTCAACGGGCCCCAACAGTTGTTGGTGCACTTCAATACTGCCATAAAGTAGCAGTGTGACTCCTGCCTTTTATATACCGCTTTCATACCTCTTTCATCCTGCTTGGTGTAGATGAGCCCCAAGTTGTTTGTCTTATGGTTGCTCCTAACTCCCCAACAGCTTCACTTTAATAGATGCATTTATCTTCCTTAAGAAATTCCTTGTGGGTTAACCTATTAGGAAAGGGAAAAACAATTAGTGATATCAGAGCCACACATCTCTAGTGGGATTCCTAGTTGGCTAGCCCTGCTTCAGACCATTTTCTTGATCCTTCATCACTATAGCCATTCTTACTATTGCTAGACTCCACAATGTTGCTTCTCTTATCCAACTTGTCATTGCTGGGTCCCATGTTTCTTTCTTAATCAGTACCATTTCACTGATATTTTAATTTCACTGATACCATCAGGTTTCTCTGTTAGGATGGAGGTAAAAATAGTGACATTAGTCCTGCATGTGTCTGGTGGGATAAACAAATAGTGTGAATGCTTGCATCACCAGGTCCTTGAGAACATCTCAGTTCGCTGTTCACAATCCTAAAATCCATCTGATTAAAACTATCCTTTGAACGCCTCTTAGACACACAGGAAAATTACAGTGTTATTAGATGTAGGCATGTCTAATAACAGACCATTGAAATATACTCTGCTCTTCATGAATACAGCAAGAATTCTGAAGGATCATGAAACCGGATGATGGCGCAGAGGGTGGAAATGTATTTGATGGCTGAGGAAGCACTGGACATGTTTTGATGCTGCCTCATTTCCCTGAGGAAGGGTGCGTGGACTTATATATAAAGATGGTCATCTCTTAATGCTTCATTCGTTTCATCTCATTGACCTTAAATTCTACCACTTCTTCAAAATAAGGTAAGATATATTTCATTGATCCTTATTAATCATCTTTTTTTGGTGAATATGGTTTGGGCCTTAGCTAGACCTAAGGTTTATCCCAGGATCATCCTGGGGTCATCCCTGTTCATGTCAATGACATACAGAGGATCCCGGTAGCAGGCAGGGACAACCCCGGGATGACCCCGGGATAAACCTTAGGTCTAGCTAAGGCCTTAACTGCAATTTAAAGTGTTTGGACCAGTTCTGAAGCTTTTAGAGAAGTAGTTGGATGGGAGACTAATGCCAAGACAGAGCTGTACACAACTCTTACACTGTAGAGTTGCGACTCATATTTCCAGAACTTTGCCTACTATCTGGCCCTGTTTCTCATTTTTGCATACAGAAGTTCTGGGCTTCTGTACCTGGAACCTCCAGTTTAAAGTATCAGGTAATAGGAGCTGATGGGAAAAGCCTTTGCCTGAGAGGAAGTAGAATCACCAGCAACCAGAGAAGAGAGTTGTGGGAAAGATTGACCAGTGGTCGGACAGTATAAGACAATTCTCTTAGAACCCCTTTTCTGATCTTAGAATAGCTTTCTTAGCATTCTCCAGATATTTTTTTTTCATTTAGTACATTTTTTAATCCAACCACTATTTAATACTGTCTGGGTAGTTTATGACCAGTTTAAAAAACAACAAGGAAACAAACTAAAATGCCATTTTACAACAGTTAAAAATATAACATACAATAGACATATTTAAAAGAGTACAGTACACTATAATATGCAAGCATGGCCAATGGTCAGGAATGATGAAGGTTGAAGTCCAAAACTTTGGAAGGTTGCCAGGTTGAAGAACAGAGCCCTAGAATATGCCTGGAAATTGCCATTTTGTAAATATTCTTGGCTAGTATTCATTTAAAGGGAAAATATCTACATTACAAACCATTGCTATGGTGCGTGCTGTAGGTATGGGTGGGGGGGGAAATAGTGAGAATCCTACTTGATAATATAATGCTTGGGTTTAGTTGGCTTTGAACATTTTAATACTACCAACCTTGCAAACAACCAGCAAATTTTACAAGCCTGAACCAAAATGGAGTGGGGGAGGATATATACAACCATCTCCCGGACACCCCTTCCCATTGGAATTGTTGTAGATTGCAAGCTGAATATGAGCCAACAGTGTGATATGGCTGCAAGAAAGGCCAATGCTATTTTGGGCTGCATTAATAGAAGTATAGCTTCCAAATCACAGGAGGGACCGGTTCCTCTCTATTCGGCCCTGGTTAGGCCTCATCTAGAGTATTACATCCAGTTCTGGGCTCCACAATTCAAGAAGGAAGCAGACAAGCTGGAGCATGATCAGAGGAGGGCAACCAGGATGATCGGGGGTCTGGAAACAAAGCCCTATGAAGAGAGACTGAAAGAACTGGGCATGTTTAGCCTGGAGAAGAGAAGATTGAGGGGAGACATGAGAGCACTCTTCAAAGACTTAAAAGGTGGTCACACAGAGGAGGGCCAGGATCTCTTCTCGATCCTCCCAGAGTGCAGGACACGGAATAACAGGCTCAAGATAAAGGAATCCAGATTCCAGCTGGACATCAGGAAAAACTTCCTGACTGTTAGAGCAGTACGACAATGGAATCAGTTCCCTAGGGAGGTTGTGGGCTCTCCCACACTAGAGGCCTTCAAGAGGCAGCTGGACAACCATCTGTCAGGGATGCTTTAGGGTGGATTCCTGCATTGAGCAGGGAGTTGGACTCGATGGCCTTGTAGGCCCCTTCCAACTCTGCTATTCTATGATTCTATGATTCTATGATTTTGATCTTGGTAGTCTCAGAAAGATAGCAACAAAAGAAAGAAAAAAAGAAATACAATTCAGAGTTCCACAAGGAAGTATTAACCTCACTTTGCTGTGGATTTGTGATGTGATCCTACTGGCTATAGGATCCCTGATTGCCTGGATCCTGTAACTAACAAGAAGAACCCCCAAACAAAGTTTTTTTTAAAAAAAAAACTGCTAAAAGGGAACAGTGAAAAAGATTGGAAAGACTGTCTCTCTCCCTCCCCCTCCCCCCTCTCTCTTCCTTCTGCCCTCTGAAAAATCCTGTTTGCAAATATGTAAACATTTGCCCTCAATCGAAGGGGTCGTCTATAATATATACAACATATGTTGCTTTTATTTCAGCTTCTCCTTCACTCTGCAAAGATGAGCTGTTGTGGTTCTTGCGGTGGAAGCTCTTCATGTTGTGGGACCACACTCCTGTGTTGTGCGGTGCCCTGCTGTGGTGGTCAGTCCTGCTGCTCCCCCTGCTGCACTCAATCCTGCTGCTCCCCCTGCTGCACTCAATCCTGCTGCTCCCCCTGCTGCACTCAATCCTGCTGCTCCCCCTGCTGTGGTCAATCCAGCTGCTCCCCCTGCTGCACTCAATCCTGTGGCAGTTCCAAATCTTGCTGCTCCCCCTGCTGCAGCCAGACTCTCTGCGCCCCCTGCTGCCCCGCAGTGCTATCCTGTGGCCAGACCAAGGGCTGTTGTGCCAAGAAATGCTAAAAGAGCCATCTGGGCTATGAGCCAATGAGACAGCTGGAATGACACCACTGCTGACAACACCAGTCATCAAGGCTTCCCAGTTACTTTACTGTACCAATCTGGCTGCTCCCCCTGCTCCCCCGTTGCTCTCAATCCAGCTGCTCAGTCCACGATCCTGTTGTGCTCAGTCCAGCTGCTTCCCCTGCTGCACGCAATCCAGCTGCTCCTCCTGTTGCTCTGAATTCAGCTGCTCCCCCTGTTGTAGCCACTCCTACTGCTCCCCCTGCTGCTGTCAGACTCCCTGCGCCCCCTGGTGCCCTCCAATAAAAGGGCAAGCTAAGGGCAACTGTGCCAAGAAATACCAAGGACGCATCTGGAGCACGAGCAAGTCTAGAAGACTGCCAACACAACACCTGGAACAACATTGGTGCTGACAGCACTGCTCTTGAAGGCTGCCAAGTTCCTTCATTCCACCAAATGAATTGCCTGAAGCTTCCTGCCTCCTCAGCTACTTGAAAGATTCTTTTCCTTCTCTTTTCCGATACCTCAATAAAATCCTACAATAACTGAACTTGATATTCTCCCGGGTTATCAGTCGCAAACTCCCGTTTCAAGTGTCTGTGTATTTCTGACAAATGAATGAACACTTTGCAATGTTGGGAATTCCCTCCCCGCTGGGTTGTTGTCAAGAACAGGAGTTGGCCAAGGGTCAACCTGGATCTACAGGTAGATTCCTGGGTGATTTGCAGAACATCGGCAAGGATTTCTGACTCCCAGTTGTCTAGGGGTGTGTGTGGATCTTTTCTCAGCAGGGTGAGGGAAACCCACTTTGTGAGATAACTTATAGTGGGGCTGTGAGTAAATTTACAGAGAGAGGAGGACTGAGATAGAACACCTCAGGGCTGGCCCAAGAATTTGGCTGCCTCAGGGTCAAGATGGTGTCTTCTTCCTATTTCATGTACAGAAGATAATTGGACTGGCCACTGATATCTTCCTTCAGTACTCCTGGAGGAATCACATCTTCCACTGCACCTGAGGATGGCAGGGTAGTTCAGGGTGTGCTAGATAGGTGATGTGATATATACACTGTTCTTGTCCTGGAAAGCGGCTTAGCAACCAGCCACTTTTCAACTTATCTAAATGGGCTGTGTGCCCAGACTGGGAAGGCCGCCAGGTACCAGCAAACACAAGTCAAAGCCAGTCCATAAATCCATCCAGTTGTCATAAAGGGCACGGGAGAGAGGGTCACGAAAGTCCACAAAGCCAGTCCGAGTTCCAAAGGGCAGGAGAGAGTCACAGAGTCCAAGAAGTCCGTAGTCCAGCCGGTATAGCAGAAACACGACAAGGCCAAGGTTTCAAGGTCCAGAGCTTTCTCAGGCAAACCAGATTAAGTCTGACAAGATCCTGGCCTGCGCACTGTTACTTAAATACCCAAGCCCAGAATCACAGCTGTTCCCTGTTTATCTGGCGTTTAGTAGCAATACGCTTGGATCTGCGTAACGCCTCCTTCTCCGCCCTTTGTTGTTTGAACGATGGCACCGGTAAGATGTTTGTTTGCTCTTCCTCTAAGGCTGAGCTGGAGGGAGCCTCCACTGGCTGCTGCCCAGCCATGCTAATACTGGGTCCCGCCTGCGGCCCTTCATCCCCAGACTCTTCATCGTTCAATAACTCACCGTTCCTAACAGTTCTGTCCTCTAACAGAGATTGGGACTGTTTGGTACAGGAGATGGAACACCAAGGGAGTTGCTACCACTGCCTTTCTGTGGTGCTAATGCCTGGGGCAGTTGCTTCTGTCTGCCTCTTGGGCTGGCTAGCCAAGTTGTGGGTAGGGTAATGCAAGCTATTTAGGCCAGGCTCTGTGTTCCACTCAGTGTACTTGGTACTTCCTCAGTGCCCACATCCTAGCCAGGTTGGGGCCAGCCCCAGCATGGCTAACCCTGAGGTCCTCCCTCATCTTCTCACCTTCTCATCTTCTCACCCTGAGGTCCTCTCACACTATTGCCCCGCTCGTGCTCTTCGCTCCTCTGATGCCATGTTTCTCGCCTGCCCAAGGGCCTCTACTTCCCTTGCTCGGCTCTGTCCATTTTCTTCTGCTGCCCCTTACGCCTGGAACGCTCTTCCAGAACATTTGAGAACTACAACTTCAATCGCAGCTTTTAAAGCTCAACTAAAAACTTTTCTTTTTCCTAAAGCTTTTAAAACTTGATGTTGTGCAGACTTTATACTGTTAGTTTTACCCTACCCTGTGCCTGCTTACCCTACCCTGTGCCTGTTTGCATTCTCTTCCCCTCCTTATTGTTTTACTATGATTTTATTAGATTGTAAGCCTATGCGGCAGAGTCTTGCTATTTACTGTTTTACTCTGTACAGCACCATGTACATTGATGGTGCTATATAAATAATAATAATAATAATAATAATAATAATAATAATAATAATCTTCTCACCTTCGCATCTTCTCACCCTGAGGTCCTCCCTCATCTTCTCACCTTCTCATCTTCTCACCCTGAGGTCCTCCCTCATCTTCTCACCTTCTCATCTTCTCACCCTGAGGTCCTCCCTTATCTTCTCACCTTCTGCTCCATGCAGTGATGGTTCTTGCCTTGATCATTTCCTCAAATGCCCCAAAGCTACCCTAGATAAAGTCAGGGCCAGGCAAAGCTGGTAATAGGCCCATGCCAGATCGGAAATGTAGGCCCCATTTCAAACTGCTCATTAAGTATTTTTTAATCAGTTCTAAATACATATGAACTAGA
The DNA here is from genome assembly GCF_023053635.1 of Elgaria multicarinata webbii. Lineage (NCBI taxonomy): Eukaryota > Metazoa > Chordata > Lepidosauria > Squamata > Anguidae > Elgaria > Elgaria multicarinata. Next base: position 7,756,027 of record NC_086191.1, on the reverse strand, counting down.
ACAATTTATTAAAAAAAAGGTCATGGCAAGCACTTTTATTCAAGATGTATAGAATACATCACTTCTTCACATTCAGAAATGCTTTACCTGCTTTTCTTTGGGCAAATTCCTCAACAACAACAGAAAAATCAAGCAACTTTGCCTTGTCAATGATAATGTTCAAAAGAGCTAATCCATTCAAACGTTCTTGCACCATTGCGGACCAAAAGTATGACTTGATTCATTTTAGGACACTGAAGCTCCTCACGTTAGAGGCCACTGTTGCTGGCAATGACAGAAAAATATTTGACCATAAATTTCCTTTGGTGAAACAGCATTGAGTTTGAAAGTCACATCTTTTTTTTTTTTTTTTTAAAGAAGAAGCACTTTATTTTGGTAGTTTCTGGGATTCCAGGACACTTTTTTAAAAAACAGTTTTTGGATTCTAACTTGGTGTAGTGGCTAAGGTGTTGGACTGGGAGTTGGGAGATCTGGGTTTTAGTCCCCACTCTGCCATGGAAACCCACTGGGTGACTTTGGGCCAGTCACACAGACTCTCAGCCCAACCTACCTCACAGGGTTGTTGTTGTGAGGATAAAATGGAGACGAGGAGGAGGATTATGTATGCCACCGTGGGTTCCTTGGAGGAAAAAAGGTGGGATATAAATGTAATAAATAAATAAATAAAATAAATAAATCTTAAAAACGACACCTTGGCTTTTTGGCTGTCTCAAAAATGAAGTCAGTACGTTGCAGCCAGGTGGGAAATTGCCCAATTCTGGAAAAGCGACAGACCTTTTGACCATCAATGCTGGTTTGATAAGATTTGGAAACTAGCTTTAAATGATAAGTTGACTCAACATAGCAGGTTAGCAAGAGGAGAAACAACATCAGACACATTTGTGGGAAACTGGTTGGACTTTTTCACGTTTATTAATATGAATCCTGGCGAACCTAGACCCCCAATGACTCAGGAATCCTTTTGGTCAGAGGTTCTAACTTAACCTGCATCTTTTTCTGTACCAAGTGCTTATTGAAGGAATGAACACCCATGCTTTTTTATAGTGGTGCTGTGGGAACATTTATATTGTTGTTGAGTGTTTTCTTTTACTCTGCGTGTTTATTGCATTTGTCCTTACTTGAAAATCAATAAAAATAGTATTAAAAAAATGAAGTCAGTACTGTTCACCCACAGGAGAGCTACTTTGTAACAAATCTTTACCAAAGGGTCCCCGTTTGCCTCTACCAGGGGGACTTGGAGTAGGCCCTCTGAAAATTGTAGGACCATGCCAAATGGCCCCACTGCCCCCCCTCTGCCCAGCCCTGCTTAAAGTGCAGATGAGAACCCATCTTCTTGGAGTTGCTTGGTACACTGTTGCTGCTCATCCCTTCCAGATGCCCAGCCGGAATGGCTTGGGGATGGGGCGGCTTTCGTGAATGGGGAGGAGGACGAAGAAAGACACTGCACATGCAATGGCATATGGGCAGCTTAATGTGTGGGCGGGGCAGATACTACAAAAGCCTGCCCTGCCCAAGCTCTCCCTCTTTCGCTTCTCAGCTCCCACCATCCCTCCCTTTAACTATTGTGGGATTAGCCAGTCGCCTCCTTTGGAGGAGGGGCTGAGTAGGAATTTTTACCTGCTAGGTTTTTGCCTACTCCATACTGGAAAACGATTACCGGAGGGTAAATAAATAGGTGAATTAGTTTGGTTGACAGGGGTGTGCGGGAAGTTGCACGATATTACAATAGGGATGGTGAGCCCTCTAGCACCTTGTGGTGATTGGCATATCCGGAGGTCCTGCTCCTCGGGGCTTTGCAGCTTTGTGTCAGGATGTGGTGTGCCTTTGGGGACCCTCCTGTCTCATCTACTCGGAGCCCTGAGGGGGGATGATGCAGGCTGTTCCCCCCATACACTGAAGTGTAGCTTGAATAAGGGGCTGGGTTTACCTAGGGTGACCATATGAAAAGGAGGACAGGGCTCCTGTATCTTTAACAGTAATGTAGAAAAGGGATTTTCAGCAGGTGTCAGTTGAAGAGGGTGAAATTCACTCTTCATCACAACAGTTAAAGCTGCAGAAGCCCTGCCCTCTTTTGTATCTGGCCACTCTACTATAGCTCGTGTAGCTTTAACTGTTGTGATGAATAGGGAATTTCACCTTCTTTAATTGACACCTGCTGAAACGTGGACTGTTTTATACCATGGTCCTCCCTGAAGAAGCCGGGGAATTGTATTTTGGTGTGGACATTGAGCACCATCTGTGAGGGAGAGGTAGGCACTCCTTATAGGATAACAGTTCCTTGAGGAGAGGAGATGAAAGGAAAACCAGTTGATGTTCAACCAGTGCAGATAGGCCCAAAGTAAAGGGTCACCAAAATGCAGTGGCGTAACAAATCCAAAGCTGACACCAGGAAGATCTTGAGAACTTCATCTGGCCTTCAATTACGACAAATGATTAAAAGTTGTTTCGGGGAATTAAGTACAGGGAATGCAAGAACGCCGCGCAATTAGTACGAGGAGGCATAGAAAAAGCTGCAGGCAAGATGAGCAGGGCAGATAAATGGGGAAGTCTTCAGATCAGAGCGCTTAATGATGGTGTCTTCTCCTCCCAGCTGTTGAGCTGGAGAGTGAGCATTCCTTCTTCATCTCCTGCAGTTTCTTTAGCATTTTTTCCACTGGGCTACAACACTGCCAGATGGGGATTTGAGGCCAGGGAACACAGCAGGTCCTCCTAGAGGAAAAGGAGGGGGAGTAAGAATACTGGTGGGCACCACAGCAGGGCATGATAGGTAGGGTGACCATATGAAAAGGGGGACAGGGCTCCTGTATCTTTAACAGTTGCATAGAAAAGGGAATTACAGCAGGTATTTGTATATATAGACAACCTGGTGAAATTCCCTCTTCATCACAATGGTTAAAGCTGCAGGAGCTATACTAGAGTGACCAGTTCTCCTTTTGTGATATTTGATCTTGTTTTGGTTCTCTAAATTCCTCCTCAAAGTTCAATTTGTGTTGTTCACATTCCCAAACATGAGCACTCTTTTTTCTAATTAGGGGGGGAAAGTGTTGATTTTTTAAATCAGGGAAAATGCATTTTTAAAGCTGCACATTTTTCTCGAATTGGAGGAAAAAATGCATCCTCCCATAAGCTAAATCATAAACATGTGGGGTTTTTTTGGGGTAAAGTGCACTCTTCTGATTCTCATACATCCCTATTCCCCACCCCTCCACAGACATTTGCATGTAACTTTCTACTCATTATCTTCCCCTCAAAAGTACCCCCCAAAAATGTGAATTAGAGACATGTGAATTACGAATGTTCAGACCAAGAAGTGAATGGAACAAAAACCTCACCCCTGCATCAAAGTAATGGTTCCTTGAAGGTGGAAAGCTAACTTAGCATGAAGATGGCTTTGGTAAACAGAGAAGATTCACACAAAAAACCCTGAACAGACCCAATATGTTGATGATTTGAAAGCTTTTAATAGTGGGAGTTGTTTACAAGGATAGAAGATACAACAAGGACCCAAATACCAAGGAGAAAATAAGAACAGCATTTATGGCATGAAATAGGTGAGACTCCTTCATTTCTTGCTGAGCTTTCCCAAGATGTTTTGAAAAGAAGACTCTTCCATTTCATGAAGGAGGCAGGTATAAAGCTTGAGGCATTTCACTCAGAGGATTATCCCTGGAAGATCAACAGCAGATTTGTAAATGAGGGTGATATCGTGGTGATTGAATTAGCAGCCAGTGAGACGGCTTTTACTTCTGGGTGCCAGACTGGCTGGTTTTCACTTCCAGAGCCTTGTTTGTGTTACTGCGGTTTGCACTTGGACTGAAAGGAATTGGCACAATTGGAACAACCACAGGACTGGCCACAGCAGCCTGGACAGCAGCCGCATTGGCTGCAGCAGCAGGGGGAGCAGCCGCACTGGTTCCAGCAGCAAGGTCTGCACTGGCACTGGGAGCAACAGCAGGGGGAGCAGGCACACTGGTTTTGGCGGCACTGGGAACAACCGCAAGGGCAGCAGCCCCAGCTGGAACAGCGAGACTGGGAACAGCAGCAGGGGGAGCAGCTACACTTGGAACAGCGAGACTGGGAACAGCAGCAGGGGGAGCAGCCGCACTTGGAACAGCGAGACTGGGAACAGCAGCAGGGGGAGCAGCCGCACTTGGAACAGCGAGACTGGGAACAGCAGCAGGGGGAGCAGCCGCACTTGGAACAGCGGGACTGGGAGCAGCAGGGGGAGGAGCAGCCACCATTTGAACAGCTGGACTGGGAGCAGCAACAGGGGGAGCAACCACACTTGGAACAGCTGGACTGGGAGCAGCAGGGGGAGGAGCAGCCACCATTTGAACAGATGGACTGGGAGCAGCAACAGGGGGAGCAACCACACTTGGAACAGCGGGACTGGGAACAGCAGCAGGGGGAGCATCCACATTTGGAGCACTTAGAAGAACAGCAGCAGGGGGAGCATCCACACTTGGAACAGCTGCGGGACTGGGAACAGCAGCAGGGGGAGCACCCACACTTGGAACACTTAGAAGAACAGCAGCAGGGGGAGCATCCACACTTGGAACACTTGGAAGAGCAGCAACAGGGGGAGCATTCACATTTGGAGCACTTGGAAGAGCAGCAGCAGGGGGAGCACCCACACTTGGAACAGCTGCGGGACTGGGAACAGCAGCAGGGGGAGCACCCACACTTGGAACACTTAGAGGAACAGCAGCAGGGGGAGCATCCACACTTGGAACAGCGAGACTGGGAACAGCAGCAGGGGGAGCACCCACACTTGGAACAGGAGGACTGGGGGCAGCAGCAGGGGGAGCAGCCGCACTTGGAACACTTAGAGGAACAGCAGCAGGGGGAGCATCCACACTTGGAACAGCGAGACTGGGAACAGCAGCAGGGGGAGCATCCACACTTGGAACAGCGAGACTGGGAACAGCAGCAGGGGGAGCATCCACACTTGGAACAGCGAGACTGGGAACAGCAGCAGGGGGAGCACCCACACTTGGAACACTTAGAGGAACAGCAGCAGGGGGAGCATCCACACTTGGAACAGCGAGACTGGGAACAGCAGCAGGGGGAGCACCCACACTTGGAACAGGAGGACTGGGGGCAGCAGCAGGGGGAGCAGCCGCACTTGGAACAGCGGGACTGGGAGCTGCAGGGGGTGGAGCACCCACACTTGGAACAGGAGGACTGGGGGCAGCAGCAGGGGGAGCATCCGCACTTGGAACACTTAGAGGAACAGCAGCAGGGGGAGCATCCACACTTGGAACAGCAGGGAGTCTTGCTTCCACAGCAGGCCATCTTGATGGATTGAAACTGAGTAATGAAACAACATATTCTCTTTAATTTTGCAAACAAATCTCTCACCATTCACAGACTTGCATTGACCTATCATAGCTACCCCTGTATGTTTTTAATAATATTACTGATGTTTCATTGAGGTTCCTCACCAAAAACCAGAATTTAAAGAAATCATCAAGCTATGACCCAAATTTCCAAGTCACCATGTAAATATTTGGTGTTCAGTTACAAATGTTAAGGATCAGTATCCCCAAATCTGAAATATGACCACTGCACACTGCTGTGATATCACCACTGTGTGGGGGCAGGCCTCAAATGCACCTGTTAGATGTCAAAGATGCTCAAACAATAACTGCTGTTGCATGCCAGCCATCAAATACATTGTACAATGTCACATTGTGACTATACAGAAAACCAGATTCAGTAGCAAATGTGTTACTGCCACAGCAAATGGCACATCTGGGAGGAATAAAACGTAAAGAGCAATAAGGAAGAGAAACTGCTGGGTCCTGTTCTTCTAGTTCCAGGAGAGTCACCCACTAATGCTATTAGCAGAATTGGGTTTCTTGAGGAACATCAAGGTGGTCAAAATTCTTGTTTCTCATTTGTCGGCTATTGAATTCAACTTACCTTGTTCAACGGTTGGAACTTCAAAGCACAGTGGAGATCCAAAGGATCGAGTGAACAGTTTGGAGGTGGAGGAGCTTTTTTTATAGTGCTCCATGCGCCCAACCTCTAGGAAATGAGCCACAGCCAAAGAACAGGCAGATTCCTGATTGCCTACTGAAACACATGTCAATGTGCTGCACCATATTGCAGGCCTGTATTTCATGAGTTTATTCACATCTTCCATTATGAGAATTTCCCCCCCTCTGGCATATAATTAAAGGCCGTGGACATTCATCACACTATAATTCTTGCATCACACACCACACCAGAGGGCACTTGAAAGGGATTGTTCCATGAATAAGAGCACCAGGGAGCATGCCTTGGACTTCTCATTGGGATTCATGTGGCTCAACATCACCATTATTGCTCAACCACGCATGATGGCTTGCTGTTCGGTTACCCCATCTGACTTCTGTTGCTGGAGGTCATTCTTTTCTTCTCTCTTCTTCTTTTTTGAACCTTAATTGTTGTAATTTGCAGTAACGTATACATTTTTATAAGCACAGTTGAAAAAGGTGAAATTCACACTATGGAGACATGAAGATATCTCTTCTTTCTCTGTCTCCCCGCCCCCCACTGATATCAGAATTTCACATTATTGCAGCATATACAATTGAATGGTCCTGTCCAAGCACTCATCTGAAGCTCTGTTTCAGCTGTCAAACTTTTTTTAAAAAAAATCCTAAAAATCAAGGGATGAACAGATCCTGTGGTCTCTGATTTAAGGAATGTGGAAACAATGGAGGAGGACTCCACAAAGGGTGGTTGAGTGGGATCAGGGATGTAAGCCAGGTTATGACGTCAGTTGAAAAGAGCAGAGACAACCCTCAGAAGTAGTGATGGTTTATGAGTCAGATTCCCCTGTCAGCCCCTATCCTGTATTTAACCCAGTGCTCCCCCTTTGCTGAGAACCACATCTTTTGAATTGATCAGAATATTTTCTTGCCTGGATTTATCATGAATCTAGAACTTTTGCCTGCCTGTAATCTTGTACCATTAAGACTGTGATTTGCGTTGCATCGCTGGGACTCTGACTCTTAATGATTTCTAGGCTTAAAACTGTTTCTTGAACAAAGCCATGTGCCAATATCCTCTACCTAGGCTAGCTGATTTATTGGGGAATATAAATCCTGGAAAACTGATCTGTGTGACCTGATGAAAAAGAAAAGAAAGGAAAAAAGGAGCTTCATTGTTATCTCTGTTGATTTTGCCCTTTGTGCATCACTTTATGCTTGCTTACATTGAACCACATTTCCCATAATAATGGCCATTCTTGGTATTAATGGCCATCAGGGGTGTGCAGAGTGGGTTTGCTCTGCTCTGAAATTTGGAGCAGAGCTCTAATGATGTGCTCCTCTGCTCCAATTTTCAGAGCAGCTCTTGTCTCATCATTGTCAGATTACCCATCAGAGAACCTCTCCATTTTTGGATAACTGCTCCATTAACTGAAATGCTTACAGCTCCACAATTTTTAAAGATAAAGTGATTAAACTTGGCACTGTGATAGCTCTTAAGTAGAGCTTTATGCCTTGATTTTTAGGATTTTTGTTTATGTTTGACAACTGAGCTGCCAAAGTTTGACAGCTGTCAAGCGTAAAACAAGTCCTAAAAATCAAGGCATGAGTGGAGCTGCTTCAAACTTGGCATGGTTAAAGCCCTACTTAAGAGCTATCACAGTGCCAAGTTTCATATCTTTATCTTTAAAAATGACAGAGCTGTAAGCCTTTCTGTTAATTCTCCTATACTATAATGAAGTGGTTATCCGAAAATAAATTGGAGCTCTGATGAGGTGCAACTCTCCTCTGTGGGTATTTGATACTTTTAAAATCATCCCCTCTCCACATCAAAAACTCAGAGCTTCATTGGACCATGGTTGGAGCTTTGTATTTTCGGGGCGAAGCGTACACCCCTAGTGGCCATTTTGGAGTTCTTCCCCATCCCTTTCTGTTTCAACCATTCTACGTCATTTAATCTTATCAGCAAGCTTGGATACCTCATTGCTCGTCCCTACCCAATCTCAAAATCATTTAGGAACATCTAAAAGGGCACTCTGTGTAATTCCCACAGATAATTACACACGATGAGAACTTCTGCACGAGAGCAAATTAGGAGCTACATTTTTTCCCATTCATAGGAAACATGGTTTGTTTCAGACTCATTCCGTTTTGTCATTTGAATAATAATAAGTTAAGAGACCTAATTATAGTCATGGATTGGGAAGAAGTATGGCATCCAGGTGCACTCGAGAACAAATTGGTGACAATGCCTGTACTTTGGAGTCAGAAGACTCCTGGTGGTGGTAACGGCTCTTAGCCACCAATATCCACGCACTAGATCTCTTGGTGACATTGTATGCTAGCATGCACATTTGAAGAATAATCCTCTAACTATCTTCCTGGTGAGGTCTGGAGTGTGTTATTAGCTGAAAGTGGCTTTACCTGTCCACAGTCAGAAGCCAATCCTTTTATTATTAGTGAGAGAAGTAGGGAATTGAGTCAGAGAGCATGAGGTCGAGGACAGCACGATGGAGGGTTGTGTGCTTTGATGGTTAATGAGAACGTCACCGTTCCGTGACAGTGCCTCACTTCCTAGGGGGGAGGCCCACAGAGCTCTATAACACCTCCCCCACACACTGGAGAGCTCTTCATTCACTCAGCTGGACTGAATCCTCCTCCTTGCCAGTTTCCTCCACTGAACAAGGTAAGCTCATATTTCATTGATCTTCATGATAGCAAACTGAACCATAACCAAAACCATAGATTGGAAAGAATTTGGGCTTTGTATCCCAATTCTTGTTCAAACAATCAATTCTGGAAAGCTGTAGACTTCTGTTTTTAAAGCTGGAAATTATCTATTCCTTTAATGTCATAGAATCATAGAATAGCAGAGTTGGAAGGGGCCTACAAGGCCATCGAGTCCAACCCCTTGCTTAATGCAGGAATCCACCCTAAAGCATCCCTGACAGATGCTTGTCCAGCTGCCTCTTGAAGGCCTCTAGTGTGGGAAAGCCCACCATCTCCCTAGGTAACTGGTTCCATTGTCATGCTTCTCTAACAGTCAGGAAGTTTTTCCTGATGTACAGGTGGAATCTGGGTTCCTTTAACTTGAGCCCATTTTTCCATGTTCTGCACTCTGGGAGGATCAAGAAGAGATCCTGGCCCCCTCTTCTGCATTTCCCCCCCTTTTCTGAGACAAAGTCCTCTACTTTCAACTCAGTTTGGAGGGGGTAAATTTGGAACCCCTCCAAAAAAGGGGGGTGTTTTTCCTGGTTGGTGGGGGCGGGGAGATCTTTAACATATTCACTACTATCGTAGCACCAGCAACAGTCCATATTTTCATTTTTGCCATTTTGATTTCAGTACAGTCCTTCAGACTGTGGCATCCTTTCTGGCCAGTGTGTATGTGTGTGGAGAAGGCGGGACACCATGAAATATGTTCACCACACAAAAAATAGGGTGGCCCTGTTTTGACTTGCTGGCTGAAGCACTCAAGTTTTTAAGCGCTGCTTTGGCCAGCTCAGTTTTTGCTCTGCATAGCTTAATTACCTTGCATAGCAGCTGAGGTCTTGCAATGTGATGCTCTTTGATTAAAAGCCAGACAATTGCATGTCACCAACTGCATTATACGTAAAATAAATTAATATACACAGAAGGAGAAAGCAATGTGCTCACAATGTAGAACTTTGATTGATATTTGAATATATAATTGACACATGCAAAATACTTCATTTTTACAAAAGCAAGGCGACGTTTGACAGTCTAGCATTCTTCGGCCTTGTTTGACACAGAATTCTGCTTATTTTTTCCAGCTTTTCCTTGAATTCTGAAAAAATGAGTTGTTCTAACTGTTGTGGGCAATGTCGATGCTGCCCCTGCTGCTGCAACAAGTTTGGCTGTTCTAGATGTGGCTGCTCCCCCTGCTGCTGCTCCCAGTCCTGCTGTTCTAACTGTGGCCGTTCCCCCTGCTGCTGCTCCCAGTCCCGCTGTTCCAAGTGGGCTTACTCTCCCTACTGCTGTCCCAAGTGTGGCTGCTCCCCCTGCTGCAGCTCCCAGTCCTGCTGTTCCAAGTGTGGCTGCTCCCCCTCCTGCTGCTCCCAGTCCAGCTGTTCAAATGGTGGGTGCTCCTCCCCCTGCTGCTCCCAGTCCCGCTGTTCCAAGTGCGGTTGCTCCCCCTGCTGCTGCCCCCAGTCCAGCTGTTCTAATGGTGGCTGCTCCTCCCCCTGCTGCTCTCAGTCCCGCTGTTCCAAGTGTGGTTGCTCCCCCTGCTGCTGCCCCCAGTCAAGCTGTTCAAATGGTGGCTGCTCCTCTCCCTGCTGCTCCCAGTCCCGCTGTTCCAAGTGTGGCTGCTCCCCCTGCTGCTGCCCCCAGTCCAGCTGTTCTAATGGTAGCTGCTCCTCCCCCTGCTGCTCTCAATCCCGCTGTTCCAAGTGCGGTTGCTCCCCCTGCTGCTGTTCCCAGTCCAGCTGTTCAAATGGTGGCTGCTCCTCCCCCTGCTGCTCTCAGTCCCGCTGTTCCAAGTGTGGCTGCTCCCCCTGCTGCTGCCCCCAGGCCAGCTGTTCTAATGGTGGGTGCTCCTCCCCTTGCTGCTCTCAGTCCCGCTGTTCCAAGTGTGGCTGCTCCCCCTGCTGCTGCCCCCAGTCCAGCTGTTCAAATGGTAGCTGCTCCTCCCCCTGCAGCTCCCAGTCTCGCTGTTCCAAGTGTGGCTGCTCCACCTGCTGCTGCCCCCAGGCCAGCTGTTCCAAGTGTGGCTGCTCCTCCCCCTGCTGCTCTCAGTCCCGCTGTTCAAAGTGTGGCTGCTCCCCCTGCTGCTGCCCCCAGTCCAGCTGTTCAAATGGTAGCTGCTCCTCCCCCTGCAGCTCCCAGTCCCGCTGTTCCAAGTGCGGCTGCTCCCCCTGCTGCTGTTCCCAGTCTCGCTGTTCCAAGTGTGGCTGCTCCCCCTGCTGCTGCCCCCAGTCCAGCTGTTCAAATGGTAGCTGCTCCTCCCCCTGCAGCTCCCAGTCCCGCTGTTCCAAGTGCGGCTGCTCCCCCTGCTGCTGTTCCCAGTCTCGCTGTTCCAAGTGTGGCTGCTCCCCCTGCTGCTGCCCCCAGTCCAGCTGTTCAAATGGTAGCTGCTCCTCCCCCTGCAGCTCCCAGTCCCGCTGTTCCAAGTGCGGCTGCTCCCCCTGCTGCTGCCCCCAGTCCAGCTGTTCTAATGGTGGCTGCTCCTCCCCCTGCTGCTCCCAGTCCCGCTGTTCCAAGTGTGGTTGCTCCCCCTGTTCCTGCTCCCAGTTGTGCATTGCAAAAAGCTCTACTGTTCAAAAACCAAAGCCATGCTAGAGGCTAACGAAGTCCACCCCCTAAATTAGTACATACAACGTTCTTGCCAAGCTCCTGGAATAAGATCACCCCATTCAATGCTGCTTTCAAAACCTGCTGCTTGACTTCCAGAATTCATTTTTCACAATTATTTGCCTAACAATTTGTGCCCTTGCCTCATGCATTATTGTTCCTTCTTTTCACTTCAATCCTAAAAAAAAACCTTTCTAGGATTTTATATCAGTGTTGGAGACATTAAATATAACATTCGTGTCACCTTCCTCTTGTGCAGACACCTTCCTTCTCCACCAAATGCTTGATCAGTCTTCTGTTACTTCCTTCTTGGACGTTTTATAACAGAGTCAATAAAAATCTTAAAATCTTAGATGTGCCAAATGTCTGTGTAACCTGCCTCCGTATTATCTTGTTTATTCCACACTAACCTACATTCTACATTGACAGTTACAGTCTACTTTTACATTTACATTCCATTCCATTCTACTACTTTTACATTTACGTTACATTCTGATTTGCGTTTACATTATATGCTGCAATTACTTTTCCATTCACAGTTACTTATACACTCATCCCTTCACTGGAATGACTGCATGCAAACTTTATTTATTCATGTATTTACGAATAATCTGCCCATGAGCCGAAATGGCTCCCGGAGGATCTTAGAGATCTTCTGGGAGCCCATGCCTGTGGGCATAAAGTCTGGAAAACCATAATACAGAAAGGAAAAGGAAAAGAGAAGTAAACCTCTTAGTTCTCAGTTCTTCATTTTGTTTGGTTCTTATACATGCCACCTGTACTGCAGATGTGATCTGTAATGTCTGTATAATGCAGCAAGGCCTTGTAGATCTCTCTGGGATTTAAAAAAGAACACCGGTCAAAAATACATCTTGAGGGGCATTTTCATATTTTCGCAAGTGAGGATTTGCGCAAATGTGAATTTGCGCAAATGTGAATTTGCGCAAATGTGAATTTGCGCAAATTTGGGAAATTGGAAAAAAAAATCTTACTCTGTCAATTAGCAGAGGATGGAATAAAAGGCACCTTGCCATTAATGATTGTAAGAACAGATGGGATGGGTTTTACAAAATCCCTGGATATGGAGTACCTGCTTTGTATGTAGACGGTTTCTGGTTTAAATTAAAATGAAAGACATGTTAGGGATGGGTGAGCAAAAGAGATTCCAGGATTCTCTAAATGTCATTTCAACTCTCATCTAATGCCCAAGACTTGTTTGCATTCACAATCTGTGCAAAAAAGAAACTGCGCAAATCTAGCAATGAACGAACAGGAGATTTGACTGCATCTGCTCAAATTTGCACAAATTTCCAAATTTGCGCAAATTGCACCCATAGATTGAAGTGGAGCTGATTCATTCTACTGTGGAAATTCAAGCAAATCGAATTAGGAAGAAGACCACTTTTGCCTAACAGATTAAATGGCTGAAAGTTGAGTCGGTCCTTCCCTAAGGGGTTCATATGAGAAGTGGAATTCGGATTTAAAAATTGGTAATTGCAGGAAAACAGGTTCCAGATAAAGCATCGACACAGCAGGTAGTTGCACAATTTCTCTTTTTTTATTGCTTTTCAGGCATACAATAAAAAGAGGTAAGCAAGAAAGACAGCATTAGGAAGCTAGAACATGGGAATTTGTCCTGTCTATCAAGAAGGTAATGAAAGATATCACTTGATAGGCAGATTCCCTACTAACAACCAGTTGAAATTAGTGAATTCTGTTTGGTCTCCAGTTTTATGCCCATCAACCTAATTTGGAGTCCGTGGATTAATATGCAGATTACAAAGTTATCTTTCAGATTGTGACCTATTTAAAATTTTATGTTGCAGTTCTCAGCATGGACAATGCATACAAAACACATGTTTTATAGGGAAATAAGAAAAACATGTGCTTAAAAACAATGCGTACAAATTAAAGGCGTATTTTGCTACTCTTAAAAATGCAGATGTTGTCCAGCTGCCATGCCGCCTCCACCTCCTCCTCCTCCTCCTCTCTCTCTCTCTCTTTCTCTTTTGATTCAGTTCAACATCTATTAAAAAACAATTTGCTGAAGATAGTAATCTCTGGTTTAATGACACCACAATTTACAGACCAACCCTAAAAGAGTATAACCGAGTGCATGAAATTTAAGTGGCGTTGTCAGGGCTGGATATGAAAGCTAGTGCCCTGAGGTTTCTGGAACCCAGTCTTTCTCTTCTTAGTGGTTGACTTCCAAGAAGAATTGAACCTTGTCTCAGTGTTTCTTTTGCTTGCTGGTTTAGGCCTCAGATAATCTCAAGGCCAAATCCTTTGGTGACAATAAAGCAAACATTGCTTTAGCAAGTGTTTCTTATGATTTGATTGATTTGTTTATTAAAGCATGTGTATGTAGCCCTTTACCGCTGGGATCTCAGGGCAGTGTATAGATAAAATCCAACAGTATAGAACAATAAATAATATACACAGTTAAAAACGTATGGAACTATTAAAAAGCTAAAAGCAGTAGGAAATTTAAAAGCAACAAGAGCAAATAAAACGATGTGCAACTTCATCCCTCAAAGGCTTTGAAAACAAGCTACGTTTTAACGTGGCATAGAAACAAAGCCAGTGTCAGTGCCAGTCAGGCTTCCAAGGGGAGGGCATTCCACAACCGGGGTGCCACAACAGAGAAGGTCCTCTCTCATGTCCCATCATAATGTATGTCTCACATTAGTGGGACATAGAGGAGGGCTTCTCCAATGTATCTCAAAAATTGGGCAGGCATCTATAGGGAAAGGTGCTCCCTCAAGTTTCGAGGTCCCAAGTAGTCTCAGTCTCACTCTCTCTCTCTCTCTCTCTCTCTCTCTCTCTCTCTCTCTTAATTAATAACATTTGACATTTTCCCTAATGGTTTTAAATATGACATGAGATTGCACTGGGGCAAACGGTATCTCTTAAATGTTAATGATGGGTTCATTTTTGTAAGCATCTCCCATGCTTTTTGCTATGGCTACGCTGTCATTTTTGGATATTTAAATGATATTGTGCTGATAATTACAGCCCATGGGTTAATATGATTTAGGCCCTTTCTACACCTAAGGATTATCCCAGGAAAATGTAGGGATTGTCCCTGCCTGCTCCCAGGATCCCATGTGTGCCTACATGCACAGGGATGATCCCGGGATGATCCCTGGAAAAAAGGCAGGCGTAGAAATGGCCTTAGAGTTACGGGTGATAAATCCATTCTGTCTGCGTTTCTAAGGTTGTCAATCATCTTTCATTCCCTTGTCTGCTCATTGGCTGAATTTTTTTTTTTTAAACCAGAAGCACATTCTACTTGGATGAATTCACATTAGCACTAATGCAAATTAGCATAATCCCACCTTCCAAAATGAAAAGTGCCCAACAAGTCCACAGAATCTGAATGCCTCAGAAAAAGTCAGTCTCCTGTGAAATCCACAGGTCAGATTCAAACAATTCTGAACTCATTTGAATCTGTTGCTATTCTCTGACACTCCTACTTAGAGAAGACCTAATGATATGAATGGGACTTCCGTTAGACTAACACGGGATATAAACCATTTAACACAACTCCATGGTTGCAGCCCAATGGCCAGATAGATATTAGGAAGGGGGAAACCAATTTGTCTTAAGTGGGTCTCAATTTGGGGCACCTCAAATGTCAAAAAGAAATGAAGCAAGAATACACCAAGTGGTTTAATTCTCACTGTTCAGGCAACAATTCCTGGACCAATCCTGATGGCAATAAGGGAACCCACTCTTCCCTTTTGCTACATCCTGAAGGAAGGAGAAGGTGGATCTCTTTTCTGCCAGCCAATGTCCTTTATGCTAAACTGACCAATAGTTATTAAATTTATTTATCTAGAGGGTTCAAACGATCATTGAGTTGACCTAGGCCACAGCTAGACCTAAGGTTTATCCTGGGATCATCCAGGGTTCACCCCTGCCTGAGCAGTGGATCCCCTGTGTGTCACCTAGATGAACAGGTTTGACCCCTGGACAATCCAGGGATAAACCTTAGGTCTAGCTATGGCCTTAGTCCCAAGTTGATTAGGGCTTTCTATACCAATAACAAAACCCGGAATTTCTCATGATGCCATATGAGTCCATGTTTGAAGTTACCAATGTCTGGACAACAATGGTGAAAGCTATCCTGGTCCACAGATGATAGCTCTCACATTAGCTGAAGCTGATTATTATCAGTATTTTTTATTGATTCCATTATTATTCCTTCATTATCCTCATGGCAATTCTATGAGCTTGGTGATGATGTGGAGAGGTGACATTCACTCAGTGCAATTGGGATTCAGAAACATAAATATGACACTTCCTTGATGAAGACATTGGGTAGAAGGCTTTAATAAAAGTCCCTTCCATCAGAGGAAGGGAAACCTTGATCCAAACCACTGTTTCCTGTTGCCTCAGGGATTATCCACATTTTGAACTTCCTTGGGAACAGGGATCTGGTTTTATGTTCCTGCTACCAACTGTCACTGCAGAGGCCACCATGAGGGAGGAAGCAGCAGCCAGGCATCTCTCCACCATGCCTGGGTCCAGCTCCAGCTGAGAGCCCCCTCCCTCCTTCTACCAACTGTCTCTGCAGAGGCCACCAGTGAGGGAGGAAGCAGCAGCCAGGCATCTCTCCACCGTGCCTGGGTCCAGCTCCAGCTGAGAGCCCCCTCCCTCCTGCTGTCCCCTGTAACTGCTGAACTTTCCAACTAAGATTGTAGTGCCTGAATTTGCTTTCCTTTTCCCCCTCCTCCTCCTCCCTCCCAATCCCCTTTCCTTTTGTGTCATGTCTTTTAGATTGTAAGCCTGTGGGCAGGGACTGTCAAGAAATACTTTTGTAAGCCGCCATGAGAGCCTTTTTTGGCTGAATGGCGGCATAAAAATACTTAAATAAATAAATAAATAAATAAATGTTGCCTTATCCTTCTCTTTGATGTGCTACCTTGGGTTAATAAGTACAAAGTAATTCTGATGCTAGCCCCAAGGGCGCTTTGCAGCTCTTTTGTTAAAAAGATCGCTAGGTTTCTTGTGACATCAAGAAACAATGCGCTGAGTGAGTTCCACATAGCTTATGATCCTGAAATCGACAACCCAATCCAGACCTGTCTTTTTTTTTGTGAGAAGTCCCAGCCATCCCCTTAGTAAATGTAATATGTTCACCTACATGTAATACATAGAGAGAATCCAATGTAAGTCCTTTGGATTACAACTCCCACAATCTCTGACCATTTGCCATGATGGTTGAGGCTGATGGGAACTGAAGTCCAAAAGATATGGAGAGCACTTTCTCCTATGCCTCCCCCTGCCTTAGATTCTTTCCATTTCTCAAGGTTACGTTAGTTTTGCCAATGATGGCAGTTGCCTCACATTGGAGCTGTGTTCAAATGACCTCTTGGAATCCCCTACCCCACGTGTGGGACAAGTAAATGGGGATAGGGTGGACCATTTAACACAATTTCTCTGGGGAGGGGTGGAGAAATTCTCCAACAGTTTCTCAGGGATTGCACAGCTAAATTGATACTCATTGAAATGTTTACGGAGATAATAAAAGACACCAAATCATGAAAGAGACTCCACAGAATGGCATTGTTTGTTTTTTATTAAATGGGATTAGTTTTCTTGTAGTATTCCAAAAATTGAAATAATATGGACATTGACTAGAGATCCACCAAACACTAGGAAGGAAGGAATCTGGCAATTTTGTTTCGCTTCAGTTTCTCATTTTTCCACTCATAACTTTGCTTCATCCAAATCCGTGAGTTCCTTTTTTTAGAGGTTGGCATGAAAATTTATAAGCACATGAGCATTTTCTGAATACATGTAATTTTGCATGCATTTTACCTAACATAACCTTTTTTTTTTTGCATTTTTTCTAATATAATGCATTTATGAACCCCCAATGCATACTTTTTATATGCATTTCATTTTAATTAGAGAATTCCATTGCAGAATTTGGAGAATTGTGAATTTCAGAGATTAACTGCATTTCTTTATTCATTAATTTATTACTTTGCTATACGGACCAACTGCCGAAGCTGTCTCATAGTTGTTCAAAAGTGAGAAAATGAGGTAGGCTCACATTACGAATGTAGAAAGAGTCCAGCTGGGTCAGACCAAGGGCATGTCTACATGAGGGGTTATCCCGGGGATCGCCCTAGAATCATCCCTGTGCATCCACATGACGCACAGGGGATCCCGGGAGCAGGGAGGAATGATCCCTCCCTTTCCCTGGGATAACTGGGACGGCTTTAATCCTGACATTTTCTTCCATCTCAGGTTCATCCCAAGACTGCAGGAGATGTAGGCAGCCATCCTGGTTTTGTCCCGGCTCCTTGTGAGCATTTATTTATTTATTGCACTTATATACCATTCCCATAGCCAAGGCTTTCTGGGTGGTTTACAGAAATTCTAAAAATAAGATTAAAACGAGTATACAAAATTTAAAATCCTAAAACACAGAACATACACACATAAAGCATTAAAAACTGTTAAAAAAACGGAACATGTGGGTGATTAAGATGTACCGCCATATGCCTGGGCAAAGAGGAAAGTCTTAACCTGGCGCCGGAAAGATAGCAGCGTTGGCGCCAGGCGAGCCTTGTCAGGGAGATCGCGAGGAGTAAACGCGAGTAGCTGCGAACTAGGCATGGGCACGGAGCTGTTCAGGAGCTCCGTGCTCATTGGGGGTGGGAGGGGGGAGCGGGATATTTTTCTTCCTCTTTTTTTTTTTAAAAATACGTTACCTTTTTGATGGAGTGCTTTTGCGCCCATCTTCAATTAAAAAAAAATCAAAACAAAATGGCGGGTGCAATGTCCTCTTCCTCCTGGGATGTCACGTTCCACGTGTGGGGGAGGATCTCGCAATCACCGTATCGTGAGATGCTCCCCCTCCCCTTCCTAGGTCTAGACATGCCCCAAGATCCATCCAGTCTAGCATTCTGTTCACACATTGACCGTCCAGAATCCCATGTGAAACCTGCAAGCAGGACATGATAGCAAGAGCACTTTCCTCTCCATATTTCCTAGCAACTGGTGTACACAGGCAGATTGGCTCTGGAAATACATTGGGATTAGTAGCCATTGAAAAGCTTCAGGAATTTCTCTAAACCTCTTTTCAAGCCAATCACCTTCTTTTATCTGTCCCGAATCTCCCACCAATCATCTTCAAGGCCTGACCTCAGGTTCTAGTATTTTGAGAGAGGGAGGAAAATGTCTCCCTCTCCACGCTCTCCACACATGCATCATTTTGTACACCTCTATCAGGTCTCCCTGCACCTGCCTTTGCTCTACGCTAAACAGCCCCAGATGGTCTCATCTTTTCTCGTAGCAGAGTTGCTTCAGCTCCTTGATAGTTTTAGTCCCGTTTTCTGCACTTTTGCCAACTACACACTTTTTTTAGGCACACTGACCAGAACTGTACACAGTATTTGAAGTGTGGTTGCACCACAGATTTGTATATGGGCAATATATGAATGGAAGACATTTCCGCTCCATCGCTGCTGAAGGAGCACCTATGCATAATTTAAAAGGTGTTTGAGGAGACACATTTGCCATTTAATCAAGAGGGAAGATTCAGGGCTCTAGGCCTTTAATTTAGTAAGATGAGTGGGTGCTTTAGTCAATGTTGTTCTACTAGTTTGGATTTTGTTTATAACCACAGCTTCTCTTAATGTCTCATCATTTCACAGTTTCTGTTTCACCAGTGCACAGTGACTGGGTTGGATAAAATTATATGAAAGTGCGGTGTGGGACGGAAGAGGTGAAATCACCTAACGGTTTGTGGCAGCACCATTCAGGAAGACTGGAAACGTCTGGCCATATAGATACAACGGAGAGGTTGCTGACAGAGACAGGTAGCACACTGGGAAGAATGAATCTGTCTGTTTCAATTTCCCACTTTTCTAATCTTATGTTCAGTTTGTCCTGAACAATGAGATTTTTTCTTAAAAAAAAAGGTTCACCTGAAAATTCGTAAGTGTTTTTGCATTCTCTAATAATGCATTTTTTGTATGTTTGTCTGCTGAATCTACCCATTTTTCCCATGCAATTTCCCCAATATACTGCATTTTAATGGTGTTTCCTTAGATATATTGTTTTTGTTTGGAGAACTCTGGCCGATGGTTGGTCGGCCACTGTGTGAACAGAGTGCTGGACTAGATGGACTCTTGGTCTGATCCAGCATGGCACTTATGTTCTTATGTTCTTAACTCGATTGCAAAATTTGGAGACATGTGGATTCTAACAGACAGCTGAGTTCCAGGTTGCACAACGGCTTGAAAGTGCAAATTAGATATCTTTGGATTAAAATGCAAACTGAATGGACTCCTCTCTCATCCCGGGTAGCCCTAGAAGCTCCAGGATATGGTGACGCCAACTTCATTGATTCAGAAAAGCCAAGGAACTAGGCTTGTCAGTTCTTCTGCATGTTTCTACGAAAATGCTTTTAAATGAAATTCTTCATAATCACATCACAAGAATTGAACGAAAAAGAGCCCAGGATCATACATGTTTTTCATAGCTTTAGAGTTTTATTGGAGAACAGGAAGGACCCAAGACACCAAGAGACGCACGGAAACACCGTCTACCCACTTTCCATTAATGAGAAGACATTTAAAGGCTGAAAGAAAAGATGTAAAGAATCGAGGGATGGAGGGAGGGCCAAAGCTTTACAGTGTGATCCTAGACATGTCTACTCAGAAGTAAGTCCCACTCCGTTCAATGGGACTTACCTTAGGTAAGTGGGTATAGGACTGGAGCCGTCAGTAGTTCATTCACAGTGGCAGGAGTGTGTGGAGGTTGGTGCTTGAGGTGAAAATGAGCTTCCAGCTTCTTGAACTTCCTAGAGATGGGAATAGTTCAGGAGCATTTCTTCTTGCAGCTCTGGGTAGAGGAACATTTGGTTTGTGCACAGCAGGGGGAGCAGCATTTGGCTTGGCCAGAGGCTTTAGACTTGCTACCACAGGGGTTGGAGCATTTGGCTTGGGTGCTGCACTTGGCTTGGCCAGAAGCTTTAGACTTGCCACCACAAGGGTTACAGCATTTGGCTTGGGTACAACAGGGGGTGCAACAGCCACCATAGGAGGGGACGCAGCAGACCACGGGTATACCGCCACTGGACGAACCGCCACAATAACCGTGACAAGACATCTTTGCAGAGTAAAGGGGGGAAAAAACTGGAAAAAAATAATCATGATGAAATAGGGAAGGATGAATCTGTCAGTACGGGTTTCTCTCATTTTCTCACTCTTAGGACTTGTCTACATCAGCCCTCTTGCTGTCCATGAGGATATCAAGTTACAGGAAGCCAGATTCCGGCTGGACATCAGGAAAAACTTCCTGATTGTTAGAGCAGTGCAACAATGGAACCAATGATCTAGGGAGGTTGTGGGCTCTCCCACACTAGAGGCCTTCAAGAGGCAGCTGGACAAGCATCTGTCAGGGATGCTTTAGGGTGGATTCCTGCATTGAGCAGGGGGTTGGACTCGATGGCCTTGTAGGCCCCTTCCAACTCTACTATTCTATGAATCTAAGATCTAGAGCCAATTTCCCAAATGCAGTGTTCTCTAAATATGCTGCACTACAGCTACTATCATCCCCAACTATTGTCCATAATGGATGGGGCTGATGGGAGTTGGAATAAAAAAATTCTGGAGGGTACCAATTTGAGGAAGACGGGCCTTGTAGATATTTCCCGTTGAACTGAAGTTAGATTGCAAAAAAACCCTGATTGAACTCACACTTAATTGTCTGGAGATATGCACAACAACAACGCACACTCCATTTGTGATGGATTTCCTACCATGAGGGACGTAAGCTTTCACCTTGGATGCAGTGAAGGCTGGGGGCTTCTATGTCTGTGGGCTTGTGAATCTGCTCTGGGTTTCAGTCAGAACCTGTCAGGACTCTAAAGGAGCTATCTAAGGTGCTGAAGAGGGGATTGGGTTCTGACTGGTTCTAACTGAGAACTGGAGTAGATTTACAGCCCCACTGATATGGGAACGTCTGGACTCCTCTGCTTGGAAAGGCTGAAGAGAAGTGCCTCTTTCCCATCACATCTCCACTATAAATTGCCCATCACTCACTTTCAGTTACTCAAGGGTGACATTCTCTGGAGAGGCCACCAGTGAGGGAGGAAGCAGCAGCCAGGCACCTCTCCACCGTGCCTGGGTCCAGCTCCAGCTGAGAGCCCCCTCCCTCCTGCTGTCACCTGTAACTGCTGAACTTTCCAACTAAGATTGTAGTGCCTGAATTTGCTTTCCTTTCCCCCCTCCTCCTCCTCCCTCCCAATCCCCTTTCCTTTTGTGTCATGTCTTTTAGATTGTAAGCCTGTGGGCAGGGACTGTCAAGAAATACTTTTGTAAGCCGCCGTGAGAGCCTTTTTTGGCTGAATGGCGGCATAAAAATCCTTAAATAAATAAAATAAATAAAAATAAATTGGACCCTAGACCTGAGTATCCAGGTTCACCTTCACCCATACTCTTCCCAAGGACTTAGGGAATGGCCTTACACTAGAGCAGACTATTGATCTATCCAGCTATCCCCGTATTTACCATAATATATTTCTGAAGAGTTCTCCTTACCTTTTTAAGCAGACAGAGGCAGCTGGAACTAGGAATGAACCTAGAAGTGTGAGCAGCCCACTGAGATCCGATACCTTTTTATACTTTTCTGTGGCATTCTTCTTCTAGGAAATGAGACATCAGCAAAGAATGGCACATCCTCCAATAATCACCTGAGTCAGTGCCCTCTTGGTGTCCAATCATCCAGTTTGATTTAATCCACCTCTCATTACATACTGTTTCAGAAAGACATGTGATTAAATAAACCTTTTGTCACCCTAATTCTTAGACCAGAGAACACATAGAACAGCCTTAGCCAAGCTGGTGTCCTCCGGATGTTTTGGACTACAACACTCATCATTCCCAGCCAGCATAGTCAGTGTCTGGTTATGGTGGGATCTGTAGTCCAAAAGAGCGAGAAGTAACCAGCTGCAGACAAACAAACTTCAAAGTGATCTTGATAGGCTGGAGTGCTGGGCTGAAAACAACAGGATAAAATTTAATAGGGATAAATGCCAAGTTCTACATTTAGGAAATAGAAACCAAAGGCACAGTTACAAGATGGGGGATACTTGGCTCAGCAATACTACAAACGAGAAAGATCTTGGAATTGTTGTAGATTGCAAGCTGAATATGATCCAACAGTGCAATATGGCTGCAAGAAAGGCAAATGCTATTTTGGGCTGCATTAATAGAAGTATAGCTTCCAAATCACGGGAGGTCCTGGTTCCTCTCTATTCAGCCCTGGTTAGGCCTCATCTAGAGTATTGCATCCAATTCTGGGCTGCACAATTCAAGAAGGACGCAGACAAGCTGGAGCGTGTTCAGAGGAGGGCAACCAGGATGATTGGGGGTCTGGAAACAAAGCCCTATGAAGAGAGACTGAAAGAACTGGGCCTGTTTAGCCTGGGGAAGAGAAGATTGAGGGGAGACATGATAGCACTCTTCAAATACTTAAAAGGTTGTCGCACAGAGGAAGGCCAGGATCTCTTATCGATCCTCCCAGAGTGCAGGACACGGAATAATGGGCTCATGTTAAAGGAAGCCAGATTCCAGCTGGACACCAGGAAAAACTTCCTGACTGTTAGAGCAGTATGACAATGGAATCAGTTACCTAGGGAGGTTGTGGGCTCTCCCACGCTAGAGTCATTCAAGAGGCAGCTGGACAACCTGTCAGGAATGCTTTAGGGTGGATTCCTGCATTGAGCAGGGGGTTGGACTCGATGGCCTTGTAGGCCCCTTCCAACTCTGCTATTCTATGATTCTATGACAGCTAGAATGGAAGGTACATGTGAATGTAAGAATTATAGGGTTCTTGAGTCTGGATTACATGTCTTCATCATAGTGACCCTGTGGCTAAGTGTCATAATTAGTACACAAATAACAATGCTTTTTCTTGCCAGAGGACAATGCTGCGTTTATTACATATAATTTAGCAACAGCTAACATAATGGAATTGAGATCGGGGGCTCACATGCCATACAATCACACAGGCGATAGCTAGACCTAAGGTTTATCCCCGGATCGTCCAGGGGTCAAACCTGTTCATCTAGGTGACACACAGGGGATCCAGTGCTCAGGCAGGGGCGAACCCTGGAGGATCCCAGGATAAACCTTAGGTCTAGCTGTGGCCACAGTTAGGACATTTTAGTTTCTGCTGTACATGATCATCTTACTACAAACTGTGGTGATCTGTCCCTGCTATGTTTGCTGGCTCTCCTGCTCAGGGCCGGCCCTACGATGAGGCAGAGTGAAGTAATAGCATCAGGCAGCAGATGCTAGGAGGGCACCATCAGCAACTTCCCCCAGGAACTCCTCCTGACACCTCCCTCTAATCATTCCCCTCTGTTGGACAACAGAGCTGTGTGTGCCTCAACAGCCTGTCCGAAACTGAAGTTAAATTCATCTGCATGTCCAGTTTGCTTCTGTATGTGGAACTCTCTCTCTCTCTCTGTGTGTATTTGGCTTGTGGGATGTCATCATCTTGTCTTTTCTCTCATGCAGCCATAAAAAAGGGAAGCTAAAATGGTCAAGGGGCTGGAACATCTCCTCTATGAGGAAAGGTTACAACAACTGGGATTGTTTAGCTTGGAAAAAAGGATGCTAAGGGGAGACAGAGGTGGACAAAATTATGCCGGGTGTGGAGAATGTGGACAGGGAGACTTTTTTCTCCCTCTCTCGTAATACTGGAACGCAATGGGGTCATCCCAGGAAGCTGTTTGGTGGGGGATTAAGGACCGACAAAAGGAAGGACCTCTTCATGCGGCACATTGTTATGGAAGATATAGTGATGGCCACCAATTTGGATGGCTTTAAAAGGGGGTTGGATAAATTCTTGGAGGAGAAAGCTAACAGTGTCTACTAGTCTATGTCTTTCCTCCAATATCCAAGGCAGTAAGCTTATATACTCTGGTTGCTGGGGAACATGGGTAGGAGGGTGCTGTTGCATTCTTGTTCTGCCTGTGGGCCCCTGTTTGACAGTTGATTGGCCACTGTGTGAACAGAATGCTGGACTAGATGGACCCATGGTCTGACCCAGCAGGGCTCTTCTGATGTTCTAATGCCAGCCATGGCCCTGCTCATTCCATCCCACAGGGTCTTCTATTTATTTTCAAGTTCTTATCCCCAAAGGGGAGAAAATGGTGAAATTTGGAAAACACGTACAAAAAATGAATGAAAAAGAAATTCCCATCCATCTCCACCATCCAAATTCCCAACTTCGCATGACTATAGAAAATGTTCTGTTTCACAAAATTCAAATGCTTATATATCAATTGAAAGAGAATTTAGTGCTGAATTCGATGCAAAAAACAGAATGCAAATAGCTGCAGTACAAAAAAAGTTATGCTTACTTTAGTCTAAAAACAAACAGGTGTGATTGAGTGAAGAAGTGGATTGGAATTGCAAACCTTACTGGCCAATCACAGTCCTTGTTCTGGGGACCTCTACACCTGTCATATTTTTTTTGCTAGTTACTTATAAATGCACCAAATGCATACAAAATAGATTACACACATATGCACACACACACACACACCATAGGTTAAAATGTTTATATAATGCAAGTTGCAGGGTAAATTCATATGAAAGCTGTGTTTGTTAAACAAATATGTTCAGAATTGTGTGTGTGTGTTTGCGTGCGTGTTTAAAAATAAAGAAAAATGCATGGAACAGGCTTATGTAATAATGCCTTAGAAACTGCTGTAGACCATAAATAGACTGATGTCTCCTATTTTTCTTTTCATTTAGTTATTTATTTAGTCGCTCTGGATTTCTCCCACTTATGTTCTTGTAGCCACACTTACGTTGCAGATTTTTAATAATGTTTAATCCCTCATGATTTAGGAATGTTACTTGTTACTTTGTTACAGACACACCCAGAGTACATGCAGTTCTCTCTCTATGTGTGTGTGCATGTGTGTGCGTGTGTGTGTGTGTGTGTGAGAGAGAGAGAGAGAGGGAGAGAAGAAGAAGAAGAAGAAGAAGAAGAAGAAGAAGAAGAAGAAGAAGAAGAAGAAGAACCACCAATTATCATAAACTCACAGCAACAAGTAATAGCAAGATCTATTAAAGGACATTGACAACTATTGGGGCCCATGGCACATGCCATATACTGCTTCCATACCACTTCCATAGCATTATATCTTACTTTGTGTAGGTATGTCAACCAGGGCTGTGCACGGACCCCCCGGATTCACTTCGGATCCCAAATCAGACCTTCTGAATTGAGCCCAATCACTTTGGGTTGATGTGGACCTCCAGATTCACTTCGGGTCAGTTTAGGGAGGTCCGAATCACCCCGATTTGCTTTGGATTTGGGATTGGGATCTGAACTGGTGCACAGCCCTAATGTTAACTGTCACAGGAAAACATGATATATGAAGAAAAATGTTTAAGCATCCAGATCGGAGCTCCGTGTTTTCCCCCATAGACTTGCATTGAAATTCAAATGCCCATAACTTTTTTACTGTTAATGTTGCAAACCTCAAAATTGGCACCATGAGAGCTTATTGATGTATCCACATTCTTGCCAAGCTCCAAGCAAATCTGAGCATTCCCTGATTTTTGCAATTTTTTTCATTTTAAGTATCACCTCCTAACCCCAATTCATGCCCCTTTTGAGAACTCCATTAGTTTTCATGTTAGAAACCTCAAAATTACCAGCCTGAGAGCTTTTCCATGTATCCACATTCATGCCCAGTTGGAAGGAAATCAGAGCCTCCACTGATTTTGGGGGAATATATGAAAATCCCCCACCACATTTTCAGAGGATGCTTCATCAGGTGATCACTACTGGGACTTGAATCTGGATATGTTTTCAACCCATCCTAAGAATGTGTGGAAAACAGATTTTACACAAGCTGTCCAGTTCCGTAGGGGAGAATGCAGTTCTTTTAGCCTGCAAACATGCCCCACATCGTCCTTGTCCTGTATTGCTTCATGAAACATCTGAGTTGTTCTATTTTGTGAGTGCAATCAGCCAGTGAGTTGGTTGCTTCAATCAGCAGCTACATGGGCTGGTTCTGTACCTGTTTAGAACCTGGACCAGACATTGGGATGTGTTTCTCCACTGGTACCTGTGGCATCACCTCAAACAAAAGGGACTTGGGTGCGTCTTTATTTCCATTTCCAAAGGTCTTTGTCCCTTGAAATCATTGCCAATGAGGTCCACAACTCAGCTGCAGGAAATCTTTACCCTAACCCACAAGACTATCTTGAATGTAGATGACAGAATGGGGGAAAAAGGAGATTGAGAGAGGACAGTTTGAAAAGAGAGAGAAAGGCAATGAAAGGTGGAACAGGAGAGGAAATTGAAATTGAAGGAAACCACCCCACACAGGCTCTGTAAAGTGATGTCCAGTTGGTTACTACAAATACAACCCATACAAATGCCACTGTGAGTGTACCAGGTCATCTACGTTGAGGATGGCCAGTGTTTGACCATTCATCACTGTTGACTATGTTGGCTAGGAGGGCAAATGGGAGTTGTAGTCCAAAAACATCTGAAGGTCCACACATTCCACACCCCTGATCTCTGCAGGCAGTCCTTGTATCTCAGATACTTGCCCTCCTCTCTCCTTGTATACCAAGTTCAGTTTGTAGAAAGCTCCCCGCAAATGAATTGTCATCTGGATATTTAGAGTGGTGTTGGGGGAATGCACTGTGTCTTGCATGGATGTGTCAGACATTGTGTAATTCTGCACAAGAATACATTGTATATAAAAACTAGAGCTGTGCACAGGTGACCCCTCAAAATTTCTCCACCCTATTTTTGAGTAGAGAAATTGGGGGAACTGTTTTACTGGATTTCTCTAGGGGTGGAGACATTCTCTGGCATCATCTGTGTTGGCAGTCCGGCCCCCATTTTGCACCCTCCACAATTCCCTGTAGATGGCAGGGCATTGAGGGGAGGGGATACAGCCATCCCCAAATGATAATGATGAAAAAAAAGTGGAGAAAATTCTGAGAAGTTTCCTTTTATTTCTAGAAGGTAAGGAAAGAAAAATCTCAGGACTTTCCTGTAAGTTTTCTTTCCCCATGAAAGAGTCTTCCATTTTTCTGCCTCATTCTCAGGGCAACTTATAATTTCTTTTGAATGGGTGGTGGTGGTGTTTTTGACCTCAACTCATCCCTGTGAGGTGGCTGAGGGAATTGTCTCTATTCTTCTTTTGATTACAGACTGATCCATAGTCTCCCAGGCTGCCTACACTTCCTGATCTGAAAATACCCTATGGGAGGAATAAAAGTCTGGGATGTCTTACCCTGTGAAGGAAGTGTGGGAAGCCAAGGAGGCTACAGGCTGACAGAGAAACGGTTGTATGACGAAAGTCAACACGTACACACACCTCAGTCATATCATGAGTAAAACAATCCCAAGAACCCTGAACCGAACCCATGAGAATGTCTCTAAAATTTCTTCTCCTTTGAACGTCCTTTTGAAGGCAATTCCCCCCCCCCTTCCAAATTGAATGAGAATGGTCGCAATTTCCGTAGGAGAAATTTTCAGCACAGCACGAATATGAATAAACAGAGTGTGTGTCAAAGCAAAACAGTATTCCTGTGGTATGATGCAGCATAAGTTTTATTAGGGATGAAAATCACATCTCAAGAAGCAGTTTTGGAGTAGAGAAGCACAATGAATATGTGTGGGGGAAAACAGCTTTCTGATTAGATATTCTTAAGGGGGGGAGAAAGGGAATTTATATTAATACAACAGTCTTCCCTCTGCTATTAACCCTGATTTTCAAGTTTGACTTATCACAAATTTACAGGACAACTTTTCTAGTCCCTGGCGCCTTTGCTCTGCTACAGGTGAGCAAAGGAACTGTACATGACTGAGGGAAAATCTGAAGGGGGCAAAAATTCCGGAATATAGAAGAAAATGTTTGGATTCAAAACATATCCATGACAGACATAGAGGTGGGCCCGATCTCGAGGGATGCTAAGGACTCCCATGACTTCAGTAGCCATAAGGGTGCTTGGCATATGCAAACCCAGGCCCCGAATATTCTCTCATGAATCTCTGGGTTGTAGTTTTCGGCGGCTGACAGTCCATGTGAATTTAGCAGGGGGAATAGCAAATGCTACCTCTGCGCCAAAGACGACGGGCACCAAGTCCTCCCAGAAGATTAGACCCAAGAGCACCGCCACTAGACCCAAGGAAGCCAGAGCCAGAGTATCTCCCTCCGAATCCTCCAAGAGCACAGGGGGTGTTGCCTCCAACGGAAACAGGCTCACAGCTGGCGGAGAGGATGGGTCCTGGGATGGTCACGACGGAGGCAGGTGGCTGGATCACGAGCTCTGCTGGGGGGATCTGGTTGATGCAGGAGGGGTTGACTCCAGAGAGCACACCGAGATTAGCTGAAGGCACACCGGAGCCTACCAGAGCACCGGAGCCAAAGCCGTAGCCATGGCCAGCTCCAAAGCCAAAGCCAAGGCCGCTTCCAAAGCCACCATAGCCAAGACCTGCTGATCCGAAACCAACGACTGGGCTGGAAGCGCAGGATGGGACAGCACAGGCAGGTCCACAATAAGCCATTGCTGAGTGATGGAGGTGAGTCTGAAAGACAATATGATTGATCAGGAGCAGCATCGTGCAGAAGAAGTGTGGTGATTCATAGATGCGATAAAGCCTATAGTGTGTTGTACCCTATCAAGGGACAGGGCATCTCTTCCTGAGGGCGCTGCCAGTTTCCACAGTCAACCAATCAATCCTGTACACAGATTGTCTTGTGCTGTGCTGCGTCTCTATTGTGCAGTTCCTTCGTGTCCTGTGATTCAACATTTAAGTTTCCAGAAGAGTCAAATGTCCCCTGCCCAGCCTTGGCCAGCAGTCAGGTTTGCTGGACGATGGGTGTGGTTCAGATTTCACATTTCGAGCATGTTTTATATTACCATATAAATTCCAGAGCATACTTCATTGGCAATATCCAGTGCCAGCATTCTGCTTACGCTATTGGCACACTTCTAGCATGAGTGGCCTGTAGTGGTACCCCAAAAGTGTAAGTTCACACAATCTGTTTTGGGGATGAACTCATAACAGCCTCTTTTGCCATTACCTTACCATTAGAGGTCACTTTCATTAGGGGCATCCAATAGCAGAAGCAGATGGCCACCATAGATAATGCCCCATTTCTCTAATTTCAAATATCTGCATCATTGAATACAGATTGCAACAGATGTTTTGGAGAGCATTCAGAAGAAGCATGACCATCCTGGGAAGAGAATGTGTGGCCCTCAAGATGTCGTTGAACACCAGTGCCCATTAGCCCCAGCCTGCATAGCCAATGGTGAGGGATAATGGGACTTGCAGTCCAGGAACAGCTGGAGGGACACACATTTCCCAGCCCTGGCAGAGGTGGTGAGACATAGTCATAGAACCATAGAATAGCAGAGTTGGAAGGGGCCTATAAGGCCATCGAGTCCAACTCCCTGCTCGGTGCAGGAATCCACCCTAAAGCATCCCTGACAAATGGTTGTCCAGCTGCCTCTGGAAGGCCTCTAGTGTGGGAGAGCCCACCACCTCCCTAGGTCACTGGTTCCCTTGTCGTACAGCTCTAACAGTCAGGAAGTTTTTCCTGATGTCCAGCCAGAATCTGGCTTCCTTTAACTTGAGCCCATTATTCTGTGTCCTGCACTCTGGGAGGATCGAGAAGAGATCCTGGCCCTCCTCTGTGTGACAACCTTTCAAATATTTGAAGACTGCTATCATGTCTCCCCTCAATCTTCTCTTCTCCAGACTAAACATGCCTAGTTCTTTCAGTCTCTCCTCATAGGACTTTCATTCCAGACCCGATCAACCTCATCGCCCTCCTCTGAACATGCTCCAGCTTGTCTGTGTCCTTTTTGGACACACTAACAATGTGCTTGAATTCTTAGGAATTCTGTCTGTAGTAAAAATCTGGACATCACTTGGGGTTGGTAGAAGGCTCCCTTCCTCTTGTACCGCCTCCTTCTCCACCTCTCCATTCTCAACTTTTCATCCCATCAGCTTTGTTCATTCCCTTTTCTACAGTTTAGAGAAAGCCTTCCCGTGGGTCAAGCATAGACCCACTTTGCATAGGTTTCAAATGACGTTAACCCTTTTTTTATATGAAGAAAGGAAGGGGCCCTCCAACTCCTCTTTTATCTGAAGGAGATGCTTTCGGTGGCAGTAGAGGAATGTAATATGATTATTAGGAAAAGGAGAGAGACAGAGAGACATGTAAGAGCAATAAAACATGAACGAAGGAGCAAAAGAAGCATTTGTGACCTCTTCCAGGATCTGCCTTACCTGTGTTTCCAAAGAAGTTGAGGAGAGAGACAGGTGTCAAGTGATGCTGGTGGAGAAGTGATCCATGGTGTGGGCTTATATACTCTCTGCCTCAACGGCTGTGGTTTTGATCTAGCACTTTCCGCTGGATGTTTTAATTACCTATATGTGAACTGCCTGATCAGCATCACTCAACAAATTATCTTGATGCCTTGAAGAGCAATTTTGGAGCTTTTCGTTTCCTTTGAATGCAGCTCCTGTCAGCTCTTTACAAAGCCACAACAATGTTGTTCCCATAAGATAACCTCCTACCCTCCCACCCCCTCTGGATATTTATCAACCACATGCATTTGGGATGAAAGCAATAGTACGCACCAAGCAGATCACCCTCATAGGAGTGGGGCAGTTCAAAGAAGCCACTCCATCACCATCACATCCTCTTCATTATGAATGCAGTTGAATCTCAAAATGTAGCACCACATGGTGAGAAACACCCACACAACAGCACTTTTGCCATTTTTCCCCAAGCATAAATACTATACTTGGAGCACATATGAATGATGTGAATTATATTCCTATATGAATTAGAAAAATACTTGTGGGACCCTTGAGGATTTCATTTCGTCCAGATTTTTGAAAGGAACGGGTGTGTTATGCA
This sequence comes from Elgaria multicarinata webbii, assembly GCF_023053635.1. Taxonomy (NCBI): domain Eukaryota; kingdom Metazoa; phylum Chordata; class Lepidosauria; order Squamata; family Anguidae; genus Elgaria; species Elgaria multicarinata. The sequence continues at coordinate 7,724,782 of NC_086191.1, read as the reverse complement.
CCATCAGAAATAATATTTATTTATTTATTAAATTTATATAACGCCCCATAGATGAAGCTCTCTGGGCGGTTTACAAAAGTTAAAAACAGTGAACATTAAAAAGTATGCAAAATGGAAAACCATCAAAAATATAAAAAACAGCAGTATAAAACCACAGTATTTAAACAACAACAGTTCTGGGGTCCATTAAAAAGCAAACAAAATAAGCATATGTTGTTCAATGCTGTTAAATGCCTGGGAGAAGGGAAAAGTCCTGACCTGGCGCTGAAAAGATAGCAATGTTGGCACCAGGCGAGCCTCGTCGGGGAGATCATTCCATATTTATAATATAAATAAAATAATTCCTGGAGGAGAAGGCTAGCAATGGCTACTAGCCCTGATGGTTGTGTGCTACCTACAGTATTCGAGGCAGTAAACCCATGTGTACCAGTTGCTGGGGAATATGGGTGGGAAGGTGCTATTGTACCATGTCCTGCTTTAATGGTCCCTGCTCAACAAATGGTTGGCCACTGCATGAACATAGGGCTGGACTAGATGGACCCTTGGTCTAATCCAGCAGGGCCCTTCTTACGTTCTTGTGTTCTTAGACTGCACTTCTCCTTCGGAACATGCATTTGCATAAAATGTTGGTCGGAGCTAAAAGAGGAGGACCAAAATACGTATAAAAATGTGTGTTTTAGAGTCATATTTGTATGAATTCAATGATCAAAAACCTGCTAATGTCAGACCAGAATTAAAGCTCTCTCATTGAAGCCGATGCCTTAAATGATGTGCCCCATGATCAGTGATGATGTTATGTAATTTCACAATTTGTGCTTGACTGCAATATATCCTTCTTTCACCCACCCTTGTTCTCTCAGTCCCTAATCCAAATGGGGAGGATGGCATACCTTGGGCAAGGAAAGATGCCCCAAGGCTCTCCTGGTCTTGTATTGCTTCATTCTCCCACATCTCCCTCCTTCCCTCTCTCTCTTTCTCTGTGTGTATGTGTGAATGTGCGTGTAAGAGAGATGGACCCTGTTCAGACAACACACTAAGCCATGTGGTTAAGCATTTTGAGCTAAACATTATGGCTTAGCATGTCATGTGAACCATGACTTAGTGTGTGGTGTGAACCATTCCTAACCATGTTGGCTACATAACCACAATACAAACAAACTATTTACCACAAAAGGGGTTAGTGGCTTAACCATGGCTTAGCATGTTGTCTGAACAGGCCCAGAGAGAGAGAGAGAGAGAGAGAGAGAGAGAGAGAGAGAGAGAGAGAGAGAGAGAGAGGAACGAACAAACAATTAGTATAGAATTTTGGAAATTAAGACATTTCCCCATCTATCTATCTATCTATCTATCTATCTATCTATCTATCTATCTGGGAACACGGTCGTGTTCCCTGTAGTTAAGGATGCTCAGTAAAAAGAGCATTCCACCATGTTAAAAGCAGTTACTGGGGGTGGGTCATTCTAGCATTCTAAAATGAAAAATGTTCCACCAATCTTTCTGAAATGGAGTACTGCCAGAAAGAAATGCTAGTTTTACATACCCTGCACGTTTTAGGAAGATTGGTGAAATATTGAGGGCTGGATGGCAGTTCAAAGGACAAAAGGGGGAAGCATCTCTGTTTCAAACTGATCAGAAATGCTTTCGGGTTGGCGACCATTTTTTTGCACACTCATAGCGCCAAATTGGAAGCCTCCCCATGCAATCCATTTGTAGGATTGCATTGCCCTATCCTCCCCATTGATGGAATGGCCTTTCTTTTTTCAAAAGAAATTTCCATCAATTTTTAATTTATATTTTAAAATCCCCATGTTTCCCTATAGGGAATCTGATAAGCTAACGCATGTGCGTCAGCGTCAGATTCCCGGAGGGAGGGGGGAGAAGGGAGAGTGCGGCCTGCTCTCATCCCCAACAGATCAGGTAAGTGGAGGGGGGGCTTGCCTGGAGCCGCCGCCGCTCGTGCGGCGGTGGGCCCAGCCGGAATGGGAGGGGGTGAGTGGGGGGCTTGCCTGGGGCCACCGCTGCCACCGCAGTTCGTGCGGAGGCAGCAGTGGACCCAGGCAGGGCGGGGGTGAGTGGGGGGGCTTGCCTGGGGCCGCTGCTGCTGCCGCATTTTGTGCGGCAGCAGCAGTGGGCCCAGGCCGGGGGGCGGGGGATCAGCGACTTACCTCCTCCTCCAACTGCAGGCCCAGGTTTAAATAGAGCCCCCGGCTCCACTGGAAGCTGGGCCAAGGCCCTGCTTCTGGTGGAGCCAGGGGCTCCATTTAAACCCGGACCTGCTACCGATGAAGCAGGTAAGTGACGTGGGGGGTGGGCTTGCCTGGGCCTGCTGCCTCCGCTGCCACAGTTCAAGCGGCGGCGGGCCCAGGAGGGAGGGGGGCACTCCTGTATCTTTAACTGTTGTATTGAAAAGGACATTTCAGCATGTGTCGTTTCTATATATGGGGAACCTGGTGAAATTCCCTCTTCATCACAACAGTTAAAGCTGCAGGTGCCCTGCCCTCTTTTAAATCTGGTCACTCTAGTATAGCTCCTGCAGCTTTAAATGTTGTGATGAAGCAGGAATTTCACCAGGTGCTGCATGCATACAAATGACACTTGCTGAAATTCCCTTTTCTATGCAACTGTTAAAGATACAGGAGCCCTGTCCTCCTATTCATATGGTCACCCTAGTCCAACACATCTGAAGTGCAGCAGGTTGGGAAATGCTGCCCCAACGTATAAACTTCTTTCTTTCTTTCTTTTGGTGACATGCAAAGGTCTGGTAATCCTAAAAAGACTCAGTCAGCTAATTAACTAGGAAGCATTTGAATGAGTTCCGACGATGTATAAACATGTTGGATACTTACAGCAGAACTTAATTTTATTGTATATATTATAAATCTGAGACTCTTTAATTGCATTTTTCTTCTTCTTCTTATTTTTTTTTTTAAAAACACACACCATGTGGTTTAAGAGAAACAGTAAAAATAAATTCAACACATTCTTTTTATTTGGGGCAAATTGTCTACCATGAAATAGTCCTATTTTCCAAGCCACATCTGTGACTTTTGCATATGTATGGAGCACTGTAAAGATAACTAAACCAGGAATTTGGCAGTAATGTTTACTTATAAAAATACATGAAACCTTTCAGAATTTTAAGGGTGCATTGTGATGGGGAAAGTTACAAACTTTGGGACTAAAACTGATTCATTGCCTGAATATGAAATCATTGGCCATAGCTAGACCTAAGGTTTATCCCTGGATCATCCAGGGGTCAAACCTGTTCATCTAGGTGACAGACAGGGGATCCAGTGCTCAGGCAGGGGTGAACCCTGGATGATCCCAGGATAAACCTTAGGTCTACCTGTGGCCTGAAAGAACCATAGTGAGACTGGTGGGAACATCTGGTCACCCCAATGTCCTGTTTGCAGATAATAAAAAAAATGGCACTTCTGTTAAGGCCTTCAGTTGAGCTCCTCTTGGTTTTCTCAGATTTTGCATGCTGACACTTCACCGGGCTGGTCTCCAGACAGTTTTTACTTGTTCTAATTTGCAGCAGGGCAGAGATTAAATCTTTGCAGTGCATTTGTTGACGCACTGTTTTCACATGGCATCTACCAGCGGTGACTAAATACTGCTTAAGCTAGTGTTTGTAAATTAAATTAAAACAAGTGTGCCATAGAATCATGCCTTTCTGTTTCTGTTCCTCATCAGAGCCGTCGGCCATGATCTAATGCCAACGCTGTTGTGTAAAGAGATGCTTACTTTGCATATCCAAGCTTATTCTGAAACGAAGATGTTTACTTGATTAATGGATGTTTCAGGAGTTTAAAATCAAAACTACGTATCTGATGTTGCTTGCATGTTAAGAAGCTGCTTACATAGGGTGACCATATGAAAAGGAGGACAGGGCTCCTGTACATTTAACAGTTGTAATGAAAAGGAAATTTCAGCAGGTGTCATTTGTATATATGGGGAATCTGGTGGAATTTCCTCTTCATCACAACAGTTAAAGCTGCAGGTGCCCTGCCCTCTTTTAAATCTGCTCAGTCTAGTATAGCTCCTGCAGCTTTAAATGTTGTGATGAAGAGGGAATTTCACCAGGTCCCCCATATATAGAAACGACACCTGCTGAAATGTCCTTTTCAATGCAACTGTTAAAGATACAGGAGCCCTGTCCTCCTTTTCATATGGTAGGACTTTTTTCTGTCTAAACATGCATAGGATTGTATTTAAAAGCCCTGCCCTCTTTTAAATCTGGTCACTCTAATATAACTCCTGCACTTTAACGTCTTAGAATCGAAGAAATGCGGTATTATTATTATTAAATCAGGTGCTCTATTAACTGAGGAATTAAGATTCTTGGAGATGTCTCAAGAGATCTTTTCCTGAGATGTGTGAAGTGCCTTGTACACATCTTTGCCAAGTATTCTCTACTCAAGAGTAGGAATGGATGAATCGATCAATATCAGTTTCTCATTTTCCATCCTTACATTCCATTCATCCCAAACTTTGACAGGGAAAAAAAAGTTTCCATCAAAATTTGTACACACGTTTCTAAGTATTTTTTTTTTATGCAATTTGGCCTCATAGACATACTTTTTGGGAAACAATTTTCCTAATATAATGTATTTTTAATGTGTTTTTCACTAATAGATATGTTTTGTCTGTGAACTTTTACCCTCAAATATAAAAACGTTTATACGTATTTCTTGATTGGAGAAATACACTGCAAAATTTGGCAAAGTGTGAGTTTTAAAGGATAACTGGTTTTCGGTTCATGTATTGGTTCAAGAATAAGTTTGAATTAAAATATGTACAAAAACAAAATCTCACCCATCTCTACTCAATGGTTGGGGATATTTGTGTGTTGCATTACTTTGGTTGAAACTACATTACTTTGGTTGAAACTTGTTTGTGCACTCTAATAGAGAGATTGGGTGGAGCCAAAAGTGGGTGGAGCAAGAACCAAAAACTGGGTGTAGTTATAGAGGTGACTCTAATCAACAAGGTGTAGGGAGAAGACGTCTGCATCTTAACATTCTTCTTCCTCAACATGGGTAAAGTTTCATTCATCTCCTTCTTACTTGGGGCATGGAGCAGAATGGATTGGATAATATCAATAAACCCAAGCAGGGCTGATGAAGGGATGTCACCTAGTGAAATATGGCTGTCGTGTTTCTCAGAAACCAGAAAGCTTTCGATGGGAGGCAAATCACGAGGTCTGCTAAGTAATCTACAAAGCTTTTATTAAGCAACAAACGACTCTTCTACCTGAAGAGAGTCTGACCTCTTGGAAATGTCCCCCTAGGCAAAACTATGCAAACTAAGCAAGACAATTGTCCACTCAAGAAGAACAGGAAACTACTTCTTGAACGCTCGTAACTTCAGGGACCCTGGTGCGGGGGCAGGTTCTGGTGTAATTGAACTTTCTCACGCCTTCCTTCCATGCCATGCGTTTGAGCTTCCAGCGGACCCTAGCATCAGCTAGCTTGTTGGGGCGCTCACCTCCGGAAGAAAGCTCACTTCCCACTGAGTGTGGCGGATTTGGCCTTGAGGAGATCATAGAATCATAGAATAGTAGAGTTGGAAGGGGCCTACAAGACCATCGAGTCCAACCCCCTGCTCAATGCAGGAATCCACCCTAAAGCACCCCTGACAGATGGTAGTCCAGCTGCCTCTTGAATGCCTCTAGTGTAGGGGAGGGCTGAGATCCCAGAAATAAGCTCTGGAGAGGGCTGACTCCCAGCTGGGGAATCGCCCGTGAGAGCTTCCTCCCCCACTGGTACAGGCTGGCTGGTGTCTGGCGCTGCGTCTTCTAGTTCTGAATCTGATTCTGATTGATTACCTGAAACATCTCCTCCCAAAACAGGGGCAGTAGGGTTAGACATGATGCTAGCATGGGGAGGTGGCATGGCTTAGGTTCACCTGTGGCCTATAGGGTGGACATTCTCCAGCCCAGTGGTTGGCATTGGCTCTCCAGGATGACATATGGAGATCATTCTCAGCCTTGCTACCTGAGACACTTCTTCTGGAAAGCCTGCACAGAGGTTCTCTGCTCACTGAGCTGAGCACCTTCCCCCATTTGACCAAAAAGAAATCCACCAAGATCGTGTGCTGCGATTTGAGAAGTTTATTATTTGCCGTGTACACAAGGAAGGAACTAGAGCAGGAGAGAAGATAAAGCGAGGACATTTCGGAAACGCAACGGGCATGCCTCCTTCAGGGACAGCCGAGAGAAGGTGGGAAGACCCCACCCATTCAAGGAGGCAGGTACAAGGCTTCAGCCGTTCCACTCAAGGGCTCAATGGACAGGTTCCCGAAGCAGGCTTGGCGTTGACCATGGAGTTGTTATCTCTTGTAGCTTCGGGTTTACAGATCCCCTGTTTGCATTGGACCTTCGGGAGCTGCGCCGCTTAGGCTATCAGCTTTTGGAACTGCAGCAAGAGGAGCCACAGCCACCAGAACTGCTCGATCCACCGGAGGAACCGCAGCATTTGGAACCGCCGCAAGACGATCCGGAGCCTTTGGAACCGCCACAACCTCCACAGCAGCAGCAGCAGCAGGGGGAGCAGCAGCAGCAGTAAGGGCAGCAGCAGCAGCAGGGGCAGCAGCAGCAGCAGCAGGGGCAGCAGCCGCAGCAGCAGCAACACCGGCCGCAGCAACAGCGGTTACAGCAGGAGTGGCCACAGGAGGAGCCGCCACAACCCTTACAACAGCACGCCATCTGGGAGGGAAGGCAGAGCTGAAAAAGAATCATAGAATCATAGAATAGCAGAGTTGGAAGGGGCCTACAAGTCCATTGAGTCCAACCCCCTGCTCAATGCAGGAATCCACCCTAAAGCATCCCTGGCAGATGCCTGTCCAGCTGCCTCTTGAAGGCCTCTAGTGTGGGAGAGCCCACAACCTCCCTAGGTAACCGATTCCATTGTCGCACTGCTCTAACAGTCAGGAAGTTTTTCCTGATGTCCAGCTGGAATCTGGCTTCCTTTAACTTGAGCCCATTATTCCGTGTCCTGCACTCTGGGAGGATCGAGAAATGAAGAGACTTGAGAGGGTGTGTGTGTGTGTGTGTACCACAAGAGATCTAAGCTCCATTTCCTTTATAAAGAGTCTGCATTTTTGAAGACAACAAGCCTTGAGTTCGTCGAACCATAGAATCACAGGTTGGTAGAGTTGGAAGGGGCCTATAAGCCCATTGAGTCCAATCCCCTGCTCAATGCAGGAATCCACCCTAAAGCAGCCCTGACAGGTGCCTTTTGAATGCCTCTAGGGTGGGAGAGCCCACCCCCTCCCTAGGCCAGTCTAACAGTCAGGAAGTTATAGATAAGAAATGAATTATCCATTTGCAATAGGGGTGTGGACAAGGGGTGAGGCAGCTGGGGGTGAAAAGACTCCCCTTTTCTGTCTCTTGCAAAAATGGCTGATGGAAAATGTCAGTGCCAGGGAGTCCAAAGCAAGTCTGAAGATGCATTTTAAAATGCATCTTTTGAGCAACACGCTTTCAGGAATGCCTTGACTGGCAGTACACCTCCAGTTGAATGGGTCCATCCAACTTCAGCAGGTGAGTTAAACTGAATGGATGAATGAATAAATGAATGCCTTTGCTTTGAGCTGTGGTCTCTCAAAAGCTAGAATTCCTTCCTTCTCCCCCACCAGTTGGTGGTTTCTGGACTTTTTTGGCCTTTCTTCCCCATGCCTTTCCCAAGGCTTAGTTATGGATAGCTACAGCCTTTCCCAAGGCTTAGTTATGGGTCGCTACAGCTACAAGATAAATTATGATAATGTTTTGGGTTCTGCCCCTTTTGCCTTCAGAACTGCCCACCACTGGAATATGGCTCCTGAAAGCCTCTCTGAAATGAAATGCAGCCCTCAGACTGAAAAGAACTTCTGCACCCTTGTCCCTTATGAACAGATGAAAAACTTGGGCCGTAGCTAGACCTAAGGTTTATCCCAGGATCATCCCAGGTTCGTCCCTGCCTGAGCGCTGGATGCCCTGTGTGGCACTTAGATGAACAAGTTTGACCCCAGGACAATACTGGGATAAACCTTAGGTCTAGCTATGGCCTTGGTTGAGTAAAAGGTTCATCTTGCCCAGTTGCTCTCCAAGGAGTCAATTTGGGACCTTCTGCAAGCTAAGCATGGGTTCTACCATTAGGTTTTAGGCTTTCCCATGGAACTAAGTTCCACTGGGCCATGAGTCCTCAATAAATATGCACAGAACCAATCTTGGCATATTCTAGTCCCCTCCCGTCTCCTTTTCTTAGGATGGTCAAGGAACTCATACATTGGCTAAAGGTTAAAAAAGGTAAACAAAACCAAACAAAAGCCCACCGATTTACATTTTTAACCAATAATGGTGTCCTAAAGATCAGCAGAACATCACTTACATTTTTTAGCAGTAGTTAGTGGTGTCAAGGATTGAATCCAATTGAGAGAATGTGGAATCCTTGGATGGGGGAACCTTTTATATAGTTCCTCCACCCTTCCCAAGGATCATGGCCAAGTAATTATTGGCTATCAATGTATATGACTATCCACCATGCCATCTTCTAGCTCATGGTCACCCACATCTCTCATTAAAAGGAGGGGGGAATCCATCTTCAGATTATGGAGGATTAAAACTAGATTCAGGTCATAACACTATAATTTTCACATTTCACCAGAAGGAAGAAGTAGAAGAAGACTGTTTTTCTTTTTGTTTCCAAATGTCCTCTCAAAAACGCATAGGTGTTTTTGTGTGTATTTTTCTAATATTTTGTAATATATGTATATATAATTCTTGCCCAGTAGATTGCCTAAAATACAGATATTTCTGTGCAGGTTTACCTAAACTGCACATTGGTTACAAATGGTTTTCCTCATCCCAAAGCTGTTTGGGGTATTTCCCCCTACTTAGATATGCATCTTTCTGTGCATATATAAACACACACACACACACACACACACACACACACACACACACACACATATTATATGTAGGATTGAGAACCATATTGCAAAATATGGAAAAGTGCAAATACCAATTAATATATGGATTGAGTTACTGCAATCAGGAAGTTCTTACCAAAATGCCAGCTGTTCCATCCCATTCCTAACAGCAACAATCATCATCCTCATCCTGGCACATGGAGCCTGACTGGGATTTTCTCACTGAGTCATGTGACTGAGGGCCTTGCTAGACCTACCAGATAATCCGGCGGGGAGTAGGAGCGACGGCGCGCTGCAACTAGCACGCGCCGTCGCCCTTTTCTAGACGTAAACATGCGACGGGGCAAGGGAAAGCCCCGTTGCGTGCTCCAGTTTGTTTCCGGTTAAAGGGCCATGTGCGCAGGAGCGCACCAACGGAGAAGTTAAGTGATTTTTTTTAAAAAAAAGGGTTCCCTGTTCCCCCTGCCCCTGATTTTCCCCCCACAATGCCTGATGCCCCCTGTCCGCTCGCTCGCCCGTCCTCCCCCCCGCTCGCCATGCCCACCCCCTGCCTGCTCGCCCGTACCCACCCCCTGCCCGCTTGCTCGCCCGTCCTCCCCATGCTCGCCATGCCTGTCCCCCATCCCTGTTCTTCTTCCCCCCTGTCCGCCATGCCTGTCTCGTGTCCCCATTCTTCTTCCCCCCATCCGCCATGCCTGTCCCATGTCCCCGCTTGCCATATCTTTCCCCCGTCCACCATGCCTGTCCCGTGTCCCTGCTTGCCATATCCGTCCCCCGTCCACCATGCCTGTCCCATGTCCCCGCTTGCCATATCTGTCCCCCATCCACCATGCCTGTCCCGTGTCCCCGCTTGCCATATCCATCCCCTGTCCACCATGCCTGTCCCTGTTCTTCTTCCCCCCACTCTCCTGCCGGGTCCGCTCTTTCCCCCAGCCCCCATCTCCCCCCCCCCGTGTTTCCCCCCCTGGCCTGATGGGCATAGCACTCCTATGGAACATTGTACATTGATGGTGCTATATAAATAAATAATAATAATATGGAACGCTGTGCCCAGTCTGCGGCTTCTCCCAGCTACTCGCGAGTAAGGAAGCAGCCGGGAAAAGCCATGGACCCTGGTAGACCTTCTGCAGCCCCGGCCTCAGGCCGGGGCTGCAGAAAAGCCGGGCCATAACTGCATCTGGTTATCCCGGGTCAAGGGAGGACTTAGCCCGGCCTGACCCTGGGATCCTCTGTGCGTCATCTCGATGCACAGGAGGGAGACCGGGCCTCACACCAGGCTAACGCCTCATCTAGCAATGGCCTAAAGCACTTGACTCAGAAATTACCAAAATGTCCTAAACACCATGTTGGAAATGGGAAGTTGTAGTAGAATTTCCGCAGGGAATAATACCTTGTAATGATAATGTTCCCTTTAAACCCCTTAGGATGTGATGAATTGTAGGAGGAAGGGCATTTCCTGTTTGTTTTTTTAAAGCAGCTGTACACAGAAAAATCACTGGATGATTTAAATATCACTCAGTTCTGCCCCTTTGCTTCCGAAAACATTTGATTTTGTCCGGTTTTCATCCAAGGCTTTTTCAGATAGTTTATTTTAATCCCAAGCCAACTCAGTGTATCCACACATACATTTTCTTCCATACATGCAATGCTCCTTTTGTTCTGTAGGCTCTCTGTGGTGGTGCACAGCTTTCAGAGGCTGTGCAGACATGGTGGCCATGGCATTCCCCCTGGAATCTTTTTGTTAGGAATCCTCATCAGAATCCAGGGTTAAAGCTCACCAATTTTGCAAGGCCAGGAGTTTGCTGAAAGGATGTGTACCCTACTCTGTTCAATTCTCTCTCCCATTTGACCATTTCCTCCTACCAATAGACATTTAACATTCTGTGGTCAGTTAGCATGGCCACCCGTAGGTTTATGTCTCCCACCTCTTACACAGGTGAGGCCGGTAGGTAGAAAAGGCAGGGCCTTTTGTGTAGCAGCCCCTGTGTTGTGAAACTTCCTCCCCAGGGAACTAAAACTTAAACCATATCACACCAGTCCTTTTCCAGCTTCATTGGCGGCCAGTCCAGGTCTGGGCCCGATTCAAAGTGCTGGTATTAACATTTAAAGCCATAAACGGCTTGGGGCCAGGCTATCTGAAGGAACGCCTCCTCCCATATGTACCTGCCCAGACCCTAAGGTCATCCTCAGGGGTCCTTCTCCACAAGCCCCTGCCAAAGGAAGTGAGGCAGGTGGCTACCAGGAGGAGGGCCTTCTCTGCTGTGGCACCCCAGCTGTGAAATGAGCTCCCTAAGGAGGTTCGCTTGGCACCTACATTATATGCCTTTAGATGCCAGGTGAAGACCCTTTTAATCTCCCAGCATTTTAAAGTCTATAAATAGATGTTAACTTGGTGTTTTAAATTTGTAATTTGGCATTGCTGCTGTTTTGATCTGGTTGAGCTTTTATATTGTATTTTATATTATGGTTTTATACTGTTGTTTTATACTTTGAATGGTTTTAATTTTTGTGAACCACCCAGAGAGCTCCGGCTATGGGGCGGTATAGAAATGTAATAAATAAATAAATAAATAAATAAACTACTTGCTTTTTTAGTGTCCTATAGACAGCCGTTGGAGATACATTGTCCTGCCAAGCATTTAATAGCCAATCCCAACATTAATGTGTTAAAAATGTTTAAAGTGTTTGTAGTGTGTGTGTTTTATTCTTTGTATTTGGACACCAACTCATATGATCACTGAGTGGAGGGGAGCTCTAAAAATATTCTATTCTAAATAAAAAGCAAACAAACAAGCCAATAAGGAGGAAGAGCTTTAATTATATGATGTAAGTCAATGAAGAGCCAAGCCAATGAAGAGCCACACCGAGGAAGGTCTGAGTACAGATGTGTGAATCAGAAAAAAATCAAGCTTGCCAAATTTTCTGAATTCCATCTCAAAATGCATTACGGCTTGAGTTTGTGTCGGATTGCAAACTTTGTTTTTGTTTGAGTTTTTCTGCGTGAAAGTTTGTGTGAATTTTTGTGTGTATTTTCCCCAAATTTATGCATCAGTTGTGCAAATCTTTGAAATGTAAGCTTTCTTCTTCCATTGATTGAAACATATTTGTGTGCATTTTTCAAACGTATGCATTTGTTCATGCACGTATTTTTCAGGCGTATGAATGATGACAAACACATTCTTTTCCCCTTTTGGTCTGCGAATCACATTGCAGACCTGGAAATGTATGGACTCTGACAGCAGATTGTGTCTGAGGCCATAGCTAGACCTAAGGTTTATCCCTGGATCATCCAGGGGTCAAACCTGTTCAGCTAGGTGACACACAGGAGATCCAGTACTCAGGCGGGGGCGAACCCTGGATGATCCCAGGATAAACCTTAGGTCTAGCTGTGGCCTGAGTCTGTGTTTGGTCCAGAAGGTGTGAACTGGGTAAATCCTGATCAAAACAAACTGAAACAGATTTCTCATGCATCTCTCATCATGTATGCTGAATAAAGAGCATCCTCAATCATGGGGTCCCCCATGACAAGAGCATTTAAATGTTGACATGTTTTAGCTTTAAAAAGTTCACGTGTTTTCATATTTCAATGTTAATACTCCCTGTGCCTTCTGGACTTGGGATTATAGCATTACTAAGTGAAGATCACTTTAATCATACACCGTAGGGAAATGCCCTTTTAATGAGAAATGTGAACTGAGGAAAGGAAGAACGTGGACTGGATGACGGCACAGCAGGAGGAAATGAGGTTTGATGATGATTGGGGGGGAAATTGCCGTTCCACGGTGGTGCCTCACTTCCTGGGGGAGGAGTGCAGGAGCATGTACAAAAGGCGCCCCCTTCTCCCCAAATCCATAATTTCCCTTGCATCCTTCCTTGTTCCTTGACTTAGATTCTTCAGAAGGTAAGTTGGATTTGACTGGTATGGCGAAATGTTATTGTTTTGATAAGTGATGTCCTTTAGACAGATTCCGTGCCTGTCGTGATACTAAACTCTCGGCTTAATGTGGAGAATTTATGCATTGGGTGTTGTTGTTTTTTAAAAGATTAGTAGCAAAGTGCAGGTGTGTGAATTAGAGGATTATTACACAAAGGGGTGCACAACCCATTTCATTAGGTCTTATTTTTTAAAGGCCAACATTGATTGAATACTCAATCACAAAGGGCATTATTTTTATGCATTTATTTATTAAACACTGTAGACACTAGTGCCCTACTTCAGCTTGCCTGACCTCAGGAAATCCGTTACAGGTGTGTGTGTGGGGGGGGGGGGGCAATGAGAAGATGTTTGCAGAAATACTCCTAGCAAGGTGATCACCTAGCAAGGTGATCATCAGGGGGTCTTATCAACCCCCTGAGGAAGGCCTTTGAAAGAACACCGGCTGAAACCCATTGGGCTTTGAAATAAAGTTATGGAACTCACTACCACAGGATGTGGTGATGGCCACCATTCTGGATGGCTTTAAAAGGGTGTTGGATAAATTCCTGGAGGTGAAGGCTATCCATGGCTCCTAGCCCTGATGGTGGTGTGCTATCTCCAATATCCAAGGCAATACGCCTGTGTGCACCAGTTGCTGGGGAACATGGGTGGGAGGGTGCTGTTGCACCATGTCCTGCTTGTTCATCCCTGGCCGATGGCTGGTTGGCCACTGTGTGAACAGAGTGCTGGACTAGATGGACCCTTGGTCTGATCCAGCAGGGCTCTTCTTTGAAGACTGAGGGGAGGCATGATAGCACTCTTCAAGTCCTGGATGTGGTGATGGCCACAAACTTGGACTGCTTTAAAAGTTGGTTAGACCAATTCCTGGAGGAGATGGCTATTAATGGATACTAGTCCTGAAGGCTAAGTGCAACCACCAGTATCAGGTAGTAAGCCTGTGTGCACCAGTTGCTGGGGAACATGGGTGGGAGGGTGCTGTTGCACCATGTCCTGCTTGTTCACGTGAACAGAGTGCTGGACTAGATGGACCCTTGGTCTGATCCAAGAAGGCTCTTCTTATGTTCTTATGTTCTAAAGTATTTTAAGCATCCTGAGAACCTGTTTCTCCCCCTTTTTCTGTCCTGACCTGGATGCTCTCCTGCTTTTGTGTTTTTATTTTTATGTTCATAAAGCGACAACAACCCAGCAGAGAGAATTTCTCCCCCACTGTTTCTAATCCACACCATTGTTCCGTTATTTCTTTCAGTCTCCTCGCTGAAATGGGCAGCTCAGAATCATGCTGTGAAGGCGAGGATGAGACAACTGTAGTTTATTGCAGCATTCCCTCTTCTAACACGTGCGGCCCATGCTGTGCTCCTGGATACTGCTGCCCCACGTCTTACTGTGCTCCGTCTTGCTGTGCTCCCTGCTCTGCTCCCAAGTGCTACGGCGGTGGCTGCATCCAAAATTACTGCTCCCCCTGCTGTCCTCATAAATAAATACTCCAGATGAGACCGGTGTTCGAGATGCTGTGCCATGAAGGACATTACTCAATGCTGCTCCTCCATCTTGCTGTCTTTTGCCTCCTCCCCTTCCTGCTTTCATTGCTGGCTTCATAACTAGCCTTTCTTCATCTATGATCTCCAGAGGAGACTCTCCTCCAAACGCCCTCAGTGGGAGGCATGCACTATGCCAGGGGTTGGCAACTTATGGCCCACCATCTAGGGCATAGCTAGACCAGCCGATATCCCGGGGATCACATGATGTGCTTGTTCACATCCCAGGAGCAAGGAGGGATGATTCCTCCCTTGGCCTGGGATATTGGCAGGCCCTTTTCCCCTGCTTTTTCCACGGACTTGGGATGATCCTGAGACCGCCGAATGTGGGGGCGGGCGTTGCCGGTTGTCCCAGCTCCTCATGAGTAACCGGAGCTCTGTGCCCATCGGGGGTGGGGTGGGGGAGGGGGAGGTGCTTTTTAAAAATAAATAAATTACAGTGTTCAGACAAGCGCTCGTGCACTCCTTCTCCTTCAAAAAACAAAAACAAAATGGCAGCCACGATGTCGTGCACCATGTGTAGACCAGGGTGACTATCTCACAATTATAAAATCGTGAGATCGTCACCCTCTGACCCCCTCGTCTAGCCATGGCCCAAGAAGGACATGAGTTGTCCACCCCTACACTATGCATTTACACAGGAAGAGGGCCTTCTCTGTGGTAGCATGCAACTCTGGAATGTACTCCCAAAGAAGATCAATTCATGCAAACTTTGTTTGGGGGTGGGGAGGTTGGGAAATTAAAGTGTTTCCTCTTTCCCCCAAACTTTTTTATATTTTCCAATTTGGCCATTCAAAACTGTATTTCCTTTAGCTTAATCCATCGTTATCTCTTTGTTTGGATTGCTTGTTGAAGACTTTCTGTTCTAAACTGGAGCTTAATGCACAATTGTATGGTTTGTCCTATTGGTTCCCCACGCCATTTGTTTGTGTATTTTAATATTGTGTATGCTGCCCTGGGATCCCTTCTGGAGGAAAGGCAGTTGATCACTTTTAGAAATAAATGAACAAATGAACAAACATCACCGTGCCTCTGAGTCTTGCTTCTCCAAACACTATAATTCTCTGTAATTAACCTGACAACTTCAAACACAAGTGCGAGTCTGTCACCTGTCAGTATAACAGCTGGAATTCAAATCACCACCATCTGGCTTCCTGTCACTTGAGCCCATAATTCTGTGTCCTGAACTCTGGGAGGATCGAGAAGAGATCCTGGCCCTCCTCTGTGGGACAACCTTTTAAGTATTTGAAGAGTGCTCTCATGTCTCCCCTCAGCCTCCTCTTTCTTCTCCAGGCTAAACAGGCCCAGTTCTTTCAGTCTCTCTTCATAGGGCTTTGTTTCCAGATCCGTGATCATCCTGGTTGCCCTCCTAGGAGAAGGTAGAAAGCAAACTGAAGTGGTGCGGTGAAGGGACATGGTTCAGAGGGAATGAGAGGAAAAGGAGGAGGTGCTCTGAAAAGGTGCACTAGATGCTCTGAAAAGGAAAGCATCTAGTACCCTTTGTTTTGCTGGAAGTTTGTCCCATGGTTATCTGCATTCACATTCAAAGGAACTTATTTTTACCTGAGGAATGACTATGATTAAACATCATGACCTTCTCCTCCCTTGAGACCCTAGGTTGTACGAGTTCAGATTCCAGGGGTGTTGGTGTGGGGCTGAATGGAATTCAATACAAAACAATGCCACCCTCTATGTGGAAAGAGATGCCATGTCTATGGATTCTCTAGCTTCCATTCTCTCCCATTACCTACATTCAACATGAAGAATGCTGTGTTTCAGCCCGCATACAGGTTGACTGCAGAGAAGACTAGACCTTGGGCCAGCCTTGTCCAACCTGTCATTGTCTAGATGTTTTGGACTACAACTCCCAGCATTCCTGACCTTTGGTTATGCTGTCCAAGGCTGATGGGTGTTGAAGTCCCAACTATCTAGATGACACCATATTGGGAAAGAATAACCTTAGGAATTCTTGAACCATGGGTCCATTTGGCACAAGTGTACAGAATCTGGGTTCTCAGATCGGGCCAACTCATCTATATAATTCATGGAATTCCAATGAGTAAATGTGGGTTGTATTTACTGGTAATATAGGGAGGAAATCCATGAACAAAGGCTAGTTAGGATTAAGTCAGAAACACGAGCTATGTGAAGCCCCGTCACCAGGCTACTTAGCTTCAAAGCACCCCAATATTCCTCTTATAAACACCATTCTGGAACTTGCCTTTGGGGCTAGTTTGGGAGTTACCCTATTATTATCCAAAGATAACTTAATTGTTTACAACAACCAAAAATGTTTGCCCGATGAGACGTGAATTGAGTCAGTGGATGACCCGGAAGTTTACACAAGGGACAGAATTGTCACAGATCTAGGGCATGGAAGCATCTTTGTGTGATATATATATATATATATATATATATATATATATATATATATATATCACACACACACATATATATATCCATTTTAACTGATTAATTGATTTTCTTATAATAATGTCCTGAAATGTTCAAGCCAGAACACTACAGATCAAGATGGTTATGCTACAAAATTTACTTTTTATTAATTATTGCAAATAATAATAATAATAATAATAATAATAATAATAATAATAATTGACAATATACTGTCACAGTATTGGAATCAGAGAATCACAGAGCTGGAAGGCACATTCTGAGATCATCTAGTCTGACCCCCTGCTCAATGCAGGATCTAAAATGCAGGATGCAGCTACAACATTGCTCATAAAAAAGTGTCTGGCTTCTGCTTAAATGCTCTAGCAAAGGAGAGCCCGCCGCCTCTCAAGGCCGTCAGTTCCACCGTTGAACAGCTGTTCCACCTAGAAGGTGGATGTCATACAGTCATTTGTTTTCCTTATGATATATTAAATTAAACTCTCATAAGATCTAGCAAGAAATGATTAGGGGTTATCATTTCTTGCGAGTTTTGGAAAAGATCTTTTGATGTCTAATGAGTAGGAATATAAAGACGTCGTAAATTCCATTCCATCTGTGTTTTTTTGGGTTGACGGGTGCCTTTCATTCCATCATTCACTCATTGACGGAATCAGATTTCCCCCACAATTCCCTAAATGTGTGCAAATTCCCACCATACTCCATGTGACTCAGGAAAAGTTGGTCCGCTGAGGATTCCAAGAATCAAATTCATAGAAATCTAAACTCTTTTGAATCCATTGCACTTTTCTCTGAACTCTCTAATTATTAGGGCTGTGCACAGCACCCCTGAACCAGTTTGAGTCGATCCGGACCTCCCCCGATCCACTCTGGAACCAGATCTGGAGTGAGATCCGGATCAATATTCAGTGCCCATTTGGCCCCCCCTTCCCCACTTACTTGCCTCCGCGGCGGACAGTGGAGGCAGGTAAGTGAGGAAAGGGGGACAAAATGGGGGCTGAATAAGCCTCCTCTCCCCTTACCTGGCTCTGCCACCCACCGCTGCATTGACCGCAGTGGACGATGAAGCCAGGTAAGCCCCCTCCCCCCAGGTAAGCCCCCTTCCCTCCTTACCTGGCTCCTCTGCCGTCGCCACACGGACCGCGGTGGCGGTGGATGGGGAAGCCAGGTAAGCTGCCCTCCCCACTTACCTGGCTCTGAAGCTTTGGACTAGTCTGAACCACTTCGGGCCAATCCGGATCTCTCCCAATCCGATCCGGAACCGGGCTTCGGAGGTCCAGATCGGCCCGCTCCGCTTCAGATCCATGGAGTGGAGCACACCCCTACTAATTATGAGGTCATGTATTATGGCATTGTGTGAACTGAACAACTATATTATAATAATAATAATAATAATAATAATAATAATAATAATAATAATAATAATAAGAGCACCCATGTCGATTCCACCGGGCAAGCCATTAAATAAGCATTCACCCCAATACTCTGCAATTGGATTGGTTTGAAAATTATAGTGTGGGCTGAAGATTGCTGTGATCATCTACATGAGTGGGAAAATGTACCTTTTAATGAGAGTTGCATTGAGTCAAGGAATGGGATTGAGAAACTCTTGCCGTACCAAGAACGATGCCTTGAAGAAGATTAAAGACAAATTTACCATTTCTTAGCGATGCCTCATTTCCTTGAGGAAGGCTGCATGGAGCTGTATAAATAAGGTCCACTGTCCCACAGATCTCCAGTCAACTTGGGTTCATCGTTGCTGGTCTCCACTGCTAGCCAAGGTAAGCCATATTCCCTCGATGATCATCTTTGAGCTGGGTGGATTGGTGTATTTCTTGCTGGCTATTTACTGGTGGAAGGAAAGACTATTGCCTTCATGTCATGTCTGTGGGCATCACACAGAGGCATCTGGTTAGCCGCTGTGGGGAATAGCCTGATGAGCTAGATAAACCTTTGTTCTGAGCCATCATTGCTTATCTTCTTCTGCTCTGAGGAAGGAGATTGGGGCAGTTCTTTCCACTCTCGTTTGGCTCTTTCCAGAAGGAAGGAAGATACCTTCATCTTGTGCCTTCTCCTGAAAAAAAAATGATAGAAAAAGACCACACTTTTCCCCAAGGAGAGCCACAGAGGTCCCAACTCCTCCACATTCTTCTGCCTTTGCCATACGGTGTCTGCCCATATCAGTCCCCTGCCCCTGGGCTTTACTCATGAGGAGTAAGGCAGCAAAAGCAGTTTGGCAGTGGGACCAGTAGCTCAGGAAGGTTGTGGTCTATCCCTCTCTAGAGGTCTTCAAGCCGAGGCTGGATAGCCACTTGTTGGAGATGTTCTAGCCCTGGATTTCTTGTAGCAAGCTGTGGGTTGGACTAGATGGCCTACATAAACTCAAAGCAAACTAGGTTTATAGGAGTAGTAAGGGATGTGGCTGATGGGGATGCTGCTTTCCTCATGGCTCCACAAACCAGTCGGCCTTGTTCTTCCTCTTCCCTCATTATGGCCCCCTTTCCCTCCTCTTATTTGTTCATCACATTGACATTCAACCTGTCTATCCCCAAAAGCAGCATCTCTGGGGTTCCGAGGTGGCCTCCTATACGGTATTGACCTGACCCAGATTCAGCAAAACTACCAAGGACAACCAATTAGGGAACTCTGCAGCCTTCATGGCTTGCTTGTTGGCTTGGTGTGAGAAGAGAGGCTGGCTGTGGTGCTGTGAAGGATGATGAAACTTTAATGGTATTTTTTGGAAGATAAGACTTCCTTTAAAAAAAAAACCTCAAAAAGCTCAATGTTTCGGATACCAGGATCCTTCGTTAGGAGCTATAATAAAAATATAATATAAATATCATATAAGTATACAAAACAACACCCGCATCTATGGGGTTCTGAGGTGGTCTCCTATAAGGTATTGACCTGACCCAGATTCAGCCAAACTACTGAGGACAACCAGTTAGGGAGCTCTGCAGCCTTCATGGCTTGCTTGTTGGCTTCCCAGATAGGATTTGGAATAAGTCTTATTGCTGGGTCCAGATGTGGTCTGTCAGCCACTGCTGATGCTTCACCAAAGTATTCCAGGTCATACTAGCCTCTTCCAGGTGTCATTTTCTCCTTTGGGAAAACAAACATCAGGTCGAACTATTCTCATGAGAGTATTGTAGACAAATCCATGAAGGTGGAGAGGTCTATCAAGGGTTATCAGCTGTGATGGCTAAACGGAAATTCCATGTTCAGGGGCAGTATACCCCCGAATACCAAGAGCAAACAGTGGGGTGGGGTTGTTCCCTTCATGCCCCACTCTCCCAAAAACATCTGGTTGGACACTGTGAGAAAACAGGATGCTAGACTAGGTGGACCTTTATATTAACTATACCTAACATCTTCTGTTGCTTTATGCACTTTCAGCTTTGCCTTTACTTAAGAAATATGGGTTGCCACAGCCATGATAGTTGCTGCTGTTCAGGCCACGGACGTGAGACATCAACCATTGTCTATTGCATGGTACCCTGTTGTGGGACCCAGGGTTGCTGTACACCCTACTACAGCCGTGGATGCTATGCTCCTGCACAGTCCTGTTGCTCTGCTCCTGTGCAGTCATGCTGCCAGACCATGCAATCCTGCTGTGCTCCCATGAAAGCCAAGCGTTATTAAAAGAACCTCTACAGACATGGAACCCACTCTTCAAATCCACTGGAAGAACGACGTTGCCACCAATACAGAAAATGAAGATCAACCTGTTGACCTCCTGCCCAGATCTCCCAGAGAAAACATTGGCAGGAACTCTTCCATCCTACTTAATTAAATGTCTCTTCTTTCCCTGCTGGAATCAGTGTAAACCTCTTGATGTGTTGTATTAAGAAAGAAACACATCTCTATTGCATAGTAATGACGATACCCTTCTTAACACGTGAATTACATTCTTATGCTTCTCCTCTATAGCTTCCTTCTTCTGTTAGATAACTAGAATACAATAAATGCTTTAAAATAATGCAAGTCCTTGTTTGCTTTGTTATTTTGCGGTGAATTGCTTTGCTTTGAATGGTCTTTTCTCTCCCTCTTCCAAATGAATTTCTTTTTCTCAGAGAAATGAATCAGGGTAGTTCTGGAGGCAAAAGATGATTCTGTCTACCACTGAACTAAGTGTATCAGTTTGGAACTGGAAAAAAAGCAACCCCCAAATATGAAAGTGGAGTCTTCATAATAAGAGCCATGCTGGATCAGATTGAGGGTGCATCTAGTCCAGCACTCTGTTCACACTTGGCAGAGGCTAGTGGAACCTGGAGCACTTTGATGAAACATCAGCAGTGGCTGACAGACCACACCAGGACCCACCAATAACACTAATTTCAAACCTTATCTGGGAAGCCAACAAGCAAGTCTTGAAGGCTGCAAAGCTCCCTAACTGTTTGTCCTCAGTAATGTCAAGGTTACCAAATGCACAGACAAATAAGTCTCCCATATACCTGTGTATATCTAGGGTGACCATCTGAAAAGGAGGACAGGGCTCCTGTATCTTTAACAGTTGTGTTGAAAAGGAAATTTCAGCAGGTGTCATTTGTATATATGGGGAACCTGGTGAAATTTCCTCTTCATCACAACAGTTAAAACTGCCTTCTTTTAAATCTGGTCACTCCTGCTTGTGGGTTCCTGGTCAATAGCTGGTCAGCCACTGTGTGAGTAGAACACCGGACTAGATGGACCCTTGGTCTGATCCAGCATGGCCCTTCTTATGTTCTTATAACCTTCTCTCTCGCTTTCTTTATCATACTTTCTGTCTCTCCCACCTTCTTACTTTCCACCCAGCAAGCTGCCAGGGAAGAGACAAGGTTGCTTTTTCCAGAGGTCCAAACTAATCACAGGCACAGGGGTTCTGGAATTAGGCCAAGGGCTGCAGATTGCCTATCCCCTGGGTCATACTACCATGGTGATGCCAGCTGATATATTCATTTATTCTAATTATTTTCCTGCCCTTCTTCCAAGGAGGAAGCGTTACCCAAGCTTTGGTCAGCAAATAGTTTAATTTAGAGGGTTTTCTCCTCCCTCCTTAATTGACAATCGTCTGGTTCAGCCACTGTGCTTTGGGTTTATTGGTGCCAAACTATGTTGCACGTGTGTGTTTTTAATTGGGTGGAGAACCAGCTCCCTTCGGGAATCATGCTAATTGAGTGTGCACATGTGGGCACAGGAACATAAGAATCTGTCCTATACTGAGTCAGATCTTTCTTCCATCGACCCTAGTATTGTCTGCACTGACAGGCAGTAGCTCTCCAGCTTTTCAAGCAACTGGGAACCTTCTTTTAAAGCAACTGGGTGTCCAGTTATGGGCACCACACTTCAAGAAGCATGCAGACAAGCTGGAGCATGTTCAGAGGAGGGCAAGGAGCATGATCAGGGGTCTGGAAACAAAGCCATGTGAAGAGAGACGGAAAGAAATGGGCATGTTTAGCCTGGAGAAGAGGAGATTGAGGGGAGACATGATAGCACTCTTCAAATACTTAAAAGGTTGTCACACAGAGGAGGGCCAGGAACTCTTCTCGATCCTCCCTGAGTGCAGGGCACGGAATAACGGGCTCAAATTACAGGAAGCCAGATTCTGGCTGGACATCAGGAAAAACTTCCTGACTGTTAGAGCAGTACGACAATGGAACCAGTTACCTAGGGAGGTGGTGGGCTCTCCCACACTAGAGGCCTTCAAGAGGCAGCTGGACAACCATCTGTGCACATTACTACTGAGTTACAGCCATTCCCATAAAAAGCAAAGTAAGATCCCAGTCCTCAAGGGTCTGAATATGAACCGATTTAGATAAGAACATAGGAAGCTTACTGGGTGACTTTGGGCCAGTCAGACTCTCAGCTCAACCTACCTCACAGGGTTGTTGTTGTGAGGATAAATGGAGAGGAGGATTATCTACACCACCTTGGGTTGCTTGGAGGAAGAAAAGGTGGGATATAAATGTAATAAATAAAAAAAATAGGTTCTCTTATACAGTGTCAGACCCATGGTCTATCTAGCTCAGTATTGTCAACACTGACAGGCAGCAGCTCTCCAGGGGCCTTTCTGAGCCCTACGTGGAGATCCCAGGAATCAAATGTGGGACCTTTTGCATGCAAAGCCCATGTGTGCTGGAGTTATCTTGACACATACCTCTGCTTTTGATGTTTTATTTTGTGCAGTGGTGATAGGAATGTGTTTCGTCCTTCCACCCCCAAATCCCACCGCCCTACAGTAAATGCATTCTTTATTTGCAGATGTGGGAATCACCCCAGAGCCAGAAACAAGTGGTGTCGAACCATTTCAACAAATTGATCTTAAGTGGTACGGAGGAGAAATTAGCTCAGGAAAGCAACTGACCGAAATTGAAAAAAAAATTGCTCTTCAAGCCATGGAATGGATGCTCTCAGACATTTCTTGACCGCCATTTCCAGGAGAACATGAATGAAGACCAAAGGGGGGATATGAATGGAGCAATTAAAGTACAAAGCTATTTCTATGCCCAGAATCAGGCTTGAGGCCACCCCCTTGCCCAGCACCTCCCAGGTAATCCAGTGACAGGGCTTCATGGGCAATCCATCCCATCCCAAGTGCATGAGCTTACTCGGTAGTAAGAGCAAGCAGGAAAAGGCATCAGGGTGCCATTACAGACCCATCAGCCCAGTGGTTCTTCTTTGAGTCAGTAAAGAAAGATGAGAATGGAGGAATCAAAACCCTGTGTTTCCTCAGTGGAAGAGAGCCAGGAAGAGATCAAGAAAGCAGCTAGGTGTTCATCAGCACAAAGCTAAGGTGATGGGTCTTCTCTGGAATCCATTTTTGGGGAAGTTGAAATAGCAGCTTTCTACTTGCGAACGTTGACACTTCAATTTGGACAGACTGCTTCAAATCAGAGAGGTTTCATTTCAAATAGAAATGAGCCCATTTGAACTCAGCACACCGGCGGCACCGGAAACATGCAGACACCGGCATCCAGTTTGACATTGGAGGCTGAATTTAGTTGTTGTTGTTGTTGTTGTTGTTGTTGTTGTTGTTGTTGTTGTTGTTGTTATTATTATTATTAAAGATGCACAGCAAGCACTCTTCTTTCTTATAAGAATAATGAACATTCAGAATTCGATGGGTGTCCTTTTCAATGGAATTTAAAATATTTGGGGAAGCTGAAATGGTGGAATCCACTCCTGTCTTCCCTTTCGTGGTTGCCGGAAGGGACGTTGTTTTGGGGACTTGACTGGCTAACCTTTGATTGAGAAGGGTGGAGGCTGGTATTGCGCAGGGTAGTAGTGCCCTCCTGAATAAATGTCAGGAGGCTGGTGATAGAAAGTCGCTGCTTTGTGGTTGACATCTCTTTCTCCAGACCAGGATGTTCCACCTTGGCGGTTCTGTAATGGCTTCTCCAAACGTCTGCCATATCTCCGGGTTTCATAAACAGAGTCTTCATCACCTTGCTGTCGTTTTGAACATTTTCCACAGCAGCAACCCATCTTTCTCTGCTTGAGGTGTTTCTGAAAAGGAACATACATTATTTTTTTGGTGGTGGTGGTAGGAATGGCAGTGTCAATATTTTGTTCCCCCTTGTATTGTTCTTCTTTCTGCAGAATTCACGAGGTTGTTGTCAACCCCTTGCTCCCCCCCCCAAAAAAAATATGCTACCATTTTTGCAGGATATGCCCAATTTATATTTTGCAGCCAAAGTGGCTAGCACTGGTGGCAGCGGAAGTCCAAAACATCTAGACAGGATCAAGTTGGGGAAAGGCTAAGACATCCTTATCTTTCACAGGGGTGGGACTCCATATCACATCAGATGTGCATTCATTTCAATGTGGCGTTGGACATAGACTAGGGCAGGTCTACACCTTCCATATATCCCGAGACCATCTCTAGGTCATCCCTGTGCATCCATATGGGAATGTGTGTGGGAATGTCCTGGGACCATCCTGAGGAGTGCAGACAGTGTGGACACTGCTCTTGGGTCATCCCTTCTTCCCTGCAAGTAGTGGGGCCAGGCACGGAGCTGGGCGGGGAGGGTCTGTGCCCATGGGGGTGGGGAGCAGCAATTTCGCCGTTCTTGGGATGGCAGGGGGTGGGATGGACATGTTGGTTTTACCTTTTTCCACATGACTGGCTCCTCTTTTTAAAAAATGGCGGCCACAATGTCCCTCTTCCCTTCTGGGATGTCACACAGCTGTCTAGACACTGCGGGAGGATTGTGGAAGCAGGTAAGTCTGTGATCCTCCCACTCCCTCCCTCTAGGTGTAGACATATCCTAGGACAATTTGGGTTCATATCCCCACTTAGTCGCAAGACATACTTTGGAGCCAATGAGAAAGGGAAGCTAACATGTTGGACTTGGACTGGTGAGGATTTGGTTATATTGCCCATCATGCCATCTTTGGGTCAGGTATCATCCCTCAGCCTAAATTATTTCACAAGGTTGTTATGAGGATAAAATGAGGGGGGGGGGGGGAGAACTGCATATGCTACCCTGAGCTTCTTAGAGAGAAATATATAAAAGAAAGTATTTCATTTCATAAAATTGACAACAATTACCCAGAGGACCTTCTCTTCTGCTGCTCCCAGACTGTGGAATGGCCTG
Organism: Elgaria multicarinata webbii; assembly: GCF_023053635.1. Taxonomy (NCBI): domain Eukaryota; kingdom Metazoa; phylum Chordata; class Lepidosauria; order Squamata; family Anguidae; genus Elgaria; species Elgaria multicarinata. Next base: position 7,699,409 of record NC_086191.1, on the reverse strand, counting down.
TTGGAGGACAATCATCAACTTAAAAGTCTTTTAGCATTTAAGAAAGCTATTAAGACTGATCTTTTCCATCAGGCCTACCCAGTGGAATTTTAGGATGTTTTTAGGATGTTTTAATAATATGTACTACGTTTTTAATCAATTTTATGTATTTATACTTATTACTGTTCCCTGCCTCGATCCAAACAGAGAGGCAAGTAAGAAATAAAATTATTATTATTATTATTATTATTATTATTATTATTATTATTAATTTCTGTGTGACCTTAGCTTAGCATATAGTATATTTCTCAATGTGATTAAAATGAAGTGTGTGTGTGTGTGTGTGTCAACACATTTTATGATAATAATTTTAATTTATTTGAATGCAATAATTTTAATGTACTTAATTATTTTAATATACTTTAATATATATTGTGCCAGGTATGTGCTTCAGTCGGCGACAGCTGCAGTGTCACACATCACCACCAGAGGGTGATGAGGCCACTTAGTATTTCTTATTTATTTGTTCCCTATTAGGGTAGCACACCAGAAACAAAATAGCTTCAGAAAGAAACCAGTGTGCCTTGTTCTCAAATGTAACGCCGAATGATATGAGCACAGCCTCTGAAAACCAAGCCAAACCCTTCCTCAATTGTGTGGGGCCTAAACTCAAAGAGAGAAGTTCCATTTGGATAGAAGCACAGGCACAAAGTTGCTTTTGGATTTGACGGAAAGTAGAATGATGGAAAGAAGATGAAAATGATTATCAGGTTGGATCCAAAGGTGCCTGGCCCCTGGTGTAACCACAAAACCATAGATTTTGTTTTGGGGGTTATCTGCAATGCATGGCTACAACAACCACATCCCAGAGAAACGTCTGACCAACGCTTAAAGTCCCTCAACAATCCCTCCCCTACAAAAGCAACCCCTTCCACTGTCAAACACTCATTGTTAGATGTTTCCTAATGTTGACTCAAAATCAGCTTCCCTACATCTTCTCTGCTTCTAAGCCTGCCCCATCTTCTGCGTGACAGCCCTTTGGATATTAGAAGTTCCCTATCAACTGTTTCCTTAATTCTCTCTTCTCCAAGATAAAAATACCCAGTTCAATCAACCTTCCCTCACAGGACTTGCTTTCCTGACCCTTCACCAACCTGATCCTTCCATTACAGCTGCAGTAACCAACTTCCAGGGATCATAGAATCATAGAATAGCAGAGTTGGAAGGTACCTACAAGGCCATCAAGTCCAATCCCCTGCTCAATGCAGGAATCCACCCTAAAGCATACCTGACATTTGGTTGTCCAGCTGCCTCTTGAAGGCCTCTAGTGTGGGAGAGCCCACAACCTCCCTAGGTAACTGATTCCATTGTCGTACTGCTCTAACATTCAGGAAATTTTTACTGATGTCCAGCCGGAATCTGGCTTCCTTTAACTTGAGCCCGTTATTCTGTGTCCTGCACTCTGGGAGGATCGGGGAGAGATCCTGGCCCTCCTCTGTGTGACAACCTTTTAAGTATTTGAAGAGTGCTACCATGTCTCCCCTCAATCTTCTCTTCTCCAGGCTAAACATGCCCGGTTCTTTCAGTCTCTCTTCATAGGGCTTTGTTTCCAGACGTGTGTCTTGACTGTATGTAGAGCTTCGGCTATGGGGCGGTGTTTAAATGTAATAAAATAAATAAATAATAATAAATGTACCCCATGGATGCATGAGTCAGCAAAAGTGGAGCTCACTGAACCTTTCCAGTTTGTATCTGACCATGGCCATAGCTAGACGGGGCTTTATCCTGGGGTGATCCCTGGGATCATCCCTGTGTGTCCACATGATGCACAGGGTATCCCGAGATCAGGGAGGGATGATCCCTCCCTGTCCCAGGAATCTTGCTCTCTACTTTGGCCCCAGTTTTACCGTGAAGACCAAGACCGCGGAACGTGTGGCCAGGTGCCGCGGTTTGACCCAACTCCGTGCCATTACTCATGAGGGGCCAGGACCCACAGGGTAGGTTGGGGAGAGTGGAGAAAGTAATTTAAATTTTTAAAAAAATACTTACAGTTTGTGCATGAACATTTGTGTGCTGCTGCCCCTTTAAGTTAAAAAAAAATGGCGGGTGCAACGCCTCTCCTTCTGAGGTTGTCGCACATCGCATGTAAACTGAGGAGGGATCTTGTGATAAACACATCACGAGATCTTCCCTCCTCCGTCACGGGCTAACCGGTAGGTCTAGCTAAGGCCCATGAGATTTTTCTTTTCTGCTTGCATGGAAATGTGGGTGTATTTTTGCACACATCTTTCCCAAGCTATGCATTTGTTCTGCCTAATTTTTGTAATGCGCACATTATTCTGTCAATGAGTAAAGCACATTTTCCCCCTGGGTTCTAGTCCCCACTCAGCCATGGAAACCCACTGGAGGCCTTGCTAGACCCTGCCGGATAAGCCGGCAGGGTGGCGGGGCGACGGCACGTTAACTTTTGCGCACGCCTCCCCGCCTCCTAGATGGCTGACGTGCAGGGACGACGGAAGCCCTGCAGCGTCGGCCATTTTTTTGTTTTTTTAAAGGGGCCACGTGCGCCCCGAAGACTGTGGACAAGGTAAGCAGTTTTTTTTAGTTAACCCCCCCATCCGCTCCTGATCCCTTCCCATGCCTCCTGCCCACTCTTTCCCCGCCCTCCCTCCCCATCCCTGTCTCCCGTGTCACCCTTTGCCAGCCCAGCCCTCCCTCCCCATCTCCCATGTCGCCCTGTGCCAGCCCTCCTCCGCCGTCTCCCGTGTCGCCCTGTGCCAGTCCCCACCATGTCCCCCCCCGGGATCCCCCCCGGCCTGATGGGCACAGCGCTGAGCGCTGTGCCCAGTCCGTGGCTTTTCCCGGCTACTCGTGAGCGAGTAGCCGCAAAAAGCCACAGACCTTGCTAGAAGTTCCGCAGCCCCGGCCTCAGGCCAGGGCTGCAGAAAAGGCATGCCATAAGCGATTTTGCTCATGGCACGTTAAGGGAGGCTTCGGTGCGGCCTGGGGCCAGATTCCCCTGTGCGTCATGTGGACGCACAGCAGGGAAACCGGGCCTCAAAGCGCGCTAAGGCTTCGTCTAGCAAGGCCCTGGGTGACTTCGGGCCAGTCACAGACCCTCAGCCCAACCCACCTCACAGGGTTGTTGTTGTGAGGATAAAATGGAGAGGAGGAGAATTATGTACGCCACCTTGGGTTCCTTGGAGGAAAGAAGGCAGGATATAAATACAATAATAAATAAATAAAATAAATAAATTAAACTATGCTGTCAGATGCATTTTTGGGACAGGGAGGGAGGGGCTTGAATCACAGTCTAAGCTTGGAAATGTAACAGATTTTGACTGCAAATTGTGTAATGATCCATGTTCAGTCTGGAAGATGCACACTGGACAAAATCTGGATCAAAATTGAACTGAAACATTTCTCATTCTTTCCTAGTCAAGGCATCCTGAGGCAGCATTATTATTATTATTATTATTATTATTATTATTATTATTATTTACATTTACATACTGCCCCACAGCCAAATCTCTCTGGGCACTTTACAAAGATTAAAAACATTGAATTTTAAAAATCAATGTACAAAATTTTAAACCATTAAAGCACAAAATTAAATATTGAAACACACACACACACACACACACACACACACACACACACACATTTAAAACCATTATAAACTCTCAGCAGATCTGGGGTCAATTACAAACTCATCACATGCTGTTAAATGCCTGGGAGAAAAGTCTTGATCTGGTGCTGAAAAGATAACAATGATGGCGCCAGGCGGGCCTCATCGGGGAGATCATTCCGTAATTTGGGGCCACCACTGAAAAGGCCATCTCCCTTGTTGCTGCTGAAATTTGGCAGTGCAGCAGTGGCAGCAGGAAAAAAGGGGGTATTTTGCTTTGAAATAGCCTCTTTCTGCACTGCTACCACCACTCCACCAAATTTCAGAGGCATCTCCACAGGGGCAGTGGGGCCATAAAGGCGGCTGTGGGAGTTTATGGCTCCCACATCTCTTGTCTATCTCCATATTAGAGGATGCCTCTTTCTTCCGAACGAAGGCCTCAACACAAAGTTTAACATTTAAAATAGACGAAAACTCAGAAATCCAAGCACACCTACTTTTTTCAGCAACCGTGTACCAGAAGATCAAGGTGTTCAACGTGGGTAATGTAGATGGGAAGGACAGCCATGCCTTTTATACAGCACCGTGTCCTTCCCCCAGGCCGTGAGCCATAGTGTCAAAACAGGAATGGTATTCTGCACTATAACCCAAGCCACATCTATTTGCTTTGCTATCATGTGGGGCTTTTGATCCTCAGCTCATTATTTTAAATGCAATAACATTTAAATAGGAAGCCCTATTATGGCTATAGGGCAATTGTATACATTCGTGTCCTTCCAGAAAGCAACCCAACAGACTTCCCAAGATGCCTTGCTAAAAACATTTATCATTTGTGATGCTTCCTGAACCCCAAACTAACTGGACATTTGTTGACAACCCCATTCAGCAAGACATGGCATCTCTCGAAGGATGTACATTTCAGCTCTATTTTGTAATTTTAAGTTGACTTTTTGGAAGGTTATAAGAACATAAGAAGGGCCATGCTGGATCAGACCAAGGGTCCATCTAGTCTGGTGTTCTATTCACACAGTGGCTGACCAGCTATTGACCAGGAACCCACAAGCAGGACATGGTGCAAAAGCACCCTCCCACCCATGTTCCACAGCATCTGGTTCACATAGGCTTCCTGCCTCTGATACTGGAGGTAGCACATAGCTATCAGGACTAGTAGCCATGGATAGCCTTCTCGAGGAATTTATCCAACCACCATTTAAAGACATCCAGGTTGGTGCCCATCACTACATCTTGTGGTAGAAAATTCCATAGTTTAACTAGGCACTGTGTGAAGAATTTAGAAGAGAGTAAATTCTCTTGAAGAATTTAGAAGAGAGTTTATTGTCTGAAACTCAATCCAGACAAGATGGAGGTACTGTTAGCGGGTGGTTCATCTGTCCGGCGAGGTGATGTTTGCCCTGTCCTGGACAGGGTTGCACTCTCTCTAAAGGATCGGGTCCATAGTTTGGGGGTGCTCTTGGATCCAGAACTGTCACTTGAGGCACAGGTGAACTCAGTGGCAAAGAGCACCTTTTATCAGCTTAGGCTGATATACCAGCTGCGCCCTTATCTGGACAGAGATAGCTTAGCTACAGTTATCCATGCTCTGATAACCTCCCGTTTGGATTACTGCAATGCATTATACGTGGGGCTGCCTTTGAAAACGGTCTGGAAGCTTCAGCTGGTACAAAACAGGGCAGCCTGTTTACTAACAGGGACTGGCCAACAAGACCACATTACGTCAGTCCTTTTCCAGCTTCATTGGCTGCCAGTCCAGGTCCGGGCCTGATCCAAAGTGCTGGTATTAACATTTAAAGCCCTAAATGGCTTGGGGCCAGGTTATTTGAAGGAACGCCTCCTCCCTTATGTACCTGCCCAGACCCTAAGGTCATCTTCAGGGGTCCTTCTCCATGAGCCCCTGCCAAAGGAAGTGAGGCAGGTGGCTACTAAGAGGAGGGCCTTCTCTGCTGTGGCACCCTGGCTGTGGAATGAGCTCCCTAAGGAGGTTCGCTTGGCACCTGCATTATATGCCTTTAGACGCCAGGTGAAGAACTTTTTATTCTCCCAGCATTTTAACAGTCTATCAATAAATTTTAACTTTGTGTTTTAAATTCGTAATTTTGCATTGCTGCTGTTTTGATCTGGTTGAGCTTTTATATTGTATTTTATATTATGGTTTTCTACTGTTGTTTTATACTTTGAATGTTTTTAATTTTTGTGAACCGCCCAGAGAGCTCCGGCTATTGGGCGGTATAGAAATGAAATGAAATAAATAAATAAATAGTACTTATACATTCTCAAACATGATTCTTGAAATGGAAGGAACAATGGAAAAATGAGGGAAGGAACAAAATTAGCCTTCCTTGGGAAGAACTTCTACAGCCTGGGCGCAGCCAGTGAAAACTCTCTCTCTCAGTTCAACACCAAATGCTTCTGTGAAGGAGGCACTCTTGAAAGAAGCCCTAAACAGCTTGGGACCAAGTTACTAGAAGGAGCTTCAAAAACCCACACTTTAAGATGAGAGAGAGAGGCCCTTGTCATTTGCCCACCTGTGAGGGAAATTTGGTTGGTCTCCACATGGGAGAGAGACTTCTCTGTGGTGGCCCCAAACCCCTGGAACAAACTTCCATCGAAGGCCCAGCATGCACCTTCCTTGCAGGCTTTCAAGAAGTCCTTGAAAACATTTTTATTTTACCACGGGCTTCCCGTGACGGGTATTGTTATTGCTGTTCTTGTTATTATCACTACTATCATTGTTCCTACTGGTTTTGCTTTTAATATTTTTAATGTTTTATTGCTTTTAATATTTCACAGCTTTTATTGTAAGCTGCCCTGAAAGGCAGCCAAACCATCTTGTAAATAAATAAATAAATAAGGCCCTTTCCAGAAGACCTTGAGAACTAGGCAGGCTTATATTGGCAAAGGCAATATAACCCAAACCTCTAGGATATTATAAGTCATAAACTGCGCTTTAATTTCTGCCAGGAAACAGATAATGACTTCAGAAACCCACAGAGGTTCAAAACTCTTCCGGCAGAAGATGGTGATGTAGAGGTTTTTTTTTTCCAGTCGGTCACAGATACATGAGAATAACTTTTGGTCACATCATAAAGGTGGCGTCACAATAAACTCCTCACACTTCAGGAGTGAGTCATCTGTGGAAGAGGCCTGGTTATTTGTACAATACAAAAGTCATGGAAGTCTCATAGAAAGGAGAGGAAAAAAGCAATATGTTGATATAGGGATGGGCAACACGTCTTTAAAAGAAATCTCAAGTTCTTTCTCTTCCAGATACGAAGAACATCTCATAAATTTCTCCGTCATCCCTCCTGAAATCTGTGGTAGTTGACAGGCCAAAATATCTACTGCGTTTTGTTGAAACAAAGCTATATAAAGCTACCTGTATGTTTCCAAGCCTGATTCAAGGTACTAATTTTAGCCTATAAAGCCTTACACAACTCCAGACTGCAATTCCAGATGGAACGCCTGTCCCAACATGAACTTACCTATACACTATACTCAACATACAAGGTCCTTTCTGGATGCCTAATCTCAGGGAGGTTCAGAAGACAGCAACAAGGGAAAGGGCCTTCTCAGTGATGGCCCTCCAATCGTGGAACAATCTCCCCAATGAGGCCCGCTTGGTGCCAAATCAATCAGGATGATCAGGGGTCTGGAAACAAAGCCCTATGAAGAGAGACTGAAAGAACTGGGCATCTTTAGCCTGGAGAAGAGAAGATTGAGGGGAGACAGGATAGCACTCTTCAAAGACTTCAAAAGTTGTCACACAGAGGAGGGCCAGGATCTCTTCTCGATCCTCCCAGAGTGCAGGACACGGAATAACGGGCTCAAGTTAAAGGGAGCCAGATTCCAGCTGGACATCAGGAAAAACTTCTTGACTGTTAGAGCAGTACGACAATGGAACCAGTGACCTAGGGAGGTGGTGGGCTCTCCCACCCTAGAGGCCTTCAAGAGGCAGCTGGACAACCATCTGTCAGGGATGCTTTAGAGTGGATTCCTGCATTGAGCAGGGGGTTGGACTTGATGGCCTTGTAGGCCCCTTCGAACTTTGCTATTCTATGATTCTATGATTCTATTATTCTTTTTTGGTGCCAGGTCAATACTTTTCTCTTTTCCCAGGCATTTGGCAGCAGATGATGAAGTTTAATTGTTTCCAGATGAAATGAACTTAAGACTGGAATAATAATAATAATAATAATAATAATAATAATAATAATAATAATAATAATATAGAAATTGACAGCTATGTCAGCTCCTTCGATAATTCTCATTGGTTCTTCTGACTTTGCTTCTTGCTAGGGATGGAATATTTCCTTCCACATTCGAGAATTTTGAGAACTCTGAACATATCCCAACAAATCCCTGGAAGCAATGATTCCTTGTTCTCTGATGGCCAAATTCAGGACAATACAGGCAGTGAATCTGAGCAGGGCAGCAGCTCACACACAAAGGCTGCTGGGCCCTCAGGGCGATGACAAGCCGTGGCAGGTTGTAAAACAAGATTTGACAAGCACAAGCCTGTGACAATTATGACCTGTCAACACCCTGGTATCTTCAACCCGTCCTGAAGTTGGCCTGATTCCCAGTGGTGTTGTGCAGCATTTACCAAGCAGCCAAGGCATGGGCACTCTGAATTTAGAATGGCACGCTTTACAGCTCATCATATTTGTAACATCCCACCCACCCTGCCCCCTGGCAACACTAACTCAGACTCTAACTATGCTTCTCAGTTCTCCAAGAGGGTTCAGTCTGAGGCAGTTTTATTAGGCACAACATAGGCCCTTTCTACATTCCCAGCCTCCCAGGAGGGAAGGAGGAGGATCTCACAATATTCTGCTTGCAAGATCCTCCCCCTGGATCCATCCGTGCATGTGACATCTCAGAAGGAAGGAAGGATGTTTCCCTCTCCATAATAATAATAATAATGAGTGCAATTGTGCTCCAAACAAAAATGCATGTTTAAAAACACACACAACCCCACCTCTGCTTCCCCCCACAATGAGCAAGGAGCACCCAAAGAACTCCATGTCCCATGCCCGTTTCCCAGCTCCTCATGTTTACTCCTGAGGAGGCAGGACAAAGCAGAGGCAGTTGACCACAGATCTCCTGTGGTCCCAGGATGGTCCTGGGACTGCAGAAAAAGCAGAAAATCCCCATTTTCCATTTTCCTGGGCTTTCCTCGGGGTCATCCCCAGTTGACCACAGGATTCCCTGTGCATCATTTGGATGCACAGGGATGACCCTGGGGCAACCCCAGGGAAAACCAATGGTGTAGAAAGGGCCATAAAGTGAATATTATCTCTGGGAGGCTGTAGATGACCTCCAAGAAACGAAACGAAAAGAAAAACTACCCTTTTGTGATTACAGGAGAAGGGCACCTTTGGATCCAACCTGGTAATAATTTTCATCTTCTTTTTCTTCCCATAATTCTTCCTTCCAAAAGCAACTTTATGCCCTCGCTTCTGTCCGAATGTAACTTCTCTCGTTGGGTTTGGGACCCACATAGTTGAGGAGGGGGTTTGACTTGGTTTTGAGAGGCTGTGTTCAGATCATTCGGTGTTACACTGGAAGTGGGCACACCAGTTCGTTTTTGAAGCTCCTTCATTTCCGGTGTGCTACCCTAATAGGGAACAAATAAATAACAATACTAGGAGGTCCCGTGAACATGGAGGTAGCCATGGCCTTCGCCTCCAGGAATTTATCCAGACCCCTTTGAAAGCCATCCAAATTGGTGGCCATCACCACATCTTGTGGTAATGAGTTCCATAATTCAATTATGCACTGTGTGAGGGAGTCCTTCCTTTTATTTCTCCTGGATCTCCCACCAATCAGCTTAATGGGATGACCCCTTTGGGTTCTAGTATTTTGAGAGAGGGAGAAAAATGTCTCCTTACCCACATTCTCCACGCCAGGCACCATTTTGTACACCTCTCTCATGTCTCCCCTTAGCCTCCTTTTTTTCCAAGCTGAACAACCTCAGCTGTTGTAACCTTCCCTCATAGGGGAGATGCTCCAGGCACTTGGTCATGTTAGTTGCACTTCTCTGCACTTTCCCCAGCTCTATAATATTTACACAAAACGATCACTGCACCAGAGAAGTCAGGAGAGATAAAGCTATGTGCATTTTAATTATTTGTTAGCCGCAGGGTGGCCCAAACAGGAAACAGGTTATATTTTACAAATGACATGTCAGGGTGACTAAAGGCACCAGAATAAACATTTCAGAAAGGAGATATCTGATACATTTCCCTTAGTTCTTTAAACCAAAAACAAGGCAGAAGTGAATATCTCAGCCTTCGTCCGTTGAAGATGTTTTCTTCTGGACTCGTCTCTTTACTTCTGCTGTGGGGGCCATGGGCAAGGTTGCTTAACCTGCTGCTGTTGGGAAGGGGGTGGACAAACGACCGGAGGTGGGCAGATGACCTGAGGTGGGCAGACGACCGGAGGTGGGCAGACGACAGGAGGTGGGCAGACTACTGGGGGTTGTTGCTGGCAACTTTCTCTGTCATGGCAGGAAGGTTTGTCATGGCAGGAACTTCCAACTCTGTGGCAAGAGTCATCTCTGCGGGAGCACATCCTGAAATTCGCCAAATGTGGAGTTCTGAAAGAAAGATGGAAATGCTACTTCAAAGAAGGGACAATGCAAGTATCTCTTTCCCATTTTAAGCAATATATAATATAAGAGCATTCTTTGGAAAGGGCCATTCATTGGGTCTGTGATACAAACTGAAATCCATGTCCAATACTTCTAACTTCATGGCTTCCAACCAGGAAGCCCTGGGAAGCATAGTTTCCTACAAAACATCTGAGAAATATAGTTCTCCACGAGTGGCCCTGAGCTATCTAGCTTCCAAAAAGAGGACTTTGGAAGTATAGTTCCTAGCGAACACCGCCCCCAACACATTTCAAAGACAGAATTCTCAAACCAGTGCAACAGCCTCCCCAAACTGGGTCCTTCCAGATGTCTTGGACTACAGTATCCATCAGCTGCACCAAGCATGGACAATAAGCATGTCTGATGGGAGTTCTAGGCCTAAATCCCTGGAGGGAGTTGGGTGAGGGGATTTGGTGTCACAGCTCCGTAATTTCTCTAAGGCCTTAGCTAGACCTAAGGTTTATCCTGGGATCGTCCCAGGGTCATCCCTGTTCATGTAAATGACACACAGGACATCCCGAGAGCAGGCAGGGACAACCCCGGGACGATCCCAGGATAAACAGGTCTAGCTAAGGCCTCCGAGAGAAGATCTTGAGCTCTGGTTCCTTTTTGCCTACGTGTGGCCATCTCTTTCCCATTTCTGGACATCTTATTTTTTTCCTGTTCATCTGAGCAGAAGACCAGATGCTTTGATAGTGCTTTGACCACTATCAGAGAAGGATTTCACACTGGCTTTTCCCACATGCAGTGTCACCATTCATTCCTCAAAACTGGAGAAGAAATCTGTTCAGCAGAGACTGCAGAGAGACAAGCCCTACCTAGTTGATGTCAGCTACAGCGTTGCACATAAATTGTTTTGAAAGGCACCAAATCTGAAGTGAAAAACCTAAGTCACTTCCTTCATCCTTCTGGGAAAAAAAATCACACTTCTCCCTATGCTTCTAATCCCATTCGCGCAACAGAAAGCATTTTCAAACTTACCTAAATTGCCAACAGGGAAGCGTGTGCTAGCAAGGACGGCAAATGTATTTCTGAATACTTGGGAGTGACGGTGAGACCTTTTATATGGTCTGCACACCTTCCTTCTGGAAATGAATTTCCTGTCTTGGGAAATACTGAGCAAGAATGGGTTTCCATGTGCGATGAGCAAAGTTTTAATGGGCAGGCCCCCACCCTACTGAAAAGGAGTACCAGGAAATAATAGGATCACTTTTGCAAGGTATCTAACCGTATCTAACCATATCTATGGGCCTGACTCGTACTATGCAACATAATTGCATTTGTCAATGACTCCATACATGAACACTCACATGCATTGGCCAACTTTCAGCATGAAGAAAAGAATGTCTCATATGACAATCCTTTTGAGGAATATTTAAAGACACATCACATTGCTGGTGATTCAAAGACACGCTGCATGGAGGCGTTCAACGTTTCCACACATCTTCCTTCTGGGTGTGCTTACATTCTAGTTTCATGCTTCTGGCTTCCCCATTGGTGCTGTACTGCCACAGAAGTCTAACTCTCTTGTAACCATGTTTGGTATTAGTACACTCTGGCACTGGAAGTTTCCAAATTCCAAAGGATCTTTCAGGTGCCCTCTAGTTTTAGGCCTCCATGTTCATTCTCTAGTCCCTTAGCTGTTGTAGCAAACTGCATTGAAGTCTATGCTAACACTGCTCATGATAATAATAATAATAATAATAATAATAATAATAATAATAATAATAATAATACGTTGCTGCTTCCCAGACAAGAAAGAAAGGATATATTGGGGCAGCTTGGGGGTGCTCCTGGATCCGTCGCTCCAAATGACAGCCCAGATAGATGCGACGGCCAGGAGTGCCTTCTATCAGCTTCGGCTGATATGCCAGCTGCACCCCTTCCTAGAGTCGGAAGACCGAAAGACGGTCGTGCACGCGCTGGTAACTTTGAGGCTCGACTTCTGCAATGTGCTCTACATAGGGCTACCTTTGTGCCTAGTCCGGAAATTTCAACTAGTTCAAAATATGGCAGCCAGGTTGGTCATCGGTGCACCTAGTGGTGACCACATCACACCAATCCTAAAATCTCTTCACTGGCTGCCAATTAGTTTTCGGGCAAAGTAGAAAGTGTTGGCTATCACCTTTAAAGCCCTATATGGTTTGGGTCCAGGCTACCTGTGGGATCGCCTTCTCCCATACAATCTGCCCTGAAGAACTTCCTTCAGCCAGCCAAAACTAGGCTGACAGGTATTATCCAGAGGACCTTCTCTTCTGCTGCTCCCAGACTGTGGAATGGCCTGCTAGAGGAGATCCATCCACTTAACAGTCTTTTAGCATTTCAGAAAGCTATAAAGACTGATCTCTTCCAGGGGGCCTATCCAGTGGAATTTTAGGATGCTTTTAGTATGTTTTAAGGCATTTTAAACAATGTATACCATGTTTTTAATCAATATTTTATGTATTCAAGAGGGGCTCTTGTGTTATTCAAGAGGGGCTCTTGAATAACACAAATATAGCTCATACATAGTGAATCTCCCCTCCATAATTCGCATGTGGCACAGCCTGATTGGCCTCTCCTTGCCACATTCTGCTGGCAGTGGCAGCCTAACCACGTGGCTGTGCCTGCCACCTGCCTTCACACCATTTTGATTGGCCGAGCAGGGCTGCCTGTCATCCTGCCAGTGGTGGGACTGCCCTGCCTGTTTGGCGCAGAGGAAATGAATTTCTATTAAAGCTCGAGCTTTTAACTTCTTTGAATTTTCGCATTTTTCTGCACATCTACACAGCTCAAGCTTCAGTTTAAAACAGAAATGAGCAAAATTGGTCTGGTAGATCTCACGTAATAAGCCTTACACTACTGTATCATTAAATTATATGAATAAATCTTTCATTCATATGAATGAATGAAAGATTCTCATTCATTCATTCATATGAATGAATGAATGAGAAGCTGAAGAGGACAGTTTCATCTATTCAGGCTCAGGGTGTGGAGTACTTTGTTCTTAAATGTCTGGGTTTGGAATCCTGCGTATTCAGGCCTGCTTAGGTTTGCCACGTCTTCAGGCTCCTCATCTTCAAGAGTTGTTTGATAGGCAGATACATCGTGATCCTAACCATTCTGGAATAGCTGTATCTATTGAACATTTCTCGTTTGAGCTGATGAGAACTTCATTCCAGTTCCATTTGAGATAAGAATGTTTCCGGCGCCAGGTTAAGACTTTCCTCTTTGCCCAGGCATATGGCGGCACATCTTAATCACCCACATGTTTAGGTTTTTTTAATGGTTTTTAATGCTTTATGTGTTTATGTTCTGTGTTTTAGAATTTTAAATTTTGTATACTCGTTTTTAGCTTAATTTTAGAATTTCTGTAAACCGCCCAGAGAGCCCTGGCTATGGGAGCGGTATATAAGTGCAATAAAAATAAATAAATAAATAAATAAATAAATAAATATATGGAGAATCTGGTGAAATTCCCGCTTTATCACAACAGTTAAAGGTGCAGGAGCTATACTGGAGTGACCAGATTTAAAACCTACACACACTCACACACACACACACACACACACACACACACACACACACACACCATCTGACAGCTAGAAGTGGGGACAAGATCAAGGAATTTATTGTAAAAACCGAGGAACCCACTCAGTCAGTCACATATACACCCCCTATACTTTTGTCTTTGGGTTTTGAGATTTCATGATTGCTTCTTTCAAGATGTCTTTCATTGCTATATGGACGAGATTCTTTTCTTTTTCCCTCTCTTAAAATAATCAGAGTTGAAGTTTACATGACTGTTGTATTAAGTGTCTTAATTTTGTGCAATTGAAAGTTGGGTGTGTGGGTGTGTTTTTAGACGATCATTGAAGTTCTTGAGATTCTGGGCTTCCCCTTCTAAAACCACAAATATAGAAATAAATAATGTGCTGGAAAAACTGTATGAACTTTGAGTATATCATTTAATGATGTATGTTGGCCACCCGGGGGCGGTGGTGGAGTGAAAACAGCAAACAGGCGTTTACAAATTCCATATCAAGGTGGATAAAAAGGCACTAGGAAAACGTTTCAGTACCAATCAGAGAATATATATCCAATACATTTTTAATGCAAGCAGGAAGTCATGCAGCAAGATAGCTTTCTTTGAGCCAGAGAGACAATAGGACACTTGTTGGCCTACAATCATTAAAGACATTTTTTCTTTGGACTCCTCTCCTCTACTTCTGCTGTGGGGGCCATGGGCTAGACTGCTTTGTCTGCTGCTGTTGGCAAGGGGGCGGGTAAACCACTGGCGGCGGACAGACCACTGGAGGTGGGCAAACCACTGGTGGCGGACAGACCACTGGAGGTGGGCAAACCACTGGAGGTTGTTGCTGGCAATCAGGCAGGGGTTTCACATCACGGCAGGTGGGTGTCCTGGAACTACTGCAAGAAGAGCTTCCTCTGTCATGGCAAGAACTCCCTCCTCTGTTGCAGGAGTTGTCCCGTGGGACATTGTGACATCCTCTTTCTTGTCGGGAGCACATTCTGAAATCTGGGTTCCTGAAAGAAGGGAAGACATGATCCTTCAAAGAAGATCTGACACGGCTGTCTTTTTTTTTGTCTTACTGTTTAAGCAACATGTAACAGCATCATTATTATTATTATTATTATTATTATTATTATTATTATTATTATTATTTAGCAAATGCCATTCATCAGGCCATATCTGTCCTATGAAATGAAATCAATTTCCAATGTTTTGGAAAGAACAGCAGTGGGAAGTATAGCCCTCTATAAAAAGGACGGGGATTTCCAACAACGGACCATTCTCACTGATGTGACGACTCCCGTCGTTTTTCTTAGCTTCTCCTTGGCACCTTGCTGGACACTCTGGAGAGCAGAACGCTGGATCAGGTGGACTTTAGTCCCATCTAGCAGGACTTTTCTTCTGTTCTTACAACTTTGCACAAGGTTGTTATTTAACAGGGTTCCTATGGAAGCTTGCATATATGCTACAAACTGAAATCAATTTCCAACTGTTTTATTGTTGTGGGTCCTATGCAAGGGTCCCTGGGAACTGCAGTTCTTTGAGGGACCCTAGGAACTGCCGTTTCCTATGAAGAATCCTGATAACTGCAGTTTCCTATGATAGGAGGAATCTATAAGGGGGAGGCTGAAGCTTGCTGAGTTAAAATCGTTGGGTGCGGTCAACCGGAATTTTGGAGTGCTTTGTCATCAACATGCTGATGACACGCAGCTCTACTTTTCCTTTTCATCTTTGTCAGGTGAGGCTGTGGATGTGCTGAACCTGTGCCTGGCCGCGACAATGGACTGGATGAGGGCCAATAAGCTGAAACTCAATCCAGACAAGACTGAGATGCTGCTGGTGGGTGGTTCTTCTGACCGGATGGGGGGGGTGTTTAACCAGTTCTGGATGGGATTGCACTCCCTCTGAAGGAGCAGGTTTGTAGCTTGAGGGTTCTCCTAGAACCATCTCTGTCACTTGAGGCTCAAGTGGCCTCGGTGGCACAGAGTGCTTTCTACCAACTACGGTTGGTGGCCCAGCTACGCCCTTATCTGGACAGGGATAACCTAGCTTCAGTTGTCCATACTCTGGTAAACTCCAAATTAGATTACTGCAATGTCCTCTACATGGACATTTGAAGATGGTTCGAAGCTGCAGCTTGTGTAGAATGCGGTGGCCAGATTGATAGCTGGAACAGGGAGGTTTGAGCATATAACACTGATTCTGGCCCTCTTGCCTATACATTGCCTATACATTTCCGACCCCAATTCAAGGTGCTGGTTTTAACCTATAAAGCCCTACATGGCTTGGGACCGCAATACCTGATGGAACGCCTCTCCCGACATGAACCTACCCGTACACTGCGCTCAACATCTAAAATCCTCCTCTGAGTGCCTACACCGAGGGAAGCTCGGAGGATGGCAACAAGGGAGAGGGCCTTTTCGGTGATGGCCCCCTGACTGTGGAATGATCTCCCTGATGAGGCTCGCCTGGTGCCAACACGGTTATCTTTCAGGTGCCAGGTCAAGACTTTTCTCTTCTCCCAGGCATTTAACAACGCTAAGTTTGTTTTCTAACAGACCCCAGAACTGTTGTTTTTAAATGGATACTGATGTTTTTATACTGTTGTTTCCTCTGATGGTTTTTAAATTTTGCATACTTTTTAATGTGTACTGTTTTACCTTTTGTGAACCGCCCAGAGAGCTTTGGCTGTGGGGCAGTATATAAATGTAATAAATAAATAAATAAATAAATAATAATTTAAAAAAAAAAAAAACACCCACACTGCCTTTGGCTCATTTTCTGTGAGCTATCCTGTCTCAATCTATGGCCTTAGCTAGACCTAAGGATTATCCCAGGCAAATGGAGGGGTCGTCCCTGCCTGCTCCAGGGATCCCATGTGTGTCATTTGGATGTACAGGGATGACCCCGGGACAATCTCGGGATATAGGCCTGGTCTAGCCATGGCCTACATGAAATCAGTAAAAAGAAAAGGCAAAGGCAAAGGTAGAACCAGGCAATCTTCAAAACGGAGTTGCAAATATTCCGTTTTGAAGATTGCCTGGTTCTACCTTTGCCTTTGGCTTTTCTTTTTACTCCCCCACAGGGTTTTCCTTGCTTTTGCACTACATGAAATCAAGCCAGTTCACATATTTCCATTTGTTTATTTATTTTAAAATGTGTAAACAGCAATGTTTGCAAATTGCAGGCAAAATTTCCTCAAATTACGCACATTTTGGTCATCGTTTGCACAAACTATGCAAATTGTGACCGTAATTTGTGCAAATTATGCCCCAATTTTGCATAAATGGCTTTTTACTCTTTTAAATAAATATATATATGAAAAAGTTCCCTGATTTTGAGAAGAAACCCATCAATTAGCTCTCAAATGCAAGCTGAATTGTAAGTGATGGATTTCTTGGCATGGGATGAGTATCGTTTAGTCACATAAACATAATAGAGTGAGATCCTCATACACATATTATCAATGTTTTTCCCCAAAACCATCTGATTTGGAAAGCTAAGTCACCCCATCCTCCGGACAATCCCAGCTTCAACAAGTAAGAAAGCATTTGTAGACTTACCTAAAATGCCAACAGGAAAGTATGTGGTAGCAAAGACTCCAGATGTATGTCTGGATCCTTGGGTGACATGTGAGAGCTTTTATATTGTCTCCTCGCCTTGCATACGGAAACAAGATCCCTCTCTTGCAAAATAGTAAACAAAACCAGGCTTCCATGCAATGCATAAGCCCCACCCCATAGAAGAGAACTACCAGCAGGAAATAATGGAATCACTTTTGCAACACTGCTTCCCAACATAGTTCTGGGGCTGAGTTTTGTCCTACATAATGTAATTGCCTTTGTCAAGTATTCCATACAGAAACACACACGTACATTAGCCAATTTGGGGGATGAAGGAAGAGGTGTCAAATAGGACAATATTTTTGTGGCAAGTCACACCGGATTCTTTGAAAATTACATCATGGTGAAGGTGATTCAAAAACATGCTCTATTGAGACACACATCTACACCTAATTAATCCAGATCCCTATAACAGCTATAGGAATCCGATAACAGGGGAAGAATACGCAGAGCTAAATAGGTTGGAAATGGCTGCTGAGAACTCCTTGAGGATCAAAGGCCTGGAGATGGAGGACAGTGGAGTATACAAGGGTTATGTTAGCACAACCACCTCCATTTTCTAAAGGAAGCTATATAGTATCCATTATACACCAAGCGAGGAGTCACGTACTGAGAATGTCTTCAAGGATGTTTCTCATGTAACTATCCTATCCATCTTAAAACAATAGCTTCATGTCCCCGGGCGGAATGTACTGTTACAAGGAGATAAGGGGGCTCAGTTACAGAGGAAATGTTTTGCAAAAGATAAGAAGGGGGCTCTCTCTGGTGTTACATTCTGATTGGTTAATATTGCTGTGGGGCACTGCCCCTTTCAGGCTTGAAAAGCCCTGCTGAATTCCCAATTCTTTGTCTGACTGTTGCTTTCAAAACTATCAGATCTTGATTATAATCAATAAAGCGCTTTGGACCCTCTGTCGCTGTAAGTGTGGTGTCGTTCTTGAGGGCTGAATTGGATCTCGTCCTCGAGGGCTAAGAACTTGTCTAACAGTTATGTGACGCTTCATACAGGTGAGATTCCAGAGTACATGTTTAACCTTACTGTGTACGGTAAGTCATTATTCCTGCATCCTTGCCTGTGCTGAAATACATCAACACTATTTGTCCTACACAGTTACAGATGACCAAAGGCTTTCATTTATGTTCAACAGAGCCAGTACCAACACCAAAGATACTCCACTACCTAAACTCCAGTTCTTCAGACGGATGCAATGTGACCCTGCGGTGTGAGGCACCTGGAAAGGGGGAGTTTAACCCCTCCTGGAAAAGAGGGAACCTTCTAAGAGACTTAGAAGAAAGTTCGGACAAGTTTCATCTCTCTAATAATGGCACAAGTCTCGCGTTGTTCTGGCACCTCACCTCCTTGGAACCCAACTTCACCTGCCTGGTCAGCAACCCTGCTGATCACAAGAGCTCCTCCGTCAACTTGCTTGGCATCTGCCCAAATAGAGGTGAGCACTTTGTTTCACCTGTCCTGGCCAGATATTAGCACAAATGAGATCCAACACATGACAACCAGACTGGTGTGCTTGATGACTTATTCTTGACAGGAATTGCCTCACATCAGTGCCAAGCATCCTGTCTGTGCTACCATTTCTGCAGCAAGGAACCATGGCCAGTGCAATTCCTGCTTACTTCTGCTTGCGGACCTCCATGGGGCTTTGATCAAAGAACTTGCTGTTGCTCTCCTGTCCTGATTGTGGGTTTCTCAGTAGGGATGGACAGCTGGTTGGCCGCTGTGTGAACAGAATGCTGGACTGGATGAACCCTTGCAGGGCTCTTCTCACGTTCTTAGTGGATGGTGCTCACTCACAGCTGTCTCCTTTCCCTGCCTATTGCTTCACATTGTGTCAAAATTGGGGCTCCTTTTGGCTTGTCCTGGAAGCTTAATCATAGAGTTGGAAGGGGCCCACAAGGCCATCGAGTCCAACCCCCTGCTCAATGCAGGAATCCACCCTAAAGCATCCCTGACAGATGGTTGTCCAGCTGTCTCTTGAAAGCCTCCAATGTGGGAGAGCCCACAACCTCCCTTGGTAACTGATTCCACTGTCGTACTGCTCTAACAGTCAGGCAGTTTTTCCTGATGTCCAGCTGGAATCTGGCTTCCTGTAACTTGAGCCCGTTATTCCATGTCCTGCACTCTGGGAGGATCGAGAAGAGATCCCAGCCCTCCTCTGTGTGGCAACCTTTAAAGTATTTGAAGAGTGCTCTCATGTCTCCCCTCCATCTTCTCTTCTCCAGGCTAAACATGCCCTGTTCTTTCCGTCTCTCTTCATAGGGCTTCATAGGCCTAATCACAGGCCCTTAAGTCCTTGGGGCAACGGAAACGCTCCCTCTGCCCTGACACCCAGGGCTGAGTGGTATCTCCTCCTCCAGTCTAAACCCTGCAACTATGTGATCTGCATACATTGCACAGATCAAGAAAACATCCATGCTTAGTCCTGCTTTGAATACTCGAGCTTTTAAAGCTGTTTTTGTGTGCTTTCTATTTTGGGGCGATATTACAAGGTGATATCAAGTTTCCCATGCTGGATATGATTATTTGTGTAGTGTGTGTTTCCTCCTTTTATTCCCTGGCATCTGTGGTTTCCAAAAGCCTTGTGCCTCCCCCTGTGATTCGTGTCAGCCCTCGTCTCAGCTCCAAAAGAGGCCAGCTCTGTGAAGCAGACAGGGGTCAAAAGAGCCGGAGGCACGCAGGCTGGCAACGACGCTGCAGGGCAGGCAGGCGAGACGAAGGCGTCTGTGTGAAACAGACTGCTCAGATGGGAGAGAACTGCGCTGCTTCTATTGTCATATTTATTGTTTTTCATGTCATTGTTTTTCATGTTTACCACTTCGATACCTTTGCGGAAAGCGGTGTATACATTTCAATAATGAATAAACTAAAACTAAAGGCTGGGAAGGAAAGTTCTTACGGAGCCTGGTATGCCCAAATTGACTTGTGGGTCCAGTGGAGCTTATCCTGGCAAGAACGACAGCCCACAGGACATCTGTGATGTACAAAACAACAGCCCCACAGGGCAGGGGCTGCACAGAAGGTGAGGGGCCAGAAACTGGGCCTGGAATCCTGGTTTCACACAGCAACAAACCCCTTCCACTCTGCAGTGCCTGTTCTTTCAACTCACAGCTGAGCTCATGAGAACGTAAGAAGAGCCACGCAGGATTAGACCAAGAGTCCCGTGGCCAACCACAAGCAATGTACGAATGCAACAACACCCTCTCATGTTCCCCAGCACCCAGTGTATATAGGCTTACTGCCTCTGATCATGGACGTAGCACATCAAGATTAGCCTCCTCCTCCTCTAGGAATTTATCCAGCACTCCTTTAAAAGCCATCCGAATTGGTGGCTGTCACTACCTGTTGTGGTAGTAAATTCCAGAGTTTAACTCTCAGGGTGTCCCCTTTTACAGAGGACCATCCTCTATTGGAAGGGGTCCTGTTTGAAAGGTCTTGTTCAATTCTAGTTTAACCATAACCATGAGGACTGAGAACCAGCAACACTTAACACCTGGGCTGCAGGCTGAACAGGCAGGCACAGAGGTCACCTGGTCAAATTTTCTACACTAGGGTGAGATGCATGGTATTTCTATTTAAAATATATAATAATTTTAAATGTACATCTACACATTTAAATTAGCACATGCAAATTTCATGCAGATCGCTGTCCACTTGCATCTACTTTTTTAGCCATTCATGAATGGCCACCCTATTTGCAGCTCCTTTAATTGCAACCTAAAATCCATGGGAGGTGGACCTGTACTGGTTCCCTGAAGAAATGGGAAATTCACAAGTTAACAGGCAGAGAGGCAGAAGCCGAGCTAACTTCAGGCTTTGCAGGTGCCCCACCCAACACCACTCAGTTCCTTGCAGTTAATTAAGTAATAAGAATGCTTGTATTCTGCTTTATAGCCCCTCCGGGGCTGCCAAAGCAGCTGCCAAAAGATTCCTACACAAAACTCACACACAAGTCTAATGCAGGAATAGGATTTATGAAGTGTCTGTGCATTGCCTGGCTAACCTGAGCAGGGTTTCCTGCCCTTGTACTTTCAGGATGTCGCCCATCAATCACCACCTACTATGTAGCAGCACCTGCTGAGGTCTTCTTGAGGCAAGGGGGTGGGGTGGGGTGGGGGGCAGGAGTTTAGTGCCTGAAGTCTGCCTGGCCAAAATAGCAGCCAAACCCCAAGGCCACCAACGCAAAGATGCTAATCTATTAGCTGCTCCCTTCAGCTGTGGCATAAACTGCTTCCTGCACTTTGCATCTCAGAGAACCAAGGTGTGAAATTGGCTCTTCAGCCACCATCTGGAAAAAGTTTATTTGCAGAAATTTATTTGACAGCCTCTCGCCTTCTGCTGCTTCCTGGCACTTGGTTCACTGGTGTGTTCCTATTACAGGCTTCCAAAATTAATAGATATGAGTTGTGATCTCTGAAAAACCACTCAAGCCGAATGAATTGGTACCGCAAAATATACATTTATTACCGAACAATTTTAAAGAATAACAAAATCTGAAATAAGAGTACAAGCAAACCACATTACTATATACAATGCAATTTAAATGATCAGAAACATTATCACAAAGGTGGCCACCACATGTAAACTCAAAGTTCTATTCTCAAACCCAATATAGCGGTCGTCATTAAGTTCTTATTGATCCCTATGTGGAAGTCATGTCTGGCAGACCTTCAGGGAATGAAGTGATAGGCTTCTCGTTCTTGCATAACCCCTAATGGCTGCATCTTGGGTTTTCGAGAGGGTCAAACCACTGCTCATAGATCCATAACACGAGCCTAATGCTGCCAGCAGGGAGAGGAAGAGCACAGATCGGTCTCCGGCCACCCAGCCAAGGAAGCGTCCTGAGTACATAGCTGGAGCACACAGAAAAAAAGGAAAGAAGTGAAAATCTTTAATTGCATCTGAGAAAGAAGAAAACAGAAGAAAGAATTCAACTGCAACCTAAAAAGCTGACCTATCAAGATATGCCCCTGATTTTTCAGAAATCCCCCCAAAAGAAGCTGTTTCTCAATACAGGTTGTTTTTCAATACACCTTGCTTGAAGTGGAGGGGGAAAGTGAAAGTGCCCAAACGCTGCTTTGCCCTGATGACCATGGTAGTGTCTTGATGTGGAGAAGAAGAGATCCATGGAAGCTCTCCGTCCAGCAAGAGTAGCAGGAGGAAAGAGAGGTTAGATAAAGTCTGCAGGCAAAGGTTTAGGCTGGTTCATGAATACTTACAGCTGGTTATTCCTCGTCATTAGTAGAACCTTCCAGCCTTATCGCTCAAGAGCACTTTGTTGTCCTTGATGCTCCATACCACCGAAAGCAGCAATTGAAAAAGAAGGGGAAAAATTAAAACTTGCTCTAGGACTGGACCTTCCCCCCCATGAGTAGAACCGCCTACAGTACTAGAGAATATGAACTGCAAGATGGGACCTGGACTCTACGCACTGTAATGACTAAGCCATTCAGAGAATCTGTTCACAGGATCTGTTCAGGCCAAGTGACAAGGTTTTCAACTTCACGATGAATGTCAACTCTGAGGCGTCACACAGACTTCTGTCTCTAACGTTTCCCTGGTGCAAGACAGCCAATTTGGGGTCTCTAACCGGATGACCTGGATGGTTGAAATGCTCCCCAACTCCTCCTAACCTGCTAATCTAACACAGCTGCTCACATACAAAACTGCACCACCTCCAAGGGACAACAACACTAGAACCCGGCCGTGCAACGAACACTGCTGCCGGCTCCGTCCTCACAGGCTACCCAGACAACACAATCACAGGACTGAGCAGCTGCAACCACAACCTCAGGGGATCATGCAATTGCACACCCCCAAACGCAGAATACGCCATCATGTGTCAGAAATGCCTTTCTACCACGTGCATGTGCCTTTTACACAGGAGAAGCAACAGGCACCCATTGCACATTGAAAAATGTAACACCGACAAACCTGTGGGGCAGAATTTAAAACTCCCAGGTCATTCGGTAAGAGATCTCAGAGTGGCTGTCTTGCAAGTGTGAAACGTTAGAGACAGAAGTCAGTGTGAGACGTCAGAGCTGAGAGACATCGTTAAGTTGAAAACCTCGGCACGTGGCTGGAACGGATTATGTGAACAGATCCTCTGAATGGCAAAGACATTACAGTGCATAGAGTCCAGGTCCCATCTTGCTGCTCATATTCTCTAATAGTCTCCCCAACAAGAGGAGACTTGCCACCCATTTATGGACACAAGGGCCTATCTCTTACATGTCAATCGTGGTGTAAAAATCCCCAACTCCAATGAAGGGAAGACAAGCCTGGCATGTGTGAATTCTGGGGCCAATGTCTGCTTTTCCCATGAAGGGAAGAAAGGCCTGGCATGTGTGAATTCTGGGGCCAATGTCTGCTTTGCCCATGAAGGGAAGAAAGGCCTGGCATGTGTATATCCTGGTGCCAATGTCTGCTTTGCCCATGAAGGGAAGAAAGGCCTGGCATGTGTATATCCTGGTGCCAATGTCTGCTTTTCCCATGAAGGGAAGAAAGGCCTGGCATGTGTATATCCTGGTGCCAATGTCTGCTTTGCCCATGAAGGGAAGAAAGGCCTGGCATGTGGGAATCCTGGTACCAATGTCTGCTTTACCCATGAAGGGAAGAAAGGCCTGGCATATGTATATCCTGGTGCCAATGTCTGCTTTTCCCATGAAGGGAAGAAAGGCCTGGCATGTGTGAATTCTGGGGCCAATGTCTGCTTTTCCCATGAAGGGAAGAAAGGCCTGGCATGTGTGAATTCTGGGGCCAATGTCTGCTTTTCCCATGAAGGGAAGAAAGGCCTGGCATATGTATATCCTGGTGCCAATGTCTGCTTTTCCCATGAAGGGAAGAAAGGCCTGGCATGTGTGAATTCTGGGGCCAATGTCTGCTTTTCCCATGAAGGGAAGAAAGGCCTGGCATGTGTATATCCTGGTGCCAATGTCTGCTTTTCCCATGAAGGGAAGAAAGGCCTGGCATGTGTATATCCTGGTGCCAATGTCTGCTTTGCCCATGAAGGGAAGAAAGGCCTGGCATGTGGGAATCCTGGTACCAATGTCTGCTTTACCCATGAAGGGAAGAAAGGCCTGGCATATGTATATCCTGGTGCCAATGTCTGCTTTGCCCATGAAGGGAAGAAAGGCCTGGCATATGTATATCCTGGTGCCAATGTCTGCTTTTCCCATGAAGGGAAGAAAGGCCTGGCATGTGGGAATCCTGGTACCAATGTCTGCTTTACCCATGAAGGGAAGAAAGGCCTGGCATATGTAATCCTGGTGCCAATGTCTGCTTTGCCCATGAAGGGAAGAAAGGCCTGGCATATGTATATCCTGGGGCCAATGTCTGCTTTACCCATGAAGGGAAGAAAGGCCTGGCATATGTATATCCTGGTGCCAATGTCTGCTTTTCCCATGAAGGGAAGAAAGACCTGGCATGTGTGAATTCTGGTGCCAATGTCTGCTTTTCCCATGAAGGGAAGAAAGGCCTGGCATATGTATATCCTGGTGCCAATGTCTGCTTTTCCCATGAAGGGAAGAAAGGCCTGGCATATGTATATCCTGGTGCCAATGTCTGCTTTGCCCATGAAGGGAAGAAAGGCCTGGCATGTGTATATCCTGGTGCCAATGTCTGCTTTTCCCATGAAAGGAAGAAAGGCCTGGCATGTGTGAATCCTGGTACCAATGTCTGCTTTGCCCATGAAGGGAAGAAAGGCCTGGCATGTGTATATCCTGGTGCCAATGTCTGCTTTGCCCATGAAGGGAAGAAAGGCCTGGCATGTGTATATCCTGGTGCCAGTGTCTGCTTTGCCCATGAAGGGAAGAAAGGCCTGGCATGTGTGAATCCTGGTACCAATGTCTGCTTTGCCCATGAAGGGAAGAAAGGCCTGGCATGTGTATATCCTGGTGCCAATGTCTGCTTTGCCCATGAAGGGAAGAAAGGCCTGGCATGTGTATATCCTGGTGCCAGTGTCTGCTTTGCCCATGAAGGGAAGAAAGGCCTGGCATGTGTTAAATCCTGGTGCCAATGTCTGCTTTTCCCATGAAGGGAAGACAAGTGAATTCTAGTGCTGAAAACTTCTATCCCCAAGAAGTGAAAGTTAACTTGGTATGTGTGAAGTTCAGTTCTCAACTCAACTTTGCCAATAAATGGGGGACTCGCCTGTAGGTGTGAACTGCAGAGTTTCCTGACATCCTTTGAAAAGAAGCTGCATTTCAGTTTTCGTTCAACGTGTCCTGGAGGGGATGAGCAGAAGACGAGTCCAGGGAAGTCTTCAGCGGCGTCAGCGTCCTGAGTCCATAGCTGGAGCACACAGAGGAGCTGGAGCAAAGGAGGGAAAATATTTAATTTTGTACATGTGGGATGAAAGAAGAGCTGTGATAGCCAAACAAACCCCTGACTTGTCAGACTGAAGCTGTCTCTCAATACAGGTTGTTTGCTCATTTGTTTTTCAATACAACTGGCTTGAAGGGGTGCGGCAGCAAAAGAGCCCAAACTCTGCTTTGCCCTGCTGACCATGGCAGTGTCGTGACGTGCAGGAAAGTTCTCCATGGAAGCTCTCAGTCCAGCAAGAGGTGCAGGAAGAAGGAGAGGTTAAAGTCTACATGTGGCTTTGTAGGCACAGGATGAGCCTGGCTCATCAATACTCACGGATGGTTCCTCCTCCTCATGAGTAGACTCCTCCAGCTTCATTCCGCGTTATCTCTCCACAGCACCTTGTCGTCTTTGATGCTCCGTAGCACCGAAAGCAGCAATTGAAAAAGAAGGGGGGAAATTATAACTTGCTCCATGAGTAGACCCTTCCTCCTGAGCATCCCCTGATGATAAGCTGCCCCTGTCAGGTATGAAACTCAGCATAAGCCCAGCCAAACCCATAAAGGGCAGGCTTGCTGGGGCCTGGGCATTTCTCAACCTGGTGCAAAACCCATGAAGGGCGGGCTTGCTGGGCCCCGGGCATTTCTCAACCCCGGCTCTAAACTCTGGGGTAACACAGTGTCGAAAAGTCAGCTGCAACCAGGTAGGCAGGAAACATTCCATGGCAATTGATTGGGACGCCTACAGTACTAGAGAATATGAACTGCAAGATGGGACCTGGACTCTACGCACTGTAATGACTAAGCCATTCAGAGAATCTGTTCACAGGATCTGTTCAGGCCAAGTGACAAGGTTTTCAACTTCACGATGAATGTCAACTCTGAGGCGTCACACAGACTTCTGTCTCTAACGTTTCCCTGGTGCAAGACAGCCAATTTGGGGTCTCTAACCGGATGACCTGGATGGTTGAAATGCTCCCCAACTCCTCCTAACCTGCTAATCTAACACAGCTGCTCACATACAAAACTGCACCACCTCCAAGGGACAACAACACTAGAACCCGGCCGTGCAACGAACACTGCTGCCGGCTCCGTCCTCACAGGCTACCCAGACAACACAATCACAGGACTGAGCAGCTGCAACCACAACCTCAGGGGATCATGCAATTGCACACCCCCAAACGCAGAATACGCCATCATGTGTCAGAAATGCCTTTCTACCACGTGCATGTGCCTTTTACACAGGAGAAGCAACAGGCACCCATTGCACATTGAAAAATGTAACACCGACAAACCTGTGGGGCAGAATTTAAAACTCCCAGGTCATTCGGTAAGAGATCTCAGAGTGGCTGTCTTGCAAGAGTGAAACGTTAGAGACAGAAGTCAGTGTGAGACGTCAGAGCTGAGAGACATCGTTAAGTTGAAAACCTCGGCACGTGGCTGGAACGGATTATGTGAACAGATCCTCTGAATGGCAAAGACATTACAGTGCATAGAGTCCAGGGCCCATCGTGCTGCTCATATTCTCTAATAGTCTCCCCAACAAGAGGAGACTTGCCACCCATTTATGGACACAAGGGCCTATCTCTTACATGTAAATCGTGGTGTAAAAATCCCCAACTCCCTTGAAGGGAAGAAAGGCCTGGCATGTGTGAATTCTGGGGCCAATGTCTGCTTTGCCCATGAAGGGAAGAAAGGCCTGGCATGTGTGAATCCTGGTGCCAATGTCTGCTTTTCCCATGAAGGGAATAAAGGCCTGGCATGTGTATATCCTGGTGCCAATGTCTGCTTTTCCCATGAAGAGAAGAAAGGCCTGGCATGTGTGAATCCTGGTACCAATGTCTGCTTTTCCCATGAAGGGAAGAAAGGCCTGGCATGTGTATATCCTGGTGCCAATGTCTGCTTTACCCATGAAGGGAAGAAAGGCCTGGCATGTGTGAATCCTGGTGCCAATGTCTGCTTTTCCCATGAAGGGAAGAAAGGCCTGGCATGTGTGAATCCTGGTACCAATGTCTGCTTTGCCCATGAAGGGAAGTAAGGCCTGGCATGTGTATATCCTGGTGCCAATGTCTGCTTTGCCCATGAAGGGAAGAAAGGCCTGGCATGTGTATATCCTGGTGCCAATGTCTGCTTTGCCCATGAAGGGAAGAAAGGCCTGGCATGTGTGAATCCTGGTACCAATGTCTGCTTTGCCCATGAAGGGAAGAAAGGCCTGGCATATGTATATCCTGGTGCCAATGTCTGCTTTTCCCATGAAGGGAAGAAAGGCCTGGCATGTGTGAATTCTGGTGCCAATGTCTGCTTTTCCCATGAAGGGAAGAAAGGCCTGGCATGTGTTAAATCCTGGTGCCAATGTCTGCTTTTCCCATGAAGGGAAGACAAGTGAATTCTAGTGCTGAAAACTTCTATCCCCAAGAAGTGAAAGTTAACTTGGTATGTGTGAAGTTCAGTTCTCAACTCAACTTTGCCAATAAACGGGGGACTCGCCTGTAGGTGTGAACTGCAGAGTTTCCTGACATCCTTTGAAAAGAAGCTGCATTTCAGTTTTCGTTCAACGTGTCCTGGAGGGGATGAGCAGAAGACGAGTCCAGGGAAGTCTTCAGCGGCGTCAGCGTCCTGAGTCCATAGCTGGAGCACACAGAGGAGTTGGAGCAAAGGAGGGAAAATATTTAATTTTGTACATGTGGGATGAAAGAAGAGCTGTGATAGCCAAACAAACCCCTGACTTGTCAGACTGAAGCTGTCTCTCAATACAGGTTGTTTGCTCATTTGTTTTTCAATACAACTGGCTTGAAGGGGTGCGGCAGCAAAAGGGCCCAAACTCTGCTTTGCCCTGCTGACCATGGCAGTGTCGTGACGTGCAGGAAAGTTCTCCATGGAAGCTCTCAGTCCAGCAAGAGGTGCAGGAAGAAGGAGAGGTTAGATACATGTGGCTTTGTAGGCACAGGATGAGTCTGGCTCATCAATACTCACGGATGGTTCCTCCTCCTCATGAGTAGACTCCTCCAGCTTCATTCCGCGTTATCTCTCCACAGCACCTTGTCGTCTTTGATGCTCCGTAGCACCGAAAGCAGCAATTGAAAAAGAAGGGGGGAAATTATAACTTGCTCCATGAGTAGACCCTTCCTCCTGAGCATCCCCTGATGATAAGCTGCCCCTGTCAGGTATGAAACTCAGCATAAGCCCAGCCAAACCCATAAAGGGCAGGCTTGCTGGGGCCTGGGCATTTCTCAACCTGGTGCAAAACCCATGAAGGGCGGGCTTGCTGGGCCCCGGGCATTTCTCAACCCCGGCTCTAAACTCTGGGGTAACACAGTGTCGAAAAGTCAGCTGCAACCAGGTAGGCAGGAAACATTCCATGGCAATTGATTGGGACGCCTACAGTACTAGAGAATATGAACTGCAAGATGGGACCTGGACTCTACGCACTGTAATGACTAAGCCATTCAGAGAATCTGTTCACAGGATCTGTTCAGGCCAAGTAACAAGGTTTTCAACTTCACGATGAATGTCAACTCTGAGGCGTCACACAGACTTCTGTCTCTAACGTTTCCCTGGTGCAAGACAGCCAATTTGGGGTCTCTAACCGGATGACCTGGATGGTTGAAATGCTCCCCAACTCCTCCTAACCTGCTAATCTAACACAGCTGCTCACATACAAAACTGCACCACCTCCAAGGGACAACAACACTAGAACCCGGCCGTGCAACGAACACTGCTGCCGGCTCCGTCCTCACAGGCTACCCAGACAACACAATCACAGGACTGAGCAGCTGCAACCACAACCTCAGGGGATCATGCAATTGCACACCCCCAAACGCAGAATACGCCATCATGTGTCAGAAATGCCTTTCTACCACGTGCATGTGCCTTTTACACAGGAGAAGCAACAGGCACCCATTGCACATTGAAAAATGTAACACCGACAAACCTGTGGGGCAGAATTTAAAACTCCCAGGTCATTCGGTAAGAGATCTCAGAGTGGCTGTCTTGCAAGAGTGAAACGTTAGAGACAGAAGTCAGTGTGAGACGTCAGAGCTGAGAGACATCGTTAAGTTGAAAACCTCGGCACGTGGCTGGAACGGATTATGTGAACAGATCCTCTGAATGGCAAAGACATTACAGTGCATAGAGTCCAGGTCCCATCTTGCTGCTCATATTCTCTAATAGTCTCCCCAACAAGAGGAGACTTGCCACCCATTTATGGACACAAGGGCCTATCTCTTACATGTCAATCGTGGTGTAAAAATCCCCAACTCCCTTGAAGGGAAGAAAGGCCTGGCATGTGTGAATTCTGGGGCCAATGTCTGCTTTGCCCATGAAGGGAAGAAAGGCCTGGCATGTGTATATCCTGGTGCCAATGTCTGCTTTTCCCATGAAGGGAAGAAAGGCCTGGCATGTGTGAATCCTGGTGCCAATGTCTGCTTTGCCCATGAAGGGAAGAAAGGCCTGGCATGTGTATATCCTGGTGCCAATGTCTGCTTTGCCCATGAAGGGAAGAAAGGCCTGGCATGTGTGAATCCTGGTGCCAATGTCTGCTTTGCCCATGAAGGGAAGAAAGGCCTGGCATGTGTATATCCTGGTACCAATGTCTGCTTTGCCCATGAAGGGAAGAAAGGCCTGGCATGTGTATATCCTGGTGCCAATGTCTGCTTTTCCCATGAAGGGAAGAAAGGCCTGGCATGTGTGAATCCTGGTACCAATGTCTGCTTTGCCCATGAAGGGAAGTAAGGCCTGGCATGTGTGAATCCTGGTACCAATGTCTGCTTTGCCCATGAAGGGAAGTAAGGCCTGGCATGTGTATATCCTGGTGCCAATGTCAGCTTTGCCCATGAAGGGAAGAAAGGCCTGGCATGTGTGAATCCTGGTACCAATGTCTGCTTTGCCCATGAAGGGAAGAAAGGCCTGGCATGTGTATATCCTGGTGCCAATGTCTGCTTTTCCCATGAAGGGAAGAAAGGCCTGGCATGTGTGAATCCTGGTACCAATGTCTGCTTTGCCCATGAAGGGAAGTAAGGCCTGGCATGTGTATATCCTGGTGCCAATGTCTGCTTTGCCCATGAAGGGAAGTAAGGCCTGGCATGTGTATATCCTGGTGCCAATGTCTGCTTTGCCCATGAAGGGAAGAAAGGCCTGGCATATGTATATCCTGGTGCCAATGTCTGCTTTGCCCATGAAGGGAAGAAAGGCCTGGCATGTGTATATCCTGGTGCCAATGTCTGCTTTGCCCATGAAGGGAAGAAAGGCCTGGCATGTGTGAATCCTGGTACCAATGTCTGCTTTACCCATGAAGGGAAGTAAGGCCTGGCATGTGTGAATCCTGGTGCCAATGTCTGCTTTGCCCATGAAGGGAAGAAAGGCCTGGCATGTGTATATCCTGGTGCCAATGTCTGCTTTGCCCATGAAGGGAAGAAAGGCCTGGCATGTGTATATCCTGGTGCCAATGTCTGCTTTGCCCATGAAGGGAAGAAAGGCCTGGCATGTGTGAATCCTGGTACCAATGTCTGCTTTGCCCATGAAGGGAAGTAAGGCCTGGCATGTGTATATCCTGGTGCCAATGTCTGCTTTGCCCATGAAGGGAAGTAAGGCCTGGCATGTGTATATCCTGGTGCCAATGTCTGCTTTGCCCATGAAGGGAAGAAAGGCCTGGCATGTGTATATCCTGGTGCCAATGTCTGCTTTGCCCATGAAGGGAAGAAAGGCCTGGCATGTGTATATCCTGGTGCCAGTGTCTGCTTTGCCCATGAAGGGAAGAAAGGCCTGGCATGTGTATATCCTGGTGCCAATGTCTGCTTTTCCTATGAAGGGAAGAAAGGCCTGGCATGAGTGAATTCTGGGGCCAATGTCTGCTTTTCCCATGAAGGGAATAAAGGCCTGACATGTGTGAATTCTGGGGCCAATGTCTGCTTTGCCCATGAAGGGAAGAAAGGCCTGGCATGTGTATATCCTGGGGCCAATGTCTGCTTTGCCCATGAAGGGAAGAAAGGCCTGGCATGTGTGAATCCTGGGGCCAATGTCTGCTTTTCCCATGAAGGGAAGAAAGGCCTGGCATGTGTGAATTCTGGGGCCAATGTCTGCTTTTCCCATGAAGGGAAGAAAGACCTGGCATGTGTGAATTCTGGTGCCAATGTCTGCTTTTCCCATGAAGGGAAGAAAGACCTGGCATGTGTGAATTCTGGGGCCAATGTCTGCTTTTCCCATGAAGGGAAGACAAGTGAATTCTAGTGCTGAAAACTTCTATCCCCAAGAAGTGAAAGTTAACTTGGTATGTGTGAAGTTCAGTTCTCAACTCAACTTTGCCAATAAACGGGGGATTCGCCTGTAGGTGTGAACTGCAGAGTTTCCTGACATCCTTTGAAAAGAAGCTGCATTTCAGTTTTCGTTCAACGTGTCCTGGAGGGGATGAGCAGAAGACGAGTCCAGGGAAGTCTTCAGCGGCGTCAGCGTCCTGAGTCCATAGCTGGAGCACACAGAGGAGCTGGAGCAAAGGAGGGAAAATATTTAATTTTGTACATGTGGGATGAAAGAAGAGCTGTGATAGCCAAACAAACCCCTGACTTGTCAGACTGAAGCTGTCTCTCAATACAGGTTGTTTGCTCATTTGTTTTTCAATACAACTGGCTTGAAGGGGTGCGGCAGCAAAAGGGCCCAAACTCTGCTTTGCCCTGCTGACCATGGCAGTGTCGTGACGTGCAGGAAAGTTCTCCATGGAAGCTCTCAGTCCAGCAAGAGGTGCAGGAAGAAGGAGAGGTTAAAGTCTACATGTGGCTTTGTAGGCACAGGATGAGCCTGGCTCATCAATACTCACGGATGGTTCCTCCTCCTCATGAGTAGACTCCTCCAGCTTCATTCCGCGTTATCTCTCCACAGCACCTTGTCGTCTTTGATGCTCCGTAGCACCGAAAGCAGCAATTGAAAAAGAAGGGGGGAAATTGTAACTTGCTCCATGAGTAGACCCTTCCTCCTGAGCATCCCCTGATGATAAGCTGCCCCTGTCAGGTATGAAACTCAGCATAAGCCCAGCCAAACCCATAAAGGGCAGGCTTGCTGGGGCCTGGGCATTTCTCAACCTGGTGCAAAACCCATGAAGGGCGGGCTTGCTGGGCCCCGGGCATTTCTCAACCCCGGCTCTAAACTCTGGGGTAACACAGTGTCGAAAAGTCAGCTGCAACCAGGTAGGCAGGAAACATTCCATGGCAATTGATTGGGACGCCTACAGTACTAGAGAATATGAACTGCAAGATGGGACCTGGACTCTACGCACTGTAATGACTAAGCCATTCAGAGAATCTGTTCACAGGATCTGTTCAGGCCAAGTGACAAGGTTTTCAACTTCACGATGAATGTCAACTCTGAGGCGTCACACAGACTTCTGTCTCTAACGTTTCCCTGGTGCAAGACAGCCAATTTGGGGTATCTAACCGGATGACCTGGATGGTTGAAATGCTCCCCAACTCCTCCTAACCTGCTAATCTAACACAGCTGCTCACATACAAAACTGCACCACCTCCAAGGGACAACAACACTAGAACCCGGCCGTGCAACGAACACTGCTGCCGGCTCCGTCCTCACAGGCTACCCAGACAACACACTCACAGGACTGAGCAGCTGCAACCACAACCTCAGGGGATCATGCAATTGCACACCCCCAAACGCAGAATACGCCATCATGTGTCAGAAATGCCTTTCTACCACGTGCATGTGCCTTTTACACAGGAGAAGCAACAGGCACCCATTGCACATTGAAAAATGTAACACCGACAAACCTGTGGGGCAGAATTTCAAACTCCCAGGTCATTCGGTAAGAGATCTCAGAGTGGCTGTCTTGCAAGAGTGAAACGTTAGAGACAGAAGTCAGTGTGAGACGTCAGAGCTGAGAGACATCGTTAAGTTGAAAACCTCGGCACGTGGCTGGAACGGATTATGTGAACAGATCCTCTGAATGGCAAAGACATTACAGTGCATAGAGTCCAGGTCCCATCTTGCTGCTCATATTCTCTAATAGTCTCCCCAACAAGAGGAGACTTGCCACCCATTTATGGACACAAGGGCCTATCTCTTACATGTCAATCGTGGTGTAAAAATCCCCAACTCCCTTGAAGGGAAGAAAGGCCTGGCATGTGTGAATTCTGGGGCCAATGTCTGCTTTGCCCATGAAGGGAAGAAAGACCTGGCATGTGTATATCCTGGTGCCAATGTCTGCTTTGCCCATGAAGGGAAGAAAGGCCTGGCATGTGTGAATTCTGGGGCCAATGTCTGCTTTGCCCATGAAGGGAAGAAAGGCCTGGCATGTGTGAATTCTGGGGCCAATGTCTGCTTTTCCCATGAAGGGAAGAAAGGCCTGGCATGTGTGAATCCTGGTGCCAATGTCTGCTTTGCCCATGAAGGGAAGAAAGGCCTGGCATGTGTATATCCTGGTGCCAATGTCAGCTTTGCCCATGAAGGGAAGAAAGGCCTGGCATGTGTATATCCTGGTGCCAATGTCAGCTTTGCCCATGAAGGGAAGAAAGGCCTGGCATGTGTATATCCTGGTACCAATGTCTGCTTTGCCCATGAAGGGAAGAAAGGCCTGGCATGTGTATATCCTGGTGCCAATGTCAGCTTTGCCCATGAAGGGAAGAAAGGCCTGGCATGTGTGAATCCTGGTACCAATGTCTGCTTTGCCCATGAAGGGAAGTAAGGCCTGGCATGTGTGAATCCTGGTACCAATGTCTGCTTTGCCCATGAAGGGAAGTAAGGCCTGGCATGTGTATATCCTGGTGCCAATGTCAGCTTTGCCCATGAAGGGAAGAAAGGCCTGGCATGTGTGAATCCTGGTACCAATGTCTGCTTTGCCCATGAAGGGAAGAAAGGCCTGGCATGTGTATATCCTGGTGCCAATGTCTGCTTTTCCCATGAAGGGAAGAAAGGCCTGGCATGTGTGAATCCTGGGGCCAATGTCTGCTTTGCCCATGAAGGGAAGAAAGGCCTGGCATATGTATATCCTGGTGCCAATGTCTGCTTTGCCCATGAAGGGAAGAAAGGCCTGGCATGTGTATATCCTGGTGCCAATGTCTGCTTTGCCCATGAAGGGAAGGTTGGCCTGGCATGTGTGAATCCTGGTACCAATGTCTGCTTTGCCCATGAAGGGAAGTAAGGCCTGGCATGTGTATATCCTGGTGCCAATGTCTGCTTTTCCCATGAAGGGAAGAAAGGCCTGGCATGTGTGAATCCTGGTACCAATGTCTGCTTTGCCCATGAAGGGAAGAAAGGCCTGGCATGTGTATATCCTGGTGCCAATGTCTGCTTTGCCCATGAAGGGAAGAAAGGCCTGGCATGTGTATATCCTGGTGCCAGTGTCTGCTTTGCCCATGAAGGGAAGAAAGGCCTGGCATGTGTATATCCTGGTGCCAATGTCTGCTTTGCCCATGAAGGGAAGAAAGGCCTGGCATGTGTATATCCTGGTGCCAATGTCTGCTTTGCCCATGAAGGGAAGAAAGGCCTGGCATATGTATATGCTGGTGCCAATGTCTGCTTTTCCCATGAAGGGAAGAAAGGCCTGGCATGTGTATATCCTGGTGCCAATGTCTGCTTTGCCCATGAAGGGAAGAAAGGCCTGGCATGTGTATATCCTGGTGCCAATGTCTGCTTTTCCCATGAAGGGAAGAAAGGCCTGGCATGTGTGAATTCTGGGGCCAATGTCTGCTTTGCCCATGAAGGGAAGAAAGGCCTGGCATGTGTGAATCCTGGTGCCAATGTCTGCTTTTCCCATGAAGGGAAGACAAGTGAATTCTAGTGCTGAAAACTTCTATCCCCAAGAAGTGAAAGTTAACTTGGTATGTGTGAAGTTCAGTTCTCAACTCAACTTTGCCAATAAACGGCGGACTCGCCAGTAGGTGTGAACTGCAGAGTTTCCTGACATCCTTTGAAAAGAAGCTGCATTTCAGTTTTCGTTCAACTTGTCCTGGAGGGGATGAGCAGAAGACGAGTCCAGGGAAGTCTTCAGTGGCGTCAGCGTCCTGAGTCCATAGCTGGAGCACACAGAGGAGCTGGAGCAAAGGAGGGAAAATATTTAATTTTGTACATGTGGGATGAAAGAAGAGCTGTGATAGCCAAACAAACCCCTGACTTGTCAGACTGAAGCTGTCTCTCAATACAGGTTGTTTGCTCATTTGTTTTTCAATACAACTGGCTTGAAGGGGTGCGGCAGCAAAAGGGCCCAAACTCTGCTTTGCCCTGCTGACCATGGCAGTGTCGTGACGTGCAGGAAAGTTCTCCATGGAAGCTCTCAGTCCAGCAAGAGGTGCAGGAAGAAGGAGAGGTTAAAGTCTACATGTGGCTTTGTAGGCACAGGATGAGTCTGGCTCATCAATACTCACGGATGGTTCCTCCTCCTCATGAGTAGACTCCTCCAGCTTCATTCCGCGTTATCTCTCCACAGCACCTTGTCGTCTTTGATGCTCCGTAGCACCGAAAGCAGCAATTGAAAAAGAAGGGGGGAAATTATAACTTGCTCCATGAGTAGACCCTTCCTCCTGAGCATCCCCTGATGATAAGCTGCCCCTGTCAGGTATGAAACTCAGCATAAGCCCAGCCAAACCCATAAAGGGCAGGCTTGCTGGGGCCTGGGCATTTCTCAACCTGGTGCAAAACCCATGAAGGGCGGGCTTGCTGGGCCCCGGGCATTTCTCAACCCCGGCTCTAAACTCTGGGGTAACACAGTGTCGAAAAGTCAGCTGCAACCAGGTAGGCAGGAAACATTCCATGGCAATTGATTGGGACGCCTACAGTACTAGAGAATATGAACTGCAAGATGGGACCTGGACTCTACGCACTGTAATGACTAAGCCATTCAGAGAATCTGTTCACAGGATCTGTTCAGGCCAAGTGACAAGGTTTTCAACTTCACGATGAATGTCAACTCTGAGGCGTCACACAGACTTCTGTCTCTAACGTTTCCCTGGTGCAAGACAGCCAATTTGGGGTCTCTAACCGGATGACCTGGATGGTTGAAATGCTCCCCAACTCCTCCTAACCTGCTAATCTAACACAGCTGCTCACATACAAAACTGCACCACCTCCAGGGGACAACAACACTAGAACCCGGCCGTGCAACGAACACTGCTGCCGGCTCCGTCCTCACAGGCTACCCAGACAACACACTCACAGGACTGAGCAGCTGCAACCACAACCTCAGGGGATCATGCAATTGCACACCCCCAAACGAAGAATACGCCATCATGTGTCAGAAATGCCTTTCTACCACGTGCATGTGCCTTTTACACAGGAGAAGCAACAGGCACCCATTGCACATTGAAAAATGTAACACCGACAAACCTGTGGGGCAGAATTTAAAACTCCCAGGTCATTCGGTAAGAGATCTCAGAGTGGCTGTCTTGCAAGAGTGAAACGTTAGAGACAGAAGTCAGTGTGAGACGTCAGAGCTGAGAGACATCGTTAAGTTGAAAACCTCGGCACGTGGCTGGAACGGATTATGTGAACAGATCCTCTGAATGGCAAAGACATTACAGTGCATAGAGTCCAGGGCCCATCTTGCTGCTCATATTTCTTAATAGTCACCACTTGAAGAGGAGACTTGCCACACATTTTTGAATCCAAGGACTTGCCTCTTCTGTTTAAATCATGTTTGAAAAATCCCCTATTTCCATGAAGATAAGACATGCGTGGCACATGTAAATCCTGCTTCTAAAATCTGCCATTCCCATGAAGGGAAGACATGCGTGGCACA
Organism: Elgaria multicarinata webbii; assembly: GCF_023053635.1. Lineage (NCBI taxonomy): Eukaryota > Metazoa > Chordata > Lepidosauria > Squamata > Anguidae > Elgaria > Elgaria multicarinata. Next base: position 7,661,951 of record NC_086191.1, on the reverse strand, counting down.
TAGAAATCCTGCTTCTAAAATCTGCCAATTCCCATGAAGGGAAGACATTCGTGGCACATAGAAATCCTGCTTCTAAAATCTGCCATTCCCATGAAGGGAAGACATTCGTGGCACATAGAAATCCTGCTTCTAAAATCTGCCATTCCCATGAAGGGAAGACATGCGTGGCACATAGAAATCCTGCTTCTAAAATCTGCCATTCCCATGAAGGGAAGACATTCGTGGCACATAGAAATCCTGCTTCTAAAATCTGCCATTCCCATGAAGGGAAGGGTTGTCTTGCATATGTATATCCTGGTACTAAAATACACCACTCCCATGAAGGGAAGAGATGCCTTGCATATGTCAATCCTTGTGCCAAGTCTGCCATTTCTATGAAGTTAAGACAGGCATCGTATATTAAATGGCTTGTGTGAAATTCAATTCTCATCACAAAAATGCCCATAAATGGAAGACTTGCCTGGGATGTGTTATCAGCATCATTTCCAAATATGCTTTTAACAGAAGCTGCAGTTCACTTTTCTTTGAATCTGTCTTGGAGGGGACGTGCAGAGGAAGATGTCCTTTAATTCTTCACCCCTCTACCAGTGGCAACATCCTGAGTCCATGGCTGGAGCACACACAAAAGCTTTGCAGAGAAATTAAAATGAGAAATTACATGTGAGAAGAAAGAAAACATCAGAACTACTATCTTAGTAACTGTGATATCCAGACAGGCCCCATACAGTTCAGAAGTCCCTCAAACTAAAACTCTATTTTCAATAGTTTTTTTGCTTATTTGTTTTTAAATTCACCTGGCTTGAGCAGTGGGGGCAGAGTAAATGCCCAATCTCGTCTTTGCCATCTTACCATGGTTGTTTCCTGAGCTGGCAGGAAAGAGCTCCATGGAAGCTCTTCACCCAGTGAAAGTATGGGAAGACTGAGAGCTTAGATAATATTTCAGAGTGTTTTAAGTATGCACAGCTGAACTGAGTTTGGCTCATTAGTTCTCACAGGTGGTCCTTCCTCATCATTAGTAGACCTTCCCATCCTTTGGCTTCTGTAGCTCCAAAAGCAAGCTAAAATAATAAACTAGTTAATGTACTGAACAGCTATTCTGTACATAAGGGAACACTAATAGTTAGTTTGGGGGTTTCAAATTACTGCTAAACTAGAGTTTTGAAGGACTCAGAGGCACTGTTGCTGCCATAATGAATTATTTTACCTCAGGCCTGGGTTTTCACTGCCTGCTTGTGCCACCTTCTTGTGGCAAGGACTTCAGGCATAATGCAGCCAGCTTCCACCTGCCACGTGTGGGCATCCTACAGAGAAGAAATAGCGTAATATTCAGGCTTCAGCTATACACTTTCTCCTCAGCTTTGTCTCCTAGTCCTTCCTAAAACACCACCTTCTTCCCTCAAGCCCTGCCCCCCTCAAGCCTTTGACCGGGGGGGGGGAATAAAACACCAGAGGAAAAAAATGAACTTTTAAACCAGTTAATGTATTAAAGAGCAATTTTGTACACGGGAGAATACTAATATTTAGTTTGGGCTTTTTAAAAGACTGCTAAATTACTATTCTGAAGGACTCAGGAGATACTATTGCTGCTATAAGGCCCTCAGTGACTCCTTTTACCTCAGGCTACATTCCCTAAACCTTCACAAGAACCAAATATACCTGTCCTTGCATTTATATCTGCTTGGGTGATTTTCCTGAGTATTTACTGCCTGCTTTTCACTGCCTGCTTGTGCCACTGTCTTCTGGCAAGGACTTCAGGCATAATGCAGATCCCCCTACACCTGCTCTTCACCAGCCACATTGTGGGCATCCTACAGAGAAGCAATAGCGTAATATTCAGACTTTAGGTTCAAACTTTCTCCTCAACCTTGTCTCCTAGTCCTTCCTAAAACACCACCCAGCAGACCTTCCCTCTCTCAGACTGAAGCCCACAGACTGACAGATTCCAGCTGTCCTTTTCCCGCTCTTTTCCACCTGGCTAAAATCCCCAGCCAATCAGAACAGACTTCACCTGCTGAAGCCCTGCCCCCTCTTGCCACACAGCAAGCCTTTGACTGGGGGGGGGGGGGGGAAATAAAACACCAGAGGAAAAAATGAACTTTTAAACCAGTTAATGTATTAAAGAGCAATTTTGTACATGAGAGAATACTAATATTTAGTTTGGGCTTTTTAAAAGACTGCTAAATTACGATTCTGAAGGACTCAGGAGATACTATTGCTGCTATAAGCCCCTCAGTGACTCCTTTTACCTCAGGCTACATTCCCTAAACCTTCACAAGAACCAAATATACCTGTCCTTGCATTTATATCTGCTTGGGTGATTTTCCTGAGTATTTACTGCCTGCTTTTCACTGCCTGCTTGTGCCACTGTCTTCTGGCAAGGACATCAGGCATAATGCAGATCCCCCTACACCTGCTCTTCACCAGCCACATTGTGGGCATCCTACAGAGAAGCAATAGCATAATATTCAGACTTTAGGTTCAAACTTTCTCCTCAACCTTGTCTCCTAATCCTTCCTAAAACACCACCCAGCAGACCTTCTCTCTCAGACTGACAGACTCCAGCCGTCCTTTTCCCGCTCTTTTCCACCTGGCTAAAATCCCCAGCCAATCAGAACTGACTTCACCTGCTGAAGCCCCGCCTCCCCATGAAGCAAAGCTTTTGACAGGGAAAAATTAAAAAAACCACCAGAGAAAATATCAGCTATTAAACCAGTTAATGTATTAAAGAGCAATTTTGTACATAAGGGAATACTAATACTGAGTTTGGGGTTTTCAAAAGACTGTTAAGGTACAATTCTGAAGGACTCAGGAGACACTATTGTGACTCCTTTTACCTCAGGTTACATTCGCTAAACCTTCACAAGAGCCAAATAAACCCACACCAAGGTCCAGCTCTTGTGGAGAGTTTTCAACTGACTCCCCAAACTTGTTCTGTTTGTATTTATGATAGGGTAACCATATGAAAAGGAGGACAGGGCTCCTGAATCTTTAACAGTTGTATTGAAAAGGGAATTTCAGCAGGTGTCATTTGTATATATGGAGAACCTAGTGAAATTTCCTCTTCATCACACCAGTTAAAGCTGCAGGTGCCCTGCCCTCTTTTACATCTGGTCTCTCTAGTATAGCTCCTGCAGCTTTAACTGCTGTGATGAAGAGGGAATTTCACCAGGTTCCCCATATATACAAATGACACCTGCTGAAATTCCCTTTTCTATGCAACTGTTAAAGATACAGGAGCCCTGTCCTCCTTTTCATATGGTCACCCTAATTTATGACAGCTTAGAGGGTTTTCATGGGTTTTTACTGCCTGCTTGTGTCACCTTCTTTTGGCAAGGAATTCAGGCATAAGGCAGGTACCCCTACACTGCTTTTCTTCAACAGTCACATGTGGGCATCCCACAGAGAAGAAATAGTGGCTGAGTTCGGACAACATGTTAACCAACTTTTTTTTGGGGGGTAATAGGAACAGAATGGGTTGTTTCCCATTCTGTTCCTATTACCCCCCTCCCTTGCAGTTGATCAGTGCATCATCTGAACTCAGCTAGTGTAATATCAAGGCTTCAGCTATACATTTTCTCCTCAGTTTTGTCTCCTAGTCCTTCCTAAAACATCACCTTCTCCCTCCCTGACTGAAGCAGCCTGACTGACTCCAGCTGTCCTTTTCCCGCTCTTTTCCACCAGGCTACAATCCCCCAGCCAATCAGAACTGTCCTCACATGCTGAAGTTCCGCCTCTTCATAGAGTAAGCTCTTGACAGGGAAAAAGAAGAGCTGTTGTTTTTATGCTTTTTTATGTTTTTAAACTTTGTATATTTGTTTTAATGCTTACTGTTTTTAACTTTTGTAAACCGCCCAGAGCGTTTCGGCTATGGGGCGGTATATAAATGCAATAAATAAATAAATAAATAAATGAGGTCTGAGGGACAATCTTCAAATAAAAAATAATAATACCTGCATTACATAAACAGTTGTGGGTTTATGTAATGCAGGTTATTTATTTATTTATTTATTTATTAAAACCTTTTTGGGTTTTTTTTTATTTATTTATTTGTTTTAATGCTTACTGTTTTTAACTTTTGTAAACCACCCAGAGCGTTTCGGCTATGGGGCGGTATATAAATGCAATAAATAAATAAATAAATAAGGTCTGAGGGACAATCTTCAAATAATAAAAAAAATACCTGCATTACATAAACAGTTGTGGGTTTTTGTAATGCAGGTTATTTATTTATTTATTTATTTATTAAACTTATATACTGCTCCCATAGCCAGGGCTCTCTGGGCGGTTTACAGAAATTCTAAAATTGAGGTAAAAACAAGTATACAAAATTTAAAACTTTGTGAACCGCCCAGAGAGCTCCGGCTATTGGGCGGTATAGAAATGTAATAAATAAATAAATAAATAAATAAATACAACTCTAAAACACAGAACATACACACATAAAGCATTAAAAACCGATTAAAAACTAAACATGTGGGTAATTAGGATAAAACCTTTTTCGGGTTGTTTTTTTTTGGTAGAAACCGATTCCAAATCTAAACACATCCCTACAGAGTGGTTCTAGACAGCTATAATAACCCCTAACAGTTTTTGGGTTTTTTTTAAGGGATTTTTCAATTTTTGTGAACCGCCCAGAGAGCTCCGGCTATTGGGCGGTATAGAAATGTAATAAATAAATAAATAAATAAATAAATAAATAAATATCATCCTCAAATAGATAAAGAAGTCAGAATGTAATAAATTAAAGGTGACTGCAGTCCTGCATAATAATCTATAAGCACCGTGTTCAAATGGTGCAGGCATGTGGGGGTTTCCTATATTACAGATCCACACACCCCCAATCAACACACACACGCACCTTTGTTTTACAAATCACCTGGAATTCCAAATGGAATTCCAAATATACTGGGATCATAGCATCAGCCCCACACAGCGCATAGTTAGATTATGGAACTCACTACCACAAGATGTAGTGATGGCCACAAATCTGGATGGCTTTAAAAGGGGGTTGGATAAATTCCTGGTGGTGAAGGCTATCCATGGCTACTAGCCCTGATGGTTGTATGCTACCTCCAGTATTCGAGGCAATAAGGCTGTGTGAACTAGTTGCTGGGGAACATGGGTGGGAGGGTGCTGTTGCAACATGTCCTGCTTGCTCATCCCTGGCCGATGGCTGGTTGGCCACTGTATGAACAGAGTGCTGGACTGGATGGACCCTCGGTCTGATCCAGCATCAAGGCACTACTTATATTCTTATGAAACAGCGCCTGCCCCAATATTCCTCATGAATGCACACCTACAAATAACCCAAAAGATCCTGGGATTTTACTGCCAGGCTAGAGTTAGAGGGAACGTGGTAATAAACGCCTAATGGTCACACAGGAGTGTGCACAACTGGCCTGCCTCGCAAGGCTGTTGTGGCACGGCTATGTTCCCACTTTTTTTTGTGATACAACAGGTTACGCCTCTGAAGTGTTTTGCGTCAATGAAAGCATTATGGTACCCCCAGCTCAGACCTCTCGGTCTTAGAATAAAATCCTTTGCATGTTTACTTTGAGGTAAGGCCCCTCTGGGCTCATGAGGACTACCTGCCTAGAAAAGAATACATTTGGGGTTGCAATCTTTGTTCCTGCCACTAGGGGGCCAAAGTCCACTTTTCTCTGTGTTCCTCTTTATTGCTGACACCCACGATGCTGGCAGGTCTGCAGGGAAACTGTTGGGCGTCTTTGCTGAGCCGGTTCTTATTCTTCTCTGGGGAAGCTGCATACACGGTTAAGCATTTCTGAAAAAGCCCTTTCCACGGCTTTAGCCCCCAAACCAGTTTTCAATGCCTCAAATGAAACCATGAAGGAGAAATAAAGATGTGTGCTTTGGAGTGTATGCAGAGTGCCTTCTATGTGCTACTGAAAAAGGAGAGTCATGCCCTACATTATGGGGCTGAGGACATAAATACTCAAAACATGTGTCCTGCAGATGTTTAGGGCTGGAATCACAAGCACACTGACTTGCGAGTAAATGTGTTTATGTGGTGTAGTGTGCCAAGGGCAATTTTCTCTGGAGTAAGGATGCACGGGCTGCTGTTCCAAGGATCCCTTTGTTAGGAGGCAGCCTAACAAAGTCAACACAAGCTCATACCCTCTCTGCTTGCCTTCCACTGCCTTTCCAAATGCATTCTTTCTCACCCATATGAACATTGCAAGTTTCACTCCATACTTGTGGCCTCCTAAACCTTCTCCCCATCTTTCATTCTCTCTTACTGTCAGTGATGTTACACTTTCTCCAGTCAAGGAAGCTCGTAGTCTTGGCTTTATATTTGACTCCTCGCTCTCCTTTATTCCTCATATTGAGGCAGTAGCTAAACCTTGTCTTTTCCCCCTATATAATATTGCCAGGATCCTTTTTGTCTGTCTCTTCTGCCAAGACTCATGCATTGGTTATTTCTCGGTTGGACTACTGTAACCTTCTTCTCACTGGCCTTCCTTCTTCTCACATCACTTCGTTGCTTTCTGTTCATCACCACTCTGCTGCTAAGAGCATCTTCTTGGCTCACCGCTCTGACCATGTTACTCCACTTCTGAAATCTCCATTGGCTTCCAGTTCACCTCAGAGTCCAATATAAACTGCTCCTGTTGACCTACAAAGCTTTTCACAGTCTAGCTCCTTCCTAACTTTCCTCTCTCATCTCACACTATTGCCCCGCTCGTGCTCTTCACTCCTCAGATGCCATGTTTCTCACCTGCCCAAGGGTCTCTACTTCTCTTACTCGGCTTCGTCCATTTCCTTATGCCTGGAACGCTCTTCCAGAACATTTGCGAACTACAAGTTCAATCACAGTTTTTAAAGCTCAGCTGAAATTTTTTCTTTTTTCTAAAGCTTTTAGAACTTGATTTTGATCTTACTTTTATACTGTTAGTTTTACTCTACCCTGTGCCTGTTTGGTGCCTTCTCTTCCCCTTCTTATTGTTTTATTATGATTCTATTAGAATGTAAGCCTATGCGGCAGGGTTTTGCTATTTTATTGTATTACTCTATACAGCACCATGTACACTGATGGTGCTATACAAATAAATAAATAAATAAATAAATAAATAAATAAATAAATAATGCTCAGATTTGAGGCACAGAGGTTGGGGGGGCACTCAAGCTGTGCCTGGGGAGAGATCCAAGTGCTATACTTTCTTTGCATGGAGCAGAGAGCAGTTGCTCACTGATGAGAGAAATGAACTCTGCTTGTGTCCAGGGATGCATGTGTCCAGACCCTTACAACCCACTTTCCTGAATGGTGATGTGAATTTCAGGGTTGAAGAGGAACAGAAGCTGAGCTGCTCACTGCACAGGAGTGCTATCTTAATCCCTTCCCCTTCTCATGGCACACACACACACAACGTTTCCTTCAAACACAGCTGTTCTGCAACAAAAAAGCAGAAATATGAGTTTGAGAGCTACAGTCTGTGTCCTGATCAGCCCCGAGAGAGAGAGAGAGAGAGAGAGAGAGAGAGAGAGAGACACTTAGCTTGGTTTTATTTGACATGACTCTAAATCACTAGATTCCAAGAACGGATTTTGATGTTGATGAGGTTATGAGGAAACCTGTGTTCTGTTGTGTTGAGCATTTGAACAAATGAGTTCTGACATACCCAGCATCCTGGGTTAAATTTCTGCCACTACAAAGTGAGTTTTCCTTTCATGGCTTGTGCATGATGAAATGTGATGGCGACCTCTTGTGGCAGAATGTTGTAGCTAGCGCATAAAGGAAAAACAGTCACGTTCAATGTATGAGTGGCATTATTTGTTCAGGATTTCTCCATTACACAACGCACGTTTTCAGCAGGGAAAAACACACACGATCAGTTCCGATGTTGATACACTCATCATTTCGTCTGTCTTTCCATTTATAAGGACGTAAGAACATCAGAAGAGCCCTGCTGGATCAGACCAAGGGTCCATCTAGTCCAGCACTCTGTTCACATGGTGGCCAACCAGCTGTTGACCAGGGACCCACAAGCAGGACACAGTGCAATAGCACCCTCCCACCCATGTTCCCCAGCAACTGGTGCACACAGGCTTACTGCCTCTGATCCTAGAGCTAGCACATAGTTAAACTATGGAACTCACCTCTACAAGATGTAGTGATGGACAACACTTTGGATGGCTAAAAAGGGGGGGGTAGACAAATTCCTGGAGGAGAAGGCTATCAATGGATACTGTCCTGATGGCTCTATGCTACCCACAGTATCAGAGGCAGTATGTCTACCATGGGCACCTGTACATCTACCCCCACAGCCCTCCCCTGTGGAGTTCCACAGGGTTCCATCCTCTCAGCTTTCATGTTCAATTTATATGTGAGGCCGCTGGCAGAGTTAATTAGAGCCCATGGGCTGAGGTACCATATGTATGCTGACGATACCCAGCTTTACATCTCGGTGGGGTCTGACCTCGGCGAGGCAGTTGTTACTCTGTCTTGGTGCCTGGCTGAGATCTGTAACTGGATGTCTAGGAGTAAACTAAAGCTTAACCTGGAGAAGACTGAGCTGATGGTGATTGGCTGAGGTCAGCGGCTGGCAGATTTGAGGCAGGAGCTCGTAGATCTGCCTATTTCAGGAATCCGATCAAGGATTGTGACTGAGGCGCTGGACCTGGGTGTTATTCTTGACCAGTCCCTAACGATGTCATCACAGGTGGGGGCCGTGGTTTGGAGTTGCTTTTATCAACTCCATGTGCTCCGCCAAGTTCACCCCTTTCTGTCAGAGGCTGATCTTACCACCGCAGTCCAGGCCCTGGTTCTTTCCAGACTGGACTATTGCAATCTGTTGTATACGGGGCTTCCCTTGAAGCAAATCCAACGCCTACAGGCTGTACAAAATGCAGCAGCCAGGTTGGTCAAGGGATTTCCAAAGTGGTCTTCTATCACTTTGGTGCTTCAAGAGCTCCATTGGCTGCCGGTGGCTTCTAGGGTGCGCTACAAGGTCTTGTTGACCATGTATAAAGCCCTGCATTGCTTGGGTCCTAGATACCTGAGCACTCGCCTTTCTCCTGTGTCTCACCATCGGCAGAGCTACAGCTAAGCTATTGCACTTATAACCTGTTTGTGTGCTTTCCATGGTACCATTGGTCTGATCCAGCTTGGCTCTACTTATGTTCTGAAATGACTTGACCCACACTTCTTAGATGAATGTGTAGGTTGGAATTTAGGTGTCCACCCAGTTCTGCTGTTCTGGAAAATCCAGTATGGCTCTTCTTATGTTCTTATTCATTGTGTTCTTATTTGAAATGACCCCAAATGTGCATTTAAATACTGAAGGGAGATTATTAGTATTTTTAAATGAAAAATTCCAGATTAAAGTAGAAATGAAATGGAAGAGAATTATGGGTTAAAGAAAGAAAGAAAGAAAGAAAGTGATATGGAGCAGAGGCAGATAGATTTATCCATCCCTTGTTCCATTCAGAAATAGAAGCAAACCTTGTAGCGCACCCTAGCAACTACCAGCGCCTGAAATTACTACAGTCTTAACTTAGTGCTCCAGGGTATACCATCTTTAATAGTAGGAGGCTGTCAACTTTAAAAAATGTTGGCAAACAGACTCTCTGGCATTCTTAAAGCTAGCAATGCCTTGGGAGTACATTAAGGATTATCCAGTTATTCATTGCCAACCAAAACAATAATATTTGGGTAGGGCACAGGTTTTGGTCCTGATGCCATCCCAAGATTGAATTCAGGAATCTCCTGACAAAAGGATTGCTTCAATCTCAGCATCTGCTGGTGTTTCTGTCTGCAATACTTGATGGAATGCCTCTCCCGACATGAACCTCACTACGCTCAATGGCTAAGGTCCTCCACAGGGTGCCTATCTGAGGAAGGCTTGGGAGACAGCAACAAGGGAGAGGACCTTCTCAGTGGTGGCCCCTCAACTCTGGAATGAACTCCCAAGCAAGGCCCACCCCACTGTTATCTTTTCGGCACCAGGTCAAGACTCTTCTCTTTTCCCAGGCATTCAGAAGCATGAATTTCAATTGATCCCGGAACTGTTTTTTTAGATTTGGCTGACAGCTCAAAGTGGTTTTTAGATGTACTTTGTGTATACTATGTGTTGTATGCTTTAATGGCTTTAGATTTTATATATAGCTTCTAATGTTTTAATCTCTTGTAAACCACCCAGAGAGCTTCAGCTACGGGGCAGTATAGAAATGTAAACAACAACTCTCTATTAGTTTTCATTTGAAAGACTTATATATGCTCCATATCCAATGAAATTCTCAAATGGTGAACAATAACTAGGTATGGGAAGGGGGAAAAGAATAAAAATACAGTGTTATGTCTCCATATCAGGAGAAGAATCCTGATGATCTCCAGATGTTTTCCCCAAATATATTGGATTACTGCAATGCGTTATACGTGGGGCTGCCTTTGAAAACCGTCCGGAAGCTTCAGCTGGTACAAAACAGGGCAGCCCATTTACTAACAGGGACTGGCCGGCGAGATCATATTACGCCAGTCCTTTTACAGCTTCATTGGCTGCCAGTCCAGGTCCGGGCCCGATTCAAAGTGCTGGTATTGACATTTAAAGCCCTAAACGGTTTGGGGCCAGGTTATTTGAAGGAACGCCTCCTCCCATATGTACCTGCCCGGACCTTAAGATCATCTACAGGGGCCCTTCTCTGTGAGCCCCTGCCAAAGGAAGTGAGGCAGGTGGCTACTAGGAGGAGGGCTTTCTCCACTGTGGCACCCCGGCTGTGGAATGAGCTCCCCAGAGAGGTCCGCCTGGCGCCTACACTGTACTCCTTTCATCGCCAGCTGTAGACCTTTTTATTCTCTCAGTATTTTAACACTTAATTTTAACTTAAATTTAAATTTTACTGTTCTAACCCTGTATTTTAATCTTATATCAATTTTGTTGCGTGGTTTTATCCTGGTTGTGCTTTTTATACTGTATTTTGTAATTGTGCTTTTATTATTATTATTATTATTTATTTATATAGCACCATCAATGTACATAACATGCTGGTTGTTTTATTGTGGTTTTAACTTTTGTGAACCGCCCAGAGAGCTTCGGCTATTGGGTGGTATAAAAACGTAATAAATAAATAAATATTGTCATTGGCACTGCTGGCTGAGGCTGATACGAGTTATGTTCAAAAATATTTGTAGACAGAGCATCATCAGTCCTTGGACTCCTTTATGCCATAGATGGAAACTGGGGCCTTCTGCATGCCAAGTATACAGTATGTGGCCTGTGAAATGCTCCTTTCTTATGTATCTGCGGCACTCAAACAATACACACTTTGTCACTTTTTATATTGTCCAAATTTTCTGAAGGAAACTCTTGACAACATCTTCTTCCTCAACAATCTAGGGTAGATAATTCTGCTGGTATCTCACGGGGATCAACCTTTCACATGTACAGTTGCTCTCTTTGCTTATAGCACCAAAGAATGCAACATAAATTTATCTCAGGAGTCATGTATGATAAACTATAAATGCCATAACCTTTTCTAGTTGCACCTAATCACCTGAACTCCCCCACTCTGCTTGATTGGCAAAGATCGCTCATTTTTAGGACATAAAACCCCCAGATTTGCTCTAATACTGAGCTATGGCTCTTACACATTCCACTGTGTAATATGTTATTGAGTTATGTACATATGCCTGTGTGGATCGAGTCCCTGGGTTGCATGTGCTACATCCTTCCTGAACTGAGAGTAGGGATGGATGAATCCATATAATTCAACTCAGTTTCTCATGTTAGCAATATTAAGACCATCAAAAGAGCCCTGCTGGATCAGAACAAGGATCCATCTAGTCCGACACTCTGGTCACACAGTGGTCAACCAGCCTTTGACCACAGAGTAGGGCATGGTGCAACAGAACCCTCCCACCATGTTAGCAAGCAGTTGGTGCATATAGACTTAGGGCTCATCTACACCAAGCAGGATATTCCACTATGCAAGCAGTATGAAACCGATATATAAAAGGCAGGAGCCACACGACTGCTTTAGAACAGTATTGAAGTGCACTGACAACTGTTGGGGCCCATTGACACATACTATACACTACTTTCATCCTGCTACATCCTTCTTGGTGTGCCTCCTGCTTTTTATATACCGCTTTCATAGTGCAATATCCTGCTTGGTGTAGATGAGCCCTTAATGTTTTGGATACTGGAGATAGCACACAACCATCAGTGCTAGAAGCCCTTGATAGCCTTCTCCTCCTCCAGGAATTTATCCAACCCCCTTTTATAGCCATCCAAATTGGTGCCCATCGCTACATCTTGTGGTTGTGGATTCCATAGTTTAACTATGTGCTGTGTGAAGAAGCACTTTCTTAAATCCGTTCTGAATCTCTCACAAATCAGCTTCATGTGATGACCCCATTATAGGGGAAGGAGAAAAATGTTTCCCTATCCACACGCTCCACAGCGGGCATCATTTTGTACACCTCTATCATTTCTAAGTTTCTTTTATCCATTTTGCACATAGATTTGTAATTCCGTTTCAACTCCATTTGCAAAGATGTAGACATTTTCACTTGCCCGTCTCCTAATATATGGCTTTTTGTACACACCTATTGTAGGATGAGATTTTTTTTATTTTTGTTTTGCTTTTTTTTGCAAGTGATTCCCCCCTAATATAATGGAGATTTGTGTGCACTTTCCTCCAATGAATGCATTTCTTGTGATCACTTTTTGGCTTCCGGACTGAATCCTCAAACTGGTGAAAGTGTGGACCATCACTATTCAACTGTTCTGTTGTTTGTATGTAGGTTTTAGAAAGTGCAAATCGGTTAAGTTTGCATTAAAATGCAAACAAACTGAATTTCTCACCCCTCCTGAATCAAAGAAAAGAGGATCCTGCAAATGTATGACAAAATATAGTGGAAAGACAGAGATCAAGATGGGATGACTCAAGAATACACCAAAGGCAGGTTCATTCTGAAGAAAAGCTTTATTACCTCCCAGGCATTAACATGGATATGGAAGCGGGGAAATCCACCACAAAGACACATAAATAATAAGTTATTTTTGGATTGAACATGCAAACAAACAAACAAAAATGAAATGCCATTGCAGGAAAGTACAAGAGATGCAACATGCAGAAAGTCATCAGCTTCGTGTGACATGGTAATGACATCTTGCCGAGAAATCTTCTGTTACTTGATGAAGGAAGGAGAAATGCATTGATTTTTTATTTTTTCATTTACAGCTGGGGGGCAATGAGCAGACTTGCTTAGTTTGCCCTATGCAGGGTGGAGGAACAATGGGGCACTTGGACTGACAGGAGTCACCGCCAAGAGACTGGCCTCCTCCAAGACCGGATCCACCACCCCCTGATATTACAATGGTTTTTCCACTGGAGCTGCCTCCTCCTCCCATACCCCCTCCTCCCATACCACCGCCTCCGATCACCTTCACACCGCCTGATCCTCCCATACCCCCTCCTCCCATACCACCGCCTCCGATCACCTTCACACCGCCTGATCCTCCCCCTGAGCTTCCCCCTGAGCTACAGCAAACGCCACCCCCACTGCTGCCACAACAGACGGCACCCTTGCCGCTGCTACAACAGGTAGCCCCTCCGCTGCTGCTACAACAGGCAGCCCCTCCGCCACCGCCACTGCTTCCACCCCCTATAATAATGGTTTTCCCACCGGATCCTCCGCCGCATCCTCCTCCCCCGGATCCTCCTCCGCCGATCACCTTCACCCCACCGGATCCACCACCGCAGGACCCGCCGCCGCTGCTTCCCCCTCCAATAACCTTAACCCCTCCTCCTCCTCCTCCTCCGCCACCGGATGAGCTGCAGCAGACGGACCCTCCGCCGGACGAGCCGCAGCAGACAGAACCTCCAGATCCACCGCCACCCCCAATGATGATGGGGATCTTCTGCTGGCCCCCGCCGTAGCCTCCTCCTCCACCGGACGAGCCGCAGCAGACAGACCCTCCGCCGGATGAGCCGCAGCAGACAGACCCTCCAGATCCGCCGCCACCGCCAATGTTCTGCTGGCCCATGCCGTAGCCTCCTCCTCCGCCGGACGAGCTGCAGCAGACGGACCCTCCGCCGGAAGAGCCGCAGCAGACAGACCCTCCAGATCCACCGCCATCCCCAATGATGATGGGGACCTTCTGCTGGCCCATGCCGTAGCCTCCTCCTCCTCCGCCTCCACAGCATCCAGAAGACTGGCCAGAGCCACCGCCACCGCAGCAAGACCCTTGGCCTCCGGACACTACGATGATACGTTGTCTTGATCCTCCTCCTCCTCCACCACCACCGCTGCTGCAGCAACATGATCCTCCTCCTCCTCCTCCGCTGCTACAGCAGACAGCACCTCCTCCTCCTCCACCACCACCACATCCTCCTCCTCGGATCTGTGCAATTCCAATACCGCCACCGCCACAGCAGGATGAACCCTGGGACTGGAAGCCGTATGAGCCGCCACCTCCGGAGCAACAGCCACCGCCGCCGCCACCTCCTCCTCCTCCAGAGCAGCAGCCACCGCCACCACTTGAACCACCACCACCACAGCAGCCGCCGGACTGTCTTTGCTGGCTCATGGTTCTGGGAGTCTTTTGTTTCTCTGGGTGAGACCTGGAAGAGAAGGACAGCACCTTGTTGGTGAGGTTGTTGGGTAATGTTCCTTCCTCAGTTCTCACAGAGATGGTGGTCAAGCTCCATGAGAACTCGGTTGTATGGTCAATTGTAGGGTTCTTGGGCTGTAGGTATGTTTTTGCCATAATAATAATAATAATAATAATAATAATAATAATAATAATAATAATAATAGTGTTGGAAGGGGCCTCTAAGGCCATCGAGTCCACCATAAAGCATACCTCACAGATGGTTGACCAGCTGCCTCATGAAGCCTCTAGTGTGGGGGAGCCCACGATCTCCCTAGGTTATTGGTTCAATTGCCATACTGCTCTAACAGTCAGGAAGTTTTTCCTGATGTCCAGCCGAAATCTGGCTTCCTGTAACTTGAGCCTGTTATTCCGTGTCCTGCACTCTGGGAGGATCAAGAAGAGATCCTGGCCCTCCTCTGTGTGACAACCTTTCAAGTATTTGAAGAGTGCTATCATGTCTCTGCTCAATCTTCTCTTCTCCAGGCTAAACATGCCCAGTTTTTTCAGTCTCTCCTCATAGGGCTTTGTTTCCAGACCCCTGATCATCCTGGTTGCCCTCCTCTGAACACGATCCAGTTTGTCTGCATTCTTCTTGAAGTGTGATGTCCAGAACTGGGCACAATACTCAAGATGAGGCCTAACCATTGCCGAATAGAGGAGAACCAGGACCTTGTGTGATTTGGAAGCTATACTTCTATTAATGCAGCCTATTAAAGCATTGGCTTTCTTTGCAGCCACATCACACAGTTGGCTCATATTCAGCTTGTGATCTACAACTATTCCAAGATAATAATGATATACCCAAGGCAGCTAACAATAAAACCCAGATCAAAAGCTAAACCTTAATTAAAAACATTAAAAACACACACAAACAAATTAGAAACACCTTTCAAACCACTAAGTATTCAAAACCCATTTAGGAACTGATCCGCTTACCCACCAGAGGCCTCCCTGAATAAAATTGTCTTTGCCTGTTGGCTGAAAGACATTAAAGGGATGGGGGACAGCCTGGTGCCTCTCAGCAGGGAGTTCCAGAGCTTGGGAGCAGCCACCGAGAAGGCCCTTCTCTTGAGCCCTTACGAATGTGCTTCTGATGGAGGTGGGTCTAAGCGGCAGGCCTGTCAAGAAGATCTTAAAATCTAGCCAGGCTTGTGTGGGAGAAGGCAGACTTTTAGAAGTAATGACATTCTTTGCTTTTTGAAAATTCTTTGTTGTGGAAGTCCACTTCCCTGAGATCCTAATGAGATAGGGCGGGACACAAATGTTTGAAATAAATAAATATAGCCTACTCCTCTCCCTCACATGGCAGTTTTAAATGTCCACGAATTACATTCTTTCCTTTTTAATGGAACAACATTCCATCAAGTGAGTCTTCTCCTGCACTCTAGGCAGATTTTCCTCATCACTAATAACTAGCATTGAACTATACTCTTCAGCTTGAGAATCTTAGCTACCTTGGTGGTAGCAACCAGGCAACCTGAACTTGTTATCTGGGAGAGATATCTGGGCCAGATAGTGAAGAGATGTGCAACATTCCACCGCTGCTGCTTATCCTGTCTAGCCCAGTAAACTACCTGGATGGCAGGCCTTGATGGCAGCAACTATGTTAGCAAACCTTTGGCTGACAGATTTATCCTTTGATCACTGTGAAGGATTAAGATGCTTCTCATTGAGAGTTGAGGGAGTGATGAAATTGCTTGCTTAGCTGTAACTCTCATTCCAACATAAGAAGAGGAGGACACACTCATTCATTTTCTGTGACCTTAGCTGCTCACAAACAGCCATTCCCCAAACTTAAAGGGTTCTCCCATGCCCAGGACAAGATTGGCTACACCCTATATCCTGCCTGCTGTTCAAAGCAGTAACCTTCACAACAACTTATCTAGAAGAAAGAATGGAGGGAAGAAAGTCCAGAAGAATCTTCTTCTCTGTATTGCATCAGGGTTGGGGAAACTTTGCCCTCCAGATGCTGTTGTAATACAACTCTCATCATCCTTGACCATGTGCATAGACCTGATGGAGTTGGGGTCTAACAACCTCTGGAGGCCTACAGTTTCCTCTCCCATGATCTAGAATAATTTCTGTATCCCTTGGTTGCCATGAAAGAATAATCTACAGCATCTCCAAATCACCCCCTTGCATAATCAGGATCTACAGCACATTGTCCTAACGACAGTATCTTCACATGAGTGCAAAGCCACAGACCATCCATTCATAAAAGGGATTGAAGAGCGCATCTCTCTAAGCTTCAAGGATCTTACCTTCTTTGGCAACTGCTTCGGAACGAAGGAGAAGAAGTCGCAATGGAGTGAATGAGGATCTTGGAGA
This sequence comes from Elgaria multicarinata webbii, assembly GCF_023053635.1. Lineage (NCBI taxonomy): Eukaryota > Metazoa > Chordata > Lepidosauria > Squamata > Anguidae > Elgaria > Elgaria multicarinata. The sequence goes on along the minus strand of NC_086191.1, from coordinate 7,645,008 downwards.
CGAGAGCACTTTTTATACCGTCTTTGAGCCTCTCCCACGGGAAATGAGACACCCTCAGGAACAGTGAGTGACACTGTTACAATGTCTCTAACCACTGGGCTCATGAATCCGTAGATGCCTGACAAGTCATATGAGATCCATATCTCCCGTTTGTATCACTAGTTATTTGGTGAAGTGTAAACAGCTTAATAGGAGCTCCACCTAATAGGCCAGTTCCTGTGATGCTCCTTCATAGAGGTGCCTCATACATGGAGGGGGTCTCCTAAAGAATGCCAGTTTAAGGTTATTTTTGAGGGGGCTGCTAGCTTCAGGAAGAGATGGACAAATCACTCTATTCCTAATCCTAGTTACTTTCAAATGTTCAAATACATTCATCTTTAATGCTCTTCCTTTCTATTTCTATATTAATTTAATTTTTTAAAAACATATTCATCATCATCATCGGCGTTGTTGTTATTATTATTATTATTATTATTATTATTATTATTATTATTATTTTGATATTGCCCAATAGGAAATGTTCTCTGGTCTGTTCAGCAAACATTTAACACAAAACACACATTTTAAATGTATTTTAATACATTTTAACTCTGAAGAATTAGATCATGGCATTCAAAGAAGGGCAAAACTCAATGCATCATTGAGGGATGTGAGTCTCAATGACCTTGTCAAGGTTCTTGTGTTTGTTTCATTTATTTACTTATTATTGCATTTATATCCTGCCTTTTCCCCTCCTTAAGGAACCCAAAGCCACCAGTGAGGGAGGAAGCAGCAGCCAGGCATCTCTCCGCCGTGCCTGGGTCCAGCTCCAGCTGAGAGCCCCCTCCCTCCTGCTACCAACTGTCACTGCAGAGGCCACCAGTGAGGGAGGAAGCAGCAGCCAGGCATCTCTCCGCCGTGCCTGGGTCCAGCTCCAGCTGAGAGCCCCCTCCCTCCTGCTACCAACTGTCTCTGCAGAGGCCACCAGTGAGGGAGGAAGCAGCAGCCAGGCATCTCTCCGCCGTGCCTGGGTCCAGCTCCAGCTGAGAGCCCCCTCCCTCCTGCTACCAACTGTCTCTGCAGAGGCCACCAGTGAGGGAGGAAGCAGCAGCCAGGCACCTCTCCACCGTGCCTGGGTCCAGCTCCAGCTGAGAGCCCCTCCCTCCTGCTGTCAACTGCAACTGCTGAACTTTCCAACTAAGATTGTAGTGCCTGAGTTTGCTTTCCTTTCCCCCCTCCTCCTCCTCCCTCCCAATCCCCTTTCCTTTTGTGTCTTGTCTTTTAGATTGTAAGCCTGTGGGCAGGGACTGTCAAGAAATACTTTTGTTAGCTGCCATGAGAGCCTTTTTTGGCTGAATGGCGGCATAAAAATCCTTAAATAAATAAATAAAAAAAAATAAAGCGGCATACATAATCCTTCTTCTCTCCATTTTATCCTCACAACAACAACCCTGTGAGGTATGTTGGGTTGAGAGCTTGTGACTGCCTCAAAGTCACCTAGTGCGTTTCCATGGCTAAGTGGGGACTAGAACCTAGATCTCCTGCCCCCAGTTCAACACATTAGCCGCTACACCACACTGACACTCATATTGTTTTACACATTTTTCTCTTTGTATGAATTTGTGTAAAAGTGATCTCCTCTAATATAGCATTTTTATGTGGGCTTTTCCCCATATACACATTTTCTTTCCCCTGTTATTCATAGTTTTGTATGCATCATCATCATCATTATTATTATTATTATTATTATTATTATTATTATTCCGCCCCATAGCCGAAGCTCTCCGGGCAGTTTACAAAAGTCAAAACAAGGAACATTAAAAAGCATACAAATTTAAAACCGTCAAAGATATAAAAACAGCAGTATAAAACTGAATCCATTTTAAACAATGACAGTTCTGGAGTCCATTAAAAAACAAACAAACTTAGAATTTGTTCTTAAATGCTGTTAAATGCCTGGGAGAAGAGAAAGGTTTTCACCTGGCACCAAAAATATAACAATGTTGGCCCCAGGCGAGCCTCATTGGGGAGATCATTCCATAATGTAATAAATAAATGTAATAAATAAATAAATAATTGTGGAGGCACCACTAAAAAGGCCCTCTCCCTTATTGCCATCCTCCAAGCTTCCCTTGGAGTAGGCACTCGGAGGAGGACCTTAGATGTTGAGCGCAGTGTATGGGTAGGTTCATGTTGGGAGAGGCGATCCATCAGGTATTGTGGTCCCAAGCCGTGTAAGTCTTTATTGAACTGCATGACTGTATAACTGCATTCTGGTTGGTGCATAGGTTCAGGAGGTATAGATTTCAAATTTCTCACCATCCCTACTTGTAACCCACTTTTAGATCTCCAAAGAGCCTCCAAAGCTGATGTTAGAACAGTTGTGTTTGGGTGAAGGATCAATGAAATAAAAAGGGGGGCAAAAGAACAACAAATTCTCCATGAGCCCCTGCCGAAGGAAGTGAGGCAGGTGGCTACTAGGAGGAGGGCTTTCTCCGCTGTGGCACCCCGGTTGTGGAATGAGCTCCCCAGAGAGGTCCGCCTGGCGCCTACACTGTACTCCTTTCGTCGCCAGCTGAAGACCTTTTTATTCACTCAGTACTTTAACACTTAATTTTAACTTAAACTTAAATTATACTGTTTTAACTCTGTATTTTAACCTTATATCAATTTTGCTGCGTGGTTTTATCCTGGTTGTGCTTTTTATATTGTATTTTGTATTTGCGTTTTTAACTTGTTGGTTGTTTTATGACGGTTTTAATTTTTGTGAACCGCCCAGAGAGCTTCGGCTATTGGGCGGTATAAAAATGTGATAAATAAATAAATAAAAATAAATAAATAAAATTCTTCACTTGGTGCCTAAAATTCCGTAAGCACATTTTCAGACAAGCAGCCCAGGTTGGGGTGCATTCCAAAGTTGGGCACCATCACAGAAAAATCCATTCCTTTGGGTGACACAGACTGATGCTATGGTTCAAAGGCATCTTGAGAAGAATAATCTGTTAAGATCAGCATCACCCCATGATGATTATGATAGATGAACAGGTTTAACAGATTCACTCTGAAGCCACATGAAGCCACAACACCATAGGCTTGGACAAAATCATCCTGGTACCCCCCCCCAGATGATTTGGACTACAATTCCCAACATCCCCAGTCAGTATGGTCACACTATGACCCCTGAAGCCTTATGCAGAGGTTCATGTTTGATCAGGACATCCTTCAGGTACCTGGGTCTCATGCAGTAAAGTGCCTCTCATCTGGATTGCTGCAATGAGTTATATGTGGTGCTGCCTTTGAGAATGGTCCAGAAACTTCAGCTGGTCCAAACTACAAGAATGTTAAGATGGACTGGCCACTGTAATCATATATGCAAGTGCTTTTGCAGTCTATCTTATATTATGGTTTTAATTGTGAAGTGCCCAGAGAGCGTTGGCTCCTGGTTAGTATAGAAATCTAATACATAAGTTTCGAAATATTATTTGAATTGTTTTCTGAGATGGATCTGAAACCATAACACTCTTTTAGAACTATTTGCAGGGAGGGCGTTCCAGTCCCAGTTAATCATCTTGCTGCCATATATTGAACCAGATGTGATTTACAAATAATCTTCCGAATTCGGAGATTCAAGTTTCGGCTACGAAATAGCACAGCCCCTGTTGGGAAGGCTGAACTCCGTTGGCAGCAGCTTCAGCAAATTGGCAGCGTCCAAGACACCTTCTGTTGTCTGGGTCCATTCCGGGGTGTGGATAAGTTCTGGAGCTGGTGTGGAGCCAGCTGCCAACAACCGGATGTATGCCTTTGAAGTGATGGCAGTGTTTGCTATGTAAGAGTAGAGATTTGTGACTGTTCTTCTCAATGAGAAGGCCAAGTCAGAAAAACACACACATACCTACAGCTGGATTTTCGTAGTTATCTGGGAAGCCAACAGAGCTTAAACACACAGTCACTGAGTAGGGCTTTAGACGCAAGCAGAGTTGGAGTCTTAGGCCACAGCTAGACCTAAGGTTTATCCTGGGATCATCCAGGGTTTGCCCCTACCTGAGCACTGGATCTCCTGTGTGTCACCTAGATTTATTTATTTATTTATTTATTTATTTATTTATTTTATTACATTTATATACCGCCCCCCAGCCGAAGCTCTCTGGGCGGTTTACAACAATTGAAAATAGTAGACATTAAAAGTATACCAAAAATTTAAAAAACATAAAAACAGTATAACAACAACAACAGTATCCATTTAAAAACAACAGTTCTGGAGTCCATTAAAACAAACTTAACGTTATTAAATGCTGTTAAAATGCTGTTAAAATGCCTGGGAGAAGAGAAAGGTCTTGACCTGGCGCCGAAAAGATAACAACGTTGGCGCCAGGCGAGCCTCATCGGGGAGATCATTCCACAGTCGGGGGGCCACCACTGAGAAGGCCCTCTCCCTTGTTGCCATCCTCCGAGCTTCCCTCGGAGTAGGCACTCGGAGGAGGACCTTAGATGTTGAGCGCAGTGTACGGGGTAGGTTCATGTCGGGAGAGGCGTTCCATCAGGTATTGCGGTCCCAAGCCATGTAGGGCTTTATAGGTTAAAACCAGCACCTTGAATTGGGCTCGGAAACATATAGGCAGCCAATGCAAGCGGGCCAGAATCGGTGTTATATGCTCAAATCTTCCTGTTCCAGCTATCAATCTGGCGGCCGCATTTTGCACAAGCTACAGTTTCCGGACCTTCTTCAAAGGCTGCCCCATGTAGAGGGCGTTGCAGTAATCTAATTTGGAAGTTACCAAAGTATGGACAACTGAAGCTAGGTTATTTCTGTCCAGAGAGGGGCGTAGCTGGGCCACCAACCGGAGTTGGTAGAAGGCACTCCGTGCCACCGAGGCCACCTGTGCCTCAAGTGACAAAGATGGTTCTAGGAGAACCCCCAAGCTACGAACCTGCTCCTTCAGGGGGAGTGCAACCCCATCCAGAACCGGTTGAACACCCCCCCTCCATCCGATCAGAGGAACCACCCACCAGCAGCATCTCAGTCTTGTCTGGATTGAGCCTCAGTTTATTAGCCCTCATCCAGTCCATTGTCGCAGCCAAGCACCGGTTCAGCACATCCACAGCCACACCTGATGAAGTTGAAAAGGAGCAGTAGAGCTGCGTGTCGTCAGCGTACTGATGACAGCGCACTCCAAAACTCCGGATGACCGCACCCAACGGTTTCATGTACATGTTAAACAGCATGGGGGACAAGACCGACCCCTGCAGAACCCCATCCTGGAGAGTCCACGGGGCTGAGCAATGTCCCCCAAGCACCTTCTGGAGCCGTCCTGCTAAGTAGGAGCGGAACCACTGCAATGCAGTGCCCCCCACTCCCAGCTCAGCCAGACGTTCCAGAAGGATACCATGGTCGATGGTATCGAAAGCCGCTGAGAGATCAAGGAGAATCAACAGAGTTACACTCCCCCTGTCTTTCTCCCGACATAGGTCATCATACAGGGCGACCAAGGCTGTTTCCGTGCCAAAACCAGGCCTGAAACCCGACTGAAATGGATCCAGATAATCAGTCTGAACAGGTTTGACCCCTGGACGATCCAGGGATAAACCTTAGGTCTAGCTATGGCCTTAGTTCAAGGCGTCAAGGTTTATCAGAGAGTCTAAACACACTGAGAGCTGGATGGGCTGAACACGGAGGTATGTATGTTGTTTCCAGCGTCTTCCCTGGACTGCTCTGAGCCTTTTAACAAAGGTTAAAAGCCCCATAGAAACCCAGCTCTGGCCTGCTGTGACTGATCCTTGACTCTCAGTAGTCTGTGCTCAGCTGATGTTGGAGGAGCCTTGTGATCCTTCACTGTCTGAGGCCACAGCTAGACCTAAGGTTTATCCCTGGATCGTCCAAGGGTCAAACCTGTTCATGTAGATGACACACAGGGGATCCAGTGCTCAGGCAGGGGCGAACCCTGGATGATCGTGGGATAATCCTTAGGTCTAGCTATGGCCCAGGACACACTCTGTATACAGTTTTCAAAATGATTTCAAAGTGTTATATCCTCGAGGTAGATATGGCCCAGCGATCCCCAATAAATGCAGATTATTATTAATAAACGATTTTATTAATCACATATTGATATATAATTTTGGTGTATCTGGTTAGTGTTGCAGGTTTTTTTATTTCCGTTTCAGTTGCACACCCCTCAATTACCCTACGGTGTCTCTGTCTGCCCACATGTCCTTACGGGAAAGAGGACCCATCAGAGGGAGGAGTTACCTCTCCATGTCTTCCCCTGAGAAAGTGTGTGAAGCCAGGGAGGTTGCAGACTGCTCACAATCTGATTGTACAATGAAATGTAGGCCACTAGGGCACACCCGTCAGCAGCCTTGCAGTTAAGATAATTCCATGAACACTACAACCCACCCGCAAGAATGTTACTAACATTTCCCAACACCCGGTGAATTTCCTTCCCATCAAACTGAATGAGATGGGCTGGGGGAAATGCAGAATGAATGTGTAGCAGAACACCTGTTTAAAACTTTTCATTGACTTAGATCACTGCATAGATAGTGCCTCCATCAGCTTCAGACCGTCTGCAGCACACAATCTCATTAGGACACCTGTAGCTGGGCTTGGGTGCTAATCCACATTCATATTTTGCCCACACACACACACAGAAGGAAGGCACAGGTCATCACAGTAGGTGGGATAAATATAGGGCTGAGTAGAACGTATGCAAAAATGTACATGGAACTTCCCCTCTCTAGCCTTCTTTTGAACTCCCATTGACACTTTGGATGTAGCAAAATTTGATGGAGGGGGTCCATCGGAGTATGGAATGCTAAGGAAAGTATGGAGGGGGAAGAGGAGAATGGAAGAGAATATATGGACGGGAATTACTTTGATTATTATTAGGGATGGCAGAAGGGGGATCAAGTGATGTTTGAGTTCAGTGTAGTCCTCCATTTTCTACCTCAGTGCTCATCTTGTTCTCACTCCCAAAATGAGCTTTTTTAAAATAAAATTTATTTATTTATTTTATTACATTGATATACCGCCCCACAGCCGAAGCTCTCTGGGTGGTTTACAACAATTAAAAATGGTAAACATTAAAAGTATACAAAATTTAAAAACCATCAAAAACATAAAAAAACAGTATAAATAATAATAATAATAATAATAATTTTGTATTTATTTATTTATTTATTTATTTATTACATTTATATACTGCCCCATACCTCAATGTTCATCTGGCCTTATTCTCACTCCCAAAATGAGCATCTTTAAATACTACTACTACTACTACTAGTAATAATTTTATTTTTTACCTGCCTCTCCCTCTGGATCGAGATGGGGAACAACATAGAATCCAAAAATGTTATAAAATACATAAAACTAATTAAAACATATAAAATAAATGCATTATTAAAATGCATTATTAAATTAGCAGCCAAGCATCTTAAAATTTGACTGCATCGGCCTGCTGAAAGAGATCAGTCTTTAAAGCTTTTTTATATATATTCAGAGAGCTTCGGCTATGGGCGGTATATAAATGTAATCAATCAATCAATCAATCAATCAATCAATCAGGAAGACTGTTGAGTTGGCGATTAAATTGCAAACATTTATTGAATTCATTCTTATTGATATATTGATTTCCACAAAAGTATCTAAGCAGTGTATATAAAATACAATGGCAGAAAAACGCTCAGAAATATCAGGATGGGCCAACGGGTGTTTTTCGGGATCGCTGCTCTTCTCTGAACGTTGCCTTGCTGCTCATTTTGTCTCCAATTCCTGTATGCGTTTGTGAACACTGGTCAACTAGCCCAAATGGGAAGCTTGCACAGAGCAGGGGTTGAATGGGAGATTTGCTGAAATCTCCTTGAATTTGCGCCGATTTCCTCCATAGACTAAAATGGGGCTGATTCAGTCTACTGATGTAATTTGTACAAATTTCTTCAATGGACTGAATTGGGAACTAGGAATGGGTGGAAAACTGAGAACTGGGAACTAGACCCACCTCCATCCCATTTCTTTGGTGGTTGCTGAGATGCTGCTGGTTCCCTCCCCCAAATCTACACACTGAGCCCCTGATTGCACCCTGACCCACTCCAAAGGGCAGCTTGGTGGTGGTGGTGGTTCCATAAAATAAACTAGTGCAAATGACAGCCAATGAGCAGGTCTGTCAGCCACCTAACTCCAGAGGAAGCCACCATTTTGCATAGAAATGGCAGCTTAGGGATTTCTGTAACAATAACATTGCTCAAATGGCTGTCAACTCCAGCTGCAGATGAGTTTTGGAGCCTGAGGATGTGGACAAGACGCTTGCATCTTTTTGACCCACCCCATGGTCTCTCTACCCTTGCCCATCTTGGCTTGTTCAAACTAGCCACAGGGAGTTGACCACTGGTTCAGGGGAGTGGTGAATGCATGATAGGGTGGTCCCTGCTGCTTTCAAGGAGGCAGTTGTGCAATCACTCCTGAAAAAACAACAACACTCTCTTGACCCAGAGATTTATGTCAACTACCATCCGGTAGCAAATACCCCATTTTTGAGCAAGGTGGTTGAGAGAGTGGTGGCGTTTCAACTGCAGGCACTTTTGGATGAAATTGATTATCTGGATCCATTCCAATCTGGATTCAGGCTTGGTTTTGGGACAGAATCGGCCTTGGTCGCCCTGATGGATGACCTTCTTTGAGAGAGAGACAAGGGGAGTGTGACCCTGTTACTTCTTGATCTCTCAGAGGCTTTTGATACCGTTGACCACAGTATTCTCCTAGACCGCCTTCGTGAGTTGGGAGTTAGAGGCACTGTTCTACAGTGGTTCAACTCCTACTTACAGGGTCGATTCCAGAGAATAGCATTGGGTGACTGTACTTCAGCTTCATGGCAGCTGAACTGTGGTGTACCACAGGGCACCATCCTCTCCCCAATGCTATTCAACATCTGTATGAAGCCATTGGGAGCAGTCATCAGGAGATTTGGGGCAAAGTGTCACCAGTACACTGATGACACCCAGCTCTATTTCTCTGTAACATCTGAATCGGGAAAGGCCATGCATGTTCTGAACTGGTGCCTGGATACAATTATGGCTTGGATGAGGGCCGATAAACTGAGGCTGAATCCTGATAAGACAGAGACGTTGTGGGTTGGTGGTCCCCAGGTCTGGGAACTGGGGTGTTTGCCTGTTCTGGATGGGGTTGCACACCCTCTAAAGGAGCAAGTCCGTAGTTTTGAGTGGTGGTCCTGGATTCATCTTTGTCACTGGAGACCCAGGTGGCCTCCATGGCCCAGAGCACCCTTTATCAACTTCGGTTGGTACATCATCAATGTCCATCCCTGGACAGGGATAGCCTAGCCATGGTCATTCCTGCACTGGTAACCTCGCGATTCGATTACTGTAGCTTGTGCAGAACACAGCAGCTAGGGTGCTCACTGGGACACCTAGCTCTGCCCACATAAAACCAGTGTTAAAAGAACGGCACTGGCTGCCTATTAGCTACCAGGTTAGCTACAAGGTTATACTGTTATTTTACAAAGCCCAAAACAACTTGGGACCAGGAGGCCCTGCTTGTCATCCCAACACGGAAAGAATGTCACCATAAAGAACTTCAGCAGCAGGGCCTTCTCTGTAGTGGCACCCAACCTCTGGAAAACCCTCCCTCGTGCTGTTCGGGAGAGGCAGAAAATGTAATAACTTTTAAACGCCTCCTAAAAACATACCTTTTTAAAACAAGCCTTCCCTGGCCTGTAATATATTCTGGTTTTATGTGATTTTCAAGTTGTAATCTAGACGTTATGGTATTAGTTGAAAACTGCCCAGAGAGCTTTGGCTGTTGGACAGTATAAATATGTAATAAATAAATAAATAAATAAATAAATAAACATCCCTATTAGGAATGAGACAAATGTGACCATATGTTTGACGATTTGCTAGTATTTTTTGGTAGGCAAGCACTCCTGATCATGTTTAGAGCTTTTAATGAGGCACACACTTATGAGCTACTATATTTCCATGGTGCTTCTGACTCAGCTTGCATTTGTGAGCTGAGCACAGATTTCTTCCTGACACTCAGGAACCTTTCCCCCCCAACATACAAAGCAAATTTCGCAAATTACAAATTTTGCAAAGCTCGCTGAGTTTCGAAAATGGCTTTTTTACGCAAATAAGGAAAAAAACCAAAGATCCACGAATTGGCCATACTTGATGCAGGAAAGTGACCCAAAGTCCGGGGTTGGGGGCTGAGCTGATGAATGATTCCTTCAACATTCCTAGTGAAAGCAAAGCCCCCATGCATCCCTACAAAAGTATGACAATAAAAACAACACAACAGAATGATTCAGCAAGAAAAACACTCATACAGTAAAATTGTAGAATCATAGAATAGCAGAGTTGGAAGGGGCCTACAAGGCCATCGAATCCAACCCCCTGCTTAATGCAGGAATCCACCCTAAAGCATCCCTGACAGATGGTTGTCTAGCTGCCTCTTGAAGGCCTCTAGTGTGGGAGAGCCCACAACCTCACCAGGCAACTGATTCCATTGTCGTACTGCTCTAACAGTCAGGAAGTTTTTCCTGATGTCCAGCTGGAATCTGGCTTCCTTTAACTTGAGCCCGATATTCCGTGTCCTGCACTCTGGGAGGATCAAGAAGAGATCCTGGCCCTCCTCTGTGTGACAACCTTTTAAGTATATAGCTGGTTGGGTCACACTTCAGAGAAAGCTTGGGTAAAGAAGGGTTGTGAATGGGACATGCTCCCTTGATTTTTGAACAAGAATCACATTTTTGTACATAGTAATTGATACTTGGGGGAGAGAGAGAATGTAAGAGTAGAGGGGAGTTAGGGGGATTGAATTAACATGGAGTTAGGAGGATTACTCTCTCTCTCTCTCTCTCTCTCTCTCTCTCTCTGTTCCAGTCTTCAGTTTAATGCATAATTTAGTACACCTCTATTACGTCTATGTTTCTTCTTACCATTTTGCACACAGCTTCGTAATTCTGTTTTAACTCCACTTGGAAAGTTGTAGATATTTTCACTTGTCCTTCTCCTAATAGATGGCTTTCTGTACACATCGTTAGTAGCATGTGATTTTGTTAGGTTTTTTTTTTTTGCAGGTGATTCACCCCTAATGTAATGCAGATTTGTCTGCAATTTTCTCCAATAAATGCATTTTTGGCTTCCGGACTGCATCCTCAAACTGGTGAAAGTGTGGGCATCTCTATTGGACTGTGCTGTTGTTTGTATGTAGGTTTTGGAGAGTGTAAATCGGTTAAGTTCACGTTAAAATGCAAACAAACTGAATTTCTCACCCCTCCTGGGATCAAAGAAAACAGGCTCCTGCAAATGTATGACAAAATATAGTGGAAAGACAGAGATCAAGATGGGATGACTCAAGAATACACCAAAGGCAGGTTCATTCTGAAGAAAAGCTTTATTACCTCCCAGGCATTAACATGGATATGGAAGCGGGGAAATCCACCACAAAGACACATAAATAATAAGTTATTTTTGGATTGAACATGCAAACAAACGAACAAACAAAAATGAAATGCCATTGCAGGAAAGTACAAGAGATGCAACATGCAGAAAGTCATCAGCTTCGTGTGACATGGTAATGACATCTTGCCGAGAAATCTTCTGTTACTTGATGAAGGAAGGAGAAATGCATTGATTTTTTATTTTTTCATTTACAGATGGGGGGCAATGAGCAGACTTGCTTAGTTTGCCCTATGCAGGGTGGAGGAACAATGGGGCACTTGGACTGACAGGAGTCACCGCCAAGAGACTGGCCTCCTCCAAGACCGGATCCACCGCCCCCTGATATTACAATGGTTTTTCCACTGGAGCTGCCCCCTCCTCCCATACCCCCTCCTCCCATACCCCCTCCTCCCATACCACCACCTCCAATCACCTTCACACCGCCTGATCCTCCCATACCCCCTCCTCCCATACCCCCTCCTCCCATACCACCGCCTCCGATCACCTTCACACCGCCTGATCCTCCCCCTGAGCTTCCCCCTGAGCTACAGCAAACGCCACCCCCACTGCTGCCACAACAGACAGCACCCTTGCCACTGCTACAACAGGTAGCCCCTCCGCTGCTGCTACAACAGGCAGCCCCTCCGCCACCGCCGCTGCTTCCACCCCCTACAATAATGGTTTTCCCACCGGATCCTCCGCCGCATCCTCCTCCCCCGGATCCTCCTCCGCCGATCACCTTCACCCCACCGGATCCACCACCGCCGGACCCGCCGCCGCTGCTTCCCCCTCCAATAACCTTAACCCCTCCTCCTCCTCCTCCTCCTCCTCCGCCGCCGGATGAGCTGCAGCAGACGGACCCTCCGCTGGACGAGCCGCAGCAGACAGACCCTCCAGATCCGCCACCACCCCCAATGATGATGGGGATCTTCTGCTGGCCCCCGCCGTAGCCTCCTCCTCCTCCTCCTCCGCCGGACGAGCTGCAGCAGACGGACCCTCCGCCGGATGAGCCGCAGCAGACAGACCCTCCGGATCCACCGCCACCCCCAATGATGATGGGGATCTTCTGCTGGCCCCCGCCTCCTCCTCCTCCTCCTCCTCCTCCGCCGGACGAGCTGCAGCAGACGGACCCTCCGCCGGATGAGCTGCAGCAGACAGACCCTCCAGATCCACCGCCACCCCCAATGTTCTGCTGGCCCATGCCGTAGCCTCCTCCTCCTCCGCCTCCACAGCATCCAGAAGACTGGCCAGAGCCACCGCCACCGCAGCAAGACCCTTGGCCTCCGGACACTACGATGATACGTTGTCTTGATCCTCCTCCTCCTCCACCACCACCGCTGCTGCAGCAACATGATCCTCCTCCTCCTCCTCCGCTGCTACAGCAGACAGCACCTCCTCCTCCTCCACCACCACCACATCCTCCTCCTCGGATCTGTGCAATTCCAATACCGCCACCGCCACAGCAGGATGAACCCTGGGACTGGAAGCCGTATGAGCCGCCACCTCCGGAGCAACAGCCACCGCCGCCGCCGCCACCTCCTCCTCCTCCAGAGCAGCAGCCACCGCCACCACTTGAACCACCACCACCACAGCAGCCGCCGGACTGTCTTTGCTGGCTCATGGTTCTGGGAGTCTTTTGTTTCTCTGGGTGAGACCTGGAAGAGAAGGACAGCACCTTGTTGGTGAGGTTGTTGGGTAATGTTGCTTCCTCAGTTCTCACAGAGATGGTGGTCAAGCTCCATGAGAACTCGGTTGTACGGTCAATTGTAGGGCTCTTGGGCTGTAGGTATGCATTTGCCGTAACACTACTACTACTACAACAACTAATAATAATAAAAGAATACTAGAGTTGGAAGGGGGCTATAAGGCCATTGAGTCAAACCCCCTGTTCAATGCAGGAATCCTCCTTAAAGCATCCCTGACAGATGGCTGTCCAGCTGCCTCTTGAAGGCCTCTAGGGTGGGAGAGCCCACCACCTCCCTAGGTAACTGATTCCATTGTAGTACTGCTCTAACAGTCAGGAAGTATTTCCTGATGTCCAACTGGAATCTGGCTCCCTGTAACTTGAGCCCATTATTCTGTGTCCTGCACTCTGGGATGGTTGAGAAGATATCATGGCCCTCCTCCATGTGATAACCTTTCAAGTATTTGAAGACGGCTATCATGGTTCTCCTCAATCTTCCCTTCTACAGCCTAAAATGCCCAGTTCTTTCAGTTTCTCCTCATAGGGCTTTGTTCCCAGACCCCTGATCACCCTCAATGCCCTTCTCTGATCCCCTTCCAGCTTGTCTGCATCTTTCTTGAAGTGTGGTCCCCCGAACTGGATGAGGCCTAACCATTGCTGAATAGAGGGGGATCAGTACCTAATGAGATTTGGAAACTATACTTCTTTTAATGCAACCCAAAATAACATTGGTTTTTTTGCAACCACATTACACTGTTGGCTCATATTCAGCTTCTGACTGACAACAATTCCAAGATAATAATAATATACCCAGGGCAGCTAACAATAAAACCCAGATCAAAAGCAAAATCTTAATTAAAACATTAAAAACAAATACAAACAAATTAGAAACACCATTCAAACCAGTAAGTATTCAAAACCCATTTAGGAATTGATCCGCTTACACACCAGAGGCCTCCCTGAATAAAAGTGTCCATCAAGTGAGTCTTCTCCTGCACTTGATGCGGGAGACCATAGACAGGGATTGTCCTCATCACTAATAACTAGCATTCAACTATATTCTTCAGCTTCAGAATCTTAGCTACCTTGGCTGCAGCAACTTGGCAACCTGAACTCTTTACCTGGGAGAGATATCTGGGCCAGATAGTGAAGAGACATGCAACATTCCACTGCTGCTGCAAATCCTGTCTAACCCAGTAAACTACCTGGATGCCAGACCTTGATGGCAACAATTATGTTAGCAAACCTTTGGCTGACAGATTTATCCTTTGATGACTGTGAAGGATTAAGATGCTTCTCATTGAGGGAGTGATGAAATTGCTTGCTTAGCTGTAGCTCTCATTCCAACATGAGAAGAGAAGGACACACTCATTCATTTTCTGTGACCTTAGCTGCTTACAAACAGCCATTCCACAAACTTAAAGGGTTCTCCCATGCCCAGGACAAGATTGGCTACACCCAACATCCTGCCTGCCATTCAAAACAGTAATCTTCACATCAACTTATCTAGAAGAAAGAATGGAGGGAAGAAAGTCCGGAAGAATCTTCTTCTCTGTTTTGCATCAGGGTTGGGGAAACTTTGGCCCTCCAGATGCTGTTGTAATGCAACTCTCATCATCCTTGACCATGTGCATGGACCTGATGGAGTTGGAGTCTAACAACCTCTGGAGGCCTACAGTTTCCTCTCCCATGATCTAGAATAATTTCTGTATCCCTTGGTTGCCATGAAAGAATAATCTACAGCATCTCCAAATCACCCCCTTGCATAATCAGGATCTACAGCACATTGTCCTAACAACAGTATCTTCACATGAGTGCAAAGCCACAGACCATCCATTCATAAAAGGGATGGAAGAGCTCATCTCTCTAAGTTTCAAGGATCTTACCTTCTTTGGCAACTGCTTCGGAACGAAGGAGAAGAAGTCGCAATGGAGTGAATGAGGATCTTGGAGATGAGAGCACTTTTTATACCGTCTTTGAGCCTCTCCCACGGGAAATGAGACACCCCCATGAATGTTGAGTGACACAGTTACAATCTCTCTAACCACTGGGCTCAAGAATCCATAGATGCCTGACAAGTCATATGAGATCCATATCTCCCGTTTGCATCACTAGTTATTTGGTGAAATGTAAACAGCTTAATGAGAAGGTCCACCTAATAGGTCAGTTCCTGTGATGCTCCTTCATAGAGGTGCCTCATACATGGAGGGGGTCTCCTAAAGAGTGCCAGTTTAAGTTTATTTTTGAGGGGTGCTGGCTTTAGGAAGAGATGGACAAATCAGTGTATTTCTAATCCTAGTTACTTTCAAATGTTCAAATGCATTTATCTTTAATTCTCTTCCTTCTCATATCCACATTAATTTGAAGTTTAAAAAACTCCTCCACCTCCTCCTCCTTCTCCACCTCCTTCTTCTTCCTATTATTCCTACTATTCCTATTATTTCTATACTGTCCAATAGGAAATGTTCTCTGGTCTGTTCAGCAAACATTTAACACAAAACACACATTTTAAAATGTATTTTAGTACATCTTAACCGCCAAGAATTGGATCATGGAATTCAAAGAATGGCAAAACTCAGTGCATCTTTGAGGGATGTGCGTTTCAATGAACCTTGTCAAGGTTCTTGTATTATTATTTTCATTATTTTTATTATTATTACATTTATATCCCACCTTTTTGCCTCCTTAAGGAACCCCAGGCAACATACTTAATCCTCCTCCTCTTCATTTTATCCTTACCACACCCCTGTGATGTTGGTTGGGCTGAGAGACTGTGACTGCCTCAAAGTCACCCAGTGGGTTTCCGTGGCCGAGTGGGGACTAGAACCCAGATCTCCTGACTCCCAGTCCAACACTTTAGCCACTACACCACACTGCTTCTCACATAAATCTAAACATTTTTCTCTTTCTATGAATTTGTGTATAAGTGATCTCCTCTATACTGTGAACCGCCCAAGGAACTTCAGCTATTGGGTGGTATAAAAATGTAATAAATAAATAAATGAATAAATAAATAAATAAATAAATTGTAAGTGGGCTTTCCCCTATATACACATTTTCTTTCCTCTATTATTCATATTTGTGTATTATTATTATTATTATTATTATTATTATTATTATTATTATTATTGAACTGCATGACTGTATAACTGCATTCTGGTTGGTGCATAGGTTTAGGAGGTATAGATTTCAAATTTCTCACCCAACCCTACGTGTAACCCCCCCTTTAGATACCCAAAGAGCCTCCAAAGCTGATGTTAGAACAGGTGTGTTTGGGTGATGGAACAATGAAATAATAAGGGTGTCAAAAAACAAATTCTTCACTTGGTGCCTAAAATTTCGTAAGCACATTTTCAGACAAGCAGCCCAGGTTGGGGTGCATTCCAAAGTTGGGTACCATCACAGAAAAATCCATTCCTTTGGATGACACGGACTGATCTTCTGATGGCAAGGGCACCTTGGGAAGAATAATCACACAACAATGATCATAATAGATGAACAGGTGTAACAGATCCACTCTGAATACATCCTCATGAAGCCACAACACCATAGGCTTGGACAAAATCAACCAACCTGGTACCCGCCGGATGGTTTAGATTTAAATTTATAGGATTTAGACTTCTGTAAATCTTTGAAGATATACCAGAAAAGACGGGGGATGTGGCGTTCCCTCCTGTCTCCAAGAAACTAGGCGATAAAAGACATGTCTAATTAGCTTTTACAAAATGGCATAATCTAAAAGAACAGTCCCACAAAATGCTCACTCAAGAATCATCATCATCAACATCATCTTACCTTGACTCCCAAATTGTATCTAAAGTGTAAATAAAATTTTTATTTCGTGCAGGCTTGTAAAAAGCACTGCCTTCAAAAGTATATGTACTTGGGAGCCGTGTTAGCAATCATACGATTTTTATTTACTGACTACTGGCCGTAGCCCGAGCCTACTCCGTCTTTTCTGGTATATCTTCAAAGATTTATAGGAGATAGTTTTTGGTAAAATAATTACTATTAGGTCAAATTCTTGGGCTCAAGGTGGGGATAGTAAACCTTTAATGTTTTAATATTTTATTTTATTTTAATTTTTGTGCATTTCTTTCCCTAGGTTTTAAAATGTATATGTTTAGGTGGGATACAAATAATAATAATAATAATAATAATAATAATAATAATAGTATTAACAGGTATTTGGCAACCAATATTTGTTTTTGTTTCTGCTTTTCAGGTCCTTTTGGAATTTTTTGCTTTTATTTATTTATTTATTTATTTATTACATTTCTAAACTGCCCAATAGCCGGAGCTCTTGGGGCAAAAAATTCCTATTGGAATTTTTTGTATTTATTTATTTATTTATTTATTACATTTTTATATTGCCCAATAGCCGGAGCTCTTGGGGCAAAAATTTTTTGGGGGGCAAAAAAGTTTTTAAAAATCTGTTTAATTTCCCCCACCACCACCACCAAGGAAGACCTTGTGGGTCGAACCATGTTTGGAAATAATAATAATAATAATAATAATAATAATAATAATAATAATAATAATAATTTTCTTACCCGCCTCTCTGACTGGATCAAGGTGGGGAACGACAGCAAGCATAAAAATATTGTATACACTGTTTAAAACATCCTAAAAGCATCCTAAAAGTATCCTAAAATTCTACTGGATAGGCCCGCTGGAAGAGATCAGTCTTGATAGCTGATTATTGTTTGTTGTCTGTTTGTGGACCATTATGTTCAAATTTTAAGTGTATATATTTGTTTTATGATTAAATAGATTTTCTATGGACCCGTGATTTTATTTCAACAGGTAGCACGCCATTTGAAATTTACACATGGTTTCCAATTGGTTTCCTTAAACCTATTTTGTCCTTGGGATTGTTTTTGGGTTTTGGGGTTTTTGGGTTAATCAGAGTGGTGTTCCCCTGAGGTTTAACTGAAGGGTGGGAAGCCAGAGAGGTTGCAGACTGCTTGTGATCTGATTGTATATTGAAATCTAAGCCACTAGGGCACGCCTATCAGCAGCCTTGTAGTTAAGATAATTCCAAGGACATCACAACCCACCCACAAGAATTTTAGTAACATTTCCCAACACCTGCTGAATTTCCTTCCCATCGAACCAATGTGGAATATATGTGTTGCAGCACACCAGTTTCAAAACTAGTCCAGGGTCTTTTTATTGACTTAGATCACTGCACAGATAGCTCCTCCAACAGCTTCAGACCGTCCGTAGCACACAATCTCATTAGGACACCTGTAGCTGGGCTTGGGTGCTAATCATTCATATTTTGCCCACACACACACACACACACACACACACACACGGAAGGAAGACACAGATCATCGCAGTAGGAGGGATAAATATAGGGCTGAGCAGAATGTATGCAAAAATGTACACAGAACTTCCCCTCTCTAGCCTTCTTTTGAACTCCCATTGACACTTTGGATGTAGCAAAATTTGATGGAGGGGAACAATTGGAGAATGGAAAGCTAAGGAAAGTATGGAAGGGGAAGAGGAGAATTGAAGAGATTATATGGACGGGAATTACTTTGATTATTAGTAGGGATGGCAGAGGGAGATCAAGTGATGTTTGAGTTCAGTGTGGCGCTCCATTTTGTACCTCAATGCTCATCTCGTTCTCACTCCCAAAATGAGCTTCAATAATAATAATAATAATAATAATAATTTATTTATTTATTTATTTATTTATTACATTTATATACCACCCCATAGCCAAAGCTCTCTGGGCAGTTTACAAAAGTTAAAAATGGTGAACATCAAAAAAGTATACAAAATTTTAAACCATCAAAAGCACAAAAAAACCAACAGTATCCATTTGAAAACAACAGTTCTGGGGTCCGTTAAAAACAAACAAATTCAGCCTATGTTGTTAAATGCTGTTAAATGCCTGGGAGAAGAGAAAAGTCTTGACCTGGCGCTGAAAAGATAACAATGTTGGCACCAGGCGAGCCTCATCGGGGAGATCATTCCACAGTCGGAAGGGGGCACCACCGAAAAGGCCCTCTACCTTATTGCCATCCTCTGAGCTTCCCTCTACCTCTGGATCAAGGTGGAGAACAACATAGAATACAAAAATGTTATAAAATACATAAAACCATAAAAATACATAAGACCACAATACCTGACAGAATGCCTCTCCTGACATGAACCTACCCATACTCCACCCTCAACATCTAAGGTCCTCCTCTGAGTGCCTACTCTGAGGGACGCTCGGAGGATGGCAACAAGGGAGAGGGCCTTTTCGGTGGTGGCCCCCCAATTATGGAATGATCTCCCCAATGAGGCTCGCCTGGTGCTGACATTGTCATCGTTCTAGCACCACATTAAGACTTTTCTCTTCTCCCAGCCAGTTAACAACATATGCTGAGTTTTTTTCAACTGACCCAAGAATATTTGTTTTAAATGGATATTGCTGTCTTTACGCTTTTGATGGTTTTAAATTTCTGTATATTTGATTTAAACATTCACTGTCTTCACTTTTGTAAACCGCCCAGAGAGCTACTGCTGTGAGGCGGTATATAAAATGTTACAAAATACATAAAACTAATTAAAACATATAAAAGAAAGACATTATCAAAATGCATTATTAAAATAGCAGCCAAGCATCTTAAAATTGGACTGCGTAGGCCTGCTGGAAGAATCAGTCTTTATAGCTTTTTTTATATTCAGAAAGACTGTTGAGTTGGAGGTTAAATTGCAAACATTTATTGAATTCATTCGTTCATTCTTCTTATTGTTATATTGATTTCGACAAAAGTATCTAAGTATATAAAATACAATGACAGAAAAACGCTCAGACATATCGGGATGGGCCAATGAGTGTTTTTCGGGATCGCTGCTCTTCTCTGAACGTTGCCTTGCTGCTCATTTTGTCCCCAATTCCTGTATGCATTTGTGGACACTGGTCAACCAGCCCAAATGGGAAGCTTGCACAGAGCAGGGGTTGAATGGGAGATTTGCTGAAATCTCCCTGAATTTGCGCCGATTTCCTCCATAGACTAAAATGGGGCTGATTCAGTCTACTGATGTAATTTGCACAAATTTCCTCAATAGATTGAATTGGGATCTAGGAGTGGGTGGAAAACTGAGAACTGGGAACTAGACCCACCTTCATCCCATTTCTTTGGTGGTTGCTGAGATGCTGCTGGTTCCCTCCCCCAAATCTACACACTGAGCCCCTGGTTGCAGCAGGACAAATGGTTGCCAACTCCTGCTGCAGATGATTCATAGAATCATAGAATCATAGAATAGTAGAATTGGAAGGGGCCTATAAGACCATTGAGTCCAACCCCCTGCTCAATGCAGAAATCGACCCTAAAGCATACCTGGCAGATGGTGGTCCAGCTGCCTTTGCAGGCCTCTAGTGTGGGAGAGCCCACCACCTCCCTAGGTAACTGGTTCCATTGTTGTACTGCTCTAACAGTCAAGACTTTTTCCTGATGTTTTGTCGTACTGCTCAAACAGTAAGGACGTTTTTCCTGATGTCCAGCTGGAATCTGGCTTCCTGTAACTTGAGCTCATTATTCCGGGTCCTGCACTCTGGGAGAATCAAGAAGAGATCCTGGCCCTCCTCTGTGTGACAACCTTTCCTGGGTGAAGGGGATGTTTATTTGTGCCGAAGAAATGCCAAGTAATGCCTTGTTTATCAACAAAAGTCTTATGCTATCGATTCTTATGATGATAAGAGCTGCTTTGTTATTTATTTATTTATTTATTTATTTATTTATTTATTTATTACATTTCTATACCGCCCAATAGCCAGAGCTCTCTGGGCAGTTCACAAAAATTAAAACCGTTCAAAGTATAAAACAACAGTATAAAACCACAATATAAAATACAATATAAAAGCTCAAGCAGATAAAAACAGCAGCAATGCAAAATTACAAATTTAAAACACCAAGTTAAAATTTATTTATAGACTGTTAAAATGCTGGGAGAATAAAAAGGTCTTCACCTGGCATCTAAAGGCATATAATGTAGGTGCCAAGCGAACCTCCTTAGGGAGCTCATTCCACAGCCGGGGTGCCACAGCAGAGAAGGCCCTCCTCCTGGTAGCCACCTGCCTCACTTCCTTTGGCAGGGTCTCACAGAGTTCAGTTCAGCAATGCCAAGTTCAGTTATGCTATAATTGTTCTTGTGCCCAGGGGGTGGGGGTCCATACTGCTCAAAGGGTCTTCTGTGCAGAGAGCTTTCACAGTCTGGTCCACTTTTATTGGGATATATCTGAATGTGCTGAAAACATGCCAAGAAATTCATCTCCTTGTGAGCAAATCTGTGAGTCGGGCTACTTTGTTCTCCTTGGTGACCCTGAAAGAACCTGAAAGCTCATAGCTGGAGCTAGAAGGATTGGAGCAAACAGTAGAAGGGATTAACTGAATGAACATGGAGTTAGGAGGATTACTCATTCTGTATATATTAATTCCTGTCTTCAGTGTAATGTGAACTTGTTTTCATTGTTCTTCAAAGAAAGATGCCACCTGTTGTTAACCTTGGGTAATTGTCAGTGAAACCCATCCTTAAGGGCTTGGACATCTACCTCGATACCAACACCTACACAGGGTTGCTGACTGTGACAGTACTTATGACTTGGGATCTGAATACTTCCTCCACAACAGCCTTCTGCTGTACAGACATCATTCCTTTCGGCTTTCCTCTGGCTACTAGGGATGTACGAGGATGAGATTTTCTGTTTGCCAATTGTGCAAACATGTCCTGTTCACGATTCCAAACATGAACGCAGGCAGGTTTACTTTTCCCCAAAGAAATGTTTGCTAATTCCCACATTTGTAATCCTGTTAGAAAAATGCAGTTGTATTTTTAAATGCACACTTCCAATGCACTTCTTTTTTTTTTTAAGAAAAGCATTTTCATGCTTTAGTTAATGGGGAAAAGTGTGCAGTTTTGAGAAACTGTGAATGGAAATGTTTATTTTCCCATTTGAAATGTGTACTTTTATGATTTAAATAAGCCAAGAAACACATGGAAAACAAAAATGGGGGCTAACCGAAACAAGCTTTGAAATGATTATGGGGGCAAGCTCAAAAATGGCTGATTGTCCCAACCCTACCCCCTTAATTTAGACTGCAATTCTATACTATGTCTCTTACTTGAGAGTAAGCACCACAGAACTCAGTGAGGCTTTCTTCTGAGTAATCCTGTATAGGATTACACTGGACATCTGCTGCAGTGAAAACAACCAAGTGTCCTCTAATGCCTTAAAGCCTAACATATTCATTGGCCTTTAACATGCCGCAGGATTCCTGATTGTTTTAATAGACTATGAATGGACCAATTTAACCCTTCTCCTTAGTCTGATGCCTACTTTGATGTCTTTCTAGAGTCTGATAAAGACTTCCCTTTACATAAGAACATAAGACGTGCCATGCTAGATTAGACCAAGGGTCCATCTAGTCCAGCACTCTGTTCACACAGTGGAAAAACCAGCCATCGACCGGGAATGTACAAGCAGGACATGATGCAACAGCACCCTCCCACCCATGTTCCCCAGCAACTGGTGCACACAGGCTTACTGCCTCGAACATTGGAGGTAGCACACAACCATCAGGGCTGGTAGCCATGGATAGTCTTCTCCTCCAGGAATGTATCCAACCCTCTTTTAAAGCCATCCAAATTGGTGGCTGTACCGGATGTCGGGGTCCACCTGACAGCCCTGCAAGGTAGGCTCCTGGACCAAACGTCCTGAACTCCCAGGCAACACGCCACCTCCCTAGCCTTGTCCACAACCGGGATGAGCCAAATATTCAAGGAACAAACCACAGATGCACATTTAGGGACCAAAGCAAATGTATTACCCTCACTAAAACTAACACATAAGGCCTTGGTCGGGAAAAGCCTCTAAAAGAGGAAGGGTAAAAAGGGAAAGGGAATTGGGGAAAAAGGAGTGAGATAGAAAGGTGAGGAAAAGTTCTAGCAGCTAGCCATTACCCCAATAAATAGTCAAATGTCCCCACACCCCACCACAATGGTGGCTGACCTTCTCCAAGATACTCACACACGTTAAAACATAAAAAAGCCTTTCTAACTCGGAGCAACCCCACCTTGGTTGCCTCGGACCTGATCTTCCTACTTGACGTATGCACGAACCACCAAGGAGGATGGACACTCTTCTTCATGGGACTTTTTATCTCTTCTTTGGCTCTCCAGCCCCATGACCCTAGTTAACCAACCAGTACCCTTCCTGGGCTTCTGACGACCCATCCCCACTGGGACAGGACCCACCTTCTTTTCCCACATCTGAACCAAATTAGCTCCCAACCACCCCGATACCTCCAGGTGCTGTAGTTAGAGTTACACCAACTAGGCAGCACTGACCTTGGCCAGAAGCCACCAAGGCCATAGCTAGACCTAAGGTTTATCCCAGGATCATCCCGGGTTCATCCCTGCCTGAGCGCTGGATGCCCTGTGTGGCACTTAGATGAACAGGTTTAACCCCAGGACAATCCTGGGATAAACCTTAGGTCTAGCTACGGCCCAACTCTCTTCCCCCCACCCGAGCCTGGCACAGCAGATGTTAGACGATAGAGCATACATGGAAGGCAGACATCAAAGTCACATAGCAACAACTCAGAGATTTGCAGCCCTGTCCTTCACAGTGGCCATCACTACATTTTGTGGGAGTGAATTCCGTAATTTAACCATGCACTGCGTGAAGAAGTCCTTTCTTTTATTTCTCCTGAATCTCCCACCCATCAGCTTCATGGGGTGACCCCAGTTGGGTTCTAGTATTTTGAAAGAGGGAGTAAAGAAGAACCATGCTGGATCAGACCAAGGGTCCATCTAGTCCAGCACTGTGTTCACACAGTGGCCAACCAAGCCATCAGCCAGGGATGATGCAACAACACCCTCCCACCCATGTTCCCCAGCAACTGGAGCACGCAGGCTTCCTACCTCTAATACTGGAGATATCCCATAACATTAGGGCTAGTAGCCCTTGATAGCCTTCTCCCCCAGGGATTTATCCAACCCCCTTTGAAAGCCATCCAAATAGGTGGCCATCACTACATCTTGTGGCAGTGAGTTCCATAATTTAACTATGTGTGTATGAAGAAATTCTTCCTTTTATTTGTCCAACTTCCTTTTATTTGTCCAACTTCCTGGCTTCTACCATCTGAAAGAAGTTTTATTTTTATTTTTTAAATCATAGATGTTTGTTTGTACTGCTGATTTTACCTTTTTTTAATGAGTCTACTGGTATTTGATTGTATTTTTTACTAAAGCGTACGCATCACCCTCTTAATTGTGTGTGGAAGGACAGTCTAAACTTCAGATTGATTTAATTGATTTGATTGACTGAATGGACGGATACATAACATGAACAATGATGTTCATTTGCTTCTGCATGTACACCATCCATGCTAGTCTCCCTTGGGCCAAAATAAGAACACCTTGACACTCTGTATGGGGTGGGTGAGAATTGACTTTCAGTTCGTTTTCGGTAAGAACTTCCAGAATGAAGATTCCAGGAATTACCAAAATTCACAAAGTTCTTCATAGTCAGAGGAGAAAAAAAGTTGAGATTAAATAATAATAATAATAATAATAATAATAATAGTAATTTTATTTATTTATTTATTTATTATTGCATTTATATTCTGCCTTTTTTCCTCCAAGGAACCCAAGGCAGTGTAGGTAATCTTCCTCCTCTCCACTTTATCCTCACAACAACAACCCTGTGAGGTAGGTTGGGCTGAGAGTCTGTGATTGGCCCAAAGTCACCCAGTGGGTTTCCATGGCTGAGTGGGGACTAGAACTCAGATCTCCTGACTCCCAGTCTGACACTCTAGCCACTACACCACACTGGACATGAGTGTCACTGCACCCTCACTCCCATAATCATAATCATAATAATAATTGGGAGAAAGAGAAACTGACCAATTACTCACCCTTAAATCTGTTATGTGCTTTAAGGAGAATAACGTGTTGTGGGGTATCGGGGGGGGGGAATACACACACACACACACACACACACACACACATATTGTGAGCTATTCTGTAAACAATATTTCCAAAGAGAAAAATAAGGGTGGAATGGATGTACATTCATACAGTCTCATATCGTCATCACTTCATTTATTACAGTCACAGACCAGAAAAGTTAATGTAAGGCATGCAAATATATAATTAAAGACTAATGTAATAACAAAATGCAATTAATAAAATCCCGTCATATAATCTCATATAGATAAAGCACTATATTGAAGTAAAGGGGTGTTTGGGTTAGCTTGTGTGGAGCTTTCTGAGAAATTACTAGGGTGAAAAACATCTGGGGCATTGAAGGGCATGAATGCTTCTCATGTTCTCCATTCTTGAGTGGAAGGCCGATAAAGAAGTAGGAGGATAAAGAAGAGCAACAAATTACAATTCTCGAGCTGTTTACAAGATGACATCCTGTCTCTGTCCATTGTCAACAGGAAGAACTTTTTTTCCTTGGGAGAGGAAGCTGCCTTCTTTGTGTTGTGTCCTTCTGTGAAGCACCATGAATGGTGATGGTGTCCACCAGCTTTCTACAACCGAGTGCCCTCCAGGAGTCAGATCCCATTTTAAGCACATCCAGATGGGTTCGTGGAAGGTAATTCCTTACCTAACCCACGGCAGGCCCTTGGGCGCACTGGAAATGTTACACAGAGAGTCGGGGGACCCTACAGAATGGGATGAGACGTGGCGGGAAGGGAAAGGGTGGTGTTCCCAGAAATCAGGCAGAGGCACTATTTTACCTGCTACTATGGTCATAGCTAGACCCCTGAGGATGACCTTAGGGTCCAGGCAGGTACATACAGGAGGAGGCGTTCCTTCAGATTCCCACAATGCCCCAAAGAACCTGAAGTAGCCTTATTCTAGGGCATAATGGGAAATTGAAAATGGCGGCCTGTTGCTGGGGCTCAATGCAAGGTGTCAGCACCAGTGTACCTCACCAGATCACTGGGGTCCCACCAGGTGCCCATGAATGCTGGGTGATGTTGATGCCATTGCCTGCCCTGTATCCCACAGCCCTCTGGCTGATCTGCAGTACTTTTCAGAGGTAGTAGTAGTCTGAGCACCACGGTGCACTATGCCACTCAGTACCCTGACATGTTGTGACATCACTTGACTTAACGTGGTATGAGATGTTGTAGACAGCAGCCTCCTTCAGCAGGCATGTGCACCTGATGATCAAAGGATGATGATCAGGTGCATCAGGTGCATCATGCAGGTAGGTGTACAAGCAGGGAGGGATCACATGGTCACTGTCCCAAGTTCCACCCCTGGAACCTCTAGTTGAGAAGGACGTCTGGAAGCAGGTGTGGAGGAAGATCTCCCCCATGTTCAGAGGCAATGCACCTCTGAATACCAGCTGCTCAGAGGGGAAAAAAGGCAGGGCTATTGCCTTCACGCCCTGCTCCTCTGCCTCCCAAAGTTATCTGATTTGCCATTATGGAAAACAGGCTCCTAGTCTAGATAGATCTTAAGACTGATCCAAAAGATGTCTTTTAACATTGTCATTAATTCAACCATGGAGCACACCTATACCATAACAATAAACCAGTTTAGAAACTGGCTTCTGTTGAAATGCTCAAGAGTTTGTAAATCGTCATGAAAGTAGGAGCTGGGAGAGAAATCCCTTCAGTTCACTTTTTAACTTCATCCAACCTGCCTTAAAATGATCTCTAATGCGTTTTGGCATCAAACTACCTGAAGCCATTTCCCAGTGTATCCTGGGGTGGTAAAACACCCCACAATCTCAAATGTTTCAGTGGTGTCAGAAGAAATGTGTTCTGAACTCGAAATATTAGAAAAGTACCATAAATTGTCAATGTAAAACTTCAGGGGAAAACGCATTGTTATTACTCAAAACTAACATTTTGGTCATGTGGGGTGTTTTTTCTAACCCCATAAGTAACCTGTCTCCGGTGAAGCAAATGTTCCCAAATGAAATCCCATTGTTTTTGGCAACTTATGGAATCCCAGAGTACTTAAGTCTACTTCTCTGGG
This sequence comes from Elgaria multicarinata webbii, assembly GCF_023053635.1. Lineage (NCBI taxonomy): Eukaryota > Metazoa > Chordata > Lepidosauria > Squamata > Anguidae > Elgaria > Elgaria multicarinata. The sequence goes on along the minus strand of NC_086191.1, from coordinate 7,617,884 downwards.
ACATGGAGGTGGGACATTTGCATCCCAGATGCTGTTTGGATTTGTGGCATAAAGACACCCCCATGGCAGATTCTGGGGATATTTTATGTTTCAGGTGTGGTTTTGTTTCTAGAAAAAAAAAAGGTAAGTGGTAACAAACTGAAATTTGGGGATGTTCTGCAGGTGATGGCAGACAATAACGTCATGGGAGGATTGTGCTTTTAGTCTACTTCTGTGTAAATTCTGCCATAAAATGTACATTTGGGGTAACTTTGTCATCCTGACAGATTGGAGGAATGCGAATTTACCTGACTTGGCACTTCCAAACCAAAATTTTAAGTTCTCTGAATTTTGCAATGAACTTCTCCAATCAAAACCAACGTGAGCCGAATGGATAGAATAGGGGAAAAAACCAATACCACTCAAAACTGCATTATAATAGGGGGAAATGCACAAAAATAAATCTATTAGAAGCAATGTGCACCAAAATCCTTACGAATTTTCATGCGGGCTTTAAAAAAATAATTGCCCGAAGTTTGAGATGAACTGAAATTAAGGGCATGGCTAGATAAGAGGGCTGGAGGGGGGATGATCTCATGATTTTATGATCGTGAGTTCATCCCCCTTGTCTACACATGGCACAAGATGTCCCAGGAGGAAGAGAACGTCACGCTTGCCATTTTTTTTAAAAAATAACCCAATTAAGTTATTTTTTTTTTTAAAAAAAAAACCCACACCTCCTGAAGAGCTCTGTGCCCCATGCCCAAGTCCCGGCTCGTTGCAGTTACTCGCAAAGAGCAGGAACAAAACTGTGAGGCAGGCCACACGTCCCGCAGTCTCGGGATCATCCCAAGACAGTGGGAAAAATTGGAACTAAAGAGTAGGGCAATATCCCGCGGCAAGGGAGGGGTCATAGAATCATAGAACAGTAGATTTGGAAGGGGCCTGTATGGCCATCGAGTCCAACCACTGCTCAGTGCAGGAATCCACCCTAAAGCATCCCTGACTGTTTTACTCTGTACAGCACCATGTACATTGATGGTGCTAAATAAATAATAATAATAATAATGATAATAATAATAATAATGACAAATGGCAGTCCAGCTGCCTCTTGAAGGCCTCTAGTGTGGGAGAGCCCACAACCCCCCTTGGTAACTGGTTCCCTTGTCGTACTGCTTTAACAGTCAGGAAGTTTTTCCTGATGTCCAGCCGGAATCTGGCTTCCTGGAACTTGAGTCCATTATTCCGTGTCCTGCACTCTGGGATGATGGAGAAGAGATCCTGGCCCTCCTCTGTGTGGCAACCTTTCCAGGACTTGATGAGTGCTATCATGTCTCCCCTCAATCTTCTCTTCTCCACGCTAAACATGCCCAGTTCCCTCCCTGCTCCTGGGATGCCCTGTGCATCATGTGGATGCACAGGGATGATCCCAGGATGATTCATGGGATATCGCCCCATCTAGACATGCCTTAAGCCTGGAAAAGCAAGAAATGGGGAGAATCCATAATTTACTCATTCATCCATAATCCATAAAGATCTGATATGAACTCCCAGTTCCTTCTTCACAATGATGCTTCCTTGGTCAGACTCGGAGCTCCAAGACTTTAATTTGGGATCTCCTGATTTTTATTTTGATGATGTTGTTGATAACAGAGTCTGCCAAGTGCTGTTCCCCGGAGCCATCTGTATTTGGATTCCTTTTTTCATAAAGAAATCAAACAAACACTCAGCTCACAATCTGATATGGAGCCAAGCTGGGATTAGCTTTGAGATGGAATTTGGAGCAGTTCCAGAAGTTCAGGTTTTGCTGATTTGCACATCGTAGTTACAGTGGGTGTCCTGGAAAGAAGCCATGTCGCCTTCTTCTGGCTTCCTATGTTTCAATTAATCACCTTCCCCTGTAGTTTCCCGGTGTCTATTCTAAATTGTAAGCCCCTTGGGATAGGCATCTGTCATACCTGTTCTTTTTAAAGCATCATGTACATCAGGAGTGCATTATTATTATTATTATTATTATTATTATTATTATTATTATTATTATTATTTATATAGCACCATCAGTGTACATGGTGTTGTACATAGTAAAACAATAAAATAGTAACACCCTGCAACATAGGTTTACATTCTAATAAAATCATAATAAAACAATAAGAAAGGGAAGAGAATGCACTGAATAGGCACAGGGACAATAAAACTAACAGTGACCCCGTTCAGACGACACGCTAAACCATGCTGCTTAACCAAAAAATGGTTAATGGAATGCTTAACCATGGTTTATGGTGTCGTCTGACACACGTTTTCCCTGTCTGCCCCGTTAATGGGGGAGATGGTTAAGGAAAAAGTGTGTCAGATGACACCGTAAACCATGGTTAAGCATTCCGTTAACCGTTTTGTGGTTAAGCAGCATGGTTTAGCTAGGGTGACCCTATGGAAAGAAGGACACGGCTTCTGTATCTTTAACAGTTGCATAGAGAAGGGAATTTCAGCATATGTCATTTGTATACATGAAGAACCTGGTGAAATTCCCTCTTCATCACAACAGTTAAAGCTGCAGGAGCTATACCAGATTTAAAAGAGGGCGGGGCACCTGCAGCTTTAACTGGTGTGATGAAGAGGAAATTTCACCAGGTTCTTTATATATACAAATGACACCTGCTGGAATTCCCTTTTCAATACAACTGTTAAAGATACAAGAGCCCTGTCCTCCTTTTCATATGGTCGCCCTGGTTTAGCGTGTCAGCTGAACGGGGTCATTGTGGTTAGGCTCACTAAGGAAAACTTAACCACCAAAGGGTTAAAAGTGTTGTCTGCAAGCATTCCGCATGTGGTTAGCATCAACCACAGCTGAACGTGATTAAGCTAACTGCAAAGTCCAAGCCAGTGTAACGGTAAGATCAAAATCAAGTTCTAAAAGCTTTTGAAAAAAAGAAAACGTTTTCAACCGAGATTTAAATCTGTGATTGAACTTGTGGTCCGCAAATGCTCTGGAAGAGAATTCCAGGCACAAGGGACAGCAAGAGAAAATGGATGAAGCCGAGCAAGAGAAGTAGAGACCCTTGGGTGGGTAAGAAACATGGCATTCGATGAGCGAAGATCACGAACGAGGCAATAACGTGAAATGAGAGAAAAAAGATAGGAAGGAGCTAGACTAGGGTTAGGAGAAAAAAGATAGGAAGGAGCTAGACTAGGGTTAGGAGAAAAAAGATAGGAAGGAGCTAGACTAGGGTTAGGAGAAAAAAGATAGGAAGGAGCTAGACTATGACAAGCTTTGAAAGTCAGCAGGGGAAGCTTATATTGGATGCTGTGGTGAATTGGAAGCCAATGAAGGGATTTCAGGAGTGGAGTGACATGATCAAAGCGATGAGCTGAGAAGATGATCTTAGCAGCAGAATGACGAATAGCCTACACTATGCACCATTCCTCTGGGGCCATCTCCCCTTCTGCTAGCCACACCACATCCCTGAAGATCTTGGTGGCTTCCCAACGTTTGCTCAGGTTTTCTCCGTTGACAATGACTCTCCAAAGTCTTTGTTACCAGCAGCAAGAGACTTAAGCTAAAATATGCTGGCAATTTTGGCATTTCGGCCACATCTTCTTTGCCTTTGCCCGGCCCCATCATGTCTTTGGCTTCACCCACCGTTGGGTTGTGCCCCTAAGGATTTCTACAAAATTGAATTTTGCCCTCAGACTGAAAGGACAACTGCTGTAATGTACTTCCATCAGCCTTCCCCAACCAGGTGTGCTTTAGATGTGTCAGACTTCAGTTGTAGTTCTAGTAATAGTGCACAAACCCTCATGGATTCATAGAATAGTAGAGTTGGAAGGGGCCTACAAGGCCATCGAGTCCACCACCCCTGCTCAGTGTAGGAATCTACCTTAAAGCATACCTGACAGATGGCTGTCCTAAATGACTTGGGACCAGGATACCTGTTAGAGCGCCTTCTTCATTACCAACCTACCACTGAGGTCATCTGAGAGCATGTTCCTGGTGGTTCCACATGGATCTATGGTCCAAATGGACTCCACCAGGAGAAGAGCCTTCAGTGTGGTAGCCCCCTTCCTATGGAATTCCCTGCCTGGTGGGTGCCAACCTTGTATTGCTCGTGGTGTCTCCTGAAAATGTTGTTTCAGGAAACTTTCCTGGAATGACCAGTCGTGATTTTATCTGAACTTTATTCTTTTAAAAATGCATTTTATATATATGGTGTTTTTATACTCTTTTTATTCTTTTATTCTATTTGTTCACGCGCTGAAATCTTGGATGGGGAGCACTATATAAATACTGTGAATAAATACATAAAATACAGTTTGCACATCTTTTTTGTTCTTCAGAAGAATGAAGGGAAATCTCAACTGAGTTCTCAAATAAGCTTTATTATCCCCCATGCGTTAGTGGAGACACTGAAGCAGGAAACGGTTGGAGGATATTACCAAACACTCCTCCAATACAAGGATATAAATATTCACATTTTTTTAAAAAATAACACTACATTGATCATGCAATAAAAGCAAACAAACACAATACAGAGAAGACATACAGAGGCTTGCAAATGAGGCAGAGAACGAGGCACACAACATGCAAAGATGCAAAACGAAGAGGAAATAAACTGGCACATTGGTCCAATTCTCCTAAATGGAAGAACACATAGTGCAGAATGAAATAACAACTGGGAATCCTTTACTTCTGGCTGGGGGGCCATTGGCAAGGTTGCTTAGTTTGACCCATGCAAGGTGGGATGGAAATGGGTTGCTTTGTCTGCATAGAGCCCCCACCACACCCTCCTCCAATGCCAGAGCCAGAGCCTTGGCTACCTGAGCCACTGCCACTAGACCCTCCTCCAATGCAACAGCCAGAGCTCTGGCCACCACTGCTTCCACCACCACCATACCCTCCTCCAATGTCATAGCCAGAGCCTTGGCCACCTCCACCTCCACCTCCTGATACGACAATGGTCTGGCCACCTGAGCCACTGCCACTAGACCCTCCTCCAGTGCAACAGCCACAGCTCTGACCACCACTGCTTCCCTGGCCACCTGAGCTACCACTACCATACCCTCCTCCAATGCCATAGCCAGAGCTCTGGCCACCACTGCTTCCACCACCACAATACCCTCCTCCAATGTCATAGCCAGAGCCTTGGCCACCTCCACCTCCACCTCCTGATACGGCAATGGTCTGGCCACCTGAGCCACCACCACAAGAGCATCCTCCACTGCCAGAGCCAGAGCTCTGGCCACCACTGCTTCCACCACCACCATACCCTCCTCCAATGTCATAGCCAGAGCCTTGGCCACCTCCACCTCCTGATATGACAATGGTCTGGCCACCTGAGCCACTGCCACTAGACCCTCCTCCAGTGCAACAGCCACAGCTCTGACCACCACTGCTTCCCTGGCCACCTGAGCTACCACTACCATACCCTCCTCCAATGCCATAGCCAGAGCTCTGGCCACCACTGCTTCCACCACCACCACAATACCCTCCTCCAATGTCATAGCCAGAGCCTTGGCCACCTCCACCTCCACCTCCTGATACGACAATGGTCTGGCCACCTGAGCCACCACCACAAGAGCATCCTCCACTGCCATAGCCAGAGCTCTGGCCACCACTGCTTCCACCACCACCATACCCTCCTCCAATGTCATAGCCAGAGCCTTGGCCACCTCCACCTCCTGATATGACAATGGTCTGGCCATCTGAGCCACTGCCACTAGACCCTCCTCCAGTGCAACAGCCACAGCTCTGACCACCACTGCTTCCCTGGCCACCTGAGCTACCACTACCATACCCTCCTCCAATGCCATAGCCAGAGCTCTGGCCACCACTGCTTCCACCACCACCATACCCTCCTCCAATGTCACAGCCAGAGCCTTGGCCACTTCCACCTCCTGACACAACAATGGTCTGGCCACCTGAGCCACCACCACTAGAGCCTCCTCCAATGCCAGAGCCAGAGCTCTGACCACCGCTGCTTCCCTGGCCACCTGAGCTACCACCACTATACCCTCCAATGCCATAGCCAGAGCTCTGACCACCGCTGCTTCCCTGGCCACCTGAGCTACCACCACTATACCCTCCTCCAATGCCATAGCCAGAGCTCTGACCACTGCTGCTTCCCTGGCCACCTGAGCTACCACCACAATACCCTCCTCCAATGCCAGAGCCAGAGCTCTGACCACTGCTGCTTCCCTGGCCACCTGAGCTACCACCACAATACCCTCCTCCAATGCCAGAGCCAGAGCTCTGACCACTGCTGCTTCCCTGGCCACCTGAGCTACCACCACAATACCCTCCTCCAATGCCAGAGCCAGAGCTCTGACCACTGCTGCTTCCCTGGCCACCTGAGCTACCACCACCATACCCACCTCCAATGCCATAGCCAGAGCTCTGACCACTGCTGCTTCCCTGGCCACCTGAGCTACCACCACAATACCCTCCTCCAATGCTGGAGCCAGAGCTCTGACCACTGCTGCTTCCCTGGCCACCTGAGCTACCACCACCATACCCACCTCCAATGCCATAGCCAGAGCTCTGACCACTGCTGCTTCCCTGGCCACCTGAGCTACCACCACAATACCCTCCTCCAATGCTGGAGCCAGAGCTCTGACCACTGCTGCTTCCCTGGCCACCTGAGCTACCACCACCATACCCTCCTCCAATGCTGGAGCCAGAGCTCTGACCACTGCTGCTTCCCTGGCCACCTGAGCTACCACCACAATACCCTCCTCCAATGCCAGAGCTCTGACCACTGCTGCTTCCCTGGCCACCTGAGCTACCACCACAATACCCTCCTCCAATGCCAGAGCTCTGACCACTGCTGCTTCCCTGGCCACCTGAGCTACCACCACAATACCCTCCTCCAATGCCAGAGCTCTGACCACTGCTGCTTCCCTGGCCACCTGAGCTACCACCACTATACCCTCCTCCAATGCCAGAGCTCTGACCACTGCTGCTTCCCTGGCCACCTGAGCTACCACCACCATACCCTCCTCCAATGCTGGAGCCAGAGCTCTGACCACTGCTGCTTCCCTGGCCACCTGAGCTACCACCACTATACCCTCCTCCAATGCCGGAGCCAGAGCTCTGACCACTGCTGCTTCCCTGGCCACCTGAGCCACCACCACCATACCCTCCTCCGATAGAGCTGCCAGATCCCCCACTGCTTCCACCTGAACCTATAATTTTCACTCCACTGGAGCTGCCTCCTCCATAACCTTCACCTCCTCCACTTGATCCCCTACCTATGACCTTAACACTACTTGCTCCTCTTCCACCACCCCCTGATCCCCCACCTATGACCTTAACACCACTTGATCCTCCTCCACCACCCCCTGATCCTCCTCCTCCACTACCACCACCCCCTGATCCCCCACCTATGATCTTAACGCCCCCTGATCCTCCTCCTCCACTACCACCACCCCCTGATCCCCCACCTATGATCTTAACGCCCCCTGATCCTCCTCCTCCACTACCACCACCCCCTGATCCCCCACCTATGATCTTAACGCCCCCTGATCCTCCTCCTCCACTACCACCACCCCCTGATCCCCCACCTATGATCTTAACGCCCCCTGATCCTCCTCCTCCACTACCACCACCCCCTGATCCCCCACCTATGACCTTAACACCCCCTGATCCTCCTCCTCCACTACCACCACCCCCTGATCCCCCACCTATGATCTTAACGCCCCCTGATCCTCCTCCTCCACTACCACCACCCCCTGATCCCCCACCTATGACCTTAACACCCCCTGATCCTCCTCCTCCACTACCACCACCCCCTGATCCCCCACCTATGACCTTAACGCCCCCTGATCCTCCTCCTCCACTACCACCACCCCCTGATCCCCCACCTATGACCTTAACGCCCCCTGATCCTCCTCCTCCACTACCACCACCCCCTGATCCTCCACCTATGACCTTAACGCCACCTGATCCTCCTCCTCCACTACCACCACCCCCTGATCCCCCACCACCCCCACCAAAGCCACTGCCCCCTGATTCCCCACCTATAATCTTAACACCCCCACCACCCCCACTAGATCCTCTTCCAATAGAGCATCCAGAAGATTGTCCACCACTGCTTCCACCACTTGAGCCGCCTCCGCCACTGCCGCCTGATACGATGATGACCTTTTGGCCTGAACTTCCTCCTCCTCCTCCTCCTCCGCCACCACCGCAGCAGATCGATCCTTGGGGCTGTTGACCACCGCCACCACCGCCGCTGCTGCCGCCTGATGATCCTCCTTGGCTTTGATATCCAGATGAACCACCTCCACTACTTCCACAGCATGGGATGTCACCACCACTGTCGCGCTGTTTCCGCTGCATATAACTCATTTTTTCCGGTGTTTGGATGGGCTATGTTCTTCTCTTTTTTGTTTGGTGGTTTAGTTCTGAAAAAGTAAAGCAATGTTTCATCACCAATGGACCTGCATTGGATTAATGTTTCTCTTGTTCTTTAAGATCTTGCTGATCTCAATCTATGAAGTCTACTTTCCCTCAATTTACCAGGAAATAGCAGTAAGTCCCATACCTGATGTGTTTGAGAAATAGAATGATAGCATCATAGAATAGTAGAGTTGGAAGATTGAGGGGAGACATGATAGCACTCTTCAAATACTCAAAAGGTTGTCACACAGAGGAAGGCCGGGATCTCTTCTCGATCCTCCCAGAGTGCAGGACACGGAATAATGGGCCCAAGTTTCAGGAAGCCAGATTCCAGCTGGACATCAGGAAAAACTTCCTGACTGTTAGAGCAGTACAACAATGGAATCAGTTGCCTAGGGAGGTGGTGGGCTCTCCCACACTAGAGGTCTTCAAGAGGCAGCTGGACAACCATCTGTCAGGTATGCTTTAGGGTGGATTCCTGCATTGAGCAGGGGGTTGGACTCGATGGCCTTGTAGGCCCCTTCCAACTCTGCTATTCTATGATTCTATGGTTCTATGAAGGAGCCTCTAAGGCCATCGAGTCCAACCCCCTGCTCAATGCAGGAATCCACCCTAAAGCATCCCTGACAGATGGTTGTCCAGTTGCCTCTTGCATGGCCTTGTGACGCAAGTAATATGCCCTCAAAGAAACTGGATCATATCAAGGTGGCCATCCAGTAAGAGACAAAGTCAGCCTCAAAAACTGCACCCTTCAAGAATGTACTCAGGAAACCTGTTCTACAGAACCAGTGAGATAGCCCATAGCTTAGTGGCAGAGCAGAGACTTCTAGATTATATAATGAAGCTGTTACTCAAAATGAGTTAAAGTTGTGAAGGGAACTTCTTATTTGGAACACACTATCTCAAACATCAAGCTCACCATTAGCAAGTGAAGTTGTGCTGCTGAACCCCCATGAAAATGTTTGCCAGTTTAAAATTATCTTGGTGATATTGGCCAAGCAAGGCCTGATCATGTCCTTTAATCACAGTATTGCCTGCTCCAAGGACTGACAGTGTCTGCATGATATATCCTTGACATATAGCTAATGAGATATATCTCATGGTATCTCAAAGTGATGCCTCTACAAGATCTTTCTATTTTGAACTTGAAGTATCTTTCCATCTTAATTGCCTTCAAGCCGCTTTTAGTTGCATCCAACCCCCAGTCCTTAAATCTGCTCTTGAGCAATCATCAACCAGAATTTATGGTTCTATAATTAAGTTGTCTGCCATGTAATGCTCTGTAGCATTACATTACCAATAAAATAAAGTCAAATATGCAAGCTTGGCTTACCGTCTTCACAAATGGGAACCAAAGCAGAAGTTGCAAGTGAATGAATGAAGAGCTTCTGAATCCAGAAGTCCTTTTATATCTCCTTGGACCTCTCCTACGGGAAATGAGACACCCCCAGGAATGGCGATGTGCATTTTCTACTCCCCGCCTAACTACTGGCTTTTCTAATCCTATATACATGACAGGTTTGAAGAGATCAACATCTGTTACTCCTATTGTTTTTTAATTGGGATGAATAATCATAATGGGTTAATCAAGCACCCCGCCTAATTACTTGGTGTATGACAATGGAAGACCTTTGCCTTATGTTGTGGCATAGATATGTAATATGTAAAATGCACATTTGTTTTCTTGCATGCTGAGTAGAAAGGGAACACCATTCATGTCTACAGTTTTGTCAGTGTGGAAAAGTATTTCCCTCTGATTCCTATGAAACAGGACAACTGCTTCATCAGTATTTCTCAGATTCCACATTAAGGATATACAGATTGTTTAAAATCCATTTCATCTGTGTTTTGCAGATTATGAGATGCCATTTGTTCTGTTGTCCGCCCAAGGATGGAATTGAAATCATCTTTAGTTTTCAAATTTACACACATTTGCATGTGCCAAAGTATGCAAATTCCCTCCAAATGTGCATTTTCATGCTATAGCCCATGGGGGAAATGGACATTTTTAGCCGTGGGGTCTTTTTGGGAGGGCGGGGATATTTTTCCATGATGAAATTTGCACAAAGGGCTAGAAAAATGGTCTGCAAGTCCGCCGTATCCTCCTGATAGAGGAAAAGCCTGTCCACTGCAGAACCCATGGCTTGGATTCATAAAAATCTGAACTTATTTGGTTCCATTTCTCTGACAGTCTACATGCTGTTGAACACATTTTGGGGGTCTGGGAATCACCCTGAATTCCATAGGCTCGAATTGCAGATTCTGTCCAAGTCCACGTTTGGTGCAGAAGATACAAACTGATAAAAAAGAAGATCTGAAACAAGTTTCCCCTACATTCCTACTTGTTCCATTGTAAAAACGGCAGGAGGTAGAGAAAGCAAAAGATTCCGCAACAAGGAGCATTCCCGTTGCAATCCCATTCTGTTTCTTCCTGTTCTTCCTTACTACACAGTGAAAAATGCTTGCCTGTATTAGAGTTGAATCGTACTGAACAATTACACTGATTTTTGGTCGGTTTGTAGCCATTTGTAGAAGAGAGCGCTCACCCCATCCCACATCTGGAAAGAGGGATTGACACATCTGTCTTTGTGGATTTCACTTAGGCCATAGCTAGACCTAAGGTTTATCCCTGATCGTCCAGGGGTCAAACCTGTTCATCTAGGTGACACACAGGGGATCCAGTACTCAGGCAGGGGCGAACCCTGGATGATCCCAGGATAAGCCTTAGGTCTAGCTGTGGCCTTAGTTTCCCATTCTCCAGTTCAGAAGGTTGGTTAATCCCAAACTTTGTGATTATTTCCCCCCTAAATAATGTTCTTGAGACCATACCCATATTTCTCTAAATGCAGGTATTTTTCCCCCACATGTTTGCCTACTGTACATATTTTCGCATCCTTTTTCTAATCTCTTTTTAATGTTCCTTTAATGACCTATCCATCATTTCAGAGACATTCAGTTGATATCATTGACTGATTAGGGCCTAATTACACTTTGCTCTTCCCAAATTAAGGGGAGAGAGTAAAATGATACCCTGCGGTGTCTGTGGAATGCAATGTGAAACAGTAAGAAGAAGAGGCCATACGAGGATACCAGAGTAGGAGAGGTCACTCCCACACAAAGCTGTAATCTGTCAGTACATTAATTAGACATTTTTATATATTGTTATCAAAATGGTTGTTTCTCCTTGGGGTTGGGGAATATAGATGAAGCCATTCTTAGTCCAATTCCCATGGAGGTGGCTGGAATGGAAATGGGAGATCCTACAGGCATGACCCAGAGTTCCCCCAATGGCATGTTAGAGACCTTTTCTCCCATGAACCAACAGTGCAGCAAGAAAACACCTGCAACTCTCTTGTGCAGGGCTGGGGTGGTCAACATGGCCTTCTCCAGATGATTATTTTATTTTATTGTACGATTCCGCCTATATCCCACCAGTCAAGGAACTCAAGGCAGTTTACATATTAGTGCTTATATAATGGGGAACATATAACGTTGACTAAAGCTGACTTGCATTCATAACTGCCACTTTAACTCTCATATTGCGCAAGTTTGGAGTACTTTCTAAAGCCTTGGTAAAAGGCTGTGAATTTCTAGCAGTGTCATTCTTCAGAGTTCTGAATCTTTCCCAGGGAAACTCTGGGGTAACCCCCACCCTTCTGTCTGTCTGTGTGTGTATGTGTGAGTGTGACAGAGGCCACGGCTAGACCTACTGGGTCTAGCACGATGGAGGGGGGAGGATCTCTCAATACATTTATCGTGAGCTCTCCCCCTCTGTCTACACGCAGCACGTGATGTCCCAGGAAGAAGAGGACGTCGCGCCTGCCATTTTTCATTTTTAAAGGAGAAGGAGTGAACGAGCGCTTGAACGCAAAATGTAAGGGTTTTTTTAAAAGAAAAAAATACCCACCCCCCACCCCCAATGGGCACAGAGCTCCTGAGGAGCTCTGTGCCCAGTGCCCAGGTCCCAGCTCCTCGTAGTTACTCAAGGAGCCTGGACAACCCATGACACCCGGCCACACGTTCCACAGTCTCAGGATCATCCTGAGACCACAGGAAAAGCAGGCTAAAAGGGTAGGCTGATATCCCGGGCCAAGAGAGGGATCATTTCTCCCTGCTCCTGGGATTCCCTGTGCGTCATGTGAATTCACAGGGATGATCCCGGGGCAATCCCAGGGATATTGCCCCATTCAGCCATGCCCAGACACACACACACACACACACACACAGAGAGAGAGAGAGAGAGAGAGAGAGAGAGAGAGAGAGAGAGAGAGAGAGAAGGTGTACATGTCTGGTTTCTAGCTCCCCTCATCCACATTAAAGGGGACAGGAGCAGGCAGAAGAAACATCATGGCTTGCTCCTGTTGGACTCTCTCTCTCTCTCTCTCTCTCTCCTCCCTCCCCATCCCTTCCTCCTGAACTCCTGTTCCTTGTGTGTCATGTCTTTATTAGACTGTAAGCCTGAGGGCAGGGACTGTCTCTTTTGCGAAGTGTAAGCCGCTCCGAGAGCATTTTTTGGCTGAGGAGCGAGGTATAAATATAATAAATAAACAAATAAATGCATGTACCTGAACTGTGCCGTGCATTGCAAAGCCTGCTGTTTCACCCATTACAGCTGCTGAGGTATATTTTGAAATGTTCATTATCCTATTGTAGAGCAATTATAGAACCCTTCAGGCAAGTGTCTGAAACAGGAACCCTGTCTGCAGCATTTGGCTTCAGATACCTTTGTCAAATATCCTCAGACGGAGCAGGCGGCAACAATGGCTCAGCCTGGTGTTATTTGAACATCCCTCTTTAGAGCCATGATCAAATGGCCTCTTGAAATTCCTCCATCCTTTTCGTGGGCAGAGAAATGGGGGGGGGGATTTCACTGTATTTCTTCTGGGGAGGATAAATTCTCCAGCATTTCTCGGGGATGTGATTCATCATTCACATTGGCAGTCACATATTTTTGTTTGTTTGGCTTCTTAAAGGGCTCTGCTACGGCTGCCATTTTGAACCCCCTTGCCTGGAGAATTAGGCCCTGGTTATGAATCATAGATCTGAAAGGGACCTTAGAGGTCGTATAGTCTACCCCTTACAATGCAGGTTCTACAGTGCAGGAAGCAATTGCAGCATCCCTGATGGATGGCCTTACAGAATTCCCTAGCATTTTTTCTTTAGATACACATGTTAAACACCCTAAAAATAGATTAGCTTTACCCAACCTGGTGCCTTCCAGATGCCCATGCTGCCTGAGAATGATGGGAATTGCAGTTCAACCTATTTGGAGGGCATCAGCTTAGGGAAGGCTGGTTCAGATGGAGAGGTTAAGATTTGATGAACTGAACCCATTTTCCCTCCATTCTTAACCAGCAGCTGCCCTCAGATAGTAGGTGCTATTAAAAGCCTGCTAATCTGGCTCATTAAGGTACGCCCACACAGGGTTTGCTCATTGCTCCCACACCTATTCTGTTTATTTGTTTAATCTAGTTCTTCTATCTTGCTTAGCTACATCCAAGCGGCGGTTGCATAATCAGTATTCCTGCATTGAGCAGGGGGTTGGACTTGATGGCCTTATAGGCCCCTTCCAACTCTACTATTCTATGATTCTATGCCAAGGAGGTCTTAGGTATGGCCCTTAAATAAAGAGTATTATATTCCTAGCATATCAACAGCTTCTTAACATACACTAAAGCACTATTCTCACCACCACTCACATTGCTCCTGGGATTCCCTTCTGCTGGTGCCAGTTCCTGTCGAGGGCTGCCTCAGTTTTACCTGTGTTGTAGTGCCCCTAATGACATTGAGAGCTGTGATATATTTCATCAATCAGTCGCCATAAAAATGAGCCTGTCCAATAAGTTTCTTACGGTATATATTTACATTTTAAGCTTTGTCTCCTCCTCCTCCTCCTTCGCTATTATTATTATTATTATTATTATTATTATTATTATTATTATTATTATAGAGTCATAGAATAGTAGAGTTGGAAGGGGCCTATAAGGTCATCGAGTCCAACCCCCCCCCACTCAGTGCAGGAATCCACCCTAAAGCATCCCTGACAGATGGTTGTCCTACTGCCTCTTGAATGCCTCTAGTGTGGGAGAGCCCACCACCTCCCTATGTCACTGGTTCCATCGTTGTACTGCTCTAACTGTCAGGAAGTTGTTGTTGTTGTTATTGTTGTTGTTGTTATTCCCCCTATACTCAAATCTTGCTTATATAATAAAAACTAACAGAACAGAACAGAAAGGAAAGGAAAGGAACCTCTTGTGCAAGCACTGAGTCATTGCTGACTCTTGGAGGGACGCCAGCTTTCGCTGACATTTTCTTGACAGGCCTTATAGCGGGGTGGTTTGCCGTTGCCTTCCCCGGCTGTTATAACCTTTCCCCCAGCTAAATGGGTACTCATTTTACCGACCTCGGGAGGATGGAAGGCTGAGTCGACCTGAGCCAGCTTCCTGAAACCAGCTTCCGCTGGGATCGAACTCAGGCCGTGGGGAGAGTTTCAGCTGCAGAAACTGCTGCTTTACCGCTCTGCGCCACACGAGGCTCAACAGAACAGAACCTTTTTTAAAAATTAAATAAAAGAATTTAGAAGTTGCAGCAGCAAGAAGTTAAAGCAATTTTAAAAGGAGAGAGCAGCTCAAACATGGAACAGGACAACTCCTACACATGGCTTTAAATATACCATGAAAAATGGCCTGGGAGAATAAGGCTTTTGCCTGGCACCGAAAGGTCAACAATGTAGGTGCCAGTTAGACCTCTCTAGGGAGGCCATTTCACAGGTAGGTCACCACTTGGGGCACTTGGGTTTGACCAGGGACCCACAAAGCAGGGCATGGTGCAACAGCACCCTCCCACCCATGTTCCCCAGTAATGTGTATATAGGCTTACAGCCTTTGGGGGTACCACATAGCCATCAGGACCAGTAGCCATTGATAGCCTTCTCCTCCAGGAATTTATACAACCCCCCTTTAAAAGCCATCCCAATTGGTGGCCATCACCACATCTTGTGGCATTGAATTCTATAGTTTAACGATGTGCGGTGTGAAAACGTCCTTCCTTTTATTCGTCCTGAATCTCCCACCCATCAGCTTCATGGAGATGACCCCAGGCCAGTTTTAAGGTTCTTGTACTTGTGTACAAAGCCCTAAACAACTTGGGACTAGGATACCTGAGAGAGCGCCTTCTCCCTTACCCACCTGCCTGGTCACTGAGGTCATCCAAGTGTCTGCTCCTGGTGGTTTCACATAGATCCATCCTCCATTTGGAGTCTACCAAGGGAAGAGCCTTCAGTGTGGTGGCCCCCCCTCCTGTGGAATTCCCTGCCTCTGCAGGTCAGGCAGGTGCCAACTTTCTACTCCTTTCGGTGCCTCCTGAAAACATCATTATTCCAGGAAGCCTTTCCTTAATGTCCAGCCATGAGTCACTGAATTTGCTTCTTTTTTATCTTGTACACCGCTCCGAAATTTTCAATGGGGAGTGGTATATAATATTGTAAATAAATAAATAAATTATGGGAGAGGGAGAAAAGCATTTCCCTATCCAGAATCTTTTAAATTCATACTTTTTAAATGCACGCAAGTGAGCTTTAATCAAGAATGTGTACATTTCAATGATGCATACAATGGATGTATACATTTGGCAAAATATGCACAGAAATAAACGCATGCGGGGAAAAAATGTAGAACAAAACTTTCAATCTGATAGGGATGTGAGTCACAACAAGCTTCGGGACTGAATTCGGAGAACTTCAGCAAGGTCAAGTTTTGCGGTCATTCGCATCTCTAGAGCAACGCTATCACGTGATAACTGCAACCTGTCACTTGGAGCTGCTCTGTGCCTGGCACTTCATTTACACCTGATGGTAGGATTAAGATGCTGTTCATATTTCTGTAAAGTCAACAGGAAGTAGCAAATGTGGCAGATCAAGCAAAACCCAGACGAGTATATTACGTGCCAACTATCAACCATGAATTAGTCACATTTTCCATAGACAGTGAAACGAAGGCTATCCCATCATAGAAATGAACCAGATGGACAAATCCAGAATGATCTCCTTGACTGAAGGAGATTATGCCTCAGTTATGGTTTCACAGCTAACTCAAATAACATTGTAATGAAGACATTAAACACACATTTTAGGGCAGAGCTTTCCAAATTGTGTGTCGCGACACATTAGTGTGTCAGCTGCAGTGTGTAGGTGTGTCACACAAACGTAACAAGAAACCTTTGCGTCTATGTGAAATAAGCAATACCAACTTGCATGCATTTTTACGCAGCAAAGGTGCCGATTAGTATGGTGCACTAGTATATGCCCCTTCCGTCGTATCCGTGTATGCACACCACGATCGAGGGATAATACAGGTACTGCGTATGCGCAGTATGCATAATCGGGTTGAAACAGCTGATTCCGCGTCACTTCCGGTGATGTGGCTACAACTGAACAACGGGGATATGTTATGTCCCCATACATTTCATTATTACAATTTATGTATGTGTCTGTATCTCTTATAAGGGGTTAGTTTAACCTCCGGTTTGCTAGTAAAACTGAATTACTGTGTGGCGAAATGATGCATGTCTAAAAAGTGTGTCACCAACATGAAAAGTTGGAAAGCTCTGTTTTAGGGCAATAGTGTTATTAATTTTCCAAGGTATGTACATCAAAGAAGTTTCCTAAGGTGTCCCTCCCCAGAGGAAGACTTGTTTATAACTGGACACACAGCACACAACAAATGACATATATCTAAAATATATTTGGTTTTGTTCTTGATCTTGCAGAAAAGCAAAGCAGTCGCAGGTCGAGAGAGTTGAATTTCAGTCTAAGCCACAAGAAAAGGAAACAGGAATGGGTTGTCTCCTCTTTCGACATCTGCCTAGACATTGTGCTTTCGCCTCTCCCTTCGAGGAGATGTTATTTTGGAGCTTGGGGACAAGGCTGAGGTGTCTGCTTCTGCTTATCGTAGGTCGGAAGACTTGGTTTTGATGGACACTGATCATGATCCTGTTTTGGTGGACATCTCTGGGGGGTATCTCTGTATGGCGGTGGGTTGGTTGGGCACTGGGCTTGCTGGGAAGACATGCTTCAATACGTTCTGAAAGAGACCGTGGTTATATTTTCAACCTTTAAAAGAACAACTCCGCATTTCTTGAAATGTCTAACCCACCCCAGTCCAGATTCTTATGGTTGATAGCAAAATGTTTCTGTAGGTAAAGAGCACCATGGGAGAGGTCTTAAATCAGGTGAAACCACTCATAACCCTATCTCAGTATTCCCCAAGCTGCTGCCCTCTGGATGCGTTGAACTACAATTCCAGTCTTCCCAAGGCAATGGGTAGGTAGGTCTAACGGGAGTACTGCAGTGGGTTGGGGAGTGCTAGTCTACAATTACCTGGTTCACACACTTGTGGTGTGGTGAACAAGCCATGATGGCTTGTTAACCCCACTATACATGCTAGTTGTGTGCCAGGTGGATCTCCATAATTACCCATGTTGGTACGGCTAACCATGTCATCTGAACTCGGGCAGCATTGCTTGTTTCAGGGGGGCAGCAACCCTCAAATTACCCAAGGGTTATTGTTGGCTTATTTGAGGGTACACGGTCGGCATACCCATCTGGGGAAATATACCACTATGGATCATTTCTCTTGCTGCGGTCATGCAAACCAGTCCAATGAATGGAAGTGGCTCTGAAGGGTCTTTTCAGTTTTTTAAAAAAAACAATAATAAAAACCTGTTTACATCAAGGAACTTTGGGAACACAAAACAATGTTTATGTTAGGCAACATTGTGTACAACAGAAATGTGTACATTGGGGAAAAATTCATAGAAAGTGTATATTAGGCAGAAGTGCTTTCGAGAAATACAAATATTAGGTGGACACTGCATACAAAAATGCTTACAAATTTTCATGCATATGAAAATACATGCAAATTTCCACGAGGACTTGTAAGCGAAACAGAGAGATCCCTAATTCAGAAGCAATAGCCCCCCTAAATATTAGACACATCTAACCACATAACCCTGGAGTTTTAGAAGGGCCTTTAGGTTAACAGGCTGAAAAGATTTAAGGTTAGTGAAAGAACTTCCCTGCTGGATCAGATCAACCAAACTGCAAAGCAAATGGACACCAAGAAAGTCTATATTCTATTATTATTTATTGATTTGATTTATATCCTGCCTTTTTACCAAGAGAAATGGCACACAATTCTTTACACAGCCCTGTCTATGGTAGATTCATGTTATTAATACAGAGCCATTCTAACTATTCTTGCATTGGTCCGTAAGGGATTCCTATAGCCAAAACAACTCACCTGTTCTCTCGCGAGCAGCAGAATGAGTGCAAGAAGCCAACGACGAAATGTCAGGATTTTGCAGAGACCATCAATGCTTTTAAAGTCCGTCCAGTACAGGGCAATCCCCCTTTGCGTGTGGACAATTCAGTTAGGTGCACCAGTCTGAACATGATTTAATTACACCTTTAGCTGAACATATAATTTCTGATGGCAATTTTCCCCCTTCCTGTTCTTGCGTCATTTTTTTGGGGGGGGGGAGTTATTGCAATTATTTTACCCAACCCAATGAAAATCATATGGTTCTGGCCCAAATGACTGCTAATCTTGCGAAACAGGGGTGACAGTGGTGAAGATATGTGTGCAGGTTTTTCTTTTTTCTTTTCTTCTTCCATAAGATAAGAAGATCTTCAGAAGGACCTGCTAATTATACATAGTTCAAAAGGTCCTTTAAAGCCCAATGGAGACTATGACTGACATATCTCCTGCATACGGTGTGTGGAGTGCATAAAGGCCTCTTATACCAGGTCACACTTTCCTGCCCACCAAGCTCAGTAGGGCTGTATGGATCAGAAAAGCATGGACTCATCAAGGTTCTCCAATGTCCACCTTGAAGCTCATTCCGATGCATGTCCAGGGCTGGTGTCAATGGTAGGTGCGACACCCCCACCCCACCCCACAAGGCTTTGACATGCACACCTCTCTCAAGCTAAGCACCACCACTTCAATACCTGAGGAAGGGGTAAAAAGAAAAGTATAACCTTTCCCTTATAGCAGAGGGAAAAGCTAAGGAGTTTTGGAAAAGGCTTTTCTGTGAATATAGCAGGCTGAAGATTTAATGTAATGTGTTTATTTATGAACTAATAAAGCAGGAGTCACAGCCAAAATGGCATGTGGTTTTATGGTAGCAAAATAAAGACAATGTTGATTGTTGTTTACAGTTGTTAGTTCCTTTGAATTATATTCCAATCCTGCCTATTCTTAATAATACTGGTAGTAACCAATAGCAATCCTTAGTCCCTATGCTCTTATTTTCACTCACTCCTCACACAACTCCTGACAAGAAATCACTCTGCTAAACATATCTATCCTCCAAACCCAATGACCAATCGGACACCTCAAACCACTCAGCTCCCCTATATATAGACTCCTCCCCCTTTCCACAGCATCACCAGCCCCACCCACCCAGTCTAACATTCCATACTCTCTAGACATACTCATACAGACATACCTAAGGGAATAGAAATGTGGGTAAAGCCACAGTAGGCATGACTGGGGACCTGATGACCACTGCAGAAGACCATGGACAAGAGTCCCCTGGAGTTTCTCCTCTTCTTCACCACTGCAACCTACTTGTTCACCAGCCACCCATTCTGGTCCAGTCAACAGTGGTGGTGAGAAGGAAAGTGGAGCAAAGATGTCAGTTCCTGATTCCTCACTGGCTTTCTGACTGTCAAGCAAGTAAGAGGTAGCAATGGTGTGTGAGAGAGGATGCAGACAAGCTACAGCGTGTTCAGGGGAGGGCAACGAGGATGATCAGGGGTCGGGAAAGAAAGGCCTATGAGGAGAGACTGAAAGAACTGGGCATGTTTAGCCTGGAGAAGAGAAGATTCAGGGGAGACGTGACAACACTCATCAAGTCCTGGAAAGGTTGTCACACAGAGGAGGGCCAGGATCTCTTCTTGATTCTGCCAGAGTGCAGGACACGGAATAATGGGCTCAAGTGACAGGAAGCCAGATTCCGGCTGAACAATGGTATGACAATGGAATCAGTTACCTAGGGAGGTTGTGGGCTCTCCCACACTAGAGGCATTCAAGAGGCAGCTGGACAACCACCTGTCAGGGATGCTTTAAGGGGGATTCCTGCATTGAGCAAGGGGTTGGACTCGATGGCCTTAGAGGCCCCTTCCAACTCTACTATTCTATGGTTCTATGAGAGGAGGAGGAGCAAGACCAGCTGGTGACAACGGTGGTGAGAAAGTAGACCCACTGAAGAAGGGGGACCATGGAGGGTGACTTGCCCAAATGCCCTCTTAAAACTGGAATGGCACTGCTCATATCCATATCAGATTGTCAGGGGTTCTCTCCCTCCCTCCCTCCCTCCCTCCCTCTCTCTGTCTCCTTTCTTTGCATTATAATGTGAATATACACAGCCTCCATGCACTTTTTTTTCAAATATACACATTTCTCAAACGTTTGTTTTTTGGGGGGTTGGAGTGGCACAAATCATATGCTCATTCAGAAATGTATGGACAATGACTGGAGATTGCATTTTGGGTCTGCAGTTGGTTTGGGGAGGTGTGAATTGGGTCGATGCAGTTCAAAAATGAATTGAAACACATTTCTCATGAATCCCTACTGGTAACCTTGGCAGCTGCCAGGATCCCAGTGTCCCAACTGGGTCATGTTATTTGGGGGACACTGGGAGATGCAGCCCGAAACATCTAGATGCCATCGCAATGGAGAAGATTGTGCTAAACCATTGGTTTTGGCTGCTTATATAGATGTAGCCATGACAAAAGGGGTATTGCTGTCCCTTACAAGTCTCTCTGGGACCTGCTATCCCATCTCACCTTATGTTGTCTAACTCCTGCTTTGGGCATAACAGTAGAGTGCCCCAAAAGTCAGTATAGAGCCAGCTTAAAAGATACAGCACTGGGAGGAGACCAGACAATCACTTCATTGTCTCCTAAACAAGAACAGAACCTCAATAGGAAATGCCAGACTCCACCAAGCTACAACTAAGTCCAGTGCCATCTAGTGACCAAACAATACAACACTATCCACCCATTGTTCAACCGGCAAAACCACATTATGTCAGTGAAGTAATATTGGGATCTGCAGGGAAAAAACCAAGAACTCCATTGTCCAGCTTTGGTAAGGGCTGTGGCCATGACCCAATGGACTCCAACACAGTTCTGAACTTCCAGTTTGGGCTGTAATTATGGCTCTGCACCTTGTCCTGCTGGGGGGTGGGACTAGTATTTTGGACATGAGAAATTGAGATGATCAGGGGTCTGGAAACAAAGCCCTATGAAGAGCGACTGAAAGAACTGGGCATGTTCAGCCTGGAGAAGAGAAGTCTGAGGGGAGGCACGATAGCACTCGTCAAATACTTAAAAGGTTGTCACAAAGAGGAGGGCCAGGTTCTCTTCTCGATCATCCCAGAGTGCAGGACATGGAATAATGGGTTCAAGTTACAGGTAGACAGATTCTGGCTGGACATCAGAAAAAACTTCCTGACTGTTAGAGCAGTACCACAATGGAACCAGTTATGTAGGGAGGTTGTGGGCTCTCCCACACTAGCTGGACAACCACCTGTGAGGGATGCTTTAGAGTGGATACCTGCATTGAGCAAGGGGTTGGACTTGATGACCTTATAGGCCCCTTCCAACTCTACTATTCTATTATTCTATGGCTTTTTCTTCCCTGCCTGGCTACAGGTTTCTTCTCTTCCTGGCTGGAGATTTACTCCATAGCTCAGTTGCATTCCTCATTTTCCCCCTGAAGGATGTTTGCTTTGTGCCAGAGCCAAAACAAAGCCTGTTAGAGTAACCTGCAGAGATCAATAAGATGGTGGCCTTCTGGCTTACAATTTGAAAGACAAGGCACAAAAGGAAGGTGGGGTGTGAGAGTGGAATGGGGAGGAGTAGGGATTGTGCAGGCATCCAAGATGCGGGTGCTCTAATAGACACCTCCCAACACAGACACACACCACTTGCCCTGCCACACTTGGTTCCATGGACCCAGCTGTCTGTCTGCCCCCAGATGATCTGGTAAGTGCCCTGTGAGTGCTGCATTGCTGGTTGTCCCCTTGTATCTGGCCTCTAGGGCAGGGCTCCTGACACTTTCACTGTGGTGATGAAGAGGGGATTTCACCAGATGCTGCATGCATGCAAATGACTCCTGCTGAAATTCCTTTCTCTACACAACTCTTACAGTTACAGGAGCCCTGTCCTCCTTTCCATATGGCCACCCTAGTAGTGGAGAGCAGAACATACTGTAGAGCCAAATTGCCTAAATATTTCTAGGTGAAGTATAAAGTGCTGGTTATCACCTTTAAAGCCCTACATGGTTTGGGTCCAGGTTACCTGCGGGATCACCTTCTCCCGTACAATCCGCCCCGCACAGTCAGGTCCTCTGGGAAGAAGTCACTCCAGCCAACCAAAACAAGGCTAACAACCATTACCCAGAGGACCTTTTCTTCTGCCGCTCCCAGATTGTGGAATGGCTTGCTGGAAGAGATTCGTCAACTTAACAGTCCTCCGGAATTTAAGAAAGCCATAAAGACTGATCTCTTCTGGCAGGCCTCCCCAATTGAATTTTAAGATCCCTTTTAATCATGTGCTGCTTTTAATAATGTATTACTTTAATATGTTTTAATCAATTATATGTATTTTATGGTTGCATTTGTGTTGTACCCCACCTCGATCCAGAGGGAGAGGCAGGTAACAAATAAATCAAATTATTATTATTATTATTATTATTATTATTATTATTATTATTATTATTATTATTATTGCCTTGGCTTATGTACATTTCCTAATATCGGCTTTCTGTTTTCAGTGACAATGACCTTGATTCACTCCACCTCTTTCTCCAAAGCTTTTAAAACTGTGCATCCAGATGTTCACCTCTGCTCCTAGGTCTTATGGACGTCCATGCCTTTAACAGCTGCTTGATCTGCAAAGTTTGCCAAGCAACCACGTTTCCTTCTTCTGCGACACGGAGACCTTCAGCAGGTTGATTCTTGCCAAATGAGGGAATGGGAGAAAAACATGCCAAGTCCTCCTTTTAAGTATTTATTTTGTTATGGTCAGATGTTCACTCTGCTTATGAAATGTATGGCGAGCCTTGTCACCATGCCACCACTCCCAACAAGGCATTGAGGAGAGGGGATTTTTTTCTTCACATGTGGTGGGACTGCAACCTTCTAAAACACTTCTGGAAGACTGTCTTCAAGACAATTTTGGATGCCACTGGTCAGACAATTCTGCCAGAACCGAGTCTGGCTCTGCTGTCAAAATCTTTTAAACCCATCCCTCATCCATGAAGAACTTGTAACTATCTTGCGAACAACAGCACGCCTAGAAATTGCTGAGCATTGGAAAGATTCGAAGGGACCCACGTTGAAGGGCTGGAAGAGGAAAGTATGGGGCATAGCCTGTTCTGAAAAGTTAACATACCACCGTAGGGTCTTGTCGGGGCAACTGAGACACATGATCCTTTGAAACAATATGGTCCCCTTTTGTAAACTATGTTAAAGATTCTACATTACTAATTTCTCCTTTACCATTGCTACTATCCAATGAGGTTGAAACTGGATGGGGAAAGATAGATATATAAAATGGATAAGATAATGCTTTACTGTCAAAAACTTTTAGTATTTTTAAAGACTGTAATCATGATTTGTAGAAACAACTGTAAATATATTTTTATCTTGTAATAAAATATTTAAAAAGTGGGCTGGTTAAAGGCAGGATAAACCAGGGGAAACAGTTCTGTCATCGTACAGTAGAATAAGAAAACTAGCATGACTGAAGAGTTGATCCGATATCTAAATGAGGCTAAAGCATTTCGAGATACATGGAGTGAGAAAGAAGGATGGTGAAGATGAATTGGAGGTGGAAGTGGAGAGAGGAGGAAGAGAAGGTGGAGGAGGAAGGTGAAGAGGAAGAGGTGGTGGAAGAAGGAGACCAAGGAGAAGGCAATGCATATCAGAGGGAGCATAACGGAGGTCTATTAGAATAGATCTTTCCCTCCCTTCCTATTAGAACTCAGGGTCCGGAGACTGGACAATGATGGTCATCAGATTCAGGAGATAAAATAGTACGTATCCAAGAAGGCTTTAAAAGGCAAATACGACAAACTTGATGGAAATGGGGGGTAGGGAAGTCAGAGAATCCTGTTCACGTTCACAAATCCTGCAAACCTATCCAGTTTGCAACCTCAAATAGGAATGCAGTCCTTGAGAAGGTTTCGCAATTTCCAGAATGCACATTCATGTTTGAAAGTGTGCCCTTGCACAAGTGTGTCTTTCTAAACATGAAGAAATGGGCACACCCCATTGTCCTAAACTGCATTTTCATGCTTTAGTACATTTTTGTGAACTCTGGGCGGTTCATTTTTGTGAACCGCCCAGAGAGCTTCAGCTATTGGGCGGTATAGAAATGAAATGAAATGAAATGAAATAAATAAATAAATAAATAAATAAATAAATAAAATTTTAGGAAGCCAGATTCCTGCTGGACATCAGGAAAAACTTCCTGACTGTTAGAGCAGTATGACAATGGAATCCATGACCTAGGGAGGTTGTGGGCTCTCCCACACTGGAGGCATTCAAGAGGCAGCTGGACAACCATCTGTCAGGGATGCTTAAGGGTGGATTCTTGCATTGAGCAGGGGTTGGACTTGATGGCCTTAGAGGCCCCTTCCAACTCTACTCTTCTATGATTCTATGTTGAATGGGAAAATGTGCATTTTTGAAAATATGCATTTTTTTTAAAAAAAAAGGGTGGGTGGGTGGGAATGCACAGAAGTCACTGAATGCTGAGGGAAAAATGGAAGCTGTGAAAAGCGTGCAAAAAAGCATCTTCTGCCTGTTACAATCGATCCTTCAGATTCTGGTCCACAGGACATGCACTCCAACATCCCTAATATAACAGCCCACAGCCCTGTTCATCTTCCTCATTCTCATCTTTCCTCTGCCTCTCACCACCAAGTTGATATGAACTCTCACCTCAAGCAACTCTTTAGTTTTCCCCCAACTTTTATCAGGCCCCATCAAGCTGGATGTATGAAGACATTAGCAAGGGAGATGGAGTAGAGATGGAAACAGATGGAAACAGAGGAAGGATTATTATTATTATTATTATTATTATTATTATTATTATTATTATTATTATTATTGTTTCTTTTAATTGTAAGAACAATTGTCCAGCTCTGCCTGGAATGTGCAGCATAATGCTAAATCAATTATCTTTAATCTATTGGTGTTCCAAATAACTGAGATGTCACTGAGTGTTTATGGAACTGCCAATTAACTGAAGGAAATGGAATGAGGAGGAGTGTAGTTTGCATTGCTGTTAATTGGCATTAGCATAAAAATGGAAATAAGCTGTAGGTGGGGCAGGATACATCCTTCATACGGCAGGAGAGGAAGAGGTGTATGTTAAATACGATGCGTAGAGGTTCCTTGAATGATTCTTCATACCTGGGGTGCAAGGCCAACCTCAAGGGTTGGCATAGCTGGGTACAAGTCAAGGACCCGTAGCCTCTCAGGGTGCCACTGACAAGAGGTGTGTGCTGCCCCAAAGCCCTCCACAACCTGAAGCCCACATGAATGGGGTGCCATTTAGATGTTCATGTTGTGGAGAGAAGGGTTTTCAGTCTGTAGGTCTACTTGGAGCTCATGATAAACCATGATTTATTGTCACAGGGATTCTTCATTAGGTGCTGATTCTCCTTCTCCTTCTCCTTCTCCTTCTCCTTCTCCTTCTCCTTCTCCTTCTCCTTCTCCTTCTCCTTCTCCTCCTCCTCCTCCTCCTCCTCTTCCTCCTTCTCCTTCTCCTTCTCCTTCCTTCTCCTTCTTCTCCTTCTCCTTCTCCTTCTCCTTCTCCTTCTCCTTCTCCTTCTCCTTCTCCTTCTCTTTCTCTTTCTCCTCCTCCTCCTCCTTCTTCTCCCTCTCCTTCCTTCTCCCTCTCCTTCCTTCTCCTTCTCCTTCTCCTTCTCCTTCCTTCTCCTTCTCCTTCTCCTTCTCCTTCTCCTTCTCCTTCTCCTTCTCCTTCTCCTTCTCCTTCTCCTTCTCCTCCTCCTCCTCCTCCTCCTCCTCCTCCTCCTCCTCCTCCTCCTCCTTCTCCTCCTCCTCCTCCTCCTCCTCCTCCTCTTCCTCCTTCTCCTTCACCTTCTCCTCCTCCTCCTCCTCCTCTTCTTCCTCTTCCTCCTCCTCCGTCTCCGTCTCCTCCTCCTCCTCCTCCTCCTCCTCCTCCTCCTCCTTTTCCTCCTTCTCCTCCGTCTCCGTCTGCAATATCAAAAGCACAACCAGGATTAAAACCACACAGCAGAAATTGATATAGGTTAAAATGTGGAATTAAAACAGCAAAGTTTAAATTTAAGTTAAAAGCCATCTTAAAATTCCACTGGGTAGGCCTGCCAGAAGAGATCAGTATTTATGGCTTTCTTAAAATCCGGAAGACTGTTAAGTTGATGAATCTCTCCCAGCAGGTCATTCCATAACCTGGGAGCAGCAGAAGAGAAGGTCCTCTGGGTAATAGTTGTCAGCCTTGTTTTTGTTGGCTGGAGTAAATTCTCCCCAGAGGACCTGAGTGTGTGGGGCGGATTGCACGGGAGAAGGAGATCCCGCAGGTAGCCTGGACCCAAACCATGTAGGGCTTTAAAGGTGATGACCAACACTTTATACTTCGCCTGGAAACTAATTGGCAGCCAGTGAAGAGATTTTAAGACTGGTGTGATGTGGTCATCCCTAGGTGTACCGGTGAGCAACCTGGCTGCCCTATTTTGAACTAGTTGAAGTTTCCGGACTAGGCACAAAGGTAGCCCTATGTAGAGCACATTGCAGAAGTCGAGCCTCGAAGTTACCAGCATGTGCACTACCGTCTTTAGGTCTTCCGACTCTAGGAAGGGGTGCAGATACTCCTGCAGTATCTAGCAGATACTCCTGCCTTTCATTTTTACACTAGAGTATGTACAGAAGGCTGATATGGATTAGAACCCTGGGGTAGACTTTTTATCATCTGTATCAGGGCCCTTCTACTCTACTTACCGTGAAATTAAAAAAAAGGAAGAAGATGTAGCTGCTAGATACAGATGTAAAGTAATGTCTGTTTGGTCCCTTGTGTCTTAGGCTGTAGCTAGACCTAAGGTTTATCCCAGGATTGTCCTGGGGGTCAAACCTGTTCATCTAAGTGCCACACAGGGCATCCAGCGCTCAGGCAGGGACGAACCCAGGATGATCCTGGGATAAACCTTAGGTCTAGCTATGGCCTTAGATGACTTAGTGACTTAAAGCAGAAGGTGGTGATTTTTCTGGAATAATGTAGCAGCGGATCAGTAAGGAGTTAGATTAGATGAGCATTACTTATTTATTTATTCATTTATTGCATTTCTATACCACCCAATAGCTGAAGCTCTCTGGGGGTTCACAAAAATTAAAACCATTCAAAGTATGAACAGTATAAAACCATAATATAAAATACAATATAAAAGCTCAACCAGATCAAAACAGCAGCAATGCCAAATTACGAATTTAAAACACCAAGTTAAAATTTATTTATAGACTGTTAAAATGCTGGGAGAATAAAAAGGTCTTCACCTGGCGTCTAAAAGCATATAATGTAGGTGCCAAGCGAACCTCCTTAGGGAGCGCATTCCACAGCCGGGGTGCCACAGCAGAGAAGGCCCTCCTCCTGGTAGCCATCTGCCTCACTTGGCAGGGGCTCATGGAGAAGGTCCCCTGAGGATGACCTTAGGGTCTGGGCAGGTACATACAGGAGGAGGCGTTCCTTCAGATAGCCTGGCCCTAAGCTGTTTAGGGCTTTGAATGTTAATACGAACATTTTGAATCAGGCCCGGACATGGACTGGCAGCCAATGAAGCTGGAAGAGGATTGGCGTGATGTGGTCTCATTGGCCATTGATGCTCCTCCCAACTCTCCTTCTTCATGAATAATCTATGAATGCTCTAGCACAGGATGGACACCAGTTGTTCAGGGGGGAAGTTTGTCTACCAACTGGTGCGATCATTACATTCCTATTAGCATCTCAAGGTGGACCACCGAATTACAACAATGCTCTTCTGGAAATACTTCATTGCTCCATATCTGGCAAATCCTAGCAACCATCTGGCACCTAAAGCTTGAGTCATCCACCCTTTTCTCCAGGTGTAACTGTGTATCTTCTTCTCTGCCTGATTCACTGCCTCCTCTTTTCTGGGCCATCTCCCCATGTTTACGTGTCTATCTACGTTTCTATCAGACTCACCTAGGCTGGGCATACCGAACAATAGAGGTCAGTTACTCAACAGAAGCTTGACAACCTCACCCAGGCCTACTGTCTGTTGGGGGTAGGGTCCATTTTGGTCTTGGGTTCATTTCCTTGAAATCTATTTTATTTATTTTTTTGCCTTCCCCTTTTTTGCCATTTTGGGTTCTTTATAAACTTCTGCCCTCAGAGATTGTAGGTGGAAGATGAAAGGTTGAGAAACCAGAGCCTAAGGCAACTTTTTTTTTAATCCCATTAGCCTCTCAGATGAGAGTTCAGGTTGAGGGATTATCAACAGGAGTCGATGACCATCGAGGTTCTGTCTAGCTCTGTGATTCTATGCATGTTTCATGCTCCTTATTCTAAAGAATGCAACCCGGTGCTATTAAAGCTAGTGGAAATGTCAATGGGAGGGACGTGGTTACACCCCAATATTTCATTTATTTGCTGGCTTGCTTTTCACTGCTCTCCCAATTGGGCAGGGAATTGGGACCGCTTCCATGTGTCAAAGTGACCTATTTCCCTCCCTTTAATTGCAGGTGCTGTTTTTAAACTGTCAGGGAACCCACCCAAGGCTGCCGAATTGTGTCACGCCCCTCTCTCCTTCTCCACCACTGGGATACACAGGGATGTTGCAACATGTCACCCTTTCTGTGCTCCTCCCTGGTGCCTGCCGGATCCGTGGCCCCGTGGCATGTAGTAATTACACCCAACCAGCAATTTGAACCTGCCCTTTTGGGTTAATTCTTCTCACGCCCACGTCAGCATGCCAGCAGCAGCCAGAAAACAAGTTGAGTCATATGGCAAAACCTGCCCATTAAAAATAATAATAAAAAAAATGAAATGAATGAAAGCAGAGGAAAATGTAGGTTTACGGGTCGGGCCTGCATAACCAAGAGATGTGTCATCATCTGAGACAATCCAAACTCTGTGTGTGTAATTCAGAAGCAATGTTTGTATGATGTACAATATCAGGAAGGATGTATTTATTATATATGTAATTATAATACGTTGATGCAGGGACAGCCGTTGAATGGATTTCCCTGGAGCTCTTGGCTCAGATTGCATTTGTGACCAGAGCCACGGGCGTTCTCCCAGAATCCTAGAAATTTCTCTCCCCCCCACCCAATTTGCAGAATGTCGTATGGCCATTCCTACACCCATCACTGTAAAAATAAAAGATGGTGGGTCCCACAGGTAAGTGGTCAGGTATGAACTGAAGGGGCTTTTAGGAATTGCCCTAGCTATGGGGCACTTTCTGGAATTCTCGGTGTCAATGTCCAAAAGCACAATGTGGAACTAAAATGTAATTGGCATACGAATTCTAACTCCCTTACCTATCACCCACCACCACATTTTGAATGTGCATTTCACATCCTGTGATCTCCTTTCATTTTTGGAAAAAGGAGAGAAAAAGAAAAGGGTGTCAAACGAGAACTACAGAGACGAGTGAAAAGCTGCATTGGTTATAATAACAAATGAGAGGATTCCCCACCCCCTTGGGAAGGCAGTGCTATTCCTGAACACCAGATGGCAAAGTTCTCTTGGCCATGATTGCTTGCTGCCATGTTAAAGGCTGCCCCATCACAGCCACAGGTAATAGGTCCATGTTTGTGTGGTGATATGGTTGCCTAAAATGGAAAATCTCTGCTGACCCCTGGTGGAAGTTCTTGGAACTCATACAATGGCACCATTTTAAGAACATAAGAAGTACCATGCTGGATCAGACCAAGGGTCCATCTAGTCAAGCATTCTGTTCACACAGTGGCCATCCAGCTGTTGATGAGGGACCAACAAAGCAGGACATGGTGCAACAGCACCCTCCCGCCCATGTTCCCCCAGCAGCTGGTGTATATAGGCTTACTGCTTCTGATACTGGAGGTAGCACAATAGCCATCAGGGCTAGTAGCCATGGATAGCCTTCTCCTCTTCCATGAATTTATCCAACCCTCTTCTAAAGCCATCCAAATTGATGGCCATCACTATATCTTGTGGTAGCAAATTCCATAGTTTAACTATGTGCTGAGTGAAGAAGTACGTCCTTTTAGCTGTCCTGAATCTCCCACCCATCAGCTTCATGGGATGACCCTGGTTACAGTATTATGAAATATAAAATGAAATATTAACATCAGAAGAGCCCTGCTGGATCAGACCGAGGGTCCATCTAGTCCAGCACTCTGTTCCCACAGTGGCCAACCAGCTATTGACCAGGGACCAACAAAGCAGGACATGGTGCAACAGCACCCTCCCGCCCATGTTCCACAGCAACTGGTGCTCATAGGCTTACTGCTTTGGGTACTGGAGGTAACACATAACCATCATGATCTTCCTTTTCAATTCCCCATGGCCGAAGCTAGTTACATTTTCCCTAGGGCTTCCAGAGGACTGGTGGTGATGGAGATGATCTCCATAGAGGTGGTGGTGTTAGAGGTGATAAATGAGGGTCTGTAGCTCTTGCAGAGACCATTCCTCCCAGAATCAATCTCTAGAAATGCCCAGCTAAGTATGGCTAGAAAAAGGTCTAGGAACGATCCCCCTGCTCACATGGAGTATTCTTATTTATTCATTTAACATTTATTTAAAATTGTTTTAGGGCAAATTTAAGGGTGAAACCTTCTCAAGACAATGGAAGTCCTACTGGACAAGTTGGAGTAATATGGCCATCCAAGGCAGACTCAAGATGGAGAAGACATTTCTGGGCATGATGGCCTCCATCCCACCTCCTTCCCTCTTCCCCTACATTTTAAAACCTATCTTTTCCTACGGCTGCTTCTTTTCCTCCACCATCACTGCCTCGGAGCATTTGCCGCCACCTCCATGACCACCATCACTGCTGCCAATATGGCTGCCTCAAGAGCGAGCTGAACTCGCAGAACCCAAGACCCTTCCTCTATCTCTGCCTTGTGTATTTCTCCCTGAAAACCTGTGTGGTGCAGAACCACTTGGGAATTGTGGCTCCCTGAGTGCTTCGGGGTCCTGGCCAGGGTGTGGAAACATCATGTTCAGCTCTTAAAGCTCAAGTCTTGAACTTTCTTGAACTTTCAAAATTTTGTTCATGTCTGCACTGCTCAAGCTTTGGTTTAAGACAAAACTAAGCAGAATTGGTCTAGTACAGCCTTCTGCAGTCCAACACATCTGGAGCGTCCCAGGTTGAGGAAGGCTGGTCTAGTGGATCTTGAGTAATAAGGCTTACACTACAGTATCCTTAAATAAGGTAAGTATGGAGTCATCAGTCTCTTCTCTGGGAATCTCCAGCATTGGCTTAGAGAAGTTGTCACAACTGGCATTCTCCACTAGAGGTCACTGAGTAGTAGCCTCCAATAAACAAGACAATTCACGAATTTTCACAAATCCCCTTTCAAACTCATCAAAGCCAGTTTTATCATACCATGTGGCAGCAAATCCCATAAACCAATTATGTGTTGTGTGTAGAGATGTAAAATTTCTGGGAATTTTGAAGCCATGGAAAACAACTGGGTTTTTTTCCCATTTTTTTTTTGGGGGGGGGGGGGGAAATGGAAATTTTTGGAAAAACTGAAATAATGCAATACTAGCACTTTTTACAAATTGAAAGTCACTTTGTTACTTTAGGAACATAAAATGTAATTATGTCCAAGTTGATTTGTCATAAAATTATTTTTGTTGTTTATTCGTTCAGTCGCTTCTGACTCTTCGTGACTTCATGGACCAGCCCACGCCAGAGCTTTCTGTTGGCCGTCAAAATAATGACTTCTATTTTATATTGTTGTTTATTCATTCAGTCGCTTCCGACTCTTGGTGAGCTTTCTGTCGGCTGTCGCCACCCCTAGCTCCCCCAAGGTCAAGTCTGTCACCTCCAGAATATCATCCATCCATCTTGCCCTTGGTCGGCCCCTCTTCCTTTTGCCTTCCACTTTCCCTAGCATCAGCCTCTTCTCCAGGGTATCCTGTCTTCTCATTATGTGGCCAAAGTACTTCAGTTTTGCCTTTAATACCCTTCCTTCAAGTGAGCAGTCTGGCTTTATTTCCTGGAGTATGGACTGGTTTGATCTTCTTGCAGTCCAAGGCACTCTCAGAATTTCCCCCCAACACCACAGTTCAAAAGCATCTATTATTACATTTGGTATATTAAAAGTAGTGTAATCAAAAAATCATTGCAAATTTAATTTACTTTTTTTACTTTTTTTTGGTAACAAATGGAGCTACAAGCTCCTGAACTGTTAGGAACACCTGAACTGTAAGGAACCTCTTTGGTTCTGCCAGTTTATGAGGAGCAGGCAAAAAATCAATTTAAAACAACAGAAGAAACCACCAACATTAGTAACAAAGAAAAATATTTATGTTTCCGCTAGTCCTTCAGTGTAAAGACATAAACCCCCCATTCTCATAAAAAGAACTGAAAAAAAACAGGAGAGGGGACACCAAGATTCAATGAATATGCATGAAATTTAATCAGACTCATTTTCTGACCTATAGCTATCAGTATTAGTTTCAGTCTTTGCTTCCCTGGAAGTGCTGCCCTCTAGAGGCAGAAATGCATCTTCCTCTTGCATTTGAGAGTTGTAGTCTCAGTTTGCAACCTAGGACTTGCTTGTCCTTGGTGCACAGACATTGTAATAATCTGATACTGTACAGTTTTTAGAAATCATTTGGAGAAGTGAATATCTGAACACCTTGACTTAAACATTTTATTCATCATGCTAAAATCAAACATCCCGTAATCCGTTTTTTCTTCATTTTTTTTCAATTTTTTTCAATTTTTCGGGGGGAAAAACCAAAAAAGGTTTCGGGGAAAAATGGGAAAAAAACAGGTTTTTTTCCCCCCTGAATTCTTCCAGTTTTTTTCCAGGCCTTCACATCTCTAGTTGTGTGAAGAAATGCTCAGTTCGGTCTGTGCCAAAATCACTGCCCATTATTTTCACTGGCTGATGCCCGAGGAGTTCTAGTGTTAGCAGAGAGGAAATGTTCTCTCTCTCTCTCTCTCTCTCTCTCTCTCTCTCTCTCTCTCTCTCTCTCTCTCTCTCTCTCTCCCACTTTCATCACACCAGGCATAATTTTGTATTTCAGCGCTTCAGGGCCCTTGGGGGACGTGGCCTTTGTAGTTTCCCCTTGATGTACTGAGTCCCCTCTTGAAGTTGCAGGCAGGTGCTGAGTGGCCACTTGGCCCCATGGGACCTTTGTCCTAAGGGTTCAGCCTTTGTTGGCTGCCAGACGTTGAAGCAGTGGAGGTTGGTGGGTCCGATTATGGTGGGTCTGTGAATCCATTCTGGATTTCAGCAACCCCCCTTTCAGAACTTCTAAAGGAGAAATCTGAGAAACCCTCCAACTTTATGACTCTATTATTTTGAAGAGCAACAACACAGGAAATGGAAGATCCCTAACGCATCCATTTTACTTTGAAAAGAAGAGCAGATAATCTGGAACTCAATGTAAATCCACACAGTGAGTCTAATTTCAGAACCAGGATAATTGGATGAAGTCCCTGACCGTGCTTCAGCTATTCATGTTGCTACCGCGCTTGTTTTACATTTGGGTGTACCAACTCACAATTTCTTGAACAGAGGTGGGCTTTTCTCACACATTTGGATGTAATAACTCAAAAGTAACTAGAAGAGGGGTGGGCAGCCCCTCTGCAGGGCATACGGGAGGGGGACCAACAGTTAGCAGCTGGAATTCAGAGGGCCTTCTCTGTGGTGGCTCCCCAACTGTGGAACAATCTCCCTGATGAGAACCACCTGGTGCCGACATTGTCATCTTTTTGGCACCAGGTCAAGACTTTTCTCCCAGGCATTTAGCAATATGTAATGAGCCTGGGTCTGATTTTTTGGCTCAGCATTTTTAAAGTTTAAAATAAATAAATAAATAATAAACTACTATGATGCACTAGAAGGGTTACATTTAGTTTGAGATTAAACTTCTTTTTTTTTAGCACTCTGTGAATCCAATACTCAATACTGATTCTTGGGCCACAGCTAGACCTAAGGTTTATCCTGGGATCATCCAGGGTTTGCCCCTGCCTGAGCACTGGATCCCCTGTGTGTCACCTAGATGAACAGGTTTGATCCCTGGATGATCCAGGGATAAACCTTAGGTCTAGCTATGGCCCTAGATGAACAGGTTTGACCCCTGGACGATCCAGGGATAAACCTTAGGTCTAGCTATGGCCTTGGTTTCCCAAAAATCAAGAGCAGTGAGGTCTGTATGCTGTCTTTGGGCCTTAGGTTGTCCACCCCTCATCTAGAAGGTGTGATTCTTTGTTCTGGTGATTAATAAAATAACCTCCTGCAAATGATGTGTTTCATCGGCAGGTGCTGATGACAACTGGTGGCGGAAGAATTTGGTTCACTGGCAGCTTGTTCAGGACTCACCTCGCTTTTGTAAGCATTCCTTGATAATGACTTGTTTGGCTGTTGTTGATGTTTGTAATTAATGTGTGCTGGGAACTTCTGCCAAGGCTACATGCCAGGTGATGTTGTGTTCAATGGTATGCTGAAGCTCTGACCCATGTGGTTCATTGAGGACATTTAAAGTCCTTTGGCAAGAGACTCATTGGTTCCAGTTGGGCTCAGCTGACCCACCAAGTATATTGATCTAATGGAAGGGTGAGTCACCAACCAGACATTCCTTTACTGCCTTTTCCATTAAAGGTTTGCCACTGTATTGAATGGGGAAGCATATGAAAGTATAGACTTGTAGGATCTTCCTTTTCTTAAAAAGACCCACAAGACATTTGGGGACTTATTTGATACAGGACCTTAATTCATAGATGAATGTTTATTTTATTTATTTTATTTATTACATTTTTATACCGCCTAATAGCCGAAGCTCTCTGGGCGGTTCACAAAAATTAAAACCATAATAAAACAACCAACAGGTTAAAAGCACAAATACAAAATACAGTATAAAAAGCACAACCAGGATTTATTTATTTATTTTATTTTATTACATTTATATACCGCCCCCCAGCCGAAGCTCTCTGGGCGGTTTACAACAATTCAGGATAAAACCACGCAGCAAAATTGATATAAGATTAAAATACAGAGAACAGTAAGATTTAAGTTGAAGTTAAAATTAAATGTTAAAATACTGAGAGAATAAAAAGGCCTTCAGCTGGCGACGAAAGGAGTACAGTGTAGGCGCCAGGCGCACCTCTCTAGGGAGCTCATTCCACAACCGGGGTGCCACAGTGGAGAAGGCCTTCCTCCTAGTAGCCACCTGCCTCACTTCCTTTGGCAGGGGCTGTAGATGATCTTAAGGTCCGGGCAGGTACATATGAGAGGAGGCGTTCCTTCAGATAGCCTGGCCTCAAGCTGTTTAGGGCTTTGAATGTTAATACCAGCATTTTGAATCAGTTACCTAGGGAGGTTATGGGCTCTCCCACACTAGAGGCCTTCAAGAGGCAGCTGGACAACCCTCTGTCAGGGATGCTTTAGGGTGGATTCCTGCATTGAGCAGGGGGTTGGACTCGATGGCCTTGTAGGTCCCTTCCAACTCTACTATTCTATGATTCTAAGAACTCAGTGACGGCAGACAAGAGGTGGTAATCGTGCTGTGGAAATACTTTTCATTCCTCAGAGTCGTTCAGGAATGTCTCAGCTTTGGGGCCTTGTGGTAATGAGGTGGGATTTTGAAAGGTCTGGTAAATCTTGGGGGGGGGCATTGAAGAGTCCTCTGGGGTCTGTTGTGGAGCAGAGCCAGTTTCTGGAATTTTTCAAGGAGCCCTCAGTTTCAGGCCTTTGGGTGGCACTAGGTTCAGGTGCTTGTTTTGCTGATGATAGTAAGACCTTATCTTGGGAGGTAGCTAAACACACTTGAAAGGAAAAGGGAGTAGATGGACATAATTACAGAACCTTCATGGCAAAAGAAGGCTCACCCAATAGGCATGCCCTGACACCCACCCAAAGCCAAAAAAGAGAGGACTTCAATTCAAAAGGGTGGTGGATCATTTGTTCCTAGGACTTTCAGTACAATAATTGCTCAGTGATATGCTTGGAAATGTTGACTCCTTTTTCCATTATCTCAACTGGTTCCTGCCCAGCTGACTATCGCTTCCCGAATTTACTTTTCCGGGGCACCTCCTATCTCAGCCTTTTGTACTCCTCCTGAGAGTTGCCAAACAACACTAATTTCTTCATTTCTGAATCACCGCGAAGGCAGGTATCGCAGTGGCTTGGGAGTGGGGAATCATTGAAAACAAAGCAACCAAAAAGCAACATCTAATAGTACAAAGCAGCTCAATAACAATACAAAATTCTGATCATTCCCTCTAGTAGTGAATTTGTATGGATCACTACCTGTCAGTATTGGAAGCGATGATGAGGCACCCTAAAACAAGGGAGTGGTTTCTACAAATTTTGGGGATCTCTAGCTCCACTGAATAAATAGGTTTGTAACAGACATAGAATCATAGAATCATAGAATAGCAGAGTTGGAAGGGGCCCACACGGCCATCGATTCCAACCCCCTGCTCAATGCAGGAATCCACCCTAAAGCATCCCTGACAGATGGTTGTCCAGCTGCCTCTTGAAGGCCTCTAGTGTGGGAGAGCCCACAACCTCCCTAGGTCACTGGTTCCATTGTCATACTGCTCTAACAGTCAGGAAGTTTTTCCTGATGTCCAGCTGGAATCTGGCTTCCTTTAACTTGAGCCTGTTATTCCGTGTCCTGCACTCTTGGAAGATTGAGAAGAGATCCCAGCCTTTGGCTTGTCCTGGAAGTTTAATCATAGAGTTGGAAGGGGCACACAAGGCCATCGAGTCCAACCCCCTGCTCCATGCAGGAATCCACCCTAAAGCATCCCTGACAGATGGTTGTCCAGCTGTCTCTTGAAGGCCTCTAGTGTGGGAGAGCCCACCACCTCCCTTGGTAACTGATTCCACTGTCATACTGCTCTAACAGTCAGGCAGTTTTTCCTGATGTCCAGCTGGAATCTGGCTTCCTGTAACTTGAGCCCGTTATTCCGTGTCCTGCACTCTGGGAGGATCGAGAAGAGATCCTGGCCCTCCTCTGTGGGACAACCTTTTAAGTATTTGAAGAGTGCTATCATGTCTCCCCTCAATCTTCTCTTCTCCAGGCTAAACATGCTCGGTTCTTTCAGTCTCTCTTCATAGGGCTTTGTTTCCAGACCCCTGATCATCCTGGTTGCCCTCCTCTGAACACGCTCCAGCTTGTCTGCGTCCTTCTTGAATTGTGGAGCCCAGAACTGGACGCAATACTCTAGATGAGGCCTAACCAGGGCCGAATAGAGAGGAACCAGTACTTCACGTGATTTGGAAGCTATAGTTCTATTAATGCAGCCCCAAATAGCATTTGCCTCCTGATCAGCACCTGTGAGCTTCCATGCTGCACTGCCCAGAGAGCTTTGGCTATTGGGCGGTATAAAAATGTAATAAATAAATAAATACAGACTGATGGGATATCAGCTGATGGGGAAAATTGGAGGGAGGGGATGGCATACAGAGGCGAGAGGGAATTGTCCTTCTCAAGGTGTGATTGTGCATAATAAGTATCTGAGTAGGATGAGGTGCACATAAGAAATGTATTTGATTTGCATTTCAATGTGAGATCAACAACCTTACACTTTTGATGTGGGACGCACACTCAAATGTTTATAAACTTGCATATATTTTGGGGAAATACTGTGCAAAACCCACTTGATTCATTTAAAAGAAATTGTTTGGCCCAAAAGCGTACACAAAAAGTGCACAGAAAATTGCACGTTTTCAAGAAACGTGTACAAAACGTGCACTCAAACTAGCAATCAAAGAAGAAGAAAAAATCAGTGTGCATGAAAATATGTGAGCCTCGTGGCTGAGTGGAAATTAGAACCTGGATCTCCTGAGCCTCAGTCCAACACCTTAACCACTACACCATGCTGGCTTTGATGGCAGAGTAAATAAGACTAGTGTCTGTGAAAATGTGATGGATCTCAACTAGGGGTGTGCACGGACCCCCCAATCCGCTTCGTGGCCCGATCCTCTTTGCGCCACTCCACCCGCTCCGCTCTGCGGAGTGAGATCCGGCTTTGCCGCCGTCGCTACATGGATGGCGGTAGCGGCGGTGGCGCAAAATAAACCAAACGCCCCCGCCCCCTTACCTGCATCCATCACGGGCTTCAATTGAGGCCCCGGTTGAAGCTGGAAGAGGCCTCGGCCTTCACTTCCGCCTTCAACCGGGGCCTCAATTGAAGCCCGTGATGGAGGCAGGTAAGCGTCCCTCGTCCCTGGATGGCGGCGCCGGCAGCGCCAGATGAGTCCCCCTCCCCCCCACTTACCTGCAGGCGAAGCTCCAGATTGAGGCGATCCTCTTCGCCTCGATCCGCAGCCCCCTGACTCTCTTCGCCTTCGCCTTTTCCGGAGGCAAAGTAGGCTGCCTCGCTCCTGCTTCTCTGAACCGAAGAGAAGCAGAGCATATCCCTAATCTCAACCCTTTCTCTATTGTTAACTTCTTCCTTATCTAGAAGACTCCAAATGTAGCACATTTCACACCTGTTACATTGTTGCTGTTGTCATTCTTAAATGCCCTTTTAATTCCCCACCCACTCCATAAAACAGGGGTGGGCTACTTAAGGACTTCCAGATGTTTTGGCCTACAGCTCATACTAGCCCTACCAGCTGAGCCAACAGTGAGGGAGAGTTGTATGCCAAAACATCTGGAGAGCCCAAGTTGCCCTTACCTGAAAACAGATGCAGATGAAATAAGATGGGATCCTTGCTCTGAGTCACACCTTGAAGACCGGAACCTGTTGATGCTCTATCATGGTGGGGTGTATGTTTTGAAGACTATTTGGAAATTGCAACCAGCTTAGCAACTGTCCAGAGTTAGCCACGGGGAATGTACGATGACTGTTTTGAATGACTTTCACCAGCAACCACTTAAGGTGGACTTACCAAACCTGGGACACTCCAGATGCGTTGGCCTACTTGTATATTTTCTAAAGTAGCCACAAGAGGGTGCTGTTTGCTCTCATTTGGAAATCTACCCTTGGTAGGAATATATCAGAAATTTGTTTCAGTTCCTTTTTTTTTAATCAAGATTTTACCCAATCCGCACAGTCTAGACCAAAACCAGACTTGGAGGCAATCTGTTTTTGAAGTCTGTATATTTCTGAACTTTTAACGTGATTCATGGACTAAAAATAGTGGGGCATTTGAAAGCATGCATACATTTCAAACAAGAATACATTTCTAAATGAGTACAATTTAAAAAATGTGTACTTTTTAAAAAATGTATGTTTGGAAGAACCTGCACAGAAATACACATCGATTTTCAGTGCTTAACCCTTGCCATCAAATTTCGCAATCTGATACTGGCTCCAGTTGGAACAAGCTTCAGGATGGAAGTCGGGGAAATTTGGCGCATTTGCATTTTGCTGATTTGCACATTCACAATTAGGAGCAGGGGGAATTGGCACCATTTGGTTTCTGACTTGATATGCAGATTTCTTCATAAACTGGATGAAGAGAACTTGAGTTTTGTTTTTGTTTTTTAAAAAAGGGGGAGAAAGTAAAATTGATGTATTAATATATTGTTGGGTTTTAAAAATGCTTTGGAGACCTTTGGATGATTGACAATCTTAATATTTTTTTTAAAATCAATAACATATGAATAAACTCTGCTTTCCCCATCAGTTCTTGTTCCTTCTTTTCTGTAATCTGAGTTTGAGTTTGTGGATCTTTCTTTCTTTCTTTCTTTCTTTCGACAAAGAGAATGATACCAAAAGAATCACACAGCAACAACAAGGCAACATATATATAACTTTTTAATGTATTGGTAGATCATTTAAGGCTAACAATAAGCAAAACTTTGGCATTAGGGTATGATTAAAAATGATTTTAGCAGCATAAGCCTAGGCGTTTTCAATCCTAACTAATATCCTACACACCTTTATTTATAAATAAGTCCTCATCTCCTCAATAAAGAATCATCTACATTAGTGTGGGTGCATAGGGTATGTTCTCATAGGTTATAAAACTAAAATTGTGCCCCCCTCCACTTCCTAAATACCCTTCTAACATATAGATAAAGACGATTGGATTACAGGGAACAGAAAAACCTTCTGCAGTGTTACCACGAGGCCAAACAGTCCATACTGGGCTAGGTGGAGGATCATTTGCTGTGGTATATATCGTAATTTCCTTTGGTTCTTATTTCCATGAAAGTAAAAAGCTAGAAGAGCAGGGATGGGGCAATCTTCAAAGCCTTGAATTGCTTGCTGTCTGCTGGCAAGGATTTTATTTTATTTGGAAGTGGGTGGTTGAGAGCATTCAAAAATGGCATCCCTCTCCTCCAATAGGACGGGGTGTCCATTTGGACATCTCGGGAGTCTTCCAGGTCATTTCACTCAGGTGAAGACGATTCTCCCCTTCCTGAAAAGCCACTGGGCTGCCTCCTACTTGGCATAGCACGACTTAAAGGTTTTAGAGGCCGTGTACTGGTACATTTTGCGAGGCGGAAAGCATCGAGAGGGGGAAGGGAATCCCTGGCGTGCTCCTGAAGGCGGGCCACACTGCAGGGGGCACCGGGTCACGGGTGGCGGCATGAAATGAGGGGGGCATGGCGGGCTGCATTTCTTGGCATGATGTGGCAGAGGACTTTTAATGCCGCGAGGCTCGTGACCCGGGCTGGCGCACGGCGAGGTGCATTTGTCACCGCCCTTGGCGTCACAGGACTCGACGCACTTCACGTCGCAGGGAGCGGGAGATTTGGGGGCACACGGCTCCGATGGCTGCGCGTCGCATTTCACCCCGCAGGGCTCCGGCCCCCTCGTGGCAAATGGCGGGGGATTCCTGGTGATGCACGTGGCATGTTTCAGCGTGATGCACTGGGGCCCTTGGCCGACACACGGCCCTGGACCTGGGAAGCAGTGTTGGATCCTACATTGGTGGCTGTAGAAAGACATCACTGGGCAGGGCGGAGGATCCTGGAAGGACATGTTAGGCGGCAGAGGATCAATGGGGTGAAAAAGCAGCATTGCCCAAACCTCCTTTCTCTGTAGCCAGTACCCTTCCCACTGGAGATCCCTCACCTGTTTTACAACACTGGGGTGGGGTTGGGGAAGCCATGGTCCCTTTTGAAAAGAAAAGGATGCCTTCCCAGCCCTGGACGTGGGCAGAGGCTTTAGGAAAGAAGAGGCCACGTGGACCACATTAAAGGACTATCTAGTCCCACATCCTGTTTCTTACAGTGGCCAAATGGATGGCTGTGGGAACACCACAAGCCATGTAGAAATTCAACCATCCTCTCCTATTTGTCTCCTGCACCTGACTTTTACAGGTATTACCTGTGTCATAGTGAAGAGGTGTAGACAGCTCCATCGAAGAACATAGGAACTACCCTGCTGGGTCAGACTGAACCAACCATCTTGTTTTCCTCCCTGTCGCTAAGCTGCTGTTTCCATGAAGCCCACAGGTAGGGCATGGAGGCAAAATCCCAATCCCACTGCACCTCCCCAGCAAGTACTACTACTCAGTGATATATTGTCTCTCAGTCTGGAGGCACCGTATAATGATCAGGCGTACAGACACCAATGGATGCCCTCCTGCTCCTCCACAAATTGGTCTAATCTGCTTTTAAGGCTGGTTAAGGTGGTTGCCATCATCACACTTTGCATCTCTGAGCTCCACAACTTTATGATACACTGATGAATTATTATTCTCTCTCTTCCCCACCCCTTGATTCTTCTCTCCATCATTCCACTTCTTCTCCCCCCCTCTCTCTCCCTCTCTCTCCCGGAAGAACCTAAGGAGAACCATGCTCTCTCTCGGAAGAACCTAAGGAGAGCCATGCTCTCTCTTGGAAGAACCTAAGGAGACCTACGCTCTCTCCCGGAAGAACCTAAGGAGAACCATGCTCTCTCTCGGAAGAACCTAAGGGGAGCCATGCTCTCTTGGAAGAACCTAAGGAGAGCCATGCTCTCCCGGAAGAACCTAAGGAGAGCCATGCTCTCTCCCAGAAGAACCTAAGGAGAACCATGCTCTCTCTCGGAAGAACCTAAGGAGAGCCATGCTCTCCCGGAAGAACCTAAGGAGAGCCATGCTGGATCAGATCAAGGCTCCATCTAGTTCAGCATTATGTTCACCTAGAAGATAGCTAGCTCCCCACAGGAAACCCACAGGTAGGACATGGGTGCAATAGCATTCATGTGGTTATGCTCCCTCTCTCTTTTCTCCACACCATGCATAATGTTAAAACATCTATCATAGTACACCCAGTCTGTTTTTCTCCCCACCCCATTCCAAAGAGCCCCCCACACTTTGTCTTGGCTTTCCTCATCAGGGATGGGGGATATTTCATTCACATTTGAATGCAGACATACCTAATAATTTAGCACTTTTTTACTAATACACATCCCAGTTATCCTTCAAAATGTGCATGTCTCCAACATTTTGCGATGGAGATTTCTCATCAAAACATACATACAAAAGTGTGCATACCAGACACATATTATGCATTTTCATGAAAGCATTTTTTTTTAAAAAAAGTCCTCAATATTTAGGATGAATCAAAATTAAGACTGAAAAATATTCTCAAGGTTTGGGATGAGCTGGATATAAGATTGGAAACAATATGGTATTGAAATAAATTGAAATATACAGATGTGTTCACCCCTATTCCTCATAGGTAGGGATGGATGAATTGCAGGGATTCTCTGAACACCACTTTGAAATCCAGCTTGGGTCATTTCTCATGCTCACTTGAGATCTGTTTTGGTTTTGTTTCAATGGGAAAAGTACACATATTGAATAGGAGATATGTGCATTTTCAAAAAGAGTGCACCTAAATCTGCTCTCCCCCAACCACCTGTAGAATAGGGTGACCCTATGAAAAGGAGGACCGGGCTCCTGTATCTTTAACAGTTGTATTGAAAAGGGAATTTCAGCAGGTGTCATTTGTATATATGGGGAACCTGGTGAAATTCCCTCTTCATTACAACAGTTAAAGCTCAGAGGCTGTGTTTTTTTAATGAACTGTGAGCTAGGCAAAATGCAAGTATCTATAATATGGTGGCCATATGAAAAGGAGGACAGGGCTCCTGTATCTTCAACAGTTATATTGAAAAGGGAATTTCAGCAGGTGTCGTTTGTATATATGGAGAACCTGGTGAAATTCCCTCTTCATCACAACAGTTAAAGCTGCAGGTGCCCTGCCCTCTTTTAAATCTGGTCACTCTAGTATAGCTCCTGCAGCTTTAACTGTGTTGATGAAGAGGGAATTTCACCAGGTTCTCCATATATAAAAATGACACCTGCTGAAATTCCCTTTTCTATGCAACTGTTAAAGATACAGGAGCCCTGACCTCCTTTTCATATGGTCACCCTACTGTCGAATAAAGCATGAAGATTCACTTCTTAAAAAAGAAAAAAGAAAAAAGCACATTTTTTAAAGTGCACATTTTTCCAACGTAAAAGCAAATTTGAGAAACAGTGAAGTCCCCTCCCCAAAAAAGATTCTCTTGCTGTTCTTTAGGATTGCAAATGAGGCATGTCTGTATGATTTGAAAATAAATGAAATCCCTGTACATCCCTACCCACAGACAAGTTGCTCCACCCCCTGAACGGTTCAGCTTCTCCCTTTCTGTGCCTTTCTCAACCATACTGTCTCCTAGAAGGACTTACCTTGTTGTGGTGGTAGAATACTCCGTGCGTGTGTCTCTGGGACCAATGGGCAGGTGGAAGCAGTTATATATGGGCTTCCTTGGCCAACCTGGAGGCCAACGTGTGACAGCATGGAGGACCCGAGGTACTAATTAAAGACGCCCTCAAAGTGCGCTTACAAGCATCATTTCTTTTTTTGGGCCTCCACTAAAAGCTGACATTCCACTCCAGCTCCTAGACCCCATATAAAAATCCA
The DNA here is from genome assembly GCF_023053635.1 of Elgaria multicarinata webbii. Lineage (NCBI taxonomy): Eukaryota > Metazoa > Chordata > Lepidosauria > Squamata > Anguidae > Elgaria > Elgaria multicarinata. Next base: position 7,573,407 of record NC_086191.1, on the reverse strand, counting down.
ACAGTGCCTTTGTAAACTCTGCAACAACTCCTTTGATTTTGGAATGGAAGATGTTTTATAGGACACAGTCACCATTTTACTGGCTTTGCAGGCATGTCCACGCAAGGCCTCCTGGCACCATTTCCTTGGCAGAAATGAAATGTCCTATTTAAACCTAACCCAGTGGAAGTTAGGTCACAGAATAATAGAATAGGAGAGTTGCCATCGAGAGTTGCCATCTAATGCCATCGAGTCCAACTCCCTGCCCAATGCAGGAATCCACCTTAAAGCATCCCTGACAGATTTATTTCAAAGATTTATATGCCATCTTTGCTATGGCAGCAGACTTCCAAACAGTAACATGAATATGAAATCACAATCTATCAAGAACTTAAGTAGAACTACCCAGGGATTGACAAAGCAGTCCATGTCAGTTCCACATGTATTCAATCATAATTTGAATCTGTCTGAATTCCACATCAATTTGCATTTTCAAAACATGAAAAAATATATTCATCTTCAAAGATGTCTTTTTGTAGGCAACTTTCCTTAATACACACATTTTGTACACGTCTGTTCTGATATATGCATTCTTGTATGCAACTTTCCTTAATATACTCATTGTAAGCTGATGGATAATTATGTCCTTATCCACTTATTTGTCCATGATGAAGGAAGCATTAGCTTTCAATACCATCTTTTCCTGCACCCACTGATGTCGCTGGACATATTTCAACGTCATCCTGACATAGAGCACATCACAGATTTCCAGCCTTGATGGAACACAGTTCTGTGTGATTGTAGCCATTTTGTGACCTACTTTGAAGGACTTGCATGTGTGTGAGTCAACCTAACCAACACCGTAGAACACTTTTAGAAGTGGCTCAATTCAGTTGCAAAGCTCATAAAGGCCTACCTATAACCACAACCGTGAAGCTATGGCGTTTCAATTTTTTACGAGTGCTTCGGATGCCCTTTAAAATCTCTCTTTACCAAGATCTCCAGAGAAGGATGTTTTATTACGCATCAGCATATATATCACATTTTAAAGTCATAGCTACTGATGAGGGCAGAAACCAAAATGTTCAGCTCTAAATATATTTTGAAATTACGTGGGGTGGGAGAGAGAGAGAGAGAGAGAGAGAGAGAGAGAGAGATATGATACTTTGGCAGTTTCTACACCTGCCTTCCCCCACCCCCCCGGGATCATCTCTGTGCATGCAAATGACACACGGGATCCCAGGAGCAGGCAGGGATGATCCCTCCATTTTCCTGGGATAACCCTTAGGTATAGAAAGGCCCTTTGTGTTCATAAAATTATAGAATAGTAGATTTGGAAGGGCCCTGTTAGGCCATTAAATCTAACCCCATGCTCAATGCAGGAATCCACCCTAAAGCATACCTGACAGATGGTTGTCCAGCTGCATCTTGAATGCCTCCAGTGTGGGAGAGCCCACAACCTCCCTAGGTAGCTGATTCCACTGTCGCACTGCTCTAACAGTCAGGAGGTTTTTTCTGATGTCCAGCCGGAATCTGGCTTCCTGTCACTTGAGCCCATTATTCCGTGTCCTGCACTCTGGGAGGATCGAGAAGAGATCCTGGCCCTCCTCTATGGGACAACCTTTCAAGTACTTGAGGAGTGCTATCATGTCTCCCCTCAATCTTCTCTTCTCCAGGCTCAACATGCCCAGTTCTTTCAGTCTCTCCTCATAGGGCTTTGTTTCCAGACCCCTGATCATCCTGGTTGCCCTCCTCTGAACATGCTCCAGTTTGTCCAAAGCATCATTAGGGATGCTTTGGATATTTTTCCCTGGATCTGAAATACAGGTTCTTGTACCTGAGTGGAACTGATGTGATAGGAATCCCTCAGTTCTTCCATTCTGATTCCCCCCCCCCCTGGAATCTTGTACACTTTCTCGGTTGCTGCAGTTTTAATCTTCAATGACTTAAATACCAGATGCACTGATATCAGTCATCTCAGGAATGCAAGGGGAACAGTTTTGTTCAGCTCCTCAAGATTTCTCAAGGGAATTATAGCCTACTGACATTTTCATGGCCAAGACCATCCAACAAGCCTCCTTGGGATAGCTGCCAGCAGGTGGCAGTGTTGCCTGCATCCACAGAGAGAGCACGCAACACTGCATTGGCTCTTTCGTAATGTTCTTCCTATCTTCCACCCTGATGCCACAGATATATTTGTGGTGCAAAACTGGCAAACTGGCTAGGCGAGACAGGTCTGGGTGACCATACCTGCTGTGTCACTTACTACTGGCTTCCCCAGGATCGTCTATTTACGTTATCTATTACAAACTTCTAATACCCCACCCTTCAAGCTTTTGTGTTGATTTGTTTGTTTGTTGTTTTTTAGGTTGCAAAATGGGTTCTGTATTAACATTTAAAACATTATTATTATGTTTTATCAGAGCCTGCTTCATTTGGACACCCCACCCCCACAGGGCTAATAGCTTCCAAATCACGTGAGGTCCTGGTTCCTCTCTATTCGGCCCTGGTTGGGCCTCACCTAGAGTATTGCGTCCAGTTCTGGGCTCCACACTTCAAGAAGGACGTAGACAAGCTGGAGTGTGTTCAGAAGAGGGCAACCAGGATGATCAGGGGTCTGGAAACAAAGCCCTATGAAGAGAGACTGAAAGAACTGGGCATGTTTAGCCTGCTTTTATCAGTATGCCGCCCTGAAATCTTATTGATATAGGGCGGGATATAAATATTTATATTAATTAATATTCTCAATTAATAATTTATTTATTTATTTATTTAATTACATTTATATACCGCCCCACAGCCGAAGCTCTCTGGGCGGTTTACAACATTTAAAAATAGTAAACATTAAAAGTATACAATTTAAAACCACACACACACACACATAAAAACAGTATAAAAACAACAGTATCCATTTAAAAACAACAATTGTGGGGTCCATTAAAAACAAACTTAACGTTGTTAAATGCTGTTAAAATGCTGTTAAAAATGCCTGGGAGAAGAGAAAAGTGAGAAAAGTAATAATTGAGAATATTAACTCTCAAATATTTCTTCGCATTCGAAAAATACATGAATGCCGATGGGGGGGGGGAAGGTTGCAATTGGGCCGCTTTAGCCTATGAGGGAAAATTGGTGGAACTTGGGAACCTAATGCAAATTTGAGGTTCTTTTTGTGCAACTTTAATGTTAGATCCTGTCCTCATTGTGCAATGTTCCCATTTGCACAAGCCAAACGAAGATTGCACAAATCGAGGAGAGATGAGCATCGAACCAATGTCGAAAGCATCTTGGTCAATTTGACCGTCATTCATTTGCATAGCCCTACCTTTGAGAATGCATTCTCTTTTTGCATTCTGTCCTGTTTCAGTGCTCATCTTCTGGTTTTTGTGAACAGAAAATGTGGCCACCTAATTGCTCAAATCTTAGCTCCGTACAATCCACAAACAAGTTTAAAATCTCTAGTCCCAATACGTAAGAACATAAGAAGTCCCATGGTGGATCAGACTGAGGGTCCATCTAGTCCAGCACTCTGTTTGCAAGGTGGCCAATCAGCCATTGACCAGGGACCAACAACCCTCCCACCCATGTTCCCCAGCAAGTGGTAGACACAGGCTTACTGCCTCGAATACTGGAGAACAGCACCCTCCATCTATGTTCTCCAGCAAGTGGTGCACATAGGGAGGGTGACCATATGAAAAAGAGGACAGGGCTCCTGTATCTTTAATAGTAATGTAGAAAAGGGAATTTCAGCAGGTGTCAATTGAAGCACGTGTCAATCATAACAGTTAAAGCTGCAGAAGCCCTGCCCTCTTTTGTATCTGGCCACTCTACTATAGCTAGTGTAGCTTTAACTGTTGTGATGAAGAGGGAATTTCACCCTCTTCAATTGACACCTGCTGAAATTTCCTTTTCCACTTTACTGTTAAAGATACAGGGACCCTGTCCTCCTTTTCATATGGTCACCCTACACATAGGCATACTGCCTCTGATACTGGAGGTAGAACGTAGCTAACAGGGCTAGTAGCCATTGATAGCCTTCACCTCCAGGAATTTATCCAGAACCTAGGTGAACTCTAGTGCTTACGCCCATCCTTTGTATGATCTGCCCATTAGTGCCTACTCTCTCCTTCTGTTCTTCAACCAGTTTCTGGTCCATAAGAAGCCTCTTATACCATGACTGTCAACTTTGTACAGGAGCTTTTGTGAAGAACTTCCTCAAACAACTTTTGAAATACCCATTTTAGCTTCGCCTCCAGGGGGCAGTCAAGGATTATCTTTTAGATCCAGTCATAGTGTCCAACTCCTGCAGTCCACTGTTTTCTGTCTTAATTATTCCAAATGCTTCCCCAGAAGTAATGTATTTGCACGTCTCTTTAATTAATGTCTCTTGAGTCCCAGCGACAAAATACAGAGACGGAGAATGCCATTGCGTGGGAATTTCTGGGTGAGATCCAGATGAAGTTAGCCATGCTTTTGTCCCTTTGAAATCAATGGGGCTACAGTTAGCCATGACTAACTAACAGCACTAAAATTGGACCAACTTATTATGAATCCAAAACTCTTTTTTTTTAACGGAATGGAGATAGGTGTCAAATTATTTTAATCCAATTTGTTTAATACATATGTGGGCAATTTGTGGACCACCAGGTCTTTTGGCAAATGGGCTCCATCATCCTTCAGCATTGGGATGTTGGCTGGGGTGATGGTAGTGCTAGGCCAAAACATCTGAAAGGTTAAGTGTTGCCCATCCCAGGGATAATCTGCTTTAAACATAATGCAGTGTTCGTTGGGTTGTTTGTGTGCTGGATGGTTGTTTGTGCAATGAAGACAGTTATGATTTGCAAACATTTTCAGAGAAAATATGCTGGCATTCCCTTTTGTGATGTGTGAAGTCAAATGGAATTCTTCTATGGTCCTACCACAAAGACTTTGCAGGTTGTCATCATCTTGAATTCCTTGTTAGATGTATGGTGGGCCATGGATCCCATCCCAAATTATGGCTAGCAGGATACCACAACACTAACACTGTTGACAGAACAGTGTTAGTGTTTCAAATACTTAAAAGGTTGTCACACAGAGGAGGGCCAGGATCTCGTCTCGATCCTCCCAGAGTGCAGGACACGGAATAACGGGCTCAAGTTAAAGGAAGCCAGATTCCGGCTGGACATCAGGAAAAACGTCCTGACTGTTAGAGCAGTGCGACAATGGAATCAGTTACCTAGGGAGGTGGTGGGCTCTCCCACACTAGAGGCCTTCAAGAGGCAGCTGGACAGCCATCTGTCAGGGATGCTTTAAGGTGGATTCCTGCATTGAGCAGGGGGTTGGACTCTATGGCCTTGTAGGCCCCTTCCAGCTCTGCTATTCTATGATTCTATGTTTCTGGGATGACCTTCACTTGTATGGTATAATTTGCTTTATCTAGGCATAGATAATGACTCAATGGCCTTATTTATTTATTTATTTATTTATTTATTTATTTAAAACATTTATATCCCGCCCTATATCAATAAGATTTCAGGGCGGCATACAGATAAAAGCATACAGTATAAAACAGTAGATATACGCAGCTAAAAACAAATTAAACCATAAACCAAGTTAAAACAGTATATAATTTAAAAGAACTAAAACTATTAAACCAGTTATTGGCCCCTTCCAGCTCTACTATTCTATGATTCTATAAGAATAATTTAAACTACTGGGGAATCCAAGGGAAATTTAAGAAGCAGGGAACAGAGAGTAATCTAGAGCAGGCTTGGGGCAGAAGGTAGATCAACTTCTAATGGTAGATCTCAGAGTGATTTGTAATAGATTGGTGAGGATTAGCACTGCTAAACTACTGAAAAAGAACGTGGGGGAAAGGGAGGTTAGATTTTGTAGGAAAGGACGTGTGATGTGAGGTTTGTTCCGGCATTGATCAGGAATTCCTGGGCTGAGCATGAACATCCTGTTCCTTCATTCTTATTGTATATCTGCCTGCCAGAAACAGAACTTTGCAAGTAAAATAGATACACAGATAAAAACTAAAGACAGCCCACTCTAGGTCTATGGATGTATGGCCTCCCCCATGTCAACCACGCTTTTGCTAGCTTCATCAAAACTCACTTGCTTTGCTGTGCAATTCTTCTGATGCTTCACCGAAATAGAATCCTAATGTCAGGTATATGGTTCAAGTATATGGTTCAGGTATATGGTTCAGGGAGTGAAAAAAACAAGCCAGAGGCAGGGGCGGAACCAAGGATAATCTTTGCAAAATATTATTGGTATGAAAAAGGTTTAATGAAGGTGCCTACACGTTTCGGACAAAAAACGTCCTTCCTCAGGGCTTATTCAAGAAGGTTTTACAATTGTTTGCTCATTGAAATCTCAACGAAATCTTCTGATGCTTCACTGAAATAGAATCCTAATGTCAGGTATATGTTTCAAGCAAGACTGGGAAGCCTTGCGGGTTGTAAGTAGATTTAATTAGAACTAGTTTGGAATGTCTGTGTGACCTTATCTCTGTCAGGATTCTCAGGAAAAGAGTTCAATCCCTCTCCCTCGGCCTTGAGACTGTAAAGTTTCCCTGGGAACTTGAGAATGCTAGCAAGGTGGGGAGGGCTTGTTGAAGGAGTCACAACATCATCTTGGTGGGTTGAGCAGTGACCCCCTGTTTGCACACGGGCATGGCTTATGGGTGATTTTGAGGTAGGCCTACACCTCCCTTTATAAGCTGGAACAAAGGCAAGGAGCCTTTGCTAGGATCATCTTTTGACTCATGGCCTGAAATCCCTCCCTGTTTGGATCCATCACCATTGGGACTGTGAAAGCACTCTACATATGAACTCTTTCCCTGAGAATCCTGAGAGAGTTGAGTTTGCACAGACATTCCAAACTAGTTCTAATTAAATCTACCTACAACTTGCAAGGCCTCCTGGCCTTGCTTGAACCCTGTACCTGAGCGACAACTTCACCCAGTACTGGCTATGGGATGAATCAGGACATCGGAATTTTTTTCAGTGTGAAGGGTGATTTAATTTCAGAGAAGGTATTGTGGACCAGTGGTGGGTGGAGCCAAAGGAAATAGGGGCCAAAACACCCAACATACCTAATACATAAAAAACACACCAGCATTTTTTAGCTTAAAGCTCTTACTGCCATAACTATGTCTTATGAGAGGCATCTTAAACCTTCAGAATGGAGAAATGAAACCCTGTAAAAGCTAGCAGTCAAGGAAAAATGGTGGATCAGAGGGGAAGGGGAGTATTGCCACCCAGATGGACCGACTGGGCTTGAGGTTGAACACCTTGGTATGAAATAAAACCAAGAGACCCATTTTTTTTATGATGCAAGGAAGATTTTAATGGAAGAAAATAAAAGATACAAACAACTGGAGAGAGAGAGAAAAGAGCAATACAGAATGTAACAGTTATATTGACAGAATTTCAGTAAACCCCATCAGTCATTGCACCACTGGAAGAGGCTAAGACATTAGACATTTTACTGAGAATTAATATAGAGGAGATGAATAGATAATAACCCATTGTTGGTCTAGAGGAGAGAACAAGAAACATGTATGTGGGCAAGGAAATCACAGAGGGTAGCAACACTCAACAATTTCAGAAAGGGTGGTTGGGTGCTCAATGCTCTGTGAAGTCCTGTCCACATTGGTCAGTTGAGTCATCTTCCATTCCGAAGTGTTCCGTGGTTTGGGGATTCTCCATAAGGGCTTAACATGGGCTACAGCATGGGTCGCAGCATGTGGTATCCACTCGGCCACAATGGGCAGTGCTGCACAGGTACCCAGCTGGGAGGATCACATCATATCCTGGGTAGGCAATGTCGACTCTCATGCCTGGGCCTTGGCCTCCACTTCCGCTTCCACCTCCGTAACCTCCAGAGCCACCGCAGGGTGAGCAACAAGGTGCACAACATTCAGAGGCGCACACAGAGCGGCAACACACTCGGGTGTCGCAGTGGGAGATGAGACGTGGACCCGGGACAATCAGGGAGCAACCGCCGGGTTGGACGTGCACGCTGGAGGTGCTGCCGGTGTCAACCAGCACACCACCGCCACCAGCACCGCCTCCACCCCCGCCCCCATATCCGCCCCCATATCCGCCCCCACATCCAGAACTGCAACCAGTTCCACAGCAGGCCATCTTGAGGAAGTGAAAAGGAATCTGGGGAGCCAAACAAAATCCAGAAGTAAAAAATGAGTTGCAAGCATCCAAATAATATTCCGCTCCTCCCATTTCTGGAATGTTCTCCATTTTGTAATGGAAGGATGAAGTGCAAAAGCAGGGAATGTTTCCCAATGGGGCTTTTAAGATGTCGCACTAAGGCATTCGTTGGTTTGTTTATTTATTTATTGGATTTCTATGCCATGGTTAGGCTGCTAACCCATTTGCAGCAAATGGTTAGTGAGGGTGTTTAAACCATATGGCGGCCATGGTTAGGACGTCATCTTAACAGGGTCAATATTGAGTCTGGTACAGTTTTTGAGTTACCCTTAGACAACTTGGCCTAGAGCACTAAATGAGCTTTTTGTAAAATTGTATTTATTTATTTATTTATTTATTCATTCATTCATTCATTTCTATACCGCCCAATAGCCAAAGCTCTCTGGGCGGTTCCTGCTCATAGGAGTTCCCAAGTTCATAGGCCTATATCTTAATTTAAGTGGTGGTTAACCAACATTGGAGGGCTGTTTTCTGCACACCCAGCTTCCCTGGCTGTCGAATGACAGAAACAGGATATTTCCTGTTTTGAATCTTTGATTTGATTCAGGAGGGTGTTTTTTGTCTTGAGCTTTTAATGTTCTTGGACATCCTACCCTAGGCAGATACTGGAAAATGCCATGGATGGCATTGATTCCTGCACTAAGCAGGGGGTTGGACTCGATGGCCTTATAGGCCCCTTCCAACTCTAGTATTCTATGATTCTATGATGTCAAACAGGGACATTGATCCTTGGAGGCTTTGGAAAACTGCTGCCTATCATCCATGTTGTCTACCATTTCAATTCAAAGTCAACAGGGGTAGCAAAAGCCTACGTCTCCTCTCATCATGTCTCTCGCTGAAATAGTCCCACCATATTCATTTGAACCTTTAGTACTCAAGCAATTGAGCAATTCCACACAGTATATGAGTCATAAAGCAAACTATCAACATGAACGAATAATTTCCCACCAACTTTCGTTAATTCTGAATGCTGACCCTTTTTGAGCCTATCAGCATCATATAGCGGGCATAAATCCAACAGGTGCAGCTTTCCTCCCAAGTGAAATGATTGAAAGCTTCAGTTCTGGATTTATGCCTGCCACACATTTTTTTTAAGAGGCAGAGAACCCTAGCTAGGAAAAACGAAATGCACACACCACATGAAACAGAGAGTTTGGGCTATTGGGCGGTATAGAAATGCAATAAACTTATAAATGAAAAAACAAATAGAATCTCATTTTATCATACTTACTTGAGTTAACTGTTTGTAGAGATGCTGGTGGAAGGAACCAGTGTTGATGGAAATGGTTTGGACTCCCAGTCCTTATATATGGTTTTGGCTCGTGATGTATGATGCTTAGACATGCCAAAACCTTCAATTACTGATGAGCTTTGCAGTAAACCTAACATCTTCAAAGCATTGTAATTGTTTTTACTTGCTGCTTGTGAGCTATTCTGAGACCCATATAATATGTTAGGCATATTACACCTCATGGATTTTTTTTCTTTTTATAGATCGATACAGCACTTCTATTCTGGGAGTCATTAGACTGGGCTTCCCCCCGCCCCCCTTGCACACATAATAAGAAAGAATGCTAAATGTATGCTGAAAAACTATGTCATGCAAACGTTTCAACTTGAGTTCCTCAAGACCAGGGATGAACCTGATGGTAACTGATTTGACGTGCATCAGATGTGGAGTTGGGGTTGACAACTTATTGGTTAGGGTGACCCTATGAAAAGGAGGACAGGGCTCCTGTATCTTTAACAGTTGCATAGAAAAGGGAATTTCTGCAGGCGTCATTTGTATATATAGGGAACCTGGTGAAATTTCCTCTTCATCACACCAGTTAAAGCTGCAGGTACCCTGCCTTCTTTTAAATCTGGTCAGTCTAGTATAGCTCCTGCAGCTTTAACTGTTGTGATGAAGAGGGAATTTTACCAGGTTCTCTATATATACAAATGACACCTGCTGAAATTCCCTTTTCTATGCAACTGTTAAAGATACAGGAGCCCTGTCCTCCTTTTCATAGGGTCACCCTATTATTGGTGCTATTATTTGAATGCAGGAAGTCCCAGATTGAGCACAATATTTTTAGTATAAAGGTGGGATAAACATTATTCTGATAATTATATATATCAGGGGTGCAGAGCGTTTTTCAGTATAAGGATTGAGTTCCATTTTGGAGGAGCTTTTGGTGGGCAGGTTCCACTGGTGGGTGGGGCAAAGGCAAAGGGGAGGAGCCCAAAACACTCACATATTTCCATGCAAAGCTCTTACCACCAGTGATGAAGCCTTGGGTGAGGCATTTCAAGCTTTCACAGTAGAAAGAATATGCATAAAGCAGGGAGGATGGGGGACCACCAAATCATAGAATCATAGAATAGCAGAGTTGGAAGGGGCCTACAAGGCCATCGAGTCCAACCCCCTGCTCAGTGCAGGAATCCACCCTAAAGCATCCCTGACAGATGGTTGTCCAGCTGCCTCTTGAAGGCCTCTAGTGTGGGAGAGCCCACAACCTCCCTAGGTAACTGATTCCATTGTCATACTGCTCTAACAGTCAGGAAGTTTTTCCTGATGTCCAGACGGAATCTGGCTTCCTTTAACTTGAGCCCGTTATTCCGTGTCCTGCACTCTGGGAGGATTGAGAAGAGATCCTGGCCCTCCTCTGTGTGACAACCTTTTAAGTATTTGAAGAGTGCTATCCTGTCTCCCCTCAATCTTCTCTTCTCCAGGCTAAACAGGCCCAGTTCTTTCAGTCTCTCTTCATAGGGCTTTGTTTCCACACCCCTGATCATCCTGGTTGCCCTCCTCTGAACACGCTCCAGCTTGTCTGTGTCCTTCTTGAACTGTGGAGCTCAGAACTGGATGCAATACTCTAGATGAGGCCTAACCAGGGCCGAATAGAGAGGAACCAGTACCTCACGTGATATGGAAGCTCTACTTCTATTAATGCAGCCCAAAACAGCATTTGCCTTTCTTGCAGCCATATCACACTGTTGGCTCATATTCAGCTTGTGATCTAATGATTAGTGGCTCAGGTGGGAAAGGAGATGGGACCTGATCAAAAAGGATAAGGAAGTTCTCCCGCTTCCTCTGAGAGGAACATGTAATCTATTTTTTGACATGAGATGAAATTATGGAAGAAGAGAAAGCTGAGGTGCATCATGCTTCCTCTTTGCCTCCAGGCTGATATAACAACCCACACTGCCCCCTACTGGACTGTAGCTTCTCAGGGTCTCTGGAAGGACCAAGCTATGTAGAAATCCTATGTCCTTGCTTGTCACCAATATTGGGTACCAGTACAATTTAAAAGCAATTTGTAATAGGTCAGATAATGATGAGGTTGACGGTGATGACGATCCCGTATTTAGTACTTGAAGAATTAAACTGAGTTAAGTTAGACTATCTATGGGACATTATCTGTGAAAGAAGCTAATTTGAATTTCCCAAACGAATGTGCAAATGGGAACTCAAGTATCCTTAGTTGTTCACACGTCTCCAAATTTCATAATGCAGTTTTCCGATCAAATCTGAATATATTAGGGGAAATTGTGTGCAAGAATGTGTACATTAGGCCAAATAGCATACCAAAAAAAAGGCATATATTATGGGGAAGTGAATCAAAAATGCATCTATTTTTGAGAAATGCATACAAATGTGCATTTTGTGTTAGTGCAAACTGGTGTGGAAATAGGACTGAAGAAATCACGCTTGGGGGTGGGGAAGTGAATGTTATAGAAAGTGAAACAGACAGATCAACGCAGCTCTAATGATGAGGTGCAATGTTTAGATAAATGGAGGGTGATATTCCAGGCTTTCTCAAACTTCCTTTTGTGCACTGAATTTGACTTTGTGCTATTTTCACATGTAACAATTTAGATGCAAGGTAATATTCCAGCCTTACCCAACCTGGTGCCCTAGAGATGTTTTGGACCTCAATTCCCATCAGCCTCAGCCATCCTGGGCAATGGCCAGGGATGCTGGAAGATGTGGTTGAAAAGATCTGGAGGGCACCAGGTTGGGGAAGGCTGATCATACAATAACCATATACGTATGCAACACCATCATGAAAACATTCATACTTGCATTCTTCAAGGCTTGGGGGATCTTTTTGGAATTTGGTTGGCTGTGTAGAGAACAAATAAAGGGAGCTGCCCTCCAAAAAACAAAAACAAAAAACAACCAACCCAACTCCAAATTCACCCAGGGATAGATGAGAATGTAATGCTCTGTTCAAAGCTCCAAACGTGAAGGGGATAGCAAAATATTCACTACATGTTGAACATGTACTCACATTCATCTCATTCCCAGTTCCAAGTTTGAATTTTGACAAATTTTCAAATTTGCACAAATTTCCTTAGTAGGCTGAACCAACCTCACTTTAGCCTCTGGAGGGAATTGGCACAAATTTGGAGATTAGCGCAAATTTGGGGAGAGCTGTGTAAATTGCAGCATGATTTGGGCAAGTTTCCCATTCTCTCAAAGTGAGCAAAAATTTCAAACGACAAGGGGAATCAGGCATGGGACAATGTTTCGATAACCCTGGTGGTCTCAAATAGGGCTGTTCTCCACTTCTCCTTGGACTGGAGAAGCAGAAGCGGATCGGAGTGCTTCGCCTCCCCTTAAGGTGGAGGCGAAGAGGATTGGGGGAGCAGCGGAGCGTTGTGGAGCAGATTGAGGTGAAGGTGGATTCTTCGCCTCGATCCAGAGCTCCGCAAAAATGGTAAGGGGGGTTTACTTGGCCCTGCTGCCACCGCTGCCACCTGTGCGGTGACAGCGGCAGAGCCAGGTAAGGGGGCAAGGGGGAGGGGGTCTTACTTGGACCTGTCCACGGCCCCACGGCTGCTTCAACTGAGCCCGAGGACTCAAACAGGAAGACCAGGCTCAGTTGAAGCAGCCGCGGGGCCACAGACGGACGCAGGTAAGGGGGAGGAAGGAGGGGGTGGTTACCTGGCCCTGCCACTGCCGCCGCCTATGCAGCGACGGTGGCAGAGCCAGGTAAGGGGGCAAGGGGGAGGAGCGTCTTACCTGTGTCCGTCGTGGCTCGTCGCTGGCTTCACTAGAGCCCGTGGCTCCACCCAGAAGTGTAGGCCGCAAGTGGGGCCTACAGTTCCTGGTTGAGCCATGGGCTCTAGTGAAGCTGGCGGTGGGCCAGGATGGAAGCAGGTAAGGGGGAGGAGGGTGGGGGCCTTACCTGGCACTGCCCCCCACCGCTGCGGAGCTCTGATTCGGAGCCGGAGCTCCACAGCGGAGCGGACCCTAGGCGGATCAAGACAGGGTGGAGCAGGCCTGATCCGCAATTTGTGGATCGGGAACAGAGTGGATGGGGGGGGGGTCTGTGCACAGCCCTAGTCTCAAACATTGCTCATTTTCTCCGTCCTAAAGTCTGCTCCGGGGACAGCGTCAGGTGGGGAGTTTGACTGGGGCGGTACACCTGTCAAACCGTAACGCAGGTGTCCTAAGGCAAGCTCAGGGAGGACAGAATATATCATTGCATAGGAAAATAATGAGGTGAAGCTGGAGTTTGGTGCTTATTGAAAATACCTGCAGAATTTCAAGGGCAGCAAATACATTGTTCTTATTCTTATTCTTTATCATCTTCCTCGGGGAAAGAATGCAGAAGATCCCAAAATTGCCATGAGATCTTTTATTATGTGTTACAAACTTAACACTAGCTGAATCTATTCTTGTAGAACATTTTGTAGCCTCTCTAGGTGTATCTTTTAGAAGCAGGGGTTGCATTTTTAACAGAGAAGTATTGCAATAACCTCTCCCACCAGGCACGTATTGGTTCAGCCTTCATTACAATTATGAACATAGAACAATGGGGCTGTTTTTCCACAGATTTCCACCCCCAGGAAAAGGTCAGACTGATGACACCCAGAACATATGCGTCCCTTGGATCTATAAAAAGAAAAGGAAAAAAAAATTGATGGGGTGTAATAAGCCCAACATAACACATGAGGCTGAGTATAGAACAGAAGCAATGAGTAAAACCATTAGGCATGTTTAATATGACATCATATAGCAAAAAGTGGCGGGCAATCAATTTAAGACCTTTGACACATCCGTGGGTCATGCCCATGTGACCAGTTGGACCCACATATAAGGGCTTGCGGCTCAAGACTCTCCATCAGCTCTTCCAACGATAACCTGACGACTTGTGAACGCAGGTAAGTATGAGTTAAGCTATTATGTTCAGTTTTCCATACACTTTTAGAAGCGTGTAGGACAGGTGGATGTTGAAGAAATAATATTTTCTGCTTCTGTGATGGAAAAACCTATAATCGTTGAGCCTATCTAGGACATGTTAAGTGATACTGTGTGCATGGTTGTGTGAAGAATAACAAAGTTTGACTCTCATCCCTACTTGGTTGATGAAGACAACTTGGCTGTCTCCCTTACTTGAGCTCAATTGTTTGACTACTGAATGTGATGCACCGTGTGGAGAATGCGGATAGATACTAGATACTCTCAAAATACTAGAACCTGGGGTCATCCCACAAAACTGATGGGTGGGAGATCCAGGACAAATAAAAAGAAGTCCTTCTTCACACAGCACAGAGTTAAGTTATGGAACTCCATACCACAAGATGTAGTGATGGCCACCAATCTGGATTTATTTATTTTATTTATTTATTTATTACATTTTTATACCGCCCAATAGCCGAAGCTCTCTGGGCAGTTCACAAAAATTAAAACCATCATAAAACAACCAACAAGTTAAAAATACAAATACAAAATACAATATAAAAAGTACAACCAGGATAAAACCACGCAGCAAAATTGATATAAGGTTAAAATACGGAGTTAAAACAGTATAATTTAAATTTAAGTTAAAATTAAGTGTTAAAATACTGAGTGAATAAAAAGGTCTTCAGCTGGCGACGAAAGGAGTACAGTGTAGGCGCCAGGCGGACCTCTCTGGATGGCTTCAAAAGGAGGGTGGGATAAATTCCTGGAGGCAAAGGCTATCCATGGATACTAGCCCTGATGGCTGTGAGCCATCTCCAGTATTTGAGGCAACTGTTGCACACAATAAGCCTGTGTGCAACAGTTGCTGGGGAACTTGGGTGGGAGGGTGCTGTTGCACCATGTCCTGCTTGTTCATCCCTGACTGATGGCTGGTTGGCCACTGTGTGAACAGAGTAATGGACTAGATGGACCCTTGGTCTGATCCAGCAGGGCTCTTCTTACATTCTTATGTTCTTATGATATTGTGGGGGCTATTGCACTTTGTTTTCAAGTTGAACCAATGAGCAATACAGTTGACAAACAAGGACTTAGGAGTCTTAACTGCTTGCTTCTTCCTGAGGCTTTGGATAGCTACTGTCCATCAGAGAGCAGTGTTGGACATTAGTTCAGAACACCTGACTTCTTCCTGTACCTTCACAATTCCATCTCATCTCCAAGAGATCTTTTTTGTATTTCCAGAAGAGAGAAGGGAGGAGTATATGGAGACATTCTCAATTACCCCTTCATTAGGAGATGTTGGAATGATCCATCATTTAGGACACCAAGTTGCAGTGTGACAGGAAGTGCAAGCCCATGTGGCTTTCTAAAAGCAGAAGGAAAATCAGGACATTTTAGCTTCAATCTCTTACTACCCCTAACTAAGGCCTAGAGAGGGAATTTCAACCTTTTTGGAATGGGGGAAAAACTGCACGAACGCTCAGAAACTACTGCAGAATTGGTGGTTGGGAAAAACGGTGGTGGGATCACAGCAAGGTTTCATGGCCATCTGGCAAACCTTGCTGTTCAGGAGTAGGACCCCAGGCTAAATTCGTTCCCCAAATTTGGGAATCTGCACTTGAAGTTCTGTAACCACATTCATAATTATGAGTTACTGGAAAGGTAGTGTGTTGTAGTGGCTAGAGTGTTGGACTGGGAGTTGGAAAATCTGGGTTCTATTCCCCACTCAACCATGGACACTCACTGGGTGACTTTGGGCCAATCGCAGCCTCTCAGCCCAACCTACCTCACAGGGTTTTTGTGGTGAGGATAAAATGGAGAGGAGGAGGACTGTGTATGTTGCCCTGGGATTTTCACGTTAGAAACTCATGTTATTCATCTGATCTTTGTACATGTGCACTGCTCACTGTTACTTTGATTTCACTTCTCAGATTTCCTTTCATTTCCTCAAGATGGCCTGCTGTGGAACTGGGTGCGGTTCTGGATGTGGTGGCGGATATGGGGGCGGATATGGGGGCGGCGGTGGTGCCGGTGCTGGGGGCGGCGGTGTGCTGGTTGACACCGGCAGCACCTCCAGCGTGCATGTCCAACCTGGCGGTTGCTCCCTGATTGTCCCGGGTCCACGTCTCATCTCCCACTGCGACACCCGAGTGTGTTGCCGCTCTGTGTGCGCCTCTGAATGTTGTGCACCTTGTTGCTCACCCTGTGGTGGCTCTGGAGGTTACGGAGGTTACGGAGGTGGAAGCGGAAGTGGAGGCCAAGGCCCAGGCATGAGAGTCGACATTGCCTACCCAGGATATGATGTGATCCTCCCAGCTGGCTACCTGTGCAGCACTGCCCATTGTGGCCGAGTGGATACCACATGCTGCGACCCATGCTGTAGCCCATGTTAAGCACTTATGGAGAATCCCCAAATCACGGAACACTTCGGAATGGAAGACAACTCAACTGACCAATGTGGACAGGACTTCACAGAGCAATGAACACTCTCTACTTTTTCTGAAATCAATGAGACTGTTGGGTCTTTAGCCTACCAGCTCCATCCTCTCTGTATTCATTTTACTCCTTCGTGCCTCACCAATCTAACTCCTTCCCCTCCTCTGGTGGGTTGGTGATGACTGCCTTCCACATCTTTCTTCTCTCTCTGCAATTATATGTATCTTTCGTCTTCTGCTATTAAAATCTTCAATGCATCCCATCAATGGTGCTCTCTGAGTCATCTGTCAATGGAATGTGGGTGGGTGACCAACATGGAGGGCGGGTGGGTGACCAACATTAGGTGGCGTTCTCACGGAAGTGTCTCCAAAGAAAAATTCAAAATCGGGGCAGTTCATCCACCACAAGTCACTAGGTGATTTAAATATCTATGCATCTATTTACAACATGTATATTCTAATTCATATCTAAACAGATTATGGAATGGTGAGCAATAAAACAGATGAAAAGAATAAAAGCTACCATAGCAAACTTAAACCAAAACAAAAAAAGAATGCCATTAAAAACCATGGATGGTCCATTAAGGAAGGCTTCTTGAAATAAAGATGTCTCCGGCAGGTGATGAAAATAACATAAAGTTGGTGCCTCCAGAAGGAGGGAGTCTCACAGAGTGGTAGCCACAACACTGAAGGCTCTAACATAGGTGGACCCCACCCGAACCATAGACCTAGAGTATCATTTGATTTTTTTCTCATAGCGAAATGTGTATTGAAGACAGATATATCATCTCAGGCAAAACATATTGCACATTTTGTTGGAAGCTAATAGCTGACTTTCAGTAAGACTAGCAAAAGATTAGCCAAAATATTGAGGGGTGTTACACATTTGTCCTATAATCCTTTCCTAAGTTCTTCCTCTGACCTTCTTGAGAAGACATCCTGGGCTGGATCTACACTACTGCTTTAAAGCGCTTTATAACAGCCGAAGCTGATAGGACATTCTCACAAGCTTGAGAATTCACAGACTTTGACCACAGATTCTGTCTGAATCTGTGTTTGGTTCAGGAGGTGCAAACTGGGTAAATCCTGATCTGAAATGAACAGGAAAGAATTTCTCATCGAGCCATCCATCTTATTAAAGGTTTGAACATTTGGCGGAAACTGATTAGCACACACACACACACACACACACATACAACCTTATAGTACCAAAAACAAATAAACCAAACCCCAACTAAATAGATAAACAGAATATAGCTCCAATCCTTCGTGGTCCCTCATCCAATGGGGATTGTGTTTGCATGCAAGACATTATTTGATCTTATTCTAATGAAGCTTAGCTCTAAAGGCAGCCCAGTTTTTACTTTCAAATGATGTACTTTTGTCATAGGCCACAGCTAGACCTAAGGTTTATCCTGGGATCATCCAGGGTTTGCCCCTGCCTGAGCACTGAATCCCCTGTGTTTCACCTAGATGAACAGGTTTGACCCCTGAACGATCCAGGGATAAACCTTAGGTCTAGCTATGGCCATAGTGTGCAGGTATTCACCAGAACATGTCTTCAGAGTGAATTTTAATGAGCAGGAGGAAGAAGAGGAGGTGAAAACAAGGGGCACAAACTTAATACAGACTTGAGATACAAAAAATACCAAAAAAATCATTCCAAAATATCAAGTATTAACACCCTGAAAAGAGGGAATCACACAGTTCACTCTTCATAAGAGGGAAAGCTCTGCTATACCTCACTCCCTCAAGTTATGGGCCAAATTCATAGCATCATAGGATCATAGAATAGTAGAGCTGGAAGGGGCCTCTAAGGCCATTGAGTCCAACCCCCTCCTCAATGCAGGAATCCACCTTAAAGCATGCCTGACAGATGGTTGTCCAGCTGCCTCTTGAATGCCTCAAGAGTGGGAGAACCCACAACCTCCCTGGGTAATTGGTTCCATTGTCATACTGCTCTAACAGTCAGGAAGTTTTTTCCTGATGTCCAGCTGGAATCTGGCTTCCTGGCACTTTAATAAAACTTTTGCTAATATTATTGTTGAATATTACTTGGTTCCACCCTTGCCTTTGGCTATTTTTTACTCCTCCTGTAACTTGAGCCTGTTATTCCATGTCCTGCACTCCGGGATGATTGAGAAGAGATCCTGGCCCTCCTCTGTGTGACAACCTTTTAAGTATTTGAAGAGTGTTATCAGGTCAATCTTCTCTTCTTTAACTACGTTGGCTAAGTTGATGAAGCCAAAAATCTCTGGAGGTCCCCAGAGTGCGGACAGCTGCATTAGGGAATGTCCTACTTTGTATAATTGTGCATGCTCTCAACACACACACACACACACACACACACACACACACACACACACACACAGAGAGAGAGAGAGAGAGAGAGAGAGAGAGAGAGAGTGAGTGAGAGAGTGAAAGAGTGAGATGGACTCACTGAGTGTTGTCCTGCTCATTTTCCCAGTGCTGAGACTTATTCTATTTTCCCCAAATCCCCTGTTTCTATATTTTGAAACCACACTGAGAAGATTGGAGCCAGAACACTAAGCTTTAGGCCAGTTTGGAGTCTAGCTTCTCAGCAATACAGGATATAGCCCAAAGGAGCCTGAGCAGAGGAAATATCAAAACCTGTCATCTCCATAAATTTGTTTCACAGTGGAAAGGGGGTATGACTCATTGAATAAAGGAGACATGAGAGTATCATGAAAAAGTATCAGGATTTTATTGAACTGGTTGAGTGAACATACACACACATAATCCAAGCATAGTTTGTATTAGAATGATAAAGTTTTACAGTGGGATATCACAGCCATTGACCCTAATAGGTTGGGATAAATGACAGGATTCCTGATTAGTTGGGATCACTTCTCAGCAGGAAGTGGCACCACTTTACTGCATGTATTTGCATGAAATAGGCACCCATCAGTCAGTGAATAACAAGCTAATGGGTTTGGTGGGTTAAGGGAATATTATTGTTCTTCCTAACTAAAATGTTTGCATGAAACTGTCAGTATGGTCCTTGTTAGAGCAGGTGAGCATTCTGTATTTCTTATGTGGCATTGCTTCTGAACTAGATTCTAACAAGGTCTGTAAGCCTGAGAGCTGGACACCCGGCCCTTATGAGCAGAGCTACAGAGATATCCTCCTGGGAGAATCACTTCACAACTTGGGGGCTGTATTCCCACTCTAGTCCCAAGACTTGATGAACCAGTACATCCTCCGCAAGATCCAGTACAAGATGGATACACACGGCAGCTTTGAGATGCACACGTCTTCAGCATGGGGGATGATGAGCAGCTGGCTTCTCTCTGCAATGAGTATCAAAGACAAATCAGTCTCACAATACTCCGAGTCGATTATAGTGTTAACACGTGAATCAGGATTCTCCCATAAAATAACCCTGTGCAGATGTTCCATTGCCTGCATGGAAGTACCCAAATTTATCCACCACCCTGCCAAATTAGGAAATGTTTGAAATTTGTTTACATTGCTCTGAAATTCCTACAGAACCTCCCAAATCCATTCTGCTGCAACACATCCTGTGTTTGAGGCCTTTGAATAGACATTATATAGTATTGGTTCTGTGATTTGCATCAATCCAAGCACATTATATCCTCCATGCATTTAGCAGCTGCTATTCACAGCCGAGAATCCCATTGATCCAAAGCTGTCTCTTGCCTCTTTGCAAAACTAAAAGGAAAATCTTTAGTGTTGTGCCTTCATTACACTCAGATGAACAATAGTTAATGTAATTTTGGGAAGAGCTACCCCCTATTTCTATCCTGGTCTGGTTCCATGTCCAGTCTGTGTTGTTGTTGTTGTTGTTTATATTTATATACTGCCCCATAGCCGAAGCTCTCTGGGCGGTTTACAAAAGTTCCATATTCTATAGCAACTCCTTTTAAGAATCGGTGCTTTCCATCAATAATAAGAAGCTGTTAGCTAGACAGACAGGCATATAATGCTAAAGTCATTTAGCACTCTGGCCTCCTTGTTATTGAGCAGTCCCTGATGTGTGTACCATTCCAGACTGGAGGTGGAGGCTCACACGACTGAGTACTCCATCCCTGCACATAACAAATTAACATGGGATTCTTTAGTTAGCTGAACCCCACCTGCAGTCTAAAATGGTACAGTTGGGCAGGGTGACATCGCTATGTTGGCGATGTGATCCCTGATTGGTTAGGATTTCTTTAACTAGGTTTACCACTTTCTATGAGAAGTAGGGCAGAGTGAGCATTATAGACAGGGATCAATCAAGCCATAGGGCTTCATCCCCCTCCCCCTGGCCCTGTAAATAGGATATTCTTCCTTGCCCTTTTTGAATCACGTACACTGTGGCATG
This sequence comes from Elgaria multicarinata webbii, assembly GCF_023053635.1. Taxonomy (NCBI): domain Eukaryota; kingdom Metazoa; phylum Chordata; class Lepidosauria; order Squamata; family Anguidae; genus Elgaria; species Elgaria multicarinata. The sequence goes on along the minus strand of NC_086191.1, from coordinate 7,552,254 downwards.
ATATTCTGAAGGGTTCGTTGGTAGTCGTGACTTGGGCTGGGGGGAGGGTCAGGGCACAGTGTCCTGGGCGAACCATCACTTTGCTCTCGGGTCCAGAATCAACCAACACCATGTCGTCATTGCTGCCACCACGAAACCCACTGCTCCGGGAAGCACAACATGACATCTTGTGGATGCGATGGGGTCTGCAAAATAAGTGTGTGAGAGAGAGATATGGAGGAAGGGAGGGAGGGAGGGAGGAATGAAATATAGCTATACTCCAAATTGAGCAACAGAGACTGAAGTGTGGAAATGCAGAACTTACTCCACAACACAACAAGGAAAAACCCAATGCAAGTCTTAAAAAAAAGGACTTCAAGAAGAAGACTGGGGGTCAGTACTTATATACTAATAGTGAACTCATTCTCAAAATATGTCTAGTCTGGTAGCCAAAATGGCACCATCCATGCCTGAGAAGGAGGGATCAATGGGCAACCTCGTGGTTTGCAGAAGAACCAAACAAGCAAACAATGGCAAACCATTTGGGGTGGTGGTGGATGGATTGGAATATGGTGGACAAAGTCATGGCTGGCTGGAATATTGATGCTAGGAAGATAGCGCACAACCATCAGAGCTAGTAGCCATGGATAGCCTTTGCCTCCAGAAAGTTATCCCACCCCCTTTTGAAGCCATCCAGATTGGTGGCCATCACTACATCTTGCGGTGATCTTATTATTATTATTTACTTTGGCAAGTCTATTAAGATCTTCAAAGCAAAGTAAACCTTACCTGTTCCTTTGGGTTGTGGATGGGGATGGACGTCAATGGAGACATAGAAAGAGAGACGAACTTACAAGCACTTTTATACAGAGCTTCCCTGCAGCGCTTTAATTATAGGTAGCTCCAAGGTCATGACGCTAATAGTGGCGCTCAGCAATGAAAATTGGTTTCCAAGCTTTGCATGTATATGTTGCAGGGACGGCGTGTGATTCAGTGCTTGTGAAAATGCGGTCTCTGTTCTCAGCCTGACATAATGCAACGTGGTAGTGCATAGAGTGTCCTTCTCTTGCAAAGGGAGGGCATTTGGCGTCTCCTTATGGGCTGATGGTCCTGCATGAATAATGCCACTGGAGGCAAAACAGGAATGGGGTGCATGATGGGTATCTCTGTCTGTTGTCCATGGGGCAGTGTTGTCCATGGGATGAGGGCTGCCACCAAAGGTTGACATGATTGGGTACCCACCGACAGCTAACAGCAACGAGGATGATCAGGGGTGTGGAAACAAAACCTTATGAGGAGAGACTGAAAGAACTGGGCATGTTTCACTTGGAGAAGAGAAGACTGAAAGGAGACATGATAGCACTCTTCAAGTCCTTGAAAGATTGTCACACAGAGGAGGGCCAGGATCTTCTGATCACTATGTGATCAAAAGTCCAGCACTTTGATCACATAGTGGCCAACCAGAGGCCCCGTTAGGCAATCTACAAGCAGGATATGAATCCAACACTACCCTCCCATCCATGTTCCCCAGCACCTGGTGTACATAGGCAGTCTGTCTCTGATACTGAAGTTAGCAAGTAGCCATTGATAACCTTCTCCTCCAGGAATTTATCCAACCTTCTTTTAAAGCCATCCAAATGGGTGACCATCAGTCTACATCTTGTGGAAGTGAATTCCATAGTTTGTGCTGTGTGAAGAAGTCCTTCCTTTTATCTGTCCTGGATTTCCCATCATTCAGCTTCATGAGATGACTCAGGGTTCTCATATCATGAGATATGGAGAACAGTGTCTTCCTCTCCACTTCCTTCACACCCTGCATCATTTTGTAGACCTCTATCATGTCTCGCCTCACTCACCTTTTCTCGAAGCTAAGTAGTCCCAGATATTGTGACTTTTTTTTAATGTGGAGTTGTTCCAGCCCCTTGATCCTTTCAGTTGCTCTTTTCTACACTTTTTACAACTCTACAATGATCTTTTGGGGGGTTTCTTCACCAGAACTGATCACAGTATTCTACAGGTGGTCACATCATAGATTTGTATAAAGCCAGTGTGTTCTTGGAAGTTTATTTGGGACTCCTTTTCTAATTATGCCTAACATGGAATTTTCCATTATATGTGATGTGGAATATATTTATTTATTTATTTATTTATTTATTTATTTATTTATTTATTATTGCATTTATATCCCACCTGTTTTCCTGCAAGGAACATAAGGCGGTGTACATAATCCTCCTCCTCCTATCCACTTTATCCTCACAACAACAACCCTGCGAGGTGGGTTGGGCTGAGAGTCTGTGACTGGCCCAAAGTCACCCAGTGGGTTTCCATGGCCAAGTGGGGACTAGAACCCGGATCGCCTGACTCCCAGTCCAACACTCTAGCCACTACACCACACTGTCTCTCTCTCTCTCTCTCTCTCTCTCTCTCTCTCTCTCTCTCTCTCTCACACACACACACACACACACACACAGAGAGAGAGAGAGAGATTAGGGTGGGAATGGGATGAGATATAGAAGAGTGACACAGATGGGAAATAAATTGATTCTCCCATCCCTAAAACTAAGGCAGAGTCTTGACACTCTTAAATATAGACACACCAGATTACAGGAATTGGCATCCTGGGCATTTTGTAGCATTAGCTAGAGTAGGTCACGTCTTTATAATTAACACTGGACCACTGTTATTAGCAATGCCCCGAAACCAATAAAAACCATTGAGTTTCCAGCTAGCCAATCAGGTGCAGAGTACAATAAGTCGTTTATAGAATGGGGACCAGTTCAGAGACAAAGGCACATGTTTAAGTAGGACAGGGCTGTTGACCTTGCATGCTGAGGGCTGAGTTCAATTTCTGAGAAGCTTCTCCAGATTCCAGGAGTGGGCTAGGCAGAAGAGGAGGAGCACACAATGTATACTAGCATGTTTTAACTTAAAGTTCTTACTGCCAGTAATGTAGCCTTGGGAGAGGCATTTTGACCTTTCAGAGAAGATTAGAAAATACACAAAGATGGGACACCACCCAATGGTCTGTGGTCAGGGGAATGGGACGTGGACCTCTGGAGAAATCTGGAACCCTGCAGGCAGATTGAAACCCAAAGCCCGAGATTCTGAGCCCTTGACGTAGAACCTTGAATACCTACTTCACCAGAGGTGTTGTCTCTATCATATTTATCATCTATGCCTGTCTGTCAGTCTGCCTGCCCACCTGTCCACCTGCCTGCCTCTTTTCCTTTTCTCAAAACTCCTCAGCCATTTCTCCCAAATGGGAACCATGGGTATAAATGATCCAGAGAAACATATAGTTGTGATGCACTGTAAATTTTAATGGCAGATGAATTGTGCAATTATATTGAGAGGGGTACAATTACATTGTCAGGGTTCCTGCACACACACACACACCTACACAAACAATCATTTCCATGTTGGAAATGGACAACATAGATTAACAACATTTGAATAATGAGAATGAATTCAGCAAGGATGAAAGACAGCAGGTTTAAATCTTAGTTTACCATTCCTGTAATGGACTACTACTCACAGAGGTCCATGACTAACAGTCCTACAGCAGGAGTCAACGGGTAAGGGTCTTCATCTTTTGAGAAATTGTCTCCAAAATAAATGCTGCCACCACCACTGCCACCAAAAAGCAGAACTATTCAATCTGCAGAATTCCATAGACTGTGTCTAATTTTGCAAAAAGGTATCCCACATGTGTCCCTATAACAGATACCAGCTTAGCCATTGCTGCAAAATCCCACATCTTTATTGTCTACTCTTTTATATCTTGATTTTTAGATGATTTCCAGTATTTGGCTTACACTTATCTAGTGGCTGCTCTCCTATCATTATAATAAGTTATTTTGTATGAGTTGAAGGGGGTAATGCTTTTTAATCATTTTCCAGCATTCGTTGGCATATGGACATTTTCTATACAATTAAAACAAAACAAAGCAACTCTTCCAGAAGCAAGGCTATGAGGTTCAGCCGTATTTGAGTGTTTGGTTTCATTTCTTGCATGTTCTGGGGTCCATAGAGATCTCATGTTTAACAATGCTTACATGGGCTATGGCAGGAGGTAGACACTTTGCCCGAATGGACAGTGCTGTGCAGGTGTCCCCCTGGGATAATCACTTCATAATCTGGGTAGGAGATAGCTACTCTCATCCCTGGACCAGCGTTTCCTCTTCCACCACTAGACGAGCCACAGGTTGATGGAGGTGGACAGCAATCAGAGGTCCACGGACATTGGCAAGACGTCCAGGTGTTGCTGGGGCAGCTTGGAGAACATTTATTCGTGTTCCTACTTGGATAGGCACATCTGGAACCAAAACCAGACTGGCAACCACAGTTGCAAGATGGGGAACAACAGCAGGTCATTCTCTGGGGGGTGAGAAATAAGAACAGAACAATGAAAAATGGAATTCAACTCAGAAGTACAGAGGAGAGGGAGATGTTATCCATAGTCTATTTCCAATGCAAGTAGATAACTTGTGTCTTCTCCTTCAAGGTGTTTCTTTTGACCCCTTCCCACCCTGTACCTGTACCCAACTTGGGTCCCTCCAGATGTTGTTGGACTCCAACTCCCATTATTCCTGTTGCTGGTTGGGACTGATGATAGCTGGAGTCAAACAACATCTGGAAGGACCCAGGTTGGGACATCTGCACTATCTTATTGTCTTCATGCTATTGGTTGTACTTTATGATGAATTATGAACCCCACAATTCAAAGGCCAAGTAGGTGGTACCTCTAGATTATACAAATAGACTGGACTATACAAATTTTCCAATTCAATCTAAAATAAATATGTGTAGACTAGGGCAGTTTACCAATTAATCCTTCTTGGGAATCCCAGTAAATAACTGATCTCACAACCTCCCAAAGCTGGTCTTTGTTGGGTTGAAAAACCCTTTTCAAACACTGAAAATAATACAAGGCACATCAAGAACAGACTCTAAACATTCAGTGAATGTTCCACAAATATTCAAAGAATAGCTGGAGAATATTTTAGCATCAAATATACAGAAGAAAATGTTTGGGGACCTAGGTTCTTCTCTGTTATAGGGAAGATGTTAACAACATAATGATATGCATCTGTAATCACAAAGTCCCAATGAGTTTAATAGCATCTACTTCTGGATAGCTGTGTGTTGGATCTCAGCCTAAATGGAATATAAGGACTAGAAGCTTAAAAGCTAAAAACGTTTTCCAAGAAAACTTTGATTTGAGCAAACATCAACATTAAAGCCTTTTGGAACTGAAATCTGACTTACCAAGTTCTCTCAGGGGCAGACATCAGAATAATTATAATTTGATTTTCAAGAAGGACTCATCAAAGGAGCCCTGGGTTTTGAGTACTTTATAGCATCCACTAGATGGGAAGAAATTATATGTCATTTACTTATGACCTCCAAAATCCACCGTGATGGATCATCAACATGTGCAAATCCTCTCTGCTGATTTAATTGCTGGATCCATTGCTCATGATACATTTTTGTCCCCATATAATAAGACGTGAGGTGTATATTCTTCTTTTAATACATTTATGAGGACCTGTTTCCTTCAGCTGACCTCTTTGGGACAGAAATAGAGATGGCTTGGCTTCCTTTCTTCTGATCCTTTTGAAGGAACTTGATCCTGTAAACAGTTACTCATGATTTTCCTTGGCCAGTCTTTCCCAGCCAGGTGCCTTCCAGATGTTTTAATCATCAACACCCAGTAGTCCCAGCTAGAATGTCCAATGGTCAGTAATACTGAGAGCAGAAAACTATCCTAGGGAATATGATCAAGGTGACGTTCTCCACACCTACAAGCCAGCTTCAGTGCTGCTAGCTCAATGCATATAAATATCATACAACTAAGCCTTTATTGGTTTTATAGTGCTCCATTTTTGGTCTTCAGGGTCATGAAATGATGAATTTGGGATTCACTAGCAATCCCGATCAAAATGATGCTGTACCTTTCTTCACCTAGTCACCACCTCTAGCACTGCTACACTAATCGAGCCTCTATCATTGGGAGATAAGTGCAGGATCGCATGTCATGATCTCACTAAGTGAAGGGTGGAAGGGTTACTTGGGATTAGAGAGTAGGACTAGAACTCCAGGAGGTCTTAGAGGTCCCATTTAGTGACACTGCAATGCAGGGGTGTTGACAGCCGAACGCCATACTGGGGAAGCACTCCGGAGTTCTATTCCAGTGGTGGGCAGGTCCAGAGGCAAAGGTGATGGGGGTCAAAATACCAGCATAATCTTAAAGTCAGTAAGCAAGCCTTAAGAGAAGCCGGACAGCTACTAAACTGTCTGCAGCTGGTGGAAAAGGTTTGAGGCCAGGGAAAGTGCACATGTCACTGGATCAAGTCCGCAGGTGGGCCAAATTTGGCCCACAGGCTTGAGGTTCAACACCGCAGCTGTAATGGATACATACATAAGACATATGAGGCTACCAGGGGTTTGGTGAAGAGGTAGGAAGAGGAATCCACTTGTTATCTCTCAGCATGAAGAGAGGCAAACATGGTGAGGCAATGACACAACTGAAGATGGCCATGTCCACCAACATCTTCTGGCTCACGGAGGGCCCAAGAGGGGGGATTTCTAACCCCATCTCAAACTGGTTCCCTGCCCTGGCTCTAAATGATCAGATTTTGTGCCTGAGATTCATTTAGGGACATGGGAACACAGGGAGCTGCTTTATAATGAGTCAGACCCTTGGTCCATCTAGCTCAGCATTGTCTCCACTGACATGCAGAATGTCTCCAGGGTTCCAGGCAGGAATCTTTCCAGTCTTACCTGGAGATGACGAGAAGTGAACCAGGGACATTCTGCATTCAAAGTTGTTGCTCTACCACTGAGCTGCACCTCTTGCCTGCCTGGCAAGAGAAGGTATGACAGGGGTGGTCAGACTAATGATGGGAAGAGATGTCAGATCCTTGATGGCTGCCCTCATTCTCCCCTTCCCCCCCCCCCCCCAGTGACCACCGTGTCCTCCATGTCCTGTATCCTCCATGTGTTGGTGGTGCTTCCAATCATTTCTGATAGATTCTGCTCAATCTATAATAAAGCATCAATCACCCATGATTTATTTCTAGAAGGACCATTGCTTCCTCTCCTGGGCACAATTCATAGGCCAGCTGCTTACTCTCCCATCCTGTCCTAGACTACGATTTGCTAGTGGCAGTGATGCACAGGGACATATGAAGCTACTATATCCTGAGTCAGACTTTGCTCCATCTAGTCCAGTATTGTTGACACTGACTCTCTAGGGTTTCAGGAAAGATTCCTTTCTACCTGGGACTTCTTGCTTGCAAAGCAGGTATCATTGAACGATAAGCCATAGCTAGACAGGGCTTTATCCCAGGGCAATCCCCGGGATTGTCCCTGTGCATCCACATGTTGCACAGGGGATCCCAGGATCAGGGAGGGATGATCCTTCCCTTGCCCTGGGATCTCACCATCCCCTTTAGGCCCAATTTTTCTGAGCCTGAGACCACGAAACGTGTGGCCGGGTGCCACAGTTTGTCCCGGCTCCCCATGGTTACTCGCGAGGAGCTGGGACCTGCGCATGGGGCGCAGAGCTCCTCAGGATCACTGCGCCCATGGGGTGGGGTGGGAGAGCGGGGAATATATATATATATATATATATATATATATCTTTTGCGCACGAGCAGTTGTGTGCTGCTGGCTCTTTAACAAAATTTTAAAAATGGCGGGCGTGACACCTCTTCCTCTGAGGTCATTGCACGCCATGTGTAAACTGAGGGGGGAATCTCATGATAAAACCATCATGAGATCTTCACCCCTCCATCACGGACTAACAGGTAGGTCTAGCTAAGGCCATAGAATCATAGAATTGTAGAGTTGGAAGGGGCCTATAAGGCCATCGAGTCCAACCCCCTGCTCAGTGCAGGAATCCACCTTAAAGCATATCTTACAGGTGGTCGTCCAGCTGCCTCTACCACTGAGCTATATCCCCTCTCATATGTTGAATATCAAATGTCCATCAGAAGCACCCATGGTCCATGTGTTAAATGGAGAAAGGTACAATGGACGTTGAAGACCAAAGTGGTACATTTCTTCTCATGAACCTACATTGCTTCCCAGTATGAATTCCATGTAGCCCCATATTAAGTACTGTGACTGGCAGTGAGTCTTTCAGATCTTAAGCATGGGGTTTTCTTGTCTCTGCCAGTTGTGCCCCATATGAATAAAGTCCACTTTAGTTTCAGTGGGTTGCACCATTCTCTTCCTCTGTTTTGTTTTGAGGTGGTTGATGAACTAAATGAAGCCGGGTCAATTTCCTCATCACCCAACTGACCATTCTCTCCCAACGCCATAAAATTTTAAAAAAGAAAGGAATCCATGGAATTTAATACAGATGCCTTATTATATGGGTCTGAGAGTAGAACACACAATGAGTAAACACAATTAGAAAGCTATTTGGGGAGTTACACATGCACAACCAAGCATGATGGTGTCAATAATTAGCAATTGTTGCAGGAAGGTCTCATTCTTTCACGGCTGTCCAGATGTGTATAAAAGCACCAGGAGCTCAGGACCCTTCCATCACAGACAACTGCTTCTTCGAAGTCTCCTCTTTGGCAAATCAGGTAAGTTGTTGCTGTTGGGCTACTGGGCACAGGTATACCTTTGATGGCCAGGTATACCTTTGATGTTGTTTTGCTCACTTGCTTGTGGTCTTCTTACCAGAGGCATCTTTTATTGCCCAGTCTTTATTCCTACTTGGAGCTCTTGCAGTTCGTCCCATGCAGAGATCTATAGTTATTATTATAGAGCTGGGATAGGTGCAGAAAAGGGCACCCCAAATGATTAAGAGGTTCTTTATGGGGAACGTTTACATTCAGGGCTCTTAAACTTGGGGGGGAAAGGTGAGCAATGGGGGATGTGATAGAGGTGTACAAAATAATGTATGGTGTGGAGGAAGTGGATAGGGAGAAGTTGTTCTCCTTCTCCCATACTATAGGGTGACCATATGGAAAGGAGGACAGGGCTCCTGTATCTTTAACAGTAATGTAGAAAAGTGAATTTCAGCAGGTGTCAATTGAAGAGGGTGAAATTCCCTCTTCATCACAACAGTTAAAGCTACACTAGCTATAGTAGAGTGGCCAGATACAAAAGAGGGCAGGGCTTCTGCAGCTTTGTTGTGATGAAGAGGGAATTTCACCCTCTTCAATTGACACCTTCTGAAATTCCCTTTTCTACATTACTGTTAGAGATACAGGAGCCCTGTCTTCCTTTTCATATGGTCACCCTACTATAACCCAATGGGATCATTTCAAGATGCTGAATAGTGGGAGAGAACCAGACAGTCAAAGTAAGGACTTCTTCATATAGCACATAGTTAAATTATGGGATTATGGAGTTCATGTCTGGAAGATGTAGTGAAGGACATCAAGTTGGGTGGCTTTAAAGGGGGATTAGACTGATTCATTAAGAATGAAACTTCGGTGTGGACTTTCAGTGTGATGGCAATATATTACCTTCAGAATAACAGGGTGTATGCCTCTGAATAGCAGTTGGTGAGCAGTAAGGTGCTATTATGCTCATGTCCTGTATGTGGTCTTCCCATTCAGACAACAGGTTGAGCACTTTACTAGACTATATATACCTTTGGTCTGATTAAGCAGGACTGTTCCTATACTCTTAGTCCTGGCAGTCCAGAGTGAAGGACTCAGAATAATAGGCTCAAGTTGTAGGAAGCCAGATTTTGGCTGGACATCAGGAAAAACTTCTTGATTGTGAAAGCAGTATGACAATAGAACCAATGACCTAGGGATGTAGTGGGCTTTCCCACACTAGAGGCATTCAAGATGGATTCCTGCAGTAGGTTCTCAATTAGGTATCCATGTTTGCATTCTATCATGCAGCTAAGCATGCAAAACTGATGTGATTAAAGGGAATTAAAAGCGAGTCAGTAAAGGTTAGAGTTTGAGATTGGGATTTGGAAAAGTCATGTATTAGTCTCCACATTGGCCGTGAAGCTCACCAGACATCTTTGGGCCAATCACTAGTTCTCAGCCTAACCTGGGTTACTGTGATGATATAATGGACAGGAGGAGAACCATGTAAGCCATCTTGAGTTCCCTCCAAGAAAAATAAGTAAATCAGAAAATGAATGTAATAATGAACAGGATATACAATAAATACAATGTATGGCTCATCGAGGTCTATGTATGAAATAATTACTTCTTTGTAGGATTCTAGGTTTTGCATATACATTTAAAATATAGAATGGATGACCAAATGTGTTTTGGAGAAGTGAGCTGCTATGAACCCTAATCAGCTTAAAGTTTGGTTATTTTATCTCATGTTATCAGGAAAGATTATCTGATTTTCTTGGCGGTTTCTTCTTCTTCTTTCTGTTAATGGGATTGGGAATGCTGGAACTAGGGGCGTTAGAGAAACCTGCAACAGAATCTTATGAGTTCAGATCTCTATGAATTTGACATGAAGGTTCCACAGTGGCTTGGCTTTCCTCAACTCCCATGGAATTGTGGATCAAAAACACTGACCCCAAATGTGCACTTCCCCCATAGGCTAAAGCATGGAAATATGCATTTGGTGGGATTCAGGCATTTTTGGAAGGGCGCATTTGTGAAACTGGAAAAAAAATCTGATTCCCTCAATGAGCAGATGATAATAATAATAAAAAAACACCTTTCAACACAGTGAAAGGTATTTGACAATGATAGCACTCTTCAAATACTTAAAAGATTGTCACACAGAGGAGGGCCAGGATCTCTTCTCGATCCTCCCATAGTGCAGGACACGGAATAACGTGCTCAAGTTACAGGAAGCCAGATTCAGGCTGGACATTAGGAAAAACAGTACGACAATGGAACCAGTTACCTAGGGAGGTGGTGGGTTCTCCCACACTAGAGACCTTCAAGAGGCAGCTGGACAACCATCTGTCAGGGATGCTTTAGGGTGGATTCCTGCATTGAGCAGGGGGTTGGACTTGATGGCCTTATAGGCGCCTTCCAACTCTTACTATTCTATGATTCTATAATAATCCATGAAATGCAGACCAAACTGACTTTTACAAAATCCTTATATCTTTAGCAGGAACAGACTAATTTAGGGAACATTGGAAATGAGGGCCCCCTTGTGGAGACTTTGTGATACTAAGAGATCTTGGACTGTTCAAATTCGACACCAAAGCTGGCTACCCCTTGCCTGTCCCTCTGATTCTCGCCCATGAAGTCCTTTCACTGTTGTCTTCATGTCCATTTCAGATTCCCTTTCACTTCCTCAAGATGGCCTGCTGTGGAACTGGTTGCGGTTCTGGATGTGGTGGCGGATATGGGGGTGGATATGGGGGCGGGGGCGGAGGCGGTGCTGGTGGCGGTGGTGTGCTGGTTGACACCGGCAGCACCTCCAGCGTGCACGTCCAACCCGGCGGTTGCTCCCTGATTGTCCCTGGTCCACGTCTCATCTCCCACTGCGACACCCGAGTGTGTTGCCGCTCTGTGTGCGCCTCTGAATGTTGTGCACCTTGTTGCTCACCCTGCGGTGGCTCTGGAGGTTACGGAGGTTACGGAGGTGGAAGCGGAAGTGGAGGCCAAGGCCCAGGCATGAGAGTCGACATTGCCTACCCAGGATATGATGTGATCCTCCCAGCTGGCTACCTGTGCAGCACTGCCCATTGTGGCCGAGTGGATACCACATGCTGCGACCCATGCTGTAGCCCATGTTAAGCCCTTATGGAGAATCCCCAAACCACGGAACACTTCGGAATGGAAGACAACTCAACTGACCAATATGGACTTGGATTCACAGAGCAATGAACACTCTCTACTTTTTCTGAAATCAGTGAGACTGTTGGGTCTTTAGCCTACCAGCTCCATCCTCTCTGTATTCATTTTACTCTATCGTGCCTCACCAATCTAACTCCTTCCCCTCCTCTGGTGGGTTGGTGATGACTGCATTCCACATCTTTCTTCTCTCTCTGCAATTATATGTATCATTCATTTTCTGCTATTAAAATCTTCAATGCATCCCATCAATGGTGCTCTCTGAGTCATCTGTCAATTGAATGCGTGACATGGAGGGCGGGTGGGTGACCAGCGTTAGGTGGCGTTCTCATGGAAGTGTCTTCAAAGAAAAATTCAAAATCAAGGCAGTTCATCCACCACAAGTCACTAGGTGATTTAAATATTTATGCATCCATTTACAACATGTATATTCTATTTCATATCGAAACAGATTATGGAATGGTGAGCAATAAAACAGATGAAAAGAATAAAAGCTACCATAGCAAACTTAAACCAAAACAGAATGCCATTAAAAACCATGGATGGTCCATCAAGGAAGGCTTCTTGAAATAAAGATGTCTCCTGCAGGTGATGAAAATAACATAATGTTATTAATGTTATTAAAATCTTCAATGCATCCCTTCAATGCTGCTCTCTGTCATTTGTCAATTGGATGCGTGACATGGAGGGTGGATGGTTGACCAACGTTTCTCATGGAAATATCGGGGGAGGTTCATCCTTAGGAGAATGAACTGAGGGTTTAAGAAGGGAAACGAATTGGTGGTTGGGGAAATGGCGGTGGGATCACAGCAAGGTTGCATGGCCATCTGGCAAACCTTGCTGTTCTGAAATGAGACTCCAGGCTAATTAGTCCCCCAGATTTGGGGCTCTCCTTCTGAAGTTCTGTACCCTGGATTCCCCACCCAACCATGGAAGCTCACTGGGGAGCCTTTTCTTGAAATAGGAAAAAAAAATCCTCTAAATATTTTATTTATTCATTCCTCCATTTAATACATCTATGAATCACACCTCCTACCTAACAGGCACCCAGGGCAAAACACCATAAAACGATATAATAATGTCACATTAAAAATAAATAAACTCAAGAGCGCAACCCTAAAATGAAATAAAAGCTGACAGCTACAATTAAAACTGAAAGTACAGATTAATATACAGCAATGACAGCCATCATTCATTGCTTGACTTATTTATTTATTTATTCATTACATTTTTATACTGCTCATCAGCCGAAGCTCTCTGAGCAGTGTACAATTAAAAACCATACAATACAAGTATAAATTTAAAAGTTTAAAAGTTTAAAAGACAATATAAAACGAGCTACATTAAAGACCAGGGAAAGCCTGTGTACAAAGGTATGTCTCCAGGAGACGTTTAAAAGATACTTTATTTTCTGCCTCCCGAACCATACAAGGAAGGGTCCTCCAGAGGTTGGGTGCCACCACAGAGAAGGCCCGCTGCCAAGCATCTTCATGGTGGCATTCTGTTTGTCTCAGAATGGTTAGCAGGACCTCCTCTGAGGATCTTAGTTGTCATCTGGGTGTATATAAGGGAAGGTGGTCTGCTAAGTATCCTGGTCCCAAGTTGTTTAGGGCTTTGTAGGATAATAACATAACCTTGCATGTGGTTCAGTAGCTAACAGGCAGCCAGTGGAGTTCTTTTAATACAGGTTAGGGTCCTTGAACTCCCACATCACACAACGTGGATAAAGATTAATCCATGTCCATTTGCACCTGAGATTCTAAGAGGAATTTTAGAGAAATCCACAATGGATTTAAATGAATTTGCATTTCTATGAATCTAACCTGTGGATTTTGTAGTGGCCTGTTTTGTTTTTTTTACAAGTTACACGGGTTCTACGGAATTGCAGACCGGGTTTTCACTGGGAGAGGGGGGATTTGTATGAATTCGAATTAATGTGTATTAGCATATGTGCGCAAGTGTTTAGGAACGTGTTAGTGCTAATGCTCCCTTGTCCTAAAGAACATTAGCGTTAAGGTGGGTTATTGTGAGTTGAACCCTCCCCTTAGCTCCCAGGCTCCACCCCTGAGTCTCAGAGAACCTGGCAACTAGCTGATGAGTCCAAAGGTGTGATCATATGTATACTTAATGCTGATAGTTAGAATACTACTGCATATATATATATATATATATATATATATATATATATATATATACTTCTTTGGACAGCATCGTAGAGGTCATCTAGTCCAACCCCCTGCTCAATATAGGATCTACCTTGCAGGATGCAGAGTTGCAGTTTTAACCCCCAACAAAGGATAGCCCACCTCTTCCTGAAGCAGCCTGTCATTCTCATGTCAAACAGCTCTCCCAACCAGGAAGCTCCGCCTCCTGTTTAGCTGACATGTTTCCCTGCCATTTCTTCCCATTGGTTCTTCTATAGAACAACCACTGGAACAATAGGGCAAACATCTCCTTCTGCTGCTTCTGCTTCATGACAGCACTTCAGTTTTTTGAAAGCCGCTATCTTATCTTTGCCTTTACTTCCTTTTTCTTCAGGTGAAACATAGTCCCTGTTCAGATGACACACTAAGGCCTTAGCTAGACCTAAGTTTTATCCTGGGATCATCCCGGGGTCTTCCCTGTTCATGTAAATGACACACAGGATATCCCGGGGGCAGGCAGGGATGACCCCGGGATAAACCTTAGGCCTAGCTAAGGCCTGAGCCATGGTGGTTAAGCATTTTGACCCGATCACATGATACACTAAGCATTTTCACATGATACACTAAGATTACGGCTTAGTGTATCATGTGAACCATGACTTATTGTGTTGTTTGACCCATTCTTAACCATGTTGGCTCCACCGCCATGTTTTAAACACACCCACTAACCATTTGCTGCAAAAAGGTTAGTGATCTAACCATGGCTCAGTGTGTTGTCTGAACAGGCCCATGCGCAGCTCTCCCAGCTGTCTCTCATACATCTTGGGGTCCACCCCCCTCTCCATCCCAGTCACACAAACACATTGTGAAACACTGATTTGAGAATTAAAATGTAATTTATTAATTGATGGACGTACATTGTGACAATAACAAAATATTGTGACACATAACAAAAATGTTGGCTCTATTTAAATTATGATGAACGTTTTTTGTAGAATATCTAAATGCTTAAAAAATCTATGTATAATTTAGAGAGGGGATCTATTTCACCATCTCTCAAAGAAGTATTAAATAATTGAACATTTTATGTGGGATGTGACCCTATGCATATTTACTCAGAAGTGAAGACCATTGAGTTGAATAGGACTTCCTTCGCAGTTGAAGGTGCTTAAGATCACAGCCTGAAGACTCACAGTACAATCCTATGCATGTTTACTCAGAAGTAACCCCTATTGTGTTCAATGGTGTTTATTCCCAGAAAAGTATACCTTTGATTGCAGCCTTGGTATCAGATGTGATGAGCAATCATTTTGTTTTTTCTTGATTTCCCATTAGATTAGGGGAACATTTTCACAGCACATAATATGGAGTGAGATTAAAACAGGATTGATTGTCATGGCTTCCCCAAAGAACCTGTGGAACCTGTAGTTGTGAGGATGTACCATGATTTTCCAGCTAGAGAGCAATCATCACACACCTCTTTATAGCCTCCATGGCATTCCCTCAAAGTATTCCATGCCTACCCTTTGTAAACACATATACACATGCACAACGTTTCACCCTGATTTGGCAAGTAGATTCAAGACAAATCAAAGGAAGTCTTTCTTCACAAAACAAACAATAGTTTCAGAACTCATTGGTTTAGGATTGGGGAAATTCATGGGACAGGGATCTACTGTTCAACCCTGCACAGTACAAAATCCTTGTGTTTAGACACATGTACCCATTCATGTATGCATTAGTGTGCATTACGAACAATGCAAACACAAAGGTACATTTCCCCCCATAAGGACTTTGTTTTAAAAGAAAAGTCATTACAAGTTTGTGCGGCATCAAGATGGAATCAAGATTGATTTCAACGAAATGGCAGTACCGGTGTGTTTGAGGTGTATGGAATTATATGCAGGTCAATTCTCGATAGCGTTTGGAGGGTAGCCATGACAGTTCAATCAAAACCATCTTGCCTCATTAAGAGAAAGAAAGCCCAAAACATCAGATAGCGTTGAGGACACATTAAACATGCATTGAAATCATTGGGATTAAGATTCTTTAAACTGTCTGTGTTTTAATCCCAATGGGACCGAATTGAAGATGACAGTAGAGGGAAAAGCACTCTTGGGTGCCACAGAGGTGAGTGAGAGATTTTAAAAATGAAGACACAACCCATCTAGGTGTTCAGGATGAAGGCTTCATCCCATCAATTGAACCATCCAGCTGTACTCTTGTTCCAATTGTCCTTTGTGTTTCAGACGCATTGGAAGCTCAATAGGATGGCTGGTAGCTCGCTGAGGTGAAGGAACTGTATTTGGTTAACTGGGACGTCTTTGCCATGATGTTTCGTGGGGTCATGGACCGGCTGTACATCTCAGCCCAGGGGCGAGGGGGCCTTCGGATGTCAGGCAGTGGGCGTTTTATGGTACACAGTGATGTGTCCCTCTTGGCCAGGGCTGTCGAAGTTGTATCGTCGCTGCTACACAGTGCCTGGGGATCACTACTGCACAGTTCCTGGGCCGTGGGAACACATGGACTTAGAGTTTCCACTTTGCATGCTTCAGGGAAGACTTGAAGGATTGGCCCAGGAAGGTCTACTTCTATCGGAGGGGGCTGGATCATAATTTTCATTTCTGGTCCCTGGGAGATGCAGGTAGATGCGCCAATCACCCCACACACTGAAGTGCAGGTCCTGGCTGTCAGGGCCTTCACTTCACCTTCGTCACCACTGGTGATGGCGCACCGTTCACCACTGGTGATGGCGTTGGTATTGTCGCATGGGTTGTAGACTTCCACTGCACACTCCTCAGCGGCAATTTCGAGAACGGGGCCGGGAATGGTGACCTCAATCGGTGGTGGGTGTATCACCACTTTGGAACTGGGACCCCGTGTGACACACTCCGGCGATGCGCTATTGAGGCCACATGAGACAGAGGTGGAGGAAGACACATGGCCCGGGGTAGGGGAGCAGTTGGAAACTGATGCTGAGCGGGTGATGGCACGTGGTTGAGCACCACTGGGGACACAGGGGGTCGAGGTTTCTATCAGGCATTCGTTAGGATAGCTGGTGAGGATGGCCCCTGGAATCGTAATGCAAACAGGCGGAGGTTGTATCACCAATTGTGAGTCAGGACAGGTGGTTGTACAACACGGCGTGTCTCCGCCGGAAATGGCACGCAGGCCTGAGGATCTGGTGACGACTGCTGTGGAGGATCCATCACCGCACGCCTCGGAGCCGTTCGTGAGACACAAAGTTTTGGTTTCCACAAGGCACTGGCTAGGGGATGTTGTGAGGGACAGTCCTGGTAGAGTAAGGACAAGCGGCGGCGGGTGGATCACCACTTTCGCATCAGGGCACGAGGTGACACATGGGGTCGTGACACACTTCACAGCTGAGCCAGACATTTTGCTGGGATGGTGGTCAGCCTTAAAACAAGCAAACAAGAAACATCAAAGATAAGTGGAGTTGGCCTGATGTTCAGTTACTACCTCAGCTAGAGATGTTCTGATGGACCACACCCTCCACCTTCTGAGGAATGTTACTCATCGCAGAGAGCTGCTTTCGCTTGCCTCACAATTTCTTGGATGCTTTTGCATCAAAGAAGCTACCAGATGGACCTAGAAATTCTGCTGTAGGTGAAATGCAGTGTCAACAGGTTTGTGAGGGAACCCGCCCTCCCTTCAGAAACTTTGCTGGTCCAGTCAATATGAGTCCTGTTGTTTCCTTCAAAAGGCTTGAAGGGTCTCACCCAAGCAAGAAACCTCCAGATTCACCTAATTTTCACATAAAACAAGGTCTCGTGGACGCTCTGACTTTGAACCCCACACTTTTGAGAAGGCCATGGGCAAATTCAAGAAAGAGCAAACCCCCACAAAAAGAAATCTTGCCCCTCTCTCTCCCCTTCCTGCTGTAAATACCAATTGTGTTTATTCCCGGATGACCTACCTGCCTCAATTGCTTCAAATGGGCCCCTTCCGTCCATAAATCATTTGTGTCACTTCTAATTAGCTGCCTGGCTTCCTTCTGACTCCCACAGATTTGGCATGGCCCATGATTCCATTGTTTCCTTACATACCACAGCCCACAGACATTCTGGAAAGATCCATTCTGATGTGAGGGAGTTTCATTCCTAACCGCCCTCTTGTTCAAGAGAGGATAATCCCTCCTATGTCCATTTTTCCAGCTCAGACTTTCCACTCCCTCCCTTGAACTGACCCCTTTCCCTCTTTTAGATTCCAGTTCAACAAGGAATATTACAATACAGCAATCTTAACTCAGAATACTATACATACCTTCTTCACTCTGGCTTCTCACTAAGAAAACCCGCACCGCCCGTGTGGAGTATATAGCTATTTCCACAGCTTTATAGCTGGCAGGAGATCTCAGACACTCCTTGCTGTGTGTGTGTGTGTGTGTGTGTGTGTGTGTGTGTGTTTTAACTCTGAGCTTTGCTAATTATGTCTCTGCAACTCAAGCAGCAACTCTTGAAATCCCCAGATCTGCTTAGGGATGTATCACAGAAGAAGATGCACCGACCGGTTAGGGAAGGAAAGTCATTTCCATTATAGGGTAGGAGTTATAAAGCAAGTAAATAGGTCAAAGTCAGAGAAAAAATGAGTACCTAGGGTTTTGACAATGATTCTTGGGGGTGAAGGTGTCAAGGATTAATTTATTAATATCTTATTTGCCCATCAAAAATGGTGTTCTGGTCGGCTAACAGTAAAGTCCAGATTCAAAACAAAATCTTAATTAAAACACAATAAAGGGCATTGCATTTTAAACGTAATAATAAAAGAAATGAGCAACACCAATTAATTTACATGCCAGAAGCCTGACTCAATAAAAATGTATTTGCCTGCTGGCGGATAAAGGATGATAGAGAGGAGGACAACCTAGCCTCCCTCAGCAGGGAGTTTCAGAGCTTTGGAGTGGCCCCTGAGAAGGCCCTGTCTCACATCTCCACCAAATATTCCAAGAGAAAGTCCTTCCCCAAAGAACTAAAAACCCAGACAGGCTCATATGAGAGAAGGCAGTCTTTCAGGTCCTGAGCCATATGGGATTGAGGCATGAACTGCATAAATAGTCAAATTCTTAATTAGAACTGGAAAAAACTCAACAATACCACATGTGCCAGGAAAAAAAAAATAGGGAATAGCTCAGTTTATCCCCTGTTGGAGTTTGAGCAAATTCAGAAGATGTCATTGTATTTCCAGGGATGTCCATCATTTAATCCTGCTGAAGTGCCTCCGGACTCCCTCAACCAGCATACAATCATCCATGTACCCACCTAGTAACAATGGAGAAACTATATTTCCCAGCAGTCCCTGGTCCTGACTTTTGCCAAACTGTATAATATATATATACACTGTGAGGACCAGCCAAAGTGACACCCCTCTCCCCCCCACAACACATACCCCATGGTGGTATTTATATTTGTCTTCCTAGTAGCCAGATGTCACCATGTGGTGGTGCATGAAATGGTGGCCATAGCTTCCTTCAGTTGTTCTGCCCCTCACACAATGAGTGGGGGAAGTGGGAATGAGCACACAAGTCCCACCCCTTTGTCCAATACCCAACATCCTCCTCCCCATTGCAGAAGACAAACATCTACAATGGAGTCTTTTACACAGGTCGTCCAGAGTTCTCAATTAGGTAGGGAGCTTCCACAGTACAGAAGACACCTCAGTGAAGTTCTCCTGCCTAACACGGAAGACAAGAGAGCCAGTATCACAAACACAACACAGGAGGCAGGAGCAATGGGCTTATCCCCACCCTCTTCCTTACATGAGAAACCTAGAGTTGGCACCAGCCAAGGAGAAGTCCTTTCACGGTTCTACAATGATTAAAGAGAGAGCTCCAGAGGGAAAGGTTACTGAGACATTTCTCCTTCTTGAGAGAGCCCTGCATGACTGGATGGCACTTACCTGCCACCCCCGACATGTTTCTCAAGCAGAGGGCAGATGTGGCAAAGGTGCACCAATATAAAATAGATAGGATGTTTGAGGAAGCTTCCAATGGGTGTAGCCCATCTGAATCATCTAACGCTGGAGGGAAAGGTGGAAATCAGAACTGAAGACATGCACATATTACCATGAGAAACTGAGAGCAATTTGGAGACTTTCTTTCTTTCTTTCTTTCTTTCTTTCTTTCTTTCTTTCTTTCTTTCTTTCTTTCTTTCTTCAGAAACAGCACATGAAATCTCCCTATCTATCTCATCTCCATTTTTTGAGCATTTCCCTCAATACACACTTCTGCCATATATATGCATTTTGAACATTGCAAATTGCATTGCAAGCTCAAAAATGCACAGATCCTATGAGTCCATGTATTATTTGGGGAGAGGGCAGCAAATTCTGGACACAGTCCTCAGGAGGAGGCCTAACTGGTGCTGAATAGAGGGGAACCAGTACCTTGCGCAATTTGGAAGCTATACTTCTATTAATGCAGCCCAAAATAGCATTTGCCTTTCTTGCAGCCACATCACACTGTTGGCTCATATACAGCTTGTGATCTACAACAATTCCAAGATCCTTCTCGCTTGTAGTATTGCTGAGACAAGTATCCCCCATCTTGTAACTGTGCATTTGATTTCTTTCCCCCTGGTGTAGAACTTGGCATTTATCTCGATTAAATTCCATGCTGTTGTTTTCAGCCCAGTGCTCCAAAAGAACAGAATGGCTTTTTGACCAGTCACTGAGGCCACAGTTAGACCTAAGGTTTATCCTGGGATCATCCCTGTGTGTCACCTAGATGAACAGGTTTGATCCCTGGATGATCCAGGGAT
Source organism: Elgaria multicarinata webbii (assembly GCF_023053635.1). NCBI lineage: Eukaryota > Metazoa > Chordata > Lepidosauria > Squamata > Anguidae > Elgaria > Elgaria multicarinata. The sequence continues at coordinate 7,531,590 of NC_086191.1, read as the reverse complement.
AAACCTTAGGTCTAGCTATGGCCTGACTCTCAGCCTAACCTACCTTGCAGGGTCACTGTGAGGATAAAAAGGAGAGGAAGAGGAGGACCAAGTTTGCCTCCTTGGGTTCTTTGCAAGAGGAAAAATGGTGGGATAAAAATGTAATAACGGATAACGAAATACATATGAGAACATTTTACATCCAAAGTAGGTGTTCTGCCCTGGGAAGGCCTTTCCCTATGAGTTACCCAATTTTTAGAATTGTTATTGTCATTATTGGGTTGGGGGTTCATATACATTTGTATATTCCCCCCTAGCTTTTGAGCGTCTTTTCCCAGCATCCAAATAAAAAAGGGAGGCAGGTGGATTAAAAATAAAACGACTCCACTGACTAACCCTGAAGTCACTCTCCCATCGAGAACGATGCCGCTTTGTCAAAGACGCCTTGGCAATCCTTACAAAGCATTTTAGAGAAATTAAAACCCACATTGCAGGGTGTGGGTGGCATTCCAACAGCTCATTGCTAAAGGTTTAATGTCATCATCGGGGGGGGGGGGGGAACCACCAAACCAGTTTGGACAGGTTCCTGAAAGTGAGGCTTTGATTTTTTTAAAAAGCCAAACCAGTTGGTTGGGAGAAGACAAGGCTGAAATGAATTAAGGATAAAAGAGGTTGAACTTGCTGGGCTTGCCGGCTTCCACTTTGATACCAGGGAAAACGACACACCTACCTTGGTGTAAACCAGTTCTTACTTTGATTTCAAATGGAGTTACTCCCGCACACTTAGGGCCTTCTCAGGGTTAATATGAAATTGTATAAGAAGAACGTAGGGTGACCCTATGAAAAAGAGGATAGGGCTCCTGTATCTTTAACAGTTGTATAGAACAGGGCATTTCAGCAGGTGCCATTTGTATGCATGCAGCACCTGGTGAAATTCCCTCTTTGTCACAACAGTGAAAGTGGCAGGAGCCCTGCCCTCTTTTGTAGCTGGTCACTCTAGTACAGCTCCTGCAGCTTTAGCTGCCGTGATGAGCCCTGTCCTCCTTTTCACGTGGTCACTCCTAGAAGATTGCTTTGACCACTGGTTCAAAGCAATGAAGTGATACAGCTGTCTGCCCAGTAGCTTCATGTATCTAGAGATAGGCCAGCCACCAGGGGCTGAAAATGTATGAAAATTCCATTTGCCACCCTGAATGCAAAAGACAGTACAGTTTTCTTTTTCTGCGGGGTTGGGTGGTGGGACTCGAACCTTCCTGAGCTTGCCATTGCATTACTCCTATGGCAATGAAATCAATGTCCATTCTGAATCATTTGAAAAGTATGTGTCTTTAGATACCTGAATAGAAGTTCTGAGCCTACTTACCTGCCTTTTTACCTTGATGCCAGGCGAAACTCGTGCTTTCTGAAAACACCCCCCCCCCAGGGGAAAACAGAGTACCTTTTTGATTTGTGGGGACAGGAAAAAAAGAGAGATTCAGGCCACAGCTAGACCTAAGGTTTATCTTGGGAGCATCCAGAGTTCGCCCCTGCCTGAGCACTGGATCCCCTGTGTGTCACCTAGATGAACAGGTTTGACCCCTGGATGATCCAGGGATAAACCTTAGGTCTAGCTATGGCCTTAGTAGAAATTGTCAACTGATGAATGGGAGATGTTCCTTCCTTAACCGTATGAGGTAGCAAAATACTCCCAGCCACCAAGTAAAGTTAAGGTGAGATTTCAGTATATATATATATAAAAAAACCTCCATGACTTCAGGAGAGGGTTTTAATTCACCCCAAACATCCTGAAAACCCCTCCCAAAGGAGATGGACAAACTGTTTGGCTGAGCTCCAGAGTATCTCTGGTTCAACACCATGTTGAAAATTTCCACGGAATGCCATATTCATTGTTTACAGGGAGACATTTTTCCAACGCAACAGGTAGTCTATAACCAGTTTAACAGATAGAGGAATTATAGATATCTCCCAGAATGGTCACAATAATGTTGTTTAAGTGACATTTGAAGTCAGTTTGGGGATTTCTACTTAAATAGCATATTACATGAAACACAAAGAGGATCAATGATTTGCAGGATTTCTCCACATATTCCACACCACTCTATGCTCTACATCTCAGCTATACTTTAGTGTTGCTAGCCTCCTGTATCAAAACCAACCAACCAACAAATGAACAACACTAAGACATTGGAAGAAAATGGGGGGAAATATAATAAGCATGAGTGTGCATATTTTGCCACCTCCCCCTGGTGTGCACTGATGAATTCAGAAATAGCATTTTATTTAGTTATTTGTCAAGGAAAAGGTTGATTTTATTGCTACAGAACCAGTGTGGTGTAGTGGCTAAAGTGTTGGACTGGGAGTTGAGAGATCCAGGTTCTAGTCCCCACTTGGCCATGGAAACCCACTGGGTGACTTTGAGCCAGAAAGAGACTCTCAGCCCAACCCACCTCACAGGGTTGTTGTTGTGAGGATAAAATGGAGAGGAGGGGGATTAGGTACGCCGCCTTGGGTTCCGTGGAGGAAAAAAGGCAGGAGATATAAACGCAATAATAAAATGATTAAACACAGCTTGAAACCGTGTGGAGCGTTACACTGCCGAATTTTGGCAGCAGGCCGCTTCTTCGTTCCCATGGCGACCCGCAGAATGTACAGCGCCATCAGGTGCATGGAAAATAGGCCAGTGGATTCCCCTAGGCTACCAACTCCTGGTTTTGAAGAAGCACCACTGAGCTTCAGTTCAATGTCACCATACTGAAGTGAACAAACACAGAGTTATGCTCAGTGCAAGCCTACACATTTCCTCTCACAGGTAAGCATTACAGAGCTCACTGGGTCTTACTCCAATGAGAACATGTAGGACAGAATCCTTGAACAATTACAATAATAATAATAATAATAATAATAATAATAATAATAATAATAGAATCAAAAAGAGGATGTGAGAACCTAAAAGGATTCAAAACAATCCAAATTTTGATTGATGTGAATTAGAAAACAACGGAACAGAAAAAGAAAAGCCAGTCCCCAAAACACACGATGGATAAATGTCCATCGTCACTAAACACGAGTACACTCCCTTAAATTCCCAGGCAAAAGCATCGGAGAAACAGTTTGGTTCCAATTAAATCACCAGGACTTCTCACAAGTTAGTGGTCTGAGATGGATTCCTTGCTGTAGGGCGTGAGGTAGGAGGTGAGATGGACGTTAGTGGAGACCATCCATATAGCCCCGTACCCATAATTCTAAGCAGTGTGTGTTAAGCCAGACTTACCTGGTTCCCTCAGCAGCTGGATTCAAAAAGCCCTTTTTTAAGAGCTACGAGAGCTTTTATAATGATCCTTCCAAAGCCTTTAGGGGATGAGGAAGCCTTTGAACACAAAGGTCTTAATTAGATCCTGACCAAATTCTGCTACGCACGCTTCATTTGCTATAATTGTCGGGAGACTGGATGGTTGTGCTCTTCTATTTTATTTTTGGCCTCGGTTTATTACCTGGTGGTGTGTAGAGCACATGTGGCCATTTTATGGGCTAAAGCAATTGAACGTACCGCCTCATTGACTTTATTATTAGCATAACTGGACAGGGATAACCTGGCTTCAGTTGTCTACGCTCTGGGAACCTCCAAATTAGATTACTGCAATGCCCTCTACATGGGGCAGCCTTTGAAGATGGTTCAGAAGCTGCAGCTTGTACAAAAAGCCCTACATTGGTTGTGACCACACCTGATGGAACGCCTCTTCCGACATGAACCTACCCGTACACTGTGCTCAACATCTAAGGTACTCTTCAGAGTGCCTACTCCGAGGGAAGCTTGGGGGATGGCAACAAGGGAGAGGGCCTTTTCAGTGGTGGCCCCCAACTGTGGAACAATCTCCCTGATCAGGCCCGCCTGGCGCCAATATTGTCATCTTTTCGGCGCCAGGTCAAGACTTTTCTCTTCTCCCATGCATTTAGCAATATGTAATGAGCCTGGGTCTTTTTTTTTTTTAGCTCAGCGTTTCTAAAGCTGATATATGTATGTGAATTTTGCATGTTTTTTGTGGTTTAAAATTTTTGCATATTGTTTTTAAACATTTTATCTTATGTGAACCACCCAGAGAGCTTCAGCTATGGGGCGGTATATAAATGCAATAAATAAAAATAAATAACCTCAAACCTGATTCCTGGCTGCATATGTGTTGGGTCCTCTTCCTATGGAGTAACAGTCAGGCAAAGATTAGCACTCAGATCTTTTGACTCATGTGTAGGCTTCTATTTTGCTTACTTCAGGAGATACCCCTGAGTGAATTCACTTCTCAGCACCTCCCTGGTCCAGCCCAATATTTTATCAACCACAACTGAGAGATCAGTATTTACTAAAATCTGCATGTGGTGTGTGAACATTCCTTCGTATGGACTTCAGAACACTTAGGTAGGGCACATCAAAATCCCATACGTTTCAATCATCCCAATTAGCAATAGCGCAAACTTTGATCTCACTGAAGGCCTCCAGAAATTTGTTCTATCTTTTCATTCACATGAAAATCCATGTGTATTTGCATGCATTTTTAAATATATATATATATACAGATCAGTTGTGGGCACCTTTGAAATGTATGCATTCCCCTGCCATTCATTAATTCTCATTTCTGCACCTTTTTTTGTGTGCTCTTTCCCCCAAATGTGCATATGCTGTTGAACACTCCCCCTGTCCCCAGTCCACATTGCAAACTTGGAAATGTGTGCTCTTCCACCACGGATTGCATCTGAGTCTGTTTCCATTCTGGATGGTGTAAACTGGCTGAATCCTGATCAAAATCGATCTGAAACATTTCTTGTTCGTTCCAAATTAGAGGTGGGGTGAATTTGAGGTGAACTGCATTTTTAAGTGAAGCAACCTGATGAACACAGGCCGTAGCTAGACCTAAGGTTTATCCCAGGATTGTCCTGGGGTCAAACCTGTTCATCTAAGTGCCACACAGGGCATCCAGTGCTCAGGCAGGGACGAACCTGGGATGATCCTGGGATAAACCTTAGGTCTAGCTATGGCCACAGTTAGCATTCAGACTGTGCATTTCTCTAAATGTTGTGGATCAAAGGCTGCATACAAAAATAGTATTTTGGGGTGGGGAGTTTATGAATAAAAATGTGGATGGGAAGAAATTTGCAGACCTTCGTGAATTCTTACCAAATCCAAAGTGAAATTAAATTTACCCATCTGCACCAGCCAAATTTAGAAGGTAGAGCTATTTCCAGCATGGAGAGGGCTATGATGCTTTAGCATTACTACCAGCTCTACCTGCTTGGACATTCAGAAATCACATCATGTCATTACCCTACCCCGGGCCTTCATGATGCTTTTTTTCATTGAGTGTTGTTGAATCCATGCCAGACCTAAGAGCGTAAAAACAAGCAGGACATGAGTGCAACAGTGAGCACCCTCCTGCCCATGTTCACCAGCAACTGTTAGAGCAGTACGACAATGGAACCAGTTACCTAGGGAGGTTGTGGGGTCTCCCACACTAGAGGCCTTCAAGAGGCAGCTGGACAACCATCTGTCAGGGTTGCTTTAGGGTGGATTCCTGCATTGAGCAGGGGGTTGGACCCAATGGCCTTATAGGCCCCTTCCAACTCTACTATTCCATGATTCTAGACATGCTCCCTCTGATAATGAAGGTAGCATATATTCATCATGACTTTGATAACCTCCTCCTCGATGGATTTCTTCAACCTCCTTTGAAAGCCTTCCAAAGGGTTGGCCATCACTACATCTTGTAGAAAAGAACTCCACCATTTAACTACACATTGAGTGAAGAGGTACTTCCTTTTACCCTGAATCTCCCACCAATCAACTTCTTGGGATGACCCCATATGGTTTCTCGTATTATGAAAGAGAAAATGTAAAATTCATCCCTCCCCACTTTCTCCACACCAGGCATCACTGTGTGCACTTAACTCAGCTGTGCGGGAAGAACCATAGCTCAGTGAAGGAACACCTGATTTTCATGCAAATGGTTCCAGATTCATTCTTCTGGATTTCCAGGTAAGGGTCAGAAGGAATACTGCCTGAAAGCCAGGCGAATCCCACAATACTGTTGACAATACTGGGATTGATGGGCCAAGGGTGTCACTCAGTAGAAGTTGGTCTCCTATGGAATTCACTACCACAGGATGTAGTGATGGCCACCAATTTGGATGACTTTCAAAGGGGGTTGAATAAATTCCTGAAGGAGAAGGCTATCCATGGCTTCCAGTCCTGATGGCTATGTGCTACCTCCAGGGTCAGAGACAGTATTCCTATATACACCAGTTACTGGGGAACATGGGCAGGAGGATGCTGTTGAACCATGTCCTGCTGTGGATATGTGGTCAACAGCTGGTTGGCCACTGTGTGGACAGAGTGCTGAACTAGAGGACTAGATAGACCTTGGTCAGATCCAGCAGGCCTCTTCTTATATTCTTATGCTCTTACGTTCCTACGAGGGACTGGTAATACCCACTGCCAGGACTGGGTGAGAATGGGTACATGATAATTTCATTATTGTAAAGACGTTACCAACTTTTCACACCTCCTACATATGGAAAGAACTTGAGAGAGATATTTTTAAATGAAAGCTACAGATTGAAGGTATACATTTGTAAAGGAAGGAAGGAATACTGAAAAAGGCTATGAGACTACACATATATGGAATGTATCCAAAGCCCATTAAATTCTGCATTGCATACTTGGGGCACCACACATGTGCTATTTCATTTAGTTGCTGGAGGGTGGAGTGCAATTGAGCTGAGTGTAGCAAGAAGACTCGCCAGGATGAGTGAGTTATACGCGCATAATAGTACATGATCATTATGGTCTGCTTCATGTACACTCACCAAAGCAATCCCCTTCTGAGGACTCTACCGCTCCTTCCATGAAAGGTGTGTCATGAACATAGGCCCAGGCGATGTATGAGATTCCCTTTGATGGGAAGAGGTTGGGAAAATCATCTCTGCATACGGCTGCATCAAATGTTCCATTTTTGGGCAGGGTGGGAGAGTTTATGCTGCCCCACCCATTGTTACCATGGGGGCAAGTCAGTAAGTGGTCGACATAGTCCAGTGGTTTTCAACCAGTGGGTCGCAATCTAAACGTGTGTTTTATTTATTTATTTGAGCATTTTTATCCTGCCTTTCAGCCAAAAAGGCTCTCAAGGCGGCTTACAAAAATATATCTTGACAGTCCCTGCTCACAGGCTTACAATCTAAAAAAAATAAAATAAATAATGACACAAAAGGAAAGGGAATTGGGAGGGAGGAGGAAAAGCAAAGCAAATTCAAGCACTACATTCTTAGTTGCAAAAGTTCAGTGGTGACAGTTGGTAGCAGGAGGGCGGGGGGCTTTCAGCTGGAGCTGGACCCAGATAGGGGTGAGGGGGGGCAAACCTATTGCCACCATGTTGGAATGTTGGGCACAGGTCCTATGTTTCAGGTTGTGAGTCTGAGATGGGTCCCATGTTTGGACTACTTGAAGATGATAGGAGGATAGGAAACTCCTTATATGGAGTAGTTCCATGGGTCCATTTCACTCTTGATTGTCCTCACTGAGGGATCATCTACACCAAACAATATATTCCATTATGAAAGCAGCATATACAAGGCAGGAGCCACACTACTGCTTTGTAGAGGTATTGAAGTGCACTGCAGGATCTACACTACTGCTTTATAGTGGTAATGAAGTGCACTGACAACAGTTGGGGCCCATGACCCATCTTCACCAAGCAGGATATAACACTATGAAAGTGGTATGAAAGCGGTATATGGCATGTGTCAATGGGCCCCAAGAGTTGTCAGTGCACTTCAATACCGCTATAAAGCAATAGTGTGGCTCCTGCCTTTTATATACCGCTTTCATCATGGAATATCTGCTTGGCGTAGATGAACCCTGACTAGGGATGTATGAGTATTTCGTTTTGGCTTGTAAACTGTAAGGCTGTAGCTAGACCTAAGGTTTATCCCAGGATCATCCCGGGTTTGTCCCTGCCTGAGCACTGGATGCCCTGTGTGGCACTTAGATGAACAGGTTTGACCCCAGGACAATCCTGGGATAAACCTTAGGTCTAGCTACAGCCTAAGACAAAGCCCTCCTCGAAGCCCCTAACACGGGACTGAGGATGTGTCCACCAACAATGCTTGCAAATTGTTGGCCATGTGTTCACGTGTGGCATAGTAGTTAAAGTATCAGACAAGGAACTGGGACAACCAGGTTCAAATCATCATCCGTAAACCACAGGGCTCACTGAATGACCGTGGGACAGTCACAATTCCTCAACCTAATCCCCTTTGCAGAATTGTTATGACGGTGAAACTGGAGGGGGGAATAGTCTAGCTTGAGTGCCTCAGAGACGAGACGGGATAAAAATGTAATTAATTCTAATAACACATCTATCTTCTAAACCCCACCCCGGCTTTCACGTTGAGTATAGAACTTTTCAGTTGAACCACTTTCTGAGTTTATTATTTGGCAAAGAAAGCAAAGACGAAATTGCCGTCTGTTACCACATCTAGGCCAAGAGCAAAAGTGAACGAAGCTAATGAGAGAGGCGTTGCCTTCATCAAGGGAGGTGTACCAGTTAGTCAAGGGCTTGGAGATGAAAGACAATGTGATTGAGGTGTCTGTCCAAGGAAATCCAATTATGCGAGACAAAAAGAACAAGCTAAATGCAGATTCAGGGCTTTGTGTTGAAGTCCATACGCATAAAAATGCATACAATTCAAATGAGTAGGGATATTGGAGGCCTCCGGTTTCTGAGTAGAGTTTGATGAGTTTTTGCCAGCTTATGCACCCCCACCCCAGATGCCAGTGTGGACATCCCTGAGCTGACCCGAGTCAGCTGACAGAGTTGAGCAAGGTCATGGTTTCTCGTCTTTTTCTCCCCCCCCCCCCGTGAACCATGATTTTGTGCCAAAAAATCTGGTAGAAATAATATTTGTGCATTTGTTGGAAAAATACACACAGAAATACGCAAGTGTTTTTCATGCGGAAAGAAAAACAGCAAACCCCCGGACATCAAGACAGAATCTACACTACTGCTTTAAAACAGTTTATAACAGTAGTGACAACTGTTCTCAAACCTTTTTCAAAGTGTCCTGTCCTGCTTGGTGTAGGTCTGGCCCTAAGCTTGCAATCTGATATGTACAGGAGCCAGAATCCAGTTCGAGATGGGAGCTGCAGAACTTTGAGGACTTCAGGATTTGCTGATTCACACACCCCTAATGAATATGCAGGTTGGAACACAGGCCATAGCTAGACCTGAGGTTTATCCCTGGATCGTCCAGGGGTCAAACCTGTTCATCTAGGTGACACACAGGGGATCCAGTGCTCAGGCAGGGGCGAACCTTGGATGATCCCAGGATAAACCTTAGGTCTAGTTGAGGCCACAGTTACTCTTTGGATTGTGGTTCAACAATCCATACAAAAAAAAGATGCATCTATTAGGCAAAGGGTGAAATTCATCACAACAGTGAAAGCTGCAGGAGGGCCTATAAGGCCATCGAGTCCAACCCCCTGTTCAATGCAGGAATCCACCTATAGCATCCCTGACAGATGACTGTCCAGCTGCCTCTTGAAGGCCTCTAGTGTGGGAGAGCCCACAACCTCCCTAGGCAACTGGTTCCATTGTCGTACTGCTCTAACATGTCATGATGTCATGGTCTTGCACCTTCTTATCTTTCCTCTCTCATTTTACTTCACCATCCCTCTCGTACCCTCCGTTCTTCAAATGTTATGTTGCTCTCCTGCCCAAGAGTTTCTATTTCTCTTGTCGGCTTCACCCATTCTCGCTGGCTGCCCTGTTTGCTTGGAATGCTCTTCCAGAGCAACTACGTACCACAAGTTCCATCGTAGATTTTAAAATGTGTTTGAAAACTCATTTGTTTTCAATAGCTTTTCGTATTTTAGCTTGATTTACTGTTCTTATTACTATGATTTTTCTCTTATTTCTGCTTTGTGAACCCCTAACCTTTTTCATATGTTTTAATGTGATTTTAGATTGTAAGCCTCTAGGCAGGGTATCGCTGTTTTATTTGTATATTTTGTACAGCACCAAGTACATCGTTGGTGCTATATAAATAAATAAATAAATAAATAAATAAATAATAACAGTCAGGAAGCTTTTCTTGACATCCAGCCGGAATCTGGCTTCCTGTAACTTGAGCCCATTATTCCATGTCCTGCACTCTGGGAGGATCGAGAAGAGATCCTGGCCTAGTGCCTTAGAACATGTTTTATGGGCAAACATGCAAACAAACAAACAATCAACACAAAAGATTCCATCCATATATTTAGCAGGTGAGTTTGCTTCATCTCCCCACAAAGCTCCATGTATGGAGCCCACTACTGTGCACATAAGGACCTGTGAAATGGAGCAATTGTCCACACCGCATTTGCCATGAGTAGAAGTTTGGAATGGGGCATCTCTCTGAAAACAGCCTACAAGGTATGGTGGTGGAAAGGGAAGGAGCTTCCACAGTTCTATTGATAATAGAGGTGTGGAGTCAGGGGCACCACAGAAATCCGGAGAGCCCCCAAAGGGCTGGATTTCCTGGGCATGGACAACTAAAACGTTCAAGGGTCTGGAGCATCTCCCCTATGAGAGAAGGTTACATCAGCTGGGATTGTTTAGCTTGGAGAAAAGGAGGCTGACATGATAGAAGTGCACAAAATGATGCCTGGTGTGGAGAATGTGGACAGGGAGACATTTTTCTCCTCCTTTCAAAATACTAGAACCCATTTGGGTCCTCCCATGAAGCTGATGGGTGGGAGATTCAGGACAAATAAATGGCAGGACTTCTTCACACAGCGCAGAGTTAAATTATGGAACTTGCTACCACAAGATGTAGTGATGGCCACCAATCTGGATGGCTTTAAAAGGGGGTTGGATATGTTCCTGGAGGCAAAGGCTATCAATGGCTGCTAGCCCTGATGGTTGTGTGCTACGTCCAGTATTCGAGGTAATAAGCCTGTGTGCACCAGTTGCTGGGGAACATGGGTGGGAGGGTGCTGTGGCACCACGTCCTGCTTGTTCTGATCCAGCATCAGGGCACTTCTTATGTTCTTATCCTTTCTTCTGGCCTTACCCTGTTTTGTCTTCATCCCTGTGTCCCTTGAGATCTTTCCCCAAGGTGCACTTTACTTTTAATTTTTGCGAACAACCCAGAGAGCTTTTGCTACTGAGCAGTATAGAAATAAATAAATAAATAAACAAACAAATATATAAAAATATACAATGTAGGGTCCTTTTCAAGAATATACTATTCTCCCAACCTCCTCATACCATCTCTCTCTCCCCCCCCCCCCCATTTTGTGGTCCTTGGGCACCAGATGTCCATCAGTTCCTTTCCCCAAGAGCCCTGCATCATATTTTGGTGGCCTTCTCTGCTGGTGTCCATGACGCCAGAGATGGTGGGACAGAAAGGAAACCATGCTTCATCCCTCTCAGTGGGGAATAGGAATAACTCCCAGAGACCCACACAATGACAGCATAGCCTCTGGGGTCAACCTCTCATTTCCTGGTGTCTTGATTATTATTTTTAAAAAGGATGGGTAGGAGGTGTGTGACATACCTCTGCCTGAAGCCCTGCAGAGGTATGCCATTCCTGGGTTTGAAGGATCAGGAGTCTAAGGCCACAGCTAGACCTAAGGTTTATCCTGGGATCATCCTGGGTTCGCTCCTGCCTGAGCACTGGATCCCCTGTGTGTCACCTAGATGAACAGGTTTGACCCCTGGACGATCCAGGGATAAACCTTAGGTCTAGCTACGGCCTGAGTGTACTTTTGTTGGGTAGGCTGTCTCTCCTTGAAAATGTGAAATGTTTCCCTGTTGTATTTTCCCTCCCACACCTTAGAAACTATTACCATTTTTGATGTGCTCAACGCGTTTGGCATTGCACTAATTATTTCTCAGCCTCCAGCCAAACATGCTTAGCGATGAAAGCAGATGTTGTTATTCCTTCTGAGATAATGATGTCTTATTAGTACGTCGATTTCCCGCCTCCCCCCTCCCGCATATACGTTGCTTGCCCAGCACTGCATGGGAATGATGCCCTCTAAAGGGGAGAGAGTAGAAAGCACCACAAATTCAAATGCAGATGCTGCAGCACGCAATGAGAAAATGCCGAAACTGATTGATCTAATGACTTCATTGCATGGCAGTGCAATGAAACACAGGCCAAATCTACACCGAGCAGGATTTAGCACTATGAAAATGGTATGAAAGCAGTATATAGAAGGCAGGAGCCACACGACTGCTTTATAGCGGTATTGAAGTGCACTGACAACTGTTGGGGCCCATTGACACACACCATATACTGCTTCCATACCACTTACTGCGTACTGCTTTCATAGGCCCTTTCTACAACATACGGGTGTAGAGGGAGGGAGGGGGGCAATCCCAGACTTACTTTCTTCTGGGATTGTCCCCCGTGTCCAAATGGCCAGCGTGACGTCCGGGATGGGAGAAGGGATGTTGCCGTGGAGATGGCCATTTTTTGGAAACTGCAGGTGTTAGAGTGCACTTGCACTCCAGTGAAACTTAAGGCTTAAAAAAAAAGCCCTGACGCCTCTCCCCACCCCACTGCTGATAGCCCTGGACTCCCCCCATCCTGGATCTTTCCCTCTGATGACCCCCGCTACTCACGGGGAAGAGGGAAGAAGCCAGGATGGGCACCCACACTGCCCACGGTCCTTGGGATTGTCCCGGGACCATGGGTAAAACCGGGATAACTGAGGTCTCAGTTATCCCAGGGAAATGGAGGGATCTTCCCTCCCTGATCCCAGGATCCCCTGTGCGTGGACACACAGCGATGATCCCTGGAAAAATCCTAGGTGTAGAAAGAGCCATAGTGTTAAATCCTTCTTGGTGCAGATCTGGCTATAGTACCTCAAAGCTGTTCACTGGAATGCGATGGAAGTTACAATTGTCCCCTGCATCTCTGTTTAATTTTACCCACTGAATTTTTGGAAGTCATACGGACTTTAGAAGGTGGATCATGTCCAAAGCTTATCTAGTCCAGACTGCTGCCTCCCACAGTGGCTCATGTGATTCCTAATGGGGCAGCCACAAGGAGGACATGAGCTTATCTGCCAGTATTCCTGAGAAACTGGAACTGAGAGACATACACAACTTCTGATCCCAGAGGCAAGGATCATATTTTCTCCCATTTTTTCTGAACACTGCTCATACCGCTTAGGGCTGATGGGACATGTAATCCAAGAACATCTGCAGGGCACCAGCTTGACTGCCCCTGTCTTACAGATGCATCGAATCATTCTAGGGATTTTATCTACATTTAACCAAACATTTCTGGCTTCCCTTAAAAGTATGCAGATATTTTTCCTGATGAGATTTCTTTTAAATATTGCCCAGCTGACTCCAGATCCCAGCGTGTAACGGGTCCTATAATGTTTTCTTACTATAATAAATTTTGTTCTGTGATTAGGCTTGCTTTGAAAATGGCTTCCCATAATATGCATGCAGTCCTTAAGGAGATTGTTGTTGTTGTTGTTGTTGATAATAATAATAATAATAATAATAATAATAATAATAATAATTTCATTTATAGACCACCCAATTGCCGAAGCTCTATGGGCGATTTACAAAAATTAAAAACATTGAACATTAATAAACAAATATACAAAATTTAAAACCATATAAAGCATAAAATACAAACAAAACCAGACAGAAAACACAGGTGGACTATTTTCTTACCATGGGAAAGATAAGCCAGTTTAGTTATTTGTCCTAACTTGACCAACTTCACCTGTACTGTCCCATCTGCTTGTCCAAAAGGATCATTTCAGTTAATTAGTAGTTTGTTTGATTGTTCTTTCACTTTTCTCAATGTGGTGGCTTAGATACAATTGCGACAACGCATTAATCTAAATGATAGATTATCCCTAATTAATTCTGAACCATATCCAAATTATACCCCACCAAAAACCAGAGGAGATTAGGATCACAGCAATTCCCAGAAGTTAAACCCACTGAAATTAATTTGAGCTAGAAGGAACTTGTAACTGTTGGGCAACCGCAAAGAACATCTCTCTGAAAGCCATGGCCACAAGGAGGTGTTGGTGTACCAACTGAACAGATGGGAAAGCTCATTTGTAAGAAGCTACACAAGTCCATCTTCATCAGATAGGTATGATGCTTCACATAGGAGCACATGGTTTGTGAGGCGACATGGCAGCTATCCAAAAAAGAGACAGGGCATGAGGAGAACATGTGGACACAGGCTTTACCTGTGTGTAGGACAGAGAAGTGGTTATATAAGCCAATACTGCCATTTATTTATTTACTTATTTTATTTCAAAGAATCATAGAATAATAGAGTTGGAAGGGGCCTATAAGGAAAGTAGGAATCTACTTTAAAGCATACCTAACAGGTAGCTGTCCAGCTGCATCTAGAAGGCCTCTAGTGTGGGAGAGCCCACCACCGTCCTAGGTAACTGGTTCCATGGTCGTACTGCTCTAACAGTCAGGAAGTTTTTTTCCTGATGTCCAGCCAGAATCTGGCTTCCTGTCACTTGAGCCCATTATTCCGTGTCCTGCACTCTGGGATGATCGAGAAGAGATCCTGGCGCTCCTCTGTGTGGTAATCTTTCAATTATTTGGAGAGTGCTATCATTCAGAAATGGGACAGAACAAGCCTGACTCCAAAAATCCAACAACGTTGGTGTAGACAAGAGAGACAGGACCATCTGTCCCTACTGTTGGACTTCCACTGGACATCCAGAGAAGAAGTGCGAGAGGCAGCATTAGCAGTTTTTTCTCCTGCACTCACCTGAATGACAAGGCTCTGTTTCCAACCTTTTGACCCTACCACAAACAGTTGTCTTGAGCCTACTCTTGAATCTCATTGCTGTCTGTTATATCGTCTGACCCACTTCTGCTTCATCCCTAAAGTTAGGGCATGATCCAGCCAAAGAAACAGCAAATGTTATATGCATATGGAATGATTCCCAAGTCCATTATGTTCTGTATTAAAGACTCAGGCTAATGTGCTGTTTAATGTGGTTTCTGGGAGGATGTTGGGTAATTGAGCTGAGTGTAGTCCGAAGACACACAAAGATGGGAGAGTTAGGGCCTTGCTAGACCTAAGTGAGAATCCGGGGGAGAGGACGGGAGACCTTGCATTATGAATAATGCGAGATCTCGCCCTTATTCAGCTGCGAGCCACAATGAGTTCTGGAGGAGAGCCGTCGCGGCCGCCATTTTTATTTTTAAAGCAATGGCAGCAGCGCAGGAGCTAGGAAAGGTAAGTAGGATTTTTGTTTTGTTTTTGTCATTCTCCTTCCCCCCCCATCCACGATCTCCCCCCCCGGCCCCGTTCTCCTTCCCTGCCCACCCCCAGCCCCATTCTCCTTCCCCACCCACCCACCCCACCCGATGTCCCCCCACCCGCAATTCCCCCCGATGTCCCCTGGGCCATGATTGCCCCCGATCTCCCCGACCTCCATTTCACACCCACCCCATGTCCCCACCATAGCCCTAATGGCCACAGCACTCCTGTGGAGCACTGCGGCCCGTCCACCGCTTTTCCCAGCTACTCCGGAGTAAATCTGGTAGCCGGTAAAAGCGGCAGACCTGGCTACATGCCTGTGGTCCCAGCCTCAGCTCGACCTGAGGCTGGGACCATGGGAAGAACCGCGCTACAAGTGGTTCCTGTTAGCGCGGTGCCAGGGCGGCTCGAGGCCTGGCTGAGGCCAGGATCCCCTGAGCATCATCTAGATGCACAGGGACGAGCACGGGCCTCACACCACTCTAACCCCTGGTCTAGCCAGGCCCTTAGATTCTTATAATAGCATCATGCTCCTTGTGTTTGGCCGTCATGTACCTTCATCAAAGCCACTCCTTTCTGAAGCATCTACCACACCTTAAGTGCAATGTGTGCCATGAGCATACGTGCAGGCAAGGTGTGCATTTTAAAGGGAAGGGACAACCATGCACCAGTCAACCACTGGGCTCATTCAGTGACCCTATTCCTCAACCCAGTCTACTTCACAGAGCTGTTCTGATGGTAACATTGGAAGGGTGTTTGTGCCTGCTCTGGACTCCTTGGCGAATTTCTTTTAATAACACATCGAGTTGCACCCTCCTCATCAACAACATCTAACAACTGCAGAGCGATGTTTAGAGTGGACTGGAACTGTCTGGATTTTAGAATTCTGGGACAATAATCCAGGAAATAAAGCCAGACTGCTCACTTGAGGGAATGGCATTAAAGGCAAAACTGAAGTACTTTGGCCACATAATGAGAAGACAGGATACCCTGGAGAAGAGGCTGATGCTAGGGAAAGTGGAAGGCAAAAGGAAGAGGGGCCGACCAAGGGCAAGATGGATGGATGATATTCTGGAGGTGACGGACTTGACCTTGGGGGAGCCGGGGGTGGCGACGGCCGACAGGAACTCTGGCGTGGGCTGGTCCATGAAGTCACGAAGAGTCGGAAGCGACTGAATGAATAAACAACAAAAGGGTTGTTGGATCAAGTTCATTCATTGCTCTGGCTAAGGAAAATCTAGTGCAGACTGAAGGAGGAAACTGTGGGGCTTATTACTTCCCTGAGAAGCAATGGAAAGAGGAAGGATAACTCTGCTCCCAAACCTATTATTATTATTATTATTATTATTATTATTATTATTATTATTATTATTCCCCACCTTTTCCCCCCTCTTGCAAGAAACTCAAGATGGTTTATAAGTTCCTTCTCTCCACTTTATCCTCACAACAACCCTGTGAGGTCAGTTGAGCTGAGAGTCAGTGATTGGCCCAAAGTCCCCTAGTGAGCTTTATTTTTACTTATTTTTATTTATTTATTTATTGCACTTATATACCACTCCCATAGCCAGGGCTCTCTGGGCGGTTTACAGAAATTCTAAAATTAAGATAAAAACGAGTATACAAGATTTAAAATTCTAAAACACAGAACATACATTCATAAAGCATTAAAAACCGTTTAAAAAACCTAAACATGTGGGTGATTAAGATGTGCCACTATATGCCTGGGCAACGAGGAAAGTCTTAACCTGGCGCCGGAAAGATAGCAGCGTTGGTGCCAGGCGAGCCTCGTCAGGGAGATCATTCCATAGTCTGGGGGCCACCACCGAAAAGGCCCTGTCCCTCATTGCCACACTCTGAGCCTACTTCATGGCTGAGTAGGGACTACAGCCCATGACTCCTGTACCCCAGTCCAACGCACTAGAGCAAAACCAGAAGTGTTGTCTTAACATCTTGTCCAGAAGGATAATTTTGTCCCAATTAATTTTCTCCCTGTTAATTATTAAGGATAATTTTGTCCCAATTATCCAGAAGGATAATTTTGTCCCTATCTCAATGTAGGGACTCAGGGATGTGATGACTCATTCATTGTTGTGTAATTCTTAACCTTGTCCAAATTAAACCCTGACAAAGCCAGAGGAGATGAAGATCATAGCTGCCCACAATAGTTAATCCCATTGATGTTAATCCGAGTCAGGAGGAATCCTGTAATCCTTGGAATCCTGTAGCCACAAAGAACACCTCTCTGAATCTGTTGCCACATGGAGGCGCTGGTGTAGCAAATGAACCGACGGGACAGCACCCTTGCAAAATCCTACACAGAGCCATCTTGAGAAGACAACCTGTCGTCCTTTAACACAGTGCGGCTTGAGGCAGGCAACAGAATTGCTGCAGTCCAGGACAGGACAGGCTCACCCCAATAATGTGACCTGTAGATATTAGGGTAATAATGTTTATTGTATATGTGAGACCAGCAGCATGCACTGGACATCTTAAATGGATACGTTTGTTTTTATACTGTTGTTTTTTATGTTTTTTATGGTATCAAATTTTGTATCTTTTGTAATGTTCACTGTTTTTAGCTTTTGTAAACCGCCCAGAGAGCTTCAGCTATGGGGTGGTACATAAATCTAATAAATAAATAAATAAAATAAATAATGTGACTGTTGAGGGCGGAGGTGGCCATAAGAACTTCAGAAGAGCCCTGCTGGATCAGACCAAGGGTCCATCCAGTCCAGCACTCTGTTCACACCGTGGCCAACCAGCTGTGGACCAGGGACCCACAAGCAGGACATGGTGCAACAGCACCCTCCCACCCATGTTCCCCAGCAACTGGTGCATATAGGCTTACTGTCGAGGATACTGGAGGTATCACATAGACATCAGGGCTAGCGGCCATTGATAGCCATCTCCTGCACACCTAGAGTTTTGCTGCAGATCTCATATTTGAATTCAATACCGATGAAGCCTTTTTTACCGAGCAACTGCATTTCACCTCTTTCTTTGAAGTATGGATGAAAAGTTTGCATGCATGAAAAGGAATTCACAGTGTGCAAAGCAGTGTCTGGATCCAGAGTTGTATGCAGCTTCTGGAATCATCAGCTCTCTATCAGAATTTATTTCAGGTCGGTTCTGGTTTTTTTTATTATTTTAATTTTACAGGTTTACCCAATTCAACCCTCTGTGCCCCCAAGCCTTTCTGTAAACTCAGACTTTGGCCTTAGCTAGAACTAAGGATTATCCCGGGATCGTAAATGACACACAGGGGATCCCGGGAGCAGGCAGGGATGACCCTGGGACGATCCCAGGATAAACCTTAGGTCTAGCTAAGGCCTGAGTTGCAGTCTGGCAACAGATTTTTTATGAACTACTGAATGCCTCTCATCTCAAGACAAATACTCACAATAATGTCCATCTTAGGAAATCGTGCTTGCAAAACATGTATATTTGAGGGTGGATTTAGGGTGGATTCCTGCATTGAGCAAAGGGTTGGACTCGATGGCCTTGTAGGTCCCTTCCAACTCTGCTATTCTATGATTCTATGGCCGTAGCTAGACCTAAGGTTTATCCCAGGATCATCCTGGGTTTGTCCCTACCTGAGTGCTGGATGCCCTGTGTGGCACTTAAATGAACAGGTTTGACCCCTGGACCCCTGGGATAAACCTTAGGTCTAGCTACGGCCCATGATTCTATGAGGGAAGTGTGTACAAAACAGCACACTTATGTGAACCGCCCAGAGAGCTTCGGCTATGGGGCGGTATACAAATGCAATAAATAAATAAATTCAACAACGTAAAAGAGTTGGATACATTTAAAAGTGTAAGAGAAAGCCATCTCAATTAACTTTTTGACCACAGTTCGACAAATTTCTACTTTCTGGATTGGAGTATGGACCTGAATGTGATCTGTGGTCGTCGCAAACACATTTCTGAGCTTGTGGATAATGCACACATATATTTTTTTAAAGACCTAGGAAAGGTGTGTATAGTTTTTAAAGGCTAGTTTTTAAAGGAACGTGAACCATTGCTGTTCACATTTGGGGAAATCCGTATGAAATACACCCAAATGTTTGCGCAGAGGGGGCAAAGGCTTGCAATTTGATAAGGGCGCAAGTTGGAATGTGATACAAAACAGAAATCCAGGAGCCTCAATGAACTCAGGTTTGGCTGACTTCACACACTCCAAATTTAAAGACTATCTCGATTCAGCAGCCCGTAACACAAATCCTAAGAAAAGACCAGAGAAAACAAGTATGTCTTCAGAGTTCTAAAGGCCTATAATAATGGTGCTGATACATCCCAGTTAGCAACATGTTCCACAAACATTGGGCGATGGTCCAAATAGTGAACTCCACTTATGCTTGCCAGCCTTGTTTTCCATCACCAGTAGTTATGCAAACAGGACTTTGATAGCTGACCTCAAACTAGGCTGGTAAGAATGAAGGCAGTCAGGATGCTGCAGCGGTCAGAAAGCAAAATAAGACACATGAGAAGCCTTTATGATGGACTGCAAGATTTAATATATGGAGAAATGGCATCATCATCATCATCATCATCATCATTATCATCACCACCATCGTTGTTGTTG